>NC_042981.1:38334965-39019965 GCF_901001165.1 Salmo trutta | reverse complement strand
CCTTTTGATATTTTAAGTAGAATTTGTACACCGATATTGAATTTTAAAAGCCTGTTATATTAAAGGAAGTGCCCTGCAATATAGACCACATGGAGAATTTAAAAAATCTGATTATTTATATGAATAAAGACTTGTACCAAAAGTGCCAAAATGCAGCAAACTCTGTGACTTGGAAGATTTAACCCACTTAACCCAAACATTTTCCCAAGTTTTCACCATCATTGTAAAGCCCTAGTTATTTCGTTGCTTTGACAAAGTCCTTTTGGGAAATTAATATTTATTTAATGTCATTAGTGATTATAGTAATTGTTTTATTGAACCTCTTGAGATGGGAAAATTTGTTTTTATTAAGTTGAACGTGCTATTTATGACAGAATGTTACATTCAGGTGAAATTAAGTTTTTTGTTTTTTTTACCAAGTTACACTTCTCAAAAGGCATTGAATTTGTGGAAGGTCCCTTATATTTACACGAGGCATGATACTAATGGGGGAAGGAGACCCAGACCCAGTATGATATTTTCTATAACCTGTGACAGTGTTCTCTGCTTCACTTTCCACCTGCGATAACAACGGCTAACAACAGCCCATGGAAACCATTCCTCAGCCGCTAGTAGTTCTAATTAGCCTTTCTTGCATGAGATCCTTTCAACAATTCCACCTTGTTATGTTTAAACAGATGATGGCTGGTTGTTATATGGGACGGGAAAAGCCTATACTCAACTAACTTCCCCTTTCTTTGAACAGCTGGGAGCGAGGGAGAAGGAGGGAGTCCTTGGCACGTTTTTAGTGGCTGCTCCTTTTAAAGGTAGCTGCATCCAGCCTTATCTTCCATCTTCACTTGGAGCTGCTAGTTAGCTGACACCTAGCTTGTTCTGAGTTCTGTAGCAGCCTGACATCATAAATCAGACTGGTCTTTACTCTCTTAATGTAATACGCCCTGGCGGGGAGATGAGTTAAAGTTACCTCATCATACTGCAATGCTTTGAGATCCTTGAATTCAAAAAAATTATACATTGAGGTTATTATTGGGACGCAAACCCTCTAACCTCATGAAGTCATAAATGTTTGACCTCACGATGGTTAGGATCTTAGGGATATACAACAAAGCAGACAAAATATACAACAATCAATCATAACAAATCTGATTGTAATTATGCCTTTTAAAGAAACCGTTATAGGCATGTTAAGACATTTTAACAAGGAGGAAAGGCACACTTGAGCTAATATCATTCAGTCAGTCTCCATTTACGTAGCTGAGGGTAAAAAAAAGCACTTGAAACTCCAAACATGTCCAAAAAGCTCATGTGTATTAATGCTGTGAGAGGGTTGTCCCTTAAAAGAGAGAGCTCTTTTTTTAAACTCCTCTGTTTAACAGATCTTCAAAAGGAAAGCCCTCATTGTCCCCTTGCTGCCACCTGCACACAGAGGGCAGGCTGCCACTGTCTCAATGGAGCTGCATGCGCACCCCAGCAGGCCTCGAGATAGCGGCTAAAGAGCTTATTTCCCAAATCTCTTTATCCTTTCTAGAACTGTGAGATGTTGACAGAAAGTCAGTTAACTCTAGCCAGTGGCAGCTGCATGGGTTTTGCATAATTAATTATTTATACCAAGCCAGACATAGTAATTACCATCCAGATGAATATGATATTCTAATCAGGCACGCTTTAATTTTAATTGCCCTCCAGCATCTAACTGTCAGTGCTGGCCTGGCTTGATAAAGTAGAGACTCTCGAAACACCATTAGACATCTGCTCAAAGAGCATTGCCTCCGTTACCCCACCAACACCACCACTCGCCATAACAATCAATACAGGATTGGTGTGTGTGATTTTGCTCGTCTTTCTGTGGAAAGCCATTTTCCGTCAATGACAAAAGCAGAACAAGGCTTCAAGCCAGAAGGCCCCCAATGACTGATGAGGCCTAGAGGGTTTTGTTTCTCCGAATTTGGATTATTCCGATAAGATGAAGGAGCTTATCAGGCACCTGCCTGGACACCCGTGTGCTGGGCTAAAAAAGGGGGTTTGTGGTTTATCATCATTTTGTGGTATACTGACAGGTACAAAGCAAGCTTAATGTGTTTCTTTCCTACAATATCCTATCCCAGTAATGTTTTCTGAATCACCATGATCGTTCAATATGATATAAAAAAAACTGAAAAGGCCTGTCCCAGTCTTATGATTTGTGTGACAGATCTAATTTAATATTCAATCTTGACTAAGAGGGAACACAAGAACCTTTTTCAGATTGACACTCCTGGTTCACAGATTTTCCAGATTTGGGAATTTCAAGTCCAGTACCATGACGACGGGCTCTCCAAAGGCTCTCTGACAGATCTCTGCAGCAAGCCCAGTAATCCCACCAACTGTTTCCATGGAGAGCCATGTCCTGGATAGATTCCACTCTGATATTCCGATAGAAAAACATTATCAGACATTTTTCACAGGTCTCACATTAGCCATATGAGCCAGATGTAAGGATACCCATTCCAATTCCCCTAATTTTGTTACTGATGCGATGTACGATAAAATACAACATGATTAAGCAGTGCCATTCAATTATTGCATTTTTCTGTGAGAGCATCAAGATGAAACATAACACTTAGCTAAGCTGTTCATGTCATATGAATATTTGTCATGATTGAGTATATGAGCTCGTTATATGATCCTACTCTGCCAGGTGGCTTTTTATGCATCCCCAGCAATCAGAGGCAGATAACAATCCATTGGCAGAGGTAGATGTATATGAACAGTGAACAGCTGAATGAGAAAAATTACACCAGTTTGGGGATGTGATATTTGTGGTGCTGGTGGCCTGCGCTATACACTATCTCAGCTTGTTTAAGTTAAGGCTGCCACTTATTCTCCAACCTAGAGAGGAATTGAATGGAAATGAAAACACTTTAACTTCCTTAGAACATTCTGGAAAGGCGAGAAACATACAGATGTTGGATTTTAATTTGAGCCAGTTCGCTATAGCAGGAAAATAATCCTGCAGCAACAGGAAATGTGAATTATTATGTGGATTATAATTAATGGACATTTTGGTAAGAGTTGATACATTTTTCGTAAGGGAAAATCAAGTCTGAAATTTCAAAATTGAAATTATAAACTTCAGAAGCCTTTTTAAACCTGCATTGCAGAAAGATTATCCTGCAACAAGGTGATCAAATAATGATCCTACATGTGTATGGAAACCGCCGTAGTTGTGCTGCTCCGCACCTTGGATGAGAAGAAGGATGGCCTCACAGATGTGCTTGACAGACTGATAAACCCAACGACCTCAGCCATTTTGGATACTTACACGCAAATGAGGGCTGTAAACTTGCAGAACTGCTGAAAATCCTTTCAGCAAAGCCGTTGATTAACACATACCTTTAACACGTTATTTGTTATCTTTTTTTGCAACCTCTGTACACTCTTAAAAAAAAAGCCAGTTTAACCAATTGCATAATCAGCATTATTCTGTGAATTGTGTGGACTTCAGAAGGACAAGAAATTTAGCTAATGTTTGAACATTTGTTCACTCAACAAACTGCTCACCGTGACCTGAATGTATGAAAACTTGTTAAGTTTAAATACAAATTCATGTTTGCCTTCGGAAGGCAACAGTATGTTGGTTCAGCTACGTGCCCAAATGTTGAGCAAACTCACAATCCTATTGCAGCTGGTTGCCATACAATTGTACATTGAATCAACACACTCTGCTTCAAGTGAGCTAAATTTGAAAAAAAGTATTGAGTAAAATTACAAATGTATGTTTGCTCAAACCACTCAAAATAACTCCAATCGTTATCATATTTCCCAGCATGCTCTATTTCAGGTTGATTTTCTGAATTGTTTGTTTCAATACCTGTGTTTTGCATGTACATTGATTGGTTGATTAATCTTATGCTACACAAACATAACTAGCATACATGTTTCTAAACTACTCCAATCTGTTAGCAGTTGCACCTGTTACTGAGATGGCTGTTCCAGTATATTTGATTTAGTTAGTCTCAATAATCAATCATCCATACCCTGTCTGTCATTTTCAATGCAGGTTGCAGTTGAATAAAAGTTAAAATTGTTTGATATCCTCACTTGGCTGGATTCCAATAGGAATTACACAACACTTTGCAAGCCAGCATAATGTGACTTGCAGGCTTGATATGGCCTGTAAACCAGGAGTTTCAGACCACTGCGTTACGGTGTAACTAGGCCCTCAAAGAAAGGCCTTGTGATATATGTAATGTATTGTCATCAATATATACATTTTACACTGGGTGTGTCAGTCACCAGATCTCAACCCAATTGAACACTTATGAGAGATTCTGGAGTGACGCATGAGTGTCTTCCACCACTATCAACAAAATACCAAATTTTGGAATTTCTCATGGAAGAATGGTGTCTCAGCCCTCCAATAGAGTTCCAGACATTTATAGAATCTATGCCAAGTTGCATTGAAGCTGTTCTGGCAGCTTGTGGTGGCCCAGCCCCCTATTAAGACACTTTAAGATGGCGTTTCCTTTATTTTGGTAGTTACCTCTATGTTGGTTTAGCTATATACCCAAATGTTGAGCAAACTCACAATCCTATTGCACCTGGTTGCATACAATTGTACATTTTATATTTATATTTTTTTTTACAGTGTATTTCTTAGTATTGTACAAGCAAACATAATCCTAGAGCATCATATTACTTCATTCACTACATCTAAGCACTACTACTACTGGTACTGTATCTATTGCAAATATTTGGAAAATATCTTCAACAAAATGTTTTTGTCTTGAGTATGACTGGACAGCTGAAAGTTACACAGCATTTACTGTGCATTCAGAAAGACCCCTTGACTTTTTCCACATTTTATTACGTTACAGCCTTGTTCTCAAATAGACAAAATACATTTTTTCCCTGATCAATGTACACACAACACCCAATAATGACAAAGCAAAAACAGGTTTTTAGAATTTTTTGCAAATTTTATTGTAAATAAAAAACATAGTATTTACATAAGTATTCAGACCCTTTGCTATGAGACTTTAAATTGAGCTCAGATGCATCCTGTTTCCATTGATCATCCTTGATATGTTTCTACAACTTCATTGGAGTCCACCTGTGGTAAATTTAATTGATTGGACATGATTTGGAAAGGCACACACCTGTCTATATAAGGTCCAACAGTTGACAGTGCATTTCAGAGCAAAAACCAAACCATAAAGTCGATGGAATTGTCCGTAGAGCTCGGAGACAGGATTGTGTCGAGATACAGATCTGGGGAAGAGTACCAAAAAAAGTCTGCGGCATTTGTATTTGTATTTATTATGGATCCCCATTAGCTGCTGCCAAGGCAGTTCCTGGGGTCAAGCAAAATGAAGGCAGTTTATACAATTTTCAAAACATTACAATACATTCACAGATTTCACAACACACTGTGTGCCCTCAGGCCCCTACTCCACCACTACCAGATATCTCCAGTACTAAATCCATATGTGTGTGTGTGTGTGTGTGTGTGTGTGTGTGTGTGTGTGTGTGTGTGTGTGTGTGTGTGTGTGTGTGTGTGTGTGTGTGTGTGTGTATGCATGTGTCTGTGACTGTTTGTGTTGCTTCACAGTCCCCCGATGTTCCATAAGGTGTTTTTTTATCTGTTTTTTAAATAACATTTTACTGCTTGCATCAGTTACTTGATGTGGAATAGAATTCCATGTAGTCATGGCTCTATGTAGTACTATGCACCTCCCATAGTCTGTTCTGGACTTGGGGACTGTGAAGAGACCTCTTGTGGCATGTCTTGTGGGGTATGCATGGGTGTCCGAGCTGTGTGCCAGTAGTTCAGACAGACAGCTCAGTGCATTCAATATGTCAATACCTCTCATAAATACAAGCAGTAATGAAGTCAATCTCTCCTCCACTTTGAGTCAGGAGAGACTGACATGCATATTATTAATATTAGCTCTCTTTGTACATCAAAGGGCCAGCCGTGCTGCCCTGTTCTGAGCCAATTGCGATTTTCCTAAATCCTTTTTTGTGGCACCTGACCACACGACTGAACAGTAGTCAAGGTGCGACAAAGCTATGGCCTGTATGGCCTTGTTGATAGTGTTGTTAAGAAGGCAGAGCAGCGCTTGATTTCGGACATACTTCTCCCAGTCTTAGCTACTGTTGTATCAATATGTTTTGACCATGACAGTTTACAATCCAGGGTTACTCCAAGTAGTTTAGTTATTTCAACTTGCTAAATTTCCACATTATATATTACAAGATTTAGTTGAGGTTTAGGGTTTAGTGAATGATTTGTCCCAAATACAATGGGTTTTAGTTTTATTTAGGGCAAAATTATTCTTTGCCAGCCACTCTTTGTTAAGTGTTGCAGTCATTTCAGTTGCTGTAGTAGCTGACGTGTATAGTGTTGAGTCATCCGCATACATAGACACTCCGGCTTTACTCAAAGTTAGTGGCAAGTCGTTAGTAAAGATTGAAAAAACAAGGGGCCTAAACAGCTACCCTGGGGAATTCCTGATTGTACTTGGATTATGTTTGAGAGGCATCCATTAAAGAATACCCTCTCTCACTTCTGTTAATTAACACCCTCTGTGTGTAGTTAGCATTGACGGTCCCCAAGAAC
This sequence comes from Salmo trutta, assembly GCF_901001165.1. Lineage (NCBI taxonomy): Eukaryota > Metazoa > Chordata > Actinopteri > Salmoniformes > Salmonidae > Salmo > Salmo trutta. The sequence goes on along the minus strand of NC_042981.1, from coordinate 39,013,364 downwards.
ACAGTGGCCTCCATCATTCTTAAATGGAAGAAGTTTGGAACCACCAAGACTCTCCCTAGAGCTGGCCACCCAGCCAAACTGAGCAATCGGGGGTGAAGGGCCTTGGTCAGGGAGGTGATCAAAAACCCAATGGTCACTCTGACAGAGCTCCAGAGTTCCTCTGTGGAGATGGGAGAACCTTCCAGAAGGACAACCATCTCTGCAGCACTCCACCAATCAGGTCTTTATGGTAGAGTGGCCAGACGGAAGCCACTCCTCAGTAGAAGGCACATGACAGCCCTCTTGGAGTTTGCCAAAAGGCACCTATAAAGGACTCAGACCATGAGAAACAAGATTCTCTGGTCTGATGAAACCAAGATTGTACTTTTCAGCCTGAATGCCAAGCGTCACATCTGGAAGAAACCTGCCACCATCCCTACAGTGAAGCATGGTGGAGGCAGCATCATGCTGTGTGGATGTTTTTTAGCGTTAGGGACTGGGAGACTAGTCAGGAACAAGGGAAAGATGAACAGAGCAAAGTACAGAAAGATCATTGATGAAAACCTATTCCAGAGTGCTCAGGACCTCAGACTTGGGTGAAGGTTCACCTTCCAACAGGACAACAACCCTAAGCACACACCAAGACAATGCAGGAGAGGCTTCAGGACAAATCTCTGAATGTCCTTGAGTGGCCCAGCTAGAGCCTGGACTTGAATGTGATCAAACATATCTGGAGAGACCTGAAAATAGCTGTGCAGCGACGCTCCCCATCCAACCTGACAGAGGAGAGGAGGATCTGCAGAGAGAGAATCAGAGAAACTCACCAAATACATGTGTGTCAAGCTTGTTGCATCATACCCAAGATGACTCAAGGCTTTAATCGCTGCATCAACAAAGTACTCAGTAAAGTGTCTGAATACTTCTGTAAATCTGATATTTCAGTTTTAAAAAAAGAATATATTTGCAAACCTTTCTAAAAAACCTTTTTTGCTTTGTCATTATGGGGTATTTTGTGTAGATTGACCGTTCAGACACTACAGACATGTTTGCGAGAAGACTGATTTTCGTGATGGCTCATGGTATGACAAACACCGCTCTAGCTCTTCCACCTTTCACCGTGGATGCGGAAGGGCAATATTGGTGGATGTGGTGGATTGAGATGCAGGCCATGCAAACTGATATCTCTAGCTTAAACAGACTGATTTTGATGGGGATTATTTTATTGCGTTAATTACATTCCAGCTGCGTGCGGAAATTGTAGGCATGCTGACGCCTTTATTCTCTCTTTAAAAGGGTTTTATAAGGCTCTTGGTATATCTAGGACTGTAAGTGGCACTGCCATGCTTATGTTGTGTTTGAATAGCTGAAGCCAAAGAGCTGTTCAGTGTGTGTTCATGTTCATTTCATTCACACACTTACAGCATATAAACAATGGGCAATTACACAAAATATAATAAAAAGCCTTTCACGACACACAAGCACAAAGTAGCATAGCCAAGTTACAGAAAAGCAACCCATAATTAAATGTTATTTGTCACATGCGCCGAATAAAACCTTACCGTGAAATGCTTACTTACATGCCCTTAATAACCAACAATGCAGAAAAAACATTTTTGAGTAAGAAAATCTCTTTGCTTATGGCCTTATACAGCTGGTTGAGTGCGGTCTTAGTGTCATAGTCAGATTGGTAAATAGACAGCTACGAATAATATAGATGAGAACTCTCTTGGTAGATAGTATGGTCTACAGGTTATAATAAGGTACTCTACCTCAGATGAGAAATACCTCGAGACTTCTTTAATATTAGACATCGCGAACCAGTAGTTATTGACAAATAGACACACACCCCTTGTCTTACCAGATGTAGCTTCTCTGTCCTGTCGATGAATGGAAAATCTCAGAAGCTCTATATTATCTGTGTCGTCGTTCAGTCACTACTTGGTGAAACATAAGATATTACAGTTTTTAATGTCCCGTTGGTAGGATAGTCTTGATCGTATATCATCCATTTTGTTTTCCTGTGATTGCACGTTGGCCAATAGAACAGATGGTAGTGGAGGTTTACTCACTCACCTACGAATTCTCAGAAGGCAGCCCGACCTCCGACCCCTTTCTCCGTCTTTTCTTCATGAAAATGACGGGATTTGGGCCCGTTCCCAAGAAAGCAGTATATCCTTCGTGTCGAACCCGTTAAAGAAAAAAATCTTCCTCCAGTTCGAGGTGAATAATCGCTGATGTCCAGAAGTAATTTTTTCGGTCATAAGAGACGGTAGCAGCAACATTATGTACAAAATAAGTTAAAAAAAATAAGTTACAAACAATACGAAAAAACTAACAAAATAGCACGGTTGGTTAGGAACCCAAACAACTGCAGTCATCCCCTCCAGCACCATTTTCACCTGTTACAGCTCCTTAACCTCTCTGGCGCATGTGGGACGAATTCGTCCCACCTACGTAACAGCCACTTCAATCCAGTGGCGCGATTTTTGAATCGTTTGAAATACTATTACTTCAATTTCTCAAACATATGACTATTTTACAGCTATTTAAAGACAAAAATCTCGTTAATCTAACCACACTGTCCGATTTCAAAAAGGCTTTACAACAAAAGCAAAACATTAGATTATGTCAGGAGAGTACCCAGCCAGAAATAATCAGACACCCATTTTTCAAGCTAGCATATCATGTCACATAAACCCAAACCACAGCTAAATGCAGCACTAACCTTTTATGATCTTCATCAGATGACACACCTAGGACATTATGTTATACAATACATGCATGTCTGTTCAATCAAGTTCATATTTATATCAAAAACCAGCTTTTTACATTAGCATGTGACGTTCAGAAAAAGAAGACCCCCCGCAAACTTCCGGGGAATTTACTAACAGTTTGCTAAATTACTCACGATAAACATTCACAAAAAGCATAACAATTATTTTAAGAATTATAGATACATTACTCCTCTATGCACTCGATATGTCCGATTTTAAAATAGCTTTTCGGATGAAGCACATTTTGCAATAATCTAAGTACATAGCCCGGCATCACAGGGCTAGCTATTTAGACACCCACCCAGGTCAGCCTCCACCAAAATCACATTTCCTATAAGAAAATTTTTCTTACCTTGCTTGTTCTTCGTCAGAATACACTGCCAGGACTTCTACTTCAATAACAAATGTAGGTTTGGTCCCAAATAATCCATCGTTATATCCAAACAGCGACGTTTTGTTCGTGAGTTCTAGACACTATCAGAATGCTGCATCACGGTCTCGCGCATGGCGCATTGGCGTGACAAAAAATGTCTAAATATTCCATTACCGTACTTAGAAGCATGTCAACCGCTGTTTAAAACCAATTTTTATGCCATTTATCTCGTAGAAAAGCGATAATATTCCGACCGGGAATCTGCAATGAGCCTAAAGAGCCGAATTAAATTTCTCCACAGGGGCGAATCGTGCACGCGCCTCATTCAATGGTCCTCTGATCCGCCACTTACCAAAGGCGATAATGTGTTTCAGCCTGAGGCTGCCTCGTCAACCTTCAGGTTTTTCGCGGGTTCTGAGAGCCTATTGGAGCCCTGGGAATTGTCACGTTACAGCTAAGATCCTTACTTTTCAATAAACAGATGCAAGACGCACGACTCCTTGTCAGACAGGCCACTTCCTGCATGAAACCTTGTCAGGTTTTTGCCTGCCATAGGAGTTCTGTTATACTCACAGACACCATTCAAACAGTTTTAGAAACTTTAGGGTGTTTTCTATCCAAACCTGAACAATAATATGCATATTCTATTCCTGCTTACAAGCAAAAATTAAAGCAGGAAGCACCATTGACTCGGTCTATAAAAAGTGGTCAGATGAAGCAGATGCTAAACTACAGGACTGTTTTGCTATCACAGACATGTTCCGGGATTCTTCCGATGGCATTGAGGAGTACACCAAATCAGTCACTGGATTTATCAATAAGTGCATCGAGGACGTCGTCCCCACTGTGACTGTACGTACATACCCCAACCAGAAGGATTACAGGCAACATTCACACTGAGCAAAAGGGTAGAGCTGCCGCTTTCAAGGTGCGGGACTCTAAGCTTATAAGAAATCCTGCTATGCCCTCTGACGAACCATCAAACAGGCAAAGCATCAAAACAGGGCGAAGATTGAATCGTACTACACCGGCTCCGACTCTCATCTTATGTGGCAGGGCTCGCAAACTATTACACACTACAAAGGGAAGCAAAGCCACGTGCTGCCCAGTGACACGAGCCTACCAGACAAGCTAGATCACTTCTATGCTCGCTTCGAGGCAAGCAACACTGAGGCATGCATGAGAGCATTAGTTGTTCCAGACGACTGTGTGATCACACTCTCCATAGCCGACGTGAGTAAGACCTTTAAACAGGTCAACACTCACAAGGTTGCGGGGCCAGAAGGATTACCAGGACGTGTGCTCCGGGCATATGCTGACCAACTGGCAGGTGTCTTCACTGACATTTTCAACATGTCCCTGATTGAGTCTGTAATACCAACATATTTTAGGCAGACCACCATAGTCCCTGTGCCCAAGAACACGAAGGCAACCTGCCTAAATGACTACAGACCCGTAGCATTCACGCCCGTGGCCATGAAGTGCTTTGAAAGGCTGACAATGGCCTTCAAAACATCAACACCATTATCTCAGCAACTCTGTTGCACTCAACACTGCGATTTCCCACTTGGACAAAAGGAACACCTATGTGAGAATTCTATTCATTGACTACAGCTCAGTGTTCAACACCATAGTGCCCTCAAAGCTCATCACTAAGCTAAGGATCCTGGGACTAAACACCTCCCTCTGCAACTAGATCCTGGACTTCCTGACCGGCCGCCCCCAGGTGGTGAGGGTAGGTAGCAACACATCTGCCACGCTGATCCTCAACACTGGAGCCCCTCAGGGGTGTGTGCTCAGTCCCCTCCTGTACTCCCTGTTCACCCACGACTGCATGGCCAGGCACAACTCCAACACCATCATTAAGTTTGCAGACGACACAACAGTGGTAGGCCTGATCACCGACAACAACGAGACAGCCTATAGGGAGGAGCTCAGAGACCTGGCCGGGTCGTGCCAGAATAACAACCTATCCCTCAACGTAACCACGGCTAAGGAGATGATTGTGGACTACAGGAAAAGGAGGACCGAACACGCCCCCATTCTCATCGATGGGGCTCTAGCGGAGCAGGTTGAGAGCTTCAAGTTCCTTGGTGTCCACATCACCAACAAACTATCATGGTCCGAACACACCAAGACAGTTGTGAAGAGGGCACAACAATGCCTAATCCCCCTCAGGAGACTGAAAAGATTTGTCATGGGTCCTCAGATCCTCAAAAAGTTCTGCAGCTGCACCATCCTGACTGGTTGCATCACCGCCTGGTATGGCAACTACTTGGCATATGACAGTAAGGCGCTACAGAGGATAGTGTGTATGGCCCAGTACATCAATGGTGCAAAGCTTCCTGCCATCCAGGACCTCTATACCAGGTGGTGTCAGAGGAAGGCCCTAAAAATTGCCAAAGACTCCAGCCACCCTAGTCATAGACTGTTCTCTCTGCTACCGCACAGCAAGAGGTGCCAAGTTTTGGTCCAAAACGCTCCTTAACAGATTCTACCCCCAAGCCATACGACTGCTGAACAGCTAATCAAATGGCCACCTGGACTATTTGCATTGACCCACACTTTTTTTTACGCTGCTGCTACTCGATCCTCTCTTCTGTCACTGGGAAGCTCGTGGCTGTGCTTCCCTTTGTGGTCTGTAATAGTTTGCAAGCCCTGCCACATCCGACGAGTGTCGGAGCCGGTGTAGTACGAATCAATCTTAGTCCTGTATTGATGCTTTCCCTGTTTGATGGTTCGTCGACGGGCATAGCGGGATTTCTTGTAAGCTTCCGGGTTAGAGTCCCGCTCCTTGAAATCGGCAGCTCTACCCTTTAGCTCAGTGCGGATGTTGCGTGTAATCCATGGCTTCTGGTTGGGGTATGTACATACAGTCACTGTGGGGACGACGTCATCAATGCACTTATTGATGAAGCCAGTGACTGATGTAGTGTACTCCTCAATGCCATCGGATAAATCCCGGACCATATTCCAGTTTGTGCTAGGAAAACAGTACTGTAGCTTAGCATTTGCGTCAATTGACCACTTCTTTATTGACCGAGTCACTGGTGCTTCCTGCTTTAGTTTTTGCTTGTAAACAGGAATCAGGAGGATAGAATTATGGTCAGATTTGCCAAATGGAGGGCGAGGGAGAGCTTTGTACTTTTCTCTGTGTGTGGAGTAAAGGTGGTTTAGAGTTTTTTTTCTCCTCTGGTTGCACATTTAACATGCTGGTTGACATTAGGTAAAACAGATTTAACTTTCCCTGCATTAAAGTCCCCGGCGACTAGGAGCGCCGCCTCTGGATCCGTAAGAAAGTACAACATCTGTATTATACAACCCTACCTCACACAGGAAGCGACGCAGGTCCTAATCCAGGCACTTTTAATCTCCTGTCTGGACTACTGCAATTTAGCCGTTGGCTGGCCTCCCCACTTGTGCTATCTGCAACTGCAACCCTGCAACTTATCCAAAATGTTGCAGCTCGCCAGGTGTTCAACCTTCCCAAGTTCTCCCATGTCACTCCACTTCTCCTCAAACTCCACTGGCTTCCAGAAGAAGCTCACATCCACTATAAGACCATGGTACTTTCCTACGGAACAGCAAGTGGAACTGCCCTTCACTGCCTTCAGGCTATGCTCAAACCCTACACCCCAACTCAAGCAGTCCATTCTGCCACCTCTGGTCTCTTGGCCCTCCCACCCCTACGTGAGGGCAGCTCCCGCTCAGCACAGTCCAAGGTCTTCTCTGTCCTAGCACCCCAATGGTGGAACCAGCTTCCCCCCTGAAGCTAGGACAGCAGAACCCCTTCCCATCTCCCGAGAACATCTGAAACCCTACCTCTTCAAAGAATATATCTTTAATAATCTCTCCAACAAATAAACAACCTTTCGTGAACTAACACTCGCACTTTACTTTTCCCCCTTTACTAGCTCAGACTTCACAGATAGCTACTTTATTGAGGACAATTTTACTTACTATGACTGTGATATGTGGTTGTCCAACCTAGCTATCTTAAGATGAATGCAGTAATTGTACGACGCTCTGAATAAAAATGTCTGCTAAATGACTATATTCTAAATGTAAATGTTGTTGTCAGACATGAGTTAGCTGTTACCACCATAGCTGCAGACAATATTTATTTGTGCCCTAGACATGGGTTACATTAACTTAAAGTGGCATGGAAATACAATGACATTGCTAAAGTAGGTAAATTATTATTATAACCACAGCTAAATGCATGTTCAATCCATATAGGGCTTTTCAATCTTAAACAGCTGTGATCCATGGAGTGCTTTGGGTGCGATGAAACAACAGAGCCTCATTCAATTAAGGGAAGCGAAGTGGGTGGAGGGGCAATTTGCAAATGGGGCTTGGCAAAAGGGGGCTTGAATTGTTGACATAATTCTAATCCAAACCCAACCTTAATTTACTTGTTGTGACGCACTCATGGCTGTTTAACAAACCTAACACAATAGTAAATCTAAGCGCAGGTGGTAGCGCTATGGGTTCAGGGGTGTGTCAGAAATATTTTTGCTATTTTCACAATTATCTGCGCACTTGCTGCCATTGGCGCGAAAGGGCTGGGTTTTGATGAATAAACAAGTTGTGGATGTGTCGAGGCTTGGCCCCTCACTGGCCAATCAGAACGTCCTCCTTGGTGAATATGTGGTTGCTTCAGTTTGTGTATATACAGTGTTTTATATATTGCTTTGGAATTATGTATTGCTTAGAATTCACACTAATATAGGGCCTAGGCCTACTGCAAATTCCATTATGGCTGAACATGGACATGCCAAACATTCTCAATAAGCAAGATAAAATGTGTTATTGATAAAGCCTAAAAAGAAGACGAATAATTCAAATTCTTATTATTCTAATTTTTTTACTTGCTTTAAATAGTCTACAGTATGTCACACTTACAGACAACGTCATGTCTCCCTGTGGGCATCTAATATTAAAACAACGCAGACTATGGATGGTTTTACACATGTCCAAACTTTTCACAGTAGCTGGACAAAGATCCAACATAAATAGAAAAATACAAAGGGACAATGTCCACTCACCGTTAAACTACTCCCAAATAGGCCTACATTTTATTAACATAATCGGAACCATATTACAGATCAGATCGCATTCACACATCTCCAGAAGTTGCATTGCAAGCGCCCCATGGACGTTGTCACCATAATAGGTGAATCATTCTAATACGTTTGGTTGTAATAAAAATAAATGAAAAACAATCAATCTGTTTTGTTTTTTTAACAACAAGAATAAATACATGTAAAATGTAATGATATCATAAAATCGGCAGGATAAAAAAGACAGTCATTGCTGTTGAACCAGCCTTCATTATAGTAGGCCTAAGGGAGGGCTTGGGTTTTGAACATATGAAACAGAAAACAAGCAATTTTTACAGGTTAAAGATAACTTTTAAATACGAGGTTCACCGGTATTCACCAAAGGATCTCATGTCATTTTATGATAGGCATGGACACGTGACGTTCATCATGGAGGAGGTTTTACACACATCCAAAATGGAACCCGCATGGGTAAAATACTGTGGGCCTGCCTACAATGCATATATAAGAAGGGAATGTCAGCTCACTTTTTACCTCCTATAAAACTTGATATTTAACAAAGCGTTGGTGATTAAGATTGATTTCCAAGCGGTTTCAGGAACAAAACACTTTTTCGACAGTCTTGACTACTTTGCGATTGCATTGGGCAGACAAAAAAAAAGTCTTAATTGAGAGGAGGGGAGGCAATGCTTGGTTTTTAATCAAATAAAACGAAATGCAAAAGAGCATTAGTTATTGATGTTTTTATATACGAAGTATACAGGCAACAAAATAACATTAGGCTATTCTTGTTCCATGCGCATATGGGCAGTGTGCATCACGGCTGGATAGGCTGCATTTCTGCTGTCAAAATTCATACCATAATCAACTGCCTTACCACTAAAATCATTTTTGAGTTGGTCTTAAATATCCATATCAGCACTGCCTGAAATTATCCCTTTGGATCATGTTTTTAAGGACACACCTCAAAAATGTCCACCCCACCCATTTGAGCGCTGATATAAGACAGGTAAAGTGCCGAACCCGGCGCTACGGCTGGAAAACTTCAGTGTACCAGTTTTTACATGACGAAATTGCAAACTGACGTACGTTTGACACTAGCCAATAATGGAGCCCTCAGGTTCCAAACTCCGTTTTAGATTAAACTGACTTCATGACCAAAATTATACTATTTACACTTCATAGTAAATTTTGACACTACAATAAATGTTTCTGACATATATCGATGCCACATTGTTTTCAAAAGGATAAGTTGTTTTATAGTGGCAGTCGCTACACATCACGCTTTCCCGGGGAGAAATGTAGACTGTTTATCAGGTCCTGGATCTCTCTGGTCAGACTGTTCATTATTTTGTTTGTTGAATCTACAGAGCATTAAGAAAGAATTCACACCCCTTGACTTTTCCAGATTTTGTTTTGTTACAAAGTGGGAGTAAAATTGATTTAGTCATCATTTTTTGTCAAAGATCTAAACAAAATACTTTAATGTCAAAGCGGAAGAAAACATTTCTAAAACACTTATATATCGTGATTTCATCAGTTTTCAGCCCCTGAGTCAAAACATGTTAGAATCACCTTAGGCTCCAATTACAGCTTTGAGTCTTTCTGGTAAGTTTCTGAGAGCTTTGCACACCTGGATTGTACAATATTTGCACATTGTTATTTCTGTAATTTTCAAGCTCTGTCAAGTTGGTTGTTGATCATTGCCAGACAGTCTTGCCATATATTTTCAATCCAATTTAAGTCAAAACTGTAACCAGGCCACTCAAGAACATACACCGGAGTTACCAAGACAACATTGAATTTGGCCTTGTGTTTTAGGTTATTATCCTACAGAAAGATGATTTTGTGAATTTGTCAGACTGAACCAGGTTTTAGTCTAGAATTGTGCCTGTGCTTAGCTCTATTCAATTTATTTTTCTCCTAAAAACTCCCTAGTCCTTGCTGAGGACAAGCATACCCATAACATGATGCAGCCACCACCATGCTAAAAAATATGAAGAGTGGTACTCAGTGATCAAATCAAATCAAATCAAATTTATTTATATAGCCCTTCGTACATCAGCTGAAATCTCAAAGTGCTGTACAGAAACCCAGCCTAAAACCCCAAACAGCAAGCAATGCATGTGAAAGAAGCACGGTGGCTGGGAAAAACTCCCTAGGAAAAACTCCTGAGAAAGGCCAAAAACCTAGGAAGAAACCTAGAGAGGAACCAGGCTATGAGGGGTGGCCAGTCCTCTTCTGGCTGTGCCGGGTGGATATTATAACAGAACATGGTCAAGATGTTAAAATGTTCGTAAATGACCAGCATGGTCAAATAATAATAATCATAGTAATTGTCGAGGGTGCAACAAGCACGTCCGGTGAACAGGTCAGGGTTCCGTAGCCGCAGGCAGAACAGTTGAAACTGGAGCAGCAGCATGGCCAGGTGGACTGGGGACAGCAAGGAGTCATCATGCCAGGTAGTCCTGAGGCATGGTCCTAGGGCTCAGGTCCTCCGAGAGAAAGAAAGAAAGAGAGAAAGAGAGAATTAGAGAGAGCATATTTACATTCACACAGGACACCGGATAAGACAAGAGAATACTCCAGATGTAACAGACTGACCCTAGCCCCCCGACACATAAACTACTGCAGCATAAATACTGGAGGCTGAGACAGGAGGGATCAGAAGACACTGTGGCCCCATCCGATGATACCCCCGGACAGGGCCAAACAGGCAGGATATAACCCCACCCACTTTGCCAAAGCACAGCCCCCACACCACTAGAGGGATATCTACAACCACCAACTTACCGTCCGAAGACAAGGCCGAGTATAGCCCACAAAGATCTCCGCCACGGCACAACCCAAGGGGGGGGGTGGGGGCGCCAACCCAGACAGGAAGACCACATCAGTGGCTCAACCTACTCAAGTGACGCACCCCTCCCATGGACGGCATGGAAGAACACCAGTAAGTCAGTGACTCAGCCCCTGTAAAAGGGTTAGAGGCAGAGAATCCCAGTGGGAAGAGGGGAACCGACAAGGCAGAGACAGCAAGGGCGGTTCGTTGCTCCAGCCTTTCCGTTCACCTTCACACTCCTGGGCCAGACTATACTTAATCATAGGACCTACTGAAGAGATAAGTCTTCAGTAAAGACTTAAAGGTTGAGACTGAGTCTGCGTCTCTCACATGGGTAGGCAGACCATTCCATAAAAATGGAGCTCTATAGGAGAAAGCCCTACCTCCAGCCGTTTGCTTAGAAATTCTAGGGACAATTAGGAGGCCTGCGTCTTGTGACCGTAGCGTACGTGTAGGTATGTACGGCAGGACCAAATCGGAAAGATAGGTAGGAGCAAGCCCATGTAATGCTTTGTAGGTTAGCAGTAAAACCTTGAAATCAGCCCTTGCCTTAACAGGAAGCCAGTGTAGGGAGGCTAGCACTGGAGTAATATGATCAAATTTTTTGGTTCTAGTCAGGATTCTAGCAGCCGTATTTAGCACTAACTGAAGTTTGTTTAGTGCTTTATCCGGGTAGCCGGAAAGTAGAGCATTGCAGTAGTCGAGCCTAGAAGTAACAAAAGCATGGATAAATTTTTCTGCGTCATTTTTGGACAGAAAGTTTCTGATTTTTGCAATGTTCCGTAGATGGAAAAAAGCTGTCATTGAAGCAGTCTTGATATGTTCTTCAAAAGAGAGATCAGGGTCCAGAGTAACGCCGAGGTCCTTCACAGTTTTATTTGAGACGACTGTACAACCATCCAGATTAATTGTCAGATTCAACAGAAGATCTCTTTGTTTCTTGGGACCTAGGACAAGCATCTCTGTTTTGTCCGAGTTTAAAAGTAGAAAATTTGCAGCCATCCACTTCCTTATGTCTGAAACACAGGCTTCTAGCGAGGGCAATTTTGGGGCTTCACCATGTTTCATTGAAATGTACAGCTGTGTGTCGTCCGCATAGCAGTGAAATGTAACATTATGTTTTCGAATGACATCCCCAAGAGGTAAAATATATAGTGAAAACAATAGTGGTCCTAGAACGGAACCTTGAGGAACACCGAAATTTACAATTGATTTGTCAGAGGACGAACCATTCACAGAGACAAACTGATATCTTTCCGACAGATAAGATCTAAACCAGGCCAGAACTTGTCCATGTAGACCAATTTGGGTTTCCAATCTCTCCAAAAGAATGTGGTGATCGATGGTATCAAAAGCGGCACTAAGATCTAGGAGCATGAGGACAGATGCAGAGCCTCGGTCTGACGTCATTAAAAGGTCATTTACCACCTTCACAAGTGCAGTCTCAGTGCTATGATGGGGTCTAAAACCAGACTGAAGCGTTTCGTATACATTGTTTGTCTTCAGGAAGGCAGTGAGTTGCTGCGCAACAACTTTTTCTAAAATTTTTGAGAGGAATGGAAGATTCGATATAGGCCGATAGTTTTTTATAATTTCTGGGTCAAGATTCGGCTTTTTCAAGAGAGGCTTTATTACTGCCACTTTTAGTGAGCTTGGTACACATCCGGTGGATAGAGAGCCGTTTATTATGTTCAACATAGGAGGGCCAAGCACAGGAAGCAGCTCTTTCAGTAGTTTAGTTGGAATAGGGTCCAGTATGCAGCTTGAGGGTTTGGAGGCCATGATTATTTTCATCATTATGTCAAGAGATATAGTACTAAAACACTTTAGTATCTCCCTTGATCCTAGGTCCTGGCAGAGTTGTGCAGACTCAGGACAATGGAGCCCTGGAGGAATACCCAGATTTAAAGAGGAGTCCGTAATTTGCTTTCTAATGATCATGATCTTTTCCTCAAAGAAGTTCATAAATTTATTACTGCTGAAGTGAAAGCCATCCTCCATTTGCGAATGCTGCTTTTTAGTTAGCTTTGCGACAGTGTCAAAAAGAAATTTCGGATTGTTCTTATTTTCCTCAATTAAGTTGGAAAAATAGGATGATCGTGCAGCAGTGAGGGCTCTTCGATACTGCACGGTACTGTCTTTCCAAGCTAGTCGGAAGACTTCCAGTTTAGTGTGGCGCCATTTCCGTTCCAATTTTCTGGAAGCTTGCTTCAGAGCTCGTGTATTTTCTGTATACCAGGGAGCTAGTTTCTTATGACAGATGTTTTACATTTTTAGGGGTGCAACTGCATCTAGGGTATTGCGCAAGGTTAAATTGAGTTCCTCGGTTAGGTGGTTAACTGATTCTTGTCCTCTGACGTCCTTGGGTAGGCAGAGGGAGTCTGGAAGGGCATCAAGGAATCTTTGGGTTGTCTGAGAATTTATAGCACGACTTTTAATCTTCCTTGGTTGGGGTCTGAGCAGATTATTTGTTGCAATTGTAAACGCAATAAAATGGTGGTCCGATAATCCAGGATTATGAGGAAAAACATTAAGATCCACAACATTTATTCCATGGGACAAAACTAGGTTCAGAGTATGACTGTGGCAGTGGGTAGGTCCAGAGACATGTTGGACAAAACCCACTGAGTCGATGATGGCTCCGAAAGCCTTTTGGAGTGGGTCTGTGGACTTTTCCATGTGAATGTTAAAGTCACCAAAAATTAGAATATTATCTGCTATGACTACAAGATCCGATAGGAATTCAGGGAACTCAGTAAGGAACACTGCATATGGCCCAGGAGGCCTGTAAACAGTAGCTATAAAAAGTGATTGAGTAGGCTGCATAGATTTCATGACTAGAAGCTCAAAAGACGAAAACGTCATTGTTTTTTTTTTTGTAAATTGAAATTTGCTATCGTAAATGTTAGCAACACCTCCGCCTTTGCCGGATGCACGGGGGGTATGGTCACTAGTGTAACCAGGGGGTGAGGCCTCATTTAACACAGTAAATTCATCAGGCTTAAGCCATGTTTCAGTCAGGCCAATCACATCAAGATTATGATCAGTGATTAGTTCATTGACTATAACTGCCTTGGAAGTGAGGGATCTAACATTAAGTAACCCAATTTTGAGATGTGAAGTATCACAATCTCTTTCAATAATGGCAGGAATGGAGGAGGTCTTTATACTAGTAAGATTACTGAAGCGAACACCGCCATTTTTAATTTTGCCCAACCTAGATCGAGGCACAGACACGGTCTCAATGGGGAAAGCTGAGCTGACTACGCTAACTGTGCTAGTGGCAGACTCCACTAAGCTGGCAGGCTGGCTAACAGCCTGTTGCCTGGCCTGCACCCTATTTCATTGTGGAGCTAGAGGAGTTAGAGCCCTGTCTATGTTCGTAGATAAGATGAGAGCACCCCTCCAGCTAGGATGGAGTCCGTCACTCCTCAGCAGGCCAGGCTTGGTCCTGTTTGTGGGTGAATCCCAGAAAGAGGGCCAGTTATCTACAAATTCTATCTTTTGGGAGGGGCAGAAAACAGTTTTCATCCAGCGATTGAGTTGTGAGACTCTGCTGTAGAGCTCATCACTCCCCCTAACTGGGAGTGTTGTGTTGTGTTGTCTTAGATTTTGTTGTCTTAGATTTTGTTGTGATGTGTTGTCTTAGATTTTCCACAAACATAATGCTTTGCATTCAGGATATAAAGTTCCTTTCTTTGCCACATTTTTTCAATTTTACTTTCGTGCCTTATTGCAAACAGGATGCATGTTTTGGAATATTTGTATTCTTTACATTCTTCTTTCTTTTCACTCTGTCATTTAGGTTAGTGTTGTGAAGGAACTACAATGTTGTTGATCCATCCTCAGTTGTTCCTATCACAGCCATTAAACTCTGTAACTGTTTTAAGGTCACCATTGGCCTCATGGTGAAATCGCTGAGCGGTTTCCTTCCTCTCCGGCAACTGAGTTAGAAAGGACGCCTGTATCTTTGTAGTGACTGGGTGTATTGATACACCATCCAAAGTGTAATTAATAACTTCAGCATGCTCAAAAGGGACATTCAATGTCTGTTTCTTTTTTTATCCATTTACCAATAGGTGCCCTTCTTTGCGGGGCATTGGAAACCCTCCTTGATCTTTGTGGTTTAATCTGTGTTTGAAATTCATTGCTTGACCGAGGGGATCTTACAGATAATTGTATGTGTGGGGTACAGAGATGAGGTAATCGTAACAAAAATCATGTTAAACACTATTATTACACATACGGGGAGTCCATGCAACTTATTATGTGACATGTTAAAAACTTCTTAGGGCTACTTGTCCCGCCAGCGGGACACCTGTCGACAACTTCCGGTGAAATTGGAGGGCGCGCAATTCAAATAAATAATCATAAAAATGATGGATATTAAACATTTAGGTACATACAAGTGTCTTATATCGGTTTTAAAGCTTAAATTCTTGTTCATCTAACTGCATTGTCCGATTTACAATAGGCTTTACAGCGAAAGCATGCCATGCGATTGTTTGAGGACGGCGCCCCACATCAACATATTTTTCCACCGGCACAGGCTTCATAAAATCACAAATAGCGATTAAATATTCACTTACCTTTTGAAAATCTTTCTCTGATTTGCAATCCAAAGGGTCCCAGCTACAACATGTAGTGTCGTTTCTTAGATAAAATCCTTCTTTATATCCCAAAATGTCTGTTTAGTTTGCGCAATCGATTTGAGTAATCCACTCGTTCAACATGCAGAGAAAGGAATCCAAAAAGCTACTGCTAAACTTTATTAAAACAAGTCAAAATACGTTTCTATTTAATCCTCAGGTACTCTAAAATGTAATTAAACTATAATATTTCATACGTCGTGCGCGCACAGACTGATTTCCAACTCTGTATCCCAGTACTAAAACTCATTATTCTTCCTCGTTTTGGAAGAAACAAGTCTGAAACCTTGAACAAAGACTGTTGACATCTAGTGGAAGACATAGGAATTGCAATCTGGGAGCTGGATTTGGACATACACCTATACTTTCCATTGTAAGAATTCCAATTGGTTTTTCTTTGGATTTACTCTTACCATATCTATTGTGTTATAGTCTTATACATTCTTTTAAATTTATACAAACTTCAAAGTGTTTTCTATCCAATGGCGCCAATTATATGCATATCCTGGCTTCTGGGCCTGAGTAACAGTCAGTTTACTTTGGGCACGTCAGTCAGGTGGAAATTCAGAATAAAGGGCCGTAGCCTGAATAAGTTTTTAAGCAAATGTATACTCCTGAACTTATTTAGGCTTGCCACAACAAAGGGGTTGAATACTTATTGACTCAAGACAATTCAGCTTTTAACTGTCTATCAATTTGTAAATATTTCTAAAAACACAATTCCACTTTGACATTAATAATCAATTTTAAATTCAGGCTGTAACACAACAAAATGTGGAAAAAGTAAAGGTGTGTGAATACTTTCTGAAGGCACTGAACCAGTATTTGCACAAAGCTTTTGAAGCTATTTTCCTGCAGTTGTAACAATTGCTTGTAGAATTACATATTTTTTGGTTGGTTCACACACACTCTCACTCCCAGTTCAGTCAGTTGACTTTGTCTATTTCTCTACCTTTTCCTTATTTCTGTCTTTCCCTCCAAACAGTGCCTCAATTAATGGATGACGCTTATTCGTATTCTTTGCTTGCTAGCTAGCCAACTACCGCTAACACAGTCATGTCAACCTCTGCAGCCAGAATAACAGCAAAGTAGCTGTATTTGTTTGTTTAAGCTGTTTTTTGTGACATTCATGTGGAAACGTCCATAACAAAGAGCTGATAATGCTTGATTTTGCCTTGCGTACAAAAGTGTGCCTTCTCGTCAGGAGACTGTTCATCACGAGGAGATTGCATTGCATATCAAACACTAGGCTAGACTACCTAAATAGATTGTTGCTTGCAAGCCTGCCAATTTTACAATATCAGTTGCAGAAATCTGCTGGTCAAACTTGAAACATGTGGGAGGATTTGACAGCATAGAGCCACTTGCTTCATGACTGTAACATTGAAGGACCGGAGAAATGAATGTTCATCCCATCACTCACCACGCAAGGTAATCAGATGTCTCTGCAAAAACAATTCAATTATGGCTAGCTGCGTTTTTTTCTCATTGGACCTGCGTTTGCAATGTATCCAATATTGACTTGTGTGGTTGCTGGTTTAGCTTTCTGTAACTTTGTAGGAAGTATGGTCTGCATGTGCGGTGCTTTATATCGTGTCATGATTAGGTGTCCCGTATATCTGTCCCAGAGACATCCAACTGTCCCTTTATCTTGTTTTAATGCACATTCTAGAAAACCCTTCTACTCAATCAGAAACGTGTATTCAACAATGCTGTGGTATAAGATATCCTAATGTTGTTTGTTCGTGTATGCACGGCAGACAACTGACTACTATAATTTCAACATTTTAGCAATATCAGAGCTTGCAATATTGGGTTACATGAGCTTATGAGGTCCATATCTTAGTTGATATTTCCAACTATTGTATTTCTGTATTTACAGGTCTATATTTCCAAGAATCATGATTACATCCTAATGCCGTTCATTTGTGTATGTAGGGCAGACAACTGACTACTTGCATTCCAATTGTTTTGCAATATCAGAACTTGCAACATTGGATTACATGCGGCCCACTCCAGCCAGGCATTATTCTGCACTTTTTGAGTTTGGGGAGGGGGGGGTAAAGTAGCTTTCAATTGAACCACTTTTGCAGTAAAATACATTTTCACAACCATCCATTTCATAAATAGGAGACATTAGGGAGGTGAAAAAAAACATGTTTGTGTGTTGTTCTATCTAAAAAACTATAGGCCTTTTTGAGGATTGGCCAATACCCTATCAGTGATAATCCTGCCTCCAAGGGAGAGGTCAGAGGTCAACAGGCGCCAGCAGATGAATCCTCTTGTTGGGGTGGGCGAAGGGAGGCTACGAAGGAGATGGAGTAGACGAAAGAGGAGCTTCTTTCTATCCATGATATCCAGGGAGAATCTAATGAGGAGAAAAAGTATCACCTGCACCTGCATAGCTGAGGGAAAACTTAAATAAAAGAGAAAGAGAGAAACGTAGAAGGCAAAGGCACAATACAGTTTCATTCGGCATTGCCACTCAAAAAAAAAACACAAGAAGATAAACACCTGGCTAATAAAGGGTGGAAAGTTGGGAGACGCTGTGACCTTGCTTTGGGATGGGAGAGTCTAACGAGGACACAGTCCTAAGAGAGGAAATTTCCCTCCAGAGCGGATGATCTCCCTCTGTCCCCGTTTTCACACACGCCTTTCATTACTGTTAGAGGAAGGGAAACGTATAGGAGGTCATTAAAGAAGGGACTGTACATTAAAGGAAGGGATTATACAGTGTGTGACACTGAAACTAGCTTTGAACGTCTACTACTGTACGTAATTAGTAATGGGGGCTGTGAAACCTATGTCAATTATGAAATACTGAGTCTTAGGAAGCTATGAGTGTGACAGTTGTTTTGTTTGATCTGACTAAATATGATTTAGGAATAGGCTGTAGCTAGTTAGATTTTAAAGGAAAATGTTGCGTGTACTGTAAGAGTAACGGTTTAATGTTAGGTGTATCAAAAATACATGATACATGCTTCCGGTGTTATGTTGGGAAATTACTCACTATGGATGTGTTTCCAACCTCTAACTGTGATACAACATTTGGTGGCTCTGGATTCTGTCATGCTAAGGATGGGTTAACTTCACATCGTAGTCCAAGTGTTTCAAAGGGGCCATATGCGTTTTGATTACTGTCCAAACTGTCTCTCCACCTTTCATCTTGGATCAAGCAGGCTTCCATAGATCCTCATTAGGCTCAATGTTCTCTCCCTGCAGTAAGCTTCACATCAGTCTCATTAATGACGTCACACCAATAATTACCTCTCTCTGCATTATTTCACATCACAACTGTGACCTAAATAACTCTATGAACTTCATTTATGGGGATAAAACCCCTAGGGACTGTAAAAGTATAATGTTTCTAAAGTTATTTTGGATATCACAAGTGGATGTGAGTTTGACACTGATACAAAAAACAATTCTACAAACATAAGATAGGTGATGTGATTCATGAGTATTGCAGAATCACATTGTTGTTGACTCTTGGACTGGAGTGGAGGTATTAAAAGTAAATACCTTCTGCACTGTATGCACTTGTCTGTCTGTTGGTTGGTTGCTCCTGTTTCCCAGGCTTCCCTGTACGGAGCTTGTGCCGGTATCCAAACATGTATGACTTGAGAGGTGGTCACCAGTCGAGTCGAGTGTGTAGCTAGCTACCCAGCTAGTTTAAATATCAACACCACTGCTACAGGATTAGCATAACAACATGAGTGACCTGCTAACTTGATGATTTACGTCATCAATATCCAGTCTGGTTGGCTGATAGGCCTTACAAGCAGCAGAGAGACAGACAAAGAAAAGTGGCTGCATCACCGATCCTCAGACTCAATTCCATCCCTTCAGCCGGGAGTTGCACGTCTCAGGGTAGCAGCAACACAGGTAGTCTATAGCTAGCTAGCCACCATAAACGTTAGCCTACTAAAATAGCCGCACAAGCCACTTATCAGCCAGCTATATATCATGACTATGAAATAGTGTATGATCATATATTATTTGCCTACACAATAAATATTCTAAGTATGTCAATTAAGCAAAGTAATATCTGTAACAGATCTGTGCTACATGACAACGGAGTTACTAAGAAATATGAAATTATTATTAGATGACATTGTTATAAAGTTATACTATGAGGTTAGAAGTTATAAGATTAGGAAATTAGTATCAATCTGTACAACAACAACAAAACGATTTAGTAATCTAGCTATCTAGACGTTTTGTTAACTGTAGCATATGGTAGCCTAGTGAGTTTGCTTGCTAACATTATCAGTCATCAACATGATCAACATGCTCTCTTTACTGGATTATTTAGGGAATGGTAGGCTAGAGTAAAGTAATATAGGGTGTAGTAATTATAGGCTACAGTATTTCTCACAATATTCTATTCATTTGCTCTCATTACTGGCTTATTTAGTAATAGAGCAGCAGCTGTATCCCTGAAGTGACCTTCAACCTCCCTGCTATTCAATACTTATCCCCTGGATCAAGGCTTCAGCCAGGTAAGATGCATGATAGTGGCAACAAATGGAGTTGAGTTGGATAATAGTCATGATAGGCTACAGTATTTCTTACAATTTTCTATTTTGGCTGGAATTGTATTGGTTATTGTTGATAAGTGCGGCCTTTGTTCCAGTTCAAAATAGTTTAGCAAAATACTTTACCTATCAAATTGTGCTGCTTTCCCCTCTTCTCAATGACCAACATAAAACATGTTGACCAAATCTTAGAAAACGATACAACAACAGCATCTATTGAGCCTATTGATTTTATGTAACTAAATAATCAAAGTAATAAATGCGCAACAAGTCTGTGACCGCGGTTGCAGGATATTGTTTCGGGAGGGTGCCCTTTTTTGGTGAGCACAAGCCCCCCGAAAGGTCTGTGCACAGCACTGGCTCAGAGTAATTGGACGGGAGCTGGCAACCTAAGACACTGTGACGAGTTCTCCTGGAGAGTTTTCTACCCATGCTCATTGAGCCAGACTACTACCAAAACCCTGAGGATGCTAAAAGAACTTCCCTCATGCCCTAATACTGTAGATAATTTGGAACATGATGTTTTCGTAATGAGCCTATGGAGTAGGGCTTTTTCTAGCTTTTCTCATGAATTGAAGATTACTAACAGTAGCACCAATCTAAAAGGTGGAAATTCCCCTCCAGTACCCTCAACGGGTGCTTCAGATGATACTGCTTCAATGAAAACGGACAGAAAGGAGAGTGGAAAGAGAGCTCAAACAACCGACCACTACCGCTCAAGCAAGTGAATTCAGTGGCATAACCATTACACACGTCTGTGTTGTTTTCGCAGGACCTTTAACACAGGCTAGTGAACATGCCTGAGCAAATCCCTCTGAATTTGCCAGCTCGCCGACAGTAATCTGCAGCAGGGGCGACCATCCAGAGTCTAAATTGAGCCCTCGGAGACCTATTGCCCAGAGAGAGCAGTGTTGTTAGAGAGCTGCAGGGACTAAGAAGGTATGCCCTTAAGTCCCACACCTTCTGTTGGAGTCAGATGAGATCAGGGCTATCAGCTCCATGGCTCCACTGAGAGTTAGCATTGCAATCTGGTGCCTCTGAGCAGCATATCACAGTTCAGAGATACAGGCCAAACACAGGCTCCAGTGACTATGGGCCAATGTGGGCATCAAAGTGGAATATCAATAGGTTGCTTCATGGTGGTGTTCGCCAATTTGGCCCTGTATGTTAGCGTGGCCTAAATAATCATTAGAGGGATATTTGTCTGGATGATAATAATATAGCCTAGCTATTTCCATAGGGTCTTAATTATTTGTTTAATTACTTAGTAATCATGATTTGCGGTCATGTGTTTCACTTCATTCTTACACTGTAAACTATTTTTTAAATGTTTTAATCCTGTAGTATGATACAGTTTACACCAGGGCATCCCAAGGGGTGCACATATTTGTTTTTGCCCTAGCACTACACAGCTGATTGGAATAATAAACTAATCATCAACATTTTGATAATTTGTATGTGCACTACCGTTCAAAAGTTTGGGGTCATGAAAACATACATGAAATTAGTTTCCAAAATGAGAGCTGGTGTAACTGAGTCAGGATTGTAGTCCTCCTTGCTTGCACACACTTTTTCAGTTCTGCCAACAGATTTTCTATAGGTTTGAGGTCAGGGCTTTGTGATGGCCACTCCAATACCTTGACCTTGTTGTCCTTAAGCCATTTGCCACAACTTTGGAAGTATGCTTGGTGTCATTATCCATTTGGAAGACCCATTCGTAACCAAGCTTTAACTTCCTAACTGATGTCTTGAGATGTTGCTTCAGTACATCCACATAATTTTCCATCCTCATGATGCAATCTATTTTTTGAAGTGCACCAGTCCCTCCTGCGGCAAAGCACCCTCACAACATGATGCTTCACGGTTGGAATGGTGTTCTTCGGCTTGCAAACATCCCCCTTTTTCCTTCAAACATAATGATGGTCATTATGGCCAAACGGTTTATTTTTGTTTCATCAGACCAGAGGACATTTCTACAAAAAGGTACAATGTTTGTCCCCATGTGCAATTGCAAACCGTAGTCTGGCTTTTTTTGTGGCGGTTTTAGAGCAGTGGCTTCTTCCTTGCTGAGCGGCCTTTCAGGTTATGTTGACATAGGACTTGTTTTACTGTGGATATAGATACTTTCGTACCTGTTTCCTCCAGCATCTTCACAAGGTCCTTTGCTGTTGTTCTGGGATTGATTTGAACTTTTCGCACCAAAGTATGTTCATCTCTAGGTGACAGAACGCGTCTCCTTCCTGAGTGGTATGACGACTGCGTGATCCCATGGTGTTTATACTTGTTGTACTATTGTTTGTAGAGATGAACGTGCTACCTTCAGGCGTTTGGAAATTTCTCCCAAGGATGAACCAGACTTGTGGAGGTCTACAATTTTTTTGCTGAGATCTTGGCTGATTTCATTTGATTTTCCCATGATGTCAAGCAAAGAGGCACTGAGTTTGAAGGTAGACCTTGAAATACATCCACAGGTACACCAACAATTGACTCAAATGATGTGAAAAATCAAATCAAAGTTTATTTGCCACATGCGCTGAAATCAGCAAGTGTAGGCTTTACCGTGAAATGCTTACTTACAAGCCCTTAACCAACAGTGCAGTTCAAGAAGAAGAAAATTTTTACCAAGTTTCCAAAAGTTAATAATAAAAAGTAACACAATAAGAAGTGTGCAGGGGTACAGGCTAGTTGAGGTAATCTGTCCATGTAGGTTGACTCAAATGATGTCAATTAGCCTATCAGAAGCTTCTAAAGCCATGACATCATTTTCTGGAATTTTCCAAGCTGTTTAAAGGCACAGTCAACTTAGTGTATGTAAACTTCTGACCAACTGGAATTGTGATACAGTGAATTATAAGTGAAATCATCTGTCTGTAAACAATTGTTGGAAAAATTACTTGTGTCATGCACAAAGTAGATGTCCTAACCGACTTGCCAAAACTATAGTTTGTTAACAAGAACTTTGGGGAGTGGTTGAAACATGACTCTCCAACCTAAGTGTATGTAAACTTCTGACTTCAACTGTATGTAGATATTCTATTAAAAATCTGCTGTTTCCAGCTATAATTGTCATTTACAACATTAACAATATCTTCACTGTATTTCTGATCAATTTATGTTATTTTAATGGACAAAGAAAGTGTGCTTTTCTTTCAAAAATAAGAACATTTCAAAGTCACCCCAAGCATTTGTGTGTATACTCTTATTCCATTCCTTTACTTAGATTTGTGTGTATTAGGTAGTTGTTGTGGAATTGTTAGATTACTTGTTAGATATTGCTGCAGTGCCGGAACTAGAAGCACAAGCATTTCGCTACACTACGCAATAACATCTGCTAACCATGTGTATGTGACCAATAAAATTTGATTTGATTTGAATCAGCTGTGTAGTGTTAGGGCAAAAACCAAAACGTGCACCCCTTGGGGTCCTGAGGGCCGAGTTTGGGAAACACTGGTTTACACGATGTACATAAAACACAATTCCATGAACAGACAAGCAAGCAAGTGCACGTCATTTTTAACTCTCATTTAAACAAGACTCGTTTCTCCCCAGTTGGTAACATTATTGTTTTAACCTCACTAACTTTCTTTATTTGCCTTTGTAGCTTTCAGGGGAACCAATGATTGAATGTCATTATAATTTGCATATGCAGATAATTCTAATATGGTTGGGGCTAATCCTTCGCTTTAAGTAGTGGATACATTTTTTGCTGTTGTTGCTTTTAATCCATTAATTCAATTTGTTTGCGCATTGAGTTGAATCACCGCCATAATTATAAGAGGAAATGTTCTATTTTAACTTATCGGAAAATTATGGGTATTGTATACCTAATTTGCATATATGAATAATGACACTGATGTGTCATTAATTGATATGATTTTCATGGTCATTATGGTGCTAGTCACGTACGAGTATACAAGGGCTTCGGGTATGCCGAAGGAGAGCCTTATGCACAAATGAGTTGGCGGTTGAAGTTCATGCAATTTGCATAAAAAAGTGCTGATTTTCCAGGCAATCAATATTGTGTTTTTCATTTCTTGCAAATGTACATTCCAAGGTCTCGCAAATGTTTTCCGTGATCTGTTCTATGTTTAAATGACTGACCTATCTCATAATTTATGCATATGGTGACCCATTACTGTATTATGAATGCATTTCAAACACAGAGTGAGAAAAAAGCCTAATGTGCCTGAGTATAACCACTCTAAATCTTAGAACTCATACCTTCATTTGACAACTCAATGAGCCACATTTTTATCGGTCAGCACTTATGAAACCATTAAACATTTTTCTAGAGTGTAATGCACGCATGAATTATGCAAGACTAGTAAACATGTACTTCACAGCCAATATTTAAAAGGGACATTTTAGCTGTTTGCTTTCTAACAGTCTTTAGATCCAATTCTCTCAGTCTGTGGATACAACGTGTTGCAAGACCTAGAGTTTGTTTGATACATTGTCCTTGGTGTCTTGATTTAGACAACAAAACAGCAGTTAAGTTGATCCAAAGCTGGCATTTTGTCTGGGCTTGTCAGTAGAAGAAGCTGGAAGGTTTTGAAGAGGCTTGCCCGGTAGCGCTGTATCCAAACGCAGAGGTAGTCATTGCACACCAACCACTGTCAGTTCTCATCATTCCCAAAGACCCTGAGGGCCAGTGTGCTGCATGTGAGTGAGGTGCTTAGTTTGTGTTCCTCAGTCCTGATAGTCACCCTGGAGGCTTTCTGCTATTTTCAGGTCCAGAATGTGAGCACTGGAACTATCAGAAGCCCCTAGATGGGAAATCCTGAGAGCTGGATGAAATAAAACTGGTGCTCGTTGAGCAACTCCACCTATTGCAACAGCAGACAACAGTAAACAGCAGTACGAAACAATACACCTTGCACAGCGTCCATCAACACAAAAACAGGTACAGTTAAACATGGGTAATGCTTCTTCAGATGTACACACACTCAGAAATGTTTTTCTTCTCCTTGACCTCTACTGTTTAAAAAAAAGTATGATTTAACCTTTATTTATTTATCCCTCAGTGTTATGTGGTATGTATCTGAATCCTTTACATAATGATTCCCCTCCAGGCCAAGGAGAGTTCAGAACCCTTGAACCTGAAATCCAGAGCCATATTACAGGCTAGCATGTCTCGCAATGCACAATGCTGTCTGTAAGCATACAAGACAGCTTTCACATCTCATTATGGCCTCTCATAACCACGCACCAGCCCCTCTTCTACTGCCCCAAACATCGCAACACAAGCCTTCATATGGCCCCATGTCAGATGCAAGGCACAGTAATGGGCGCTGACATGACTGCCCTTTTGAGAGGCTGGCATGTCGTGGCAGGAGTGGATGTTTCCTCCATCCTACCATACTCCACACCAGGCCCAAGTTCGATTGCTTGAACTTCCTCCCCCATTTCCCTGCTCCTCACCTGGGAGCGAGGACTGGTGGAGGAGCCTCTTGTCTTGTGGCTGCGCTCTGGGGGATCGTATGACAATGTCACGCAAAACCCAGTGCAGCCTGGTAATCAAGCTGACACACTGGTAATATGTGAGGCCGAGGCTAATATGGGCTCCACTACATAAATGGAGGTTAACTGTCACAGGGTGTAACGGGAGAAACGGTTCACTCATTTCTTCCAATCTGAACACTGCACATGTTGTTTTTGATGCAATCGGGGGACTCCCTGTAACTGGCTTCAATGCAGGACATAACTGTGTCTATGTTGTGGTGTTGTGGGGGTCTTACACTGTAGTGCAGTGGTCACCAACCAGTCGATCGCGATCGACTTGTCGTTCTCCAAGCCATTTCTAGACGATCGCCAAACATTTCTGTAAAAAACAACGATAAAGGCTTGCGTTCCTATTTTGTTTTACTAGTCTCGGGCTGTTGGTGGTAGGTGCAGCCAATTCAGCTGCCCTGCACGCCGGATAGGCAAACTGTTGCCATTTCATGTGTCTGAAGGTACAAACTCTGCCTTCCCGGTGGGCCTGGAGAAGAAATCAAGTGTACTATGCCTACTGCTGGCCAATCAGATTGCTCAGATGACAGAGTCTGCAGTAACGTAGCAGGCATCAGGGGCGGAAATCCCGGGGGGGACGGGGGGGACACGACCCCCCCATCCTTGGTAAAATATGATTTGTCCCCCCCAATATATAACTGAAACATAACTATGTAATTTAAATAATATTAATAATACGCAATGAAAGCAATTGTGCTGATTATAGACACTTAATAGCGCGTTTTTAAGTTTCAAAAGATTGCGACCCCCCCACCCTTTGCCTCACAATGTTTTGATCCACTGCCAGTTCCTTAGTTGGCAAGGTAACAGAGGGGTCGTATCTACTGTCTGAAAGGCACTCAATGAACGTAACTGAAGTGAGGTTAATCCAGTCAATCGCGCACACACACTAGCTGAATATGCAGAGCTAGCGCGCAAATATTAACTATTAAGCTAGCTAGTACCTATTCCATTTATGTGGCCTCGTCAAAGATGGAATCTTTGCTATCGTCAATTTATTCCAAGATCAGCATGCAGATGATGTAAGTTAGTGCTTCAAAGTCCCTGCGATAAGGTTAGCGATAAACTGAAGTCCAAACTGAACAGAACTACACTCTCTTTTACCATTGTCTTAAATATATTTAATGGTCTCGTTGCAAAAGCTAAATTGTCGCAAGGGAACTTTTCTTTATTTATTTTATTTCACCTTTATTTAACCCGGGTAGCAAAGATTATAGCAAACACCACTGAAATGGAATTGGTGCTCGCTAGCTTTGCAAATTCAGCTATTGTTGGAAGCCAGCCAATATGAAACAAACTATTAAAATTACAAAAGGTTGCAGCATATGTTGTGTAAATGGTGAACTCATACAGCTGTCAACTCTTGTCATTTTAATCCATTTCACATTTGCTAGCTACCTTTTAGATCGAAGCCCAAATAGAATGATTAAAGATGATAGAAGCCCATCTCCTACTGTAAATAACCTACACACTGTGTGTGTGTGTAGCCAGCCAGCCAGGTAGAAAAATGTCAGAAAATTAAAAGACGGACATCAGAGTATTTTTCAGTACACCAAAACGCTAACCTAATAGTAACCTAATATCTCAAGACTAGTTGATAAAATGTTCATAAGAAAGAAATGAAATTCTAATGGAAATGTTTCACAATGATGTCATTAGGCAGAGCAGGCAACATATGGCACACAGACAGCAGAGTTGGGGACAGATATGCAGGGACAGACTGGCAGAGACAGGGAGTCTCAGGTAAGTTTGTTGAGTCTTTGTTTGGCAACATTATGAAAGGTTCTCAATTTTTTTGACTTGTAAAATAGGAACATAATTGGAAAATGCCATGGATACCCCCACTCTCAACTTAAACTGGTTACTGAACTAAGATTTGTTAAAGGCAATGGTATTGCTGTTGTGATTAGTTGTGTAGTTTTGGGTACCGGTAGTTAGGAGTACGGCAAACACCTTATTTCTTTGGTTCCTCAATATACATTTACCATATTACAATGTAGGCTATGTGTTAGAGCACTACTTTTGGTGTCCCCCTCAGGAATTGCTCTTGAGAAAATTTCATGTAATTGTCCCCTCCAAAGTTGATATCAGATTTTCGCCCCTGGCAGGCATAAAAGAAAGCCATGGCAAAATTGATACTGTGAGATTTCAAAGCGTTTAAAACCATGACTAGAGAGAGACTGTCAACAAATACAGCAAAGAGCTGCTGTTTTTATTACTTCATGTTTACGTTCTTACTCAGCACTGTCAACACTGTTTTCAACACTTTTTTATAAGCTACAACAAGCAGTGCAGCAGGGATGAATGAGTAGGAAAGAGTATCTATAGGCTTGCGTTGTTGTTATTATTAGCGGCTTGTGTCTTTTTTAATATCAAGGAATATTTCACTTTCTCTGTTCATAAGAGTAACAATATGAATTTGTGCGTGAGGCAGATATAATGCGGTGCGACTCGAGTTTTGCCGTCCGCTGGAAGACGGTTTCCCTTTTTGGTCAGTGTCAGTGGAGGAAAGGGAGAGCGGAGGGATGTTGAGAGACGGACCCTCAGTCTGCTGCGCTCTCCCTCTGCTGAGACTGACCATCAGTCTGCTGCTCTCTCCCTCAGCTGAGACTGACCATCAGATGCAGGCACCATCAGCCCAGTAAAGTAAAAAGCTAATTATTTAAATGTATGCTCACTCAGCTGTGCCTCACAAGTAATAAAACAATGGATATATTACCCGTGTAATCATATAGCCTACCTCAAATTTTGAAATATAATTTAAAAAAAACGTCCCGAACAACAATGGATTGGCAGGTAAATTGAAGCAAAGCCAGTATGCGGTGATAATGTATTGGGCCTGTACCTTACTGAGCAAACCTCATTGCTACAGTACTGTTTTTAATAATTGGTTAATGTTGCATTGGCTTACATTTTTAAGTCATGTTAATAAAAAATCAGAGCTGTAGATCTCGGCATGCATTTTGACTCAGAAAGTGAACTTGACTCAGAAAAGGTTGGTGACCACTGCTGTAGTGTATCAGCGCAAGCTGTGGTGCATAATACATTTGGTTAATAATTAAGGCATGAGCAAACCCCTTTGTGTTAGGTTCAAATGATGTACCTTTGTATTTGTATTTATTATGGATCCCCATTAGTTCCTGCCAAGGCAGCAGCTACTCTTCCTACGGTTTATTATGGATCCCCATTAGTTCCTGCCAAGGCAGAAGCTACTCCCCTGGGGTCCTCTAAAATTAAGGCAGTTATACAATTCTAAAAACCTTACTATACATTTTACAACAGATTTCAAAACACATTAAGTGTGTGCCCTCAGGCCACTACTCTACTACCACATATCTACAACACAAAATCCATGTGTATGTGTGTGTATAGTGCCTATGCTATCATGTGTGTGTATGCATGTGTCTGTGCCTGTGTGTGTGTCTTTTCACAGTCCCCGCTGTTCCATAAGGTGTATTTTTATCATTTTTTTAAAATCTGAATTTACTGCTTGCATAAAAAAAATATATACAGTTGAAGTCACAATTCCTGACATTTAATCCGAGTAAAAATTCCCTGTCTTAGGTCAGTTTGGATCACCACTTTATTTTAAAGAATATGAAATGTCAGAATAATAGCAGAGAGAATGATTTATTTCAGCTTTTTTTCTTTCATCACATTCCCAGTGGGTCAGAAGTTTACATACACTCAATTAGTATTTGGTAGCATTGCCTTTACATTTTTTAACTTGGATCAAACGTTTCGGGTAGACTTCCACAAGCTTCCCACAATAAGTTCGGTGAATGTTGGCCCATTCCTCCTGACAGAGCTGGTGTAGCTGAGTCAGGTTTATAGGCCTCCTTGCTCGCACACGCTTTTTCAGTTTTGCCCACACATTTTCTACAGGGTTGAGGTCAGGGCTTTGTGATGGCCACTCCAATACCTTCACTTTCTAGTCCTTAAGCCATTTTGCCACAACTTTGGAAGTATGCTTGGGGTCATTGTCCATTTGAAAGACCCATTTGCGACCAAGCTTTAACTTCCTGACTGATGTCTAGAGATGTTGCTTCAATAAATCCACATCTATTTTGTGAAGTGCACCAGTCCCTCCTGCAGCAAAGCACCCCCATAACATGATGCTGCCACCCCCATGTTTCACGGTTGGGATGGTGTTCTTCGGCTTGCAAGCGTTCCCCTTTTTCCTCCAAACATAACGATGGTCATTATGGCCAAACAGTTCTATTTTTGTTTCATCAGACCAGAGGATATTTCTCCAAAAAGTACGATCTTTGTCCCCACGTGCAGTTGCAAACCATAGTCTGGCTTTTTTATGGCAGTTTTGGAGCAGTGGCTTCTTCCTTGCTGAGCGGCCTTTCAGGTTATGTTGATATAGGACTCGTTTTACTGTGGATATAGATATTTTTGTACCTGTTTCCTCCAGCATCTTCACAAGGTCCATTGCTGTTGTTCTGTGATTGATTTGCACTTTTCGCACCAAAGTACGTTCATCTCTAGGAGACAGAACGCATCTTCTTCCTGAGTGGTATGACGGCTGCGTGGTGCCATGGTGTTTATACTTGCGTACTATTGTTTGTACAGATGAACGTGGTACCTTCAGGCATTTGGAAATTGCTCCCAAGGATGAATCAGACTTGTGGAGGCCTAAAATTCTTTTCTGAGGTCTTGGGTGATTTCTTTTGATTTTCCCATGATGTCAAGCAAAGAGGCACAGAGTTTGAAGGTCGGCCTTGAAATACATCCACAGGTACACCTCCAATTGACTCAAATGATGTCAATTAGCCTATCAGAAGCTTCTAAAGCAATGACATCATTTTCTGGAATATTCCAAGCTGTTTAAAGGCACAGTAAACTTAGTGTATGTAAACTACTGACCCACTGGAATTGTGATACTTTGAATTATAAGTGAAATAATCTGTCTGTAAACAATTGTTGGAAAAATGACTTGTGTCATGCACAAAGTAGATTTCCTAACCGACTTGCCAAAACTATATTTTGTTAACAAGAAATTTGTGGAGTGGTTGAAAAACGAGTTTTAAACCTAAGTGTATGTAAACTTCCGACTTCAACTGTACACTACCGTACAAAAGTTTGGGGTCACTTAGAAATGTCCTTGTTTTTGAAAGAAAAGCAATTTTTTTGGTCCATTAAAATAACATCAAATTGATCAGAAATACAGTGTAAACATTGTTAATGTTGCAAATGACTATTGTAGGTGGCAACAGCAAATTTATCAGAGGCCCATTATCAGCAACCATCACTCCTGTGTTCCAAGGGCACGTTGTGTTAGCTAATCCAATTTTATCATTTTAAAAGTCTAATTGATCATTAGAAAACCCTTTTGCAATTATGTTAGCACAGCTGAAAACTGTTGTGCTGATTAAAGAAGCAATACAACTGGCCATCTTTAGACTAGTGAGTATCTGGAGCATCAGCATTTGTGGGTTCGATTACAGGCTCAAAATGCCCAGAAACAAAGTACTTTCTTCTGAAACTCGTCAGTCTATTCTTGTTCTGAGAAATGAAGACTATTCCATGCGAGAAATTCCAACGAAACTGAAGATCTGATACAAGGCTGTGTACTACTCCCTTCACAGAACAGCGCAAACTGTCTCTAACCAAAATAGAAAGAGGAGTGGGAGGCCCCGGTGCACAACTGAGCAAGAGGACAAGTACAGTAGAGTGTCTAGTTTGAGAAACAGATGTCTCACAAGTCCTCAACTGGCAGCTTCATTAAATAGTACCCGCAAAACACCAGTCTCAACGTCAACAGTGAAGAGGCGACTCCGGGATGCTAGCCTAATGATCAATTAGCCTTTAGCAGATGTTAAAGAAGGTGATGGAGGCTGATGGAAAGAATTGGGACCAGCCGCTGCCCTACCTGATGTTCTCGATCCGAGAAGTGCCCCAAGCTTAAACCGGATTCTCTTCCCTTCGAACTCCTGCATGGGAGACGACCCCGAGGACTGCTGGACGTGGCTAAAGAAGCCTGGGAACAGCAACCGTCGCCCCACCGAACCTTGGTGGAACACGTAGGAGACATGAGAGATAGGATGGCAACCCTGTGGCCACATGCTGGAGGCCCAAGCGAAGGTGTACAACAGAGGGGCACAACGAAGGGACTTTCAGACCGGTGACAATGTGTTCGTGTTGGTCCCCACCTCAGAATGTATGTTTTTGGCCCGATGGAACGGGCCATACAAAGTCATTGAGAAGGTGGGTCAAGTTAACTATATGGTCAGACAGCCGGGACGTAGGCATCTGACCCAGATTTATGTGAACCTGCTAAAGAATGTGAACCTGCTAAAGAAATGGAACGCACGTGATGTGCTCTACTCTATTTGCCAGAAGAAGGCTACCATAGAGACCGAGCCGGCGGAGGTGCCAATGCGGGAGCAGCTGAGCCAAGCCCAGAAGCAGGAGCTGAGGGAGTTGGTTGACCAAAACCAGGATGTGTTCTCCAGTGAACCAGGACACACCAATCTGGTACAGCACCGCATCATCACCGAACCCGGGGAAAAGGTGAAGTTGAGACCCTACCGCATACCGGAAGCAAGGAGAAAGGCTGTCAGAACCAAGGTAAAAACAATGTTGGAAGCTGATATCATCGAAGTGTCGAATAGTGAGAGGTGCAGCCCCATTGTGTTGGTGCCGAAACCAGACGGCACCATTCAATTCTGTAATGATTTTAGGAAGGTAAATGAAATCCCAAAGTTCGACGTCTACCCCATGTCCCGAATTGATGAATTAATCGAACTGCTAGGGACCGCCCGATTTATCAGCACACTTGACCTGACAAAGGGTTATTGGCAGGTGCCCTTAGCTTCCGAGGCACGGGAGAAAACTGCTTTAGCTACACTGGATGGTCTGTTCCAATATAAGAAGCTACCCTTTGGACTGCACGGGGCCCCGGCCACCTTCCAGAGGTTGATGGACAGGGTTCTTTGACCCCATCGGAAGTACGCGGCAGCATATATCGATGATATTGTGATCCATGGGAGTGAGTGGGAGACACATCTAAACCAGGTGAGCGCAGTAGTGCAGGCCTTACGGAAAGCGGGGCTAAGAGTAAACCCAAAGAAGTGTTGTCTTGGTCTGCGTGAGGCTGAGTACCTGGGGTACACGATCGGGAGGGGATGTGTCAAACCCCAGGTGAAGAAAGTGGAGGCTATTTGTGACTGGCCCCCTCACCAAGAAGCAGGTACGCACGTTTGTGGAGTTGACTAGTTACTACCGGAGATTTGTTAACCACTTTGCCTCCCTAGCCAGCACCCTGACAGATCTGACCAGGAGCTGTCTGCCCGCCCAGGTGAAGTGGACCGAGGAGACAGAGAAAGCCTTCCAGGACCTAAAGGGAGCACTGTGTTCTGGACCCGTGCTGGTGACACCGGACTTCTCCAAACCACTGGTGGCTCCGACCAATGCGTCCAAAACAGGGGTGGGTGCCGTCCTATCACAGCTCCAAGAAAGTGAGGAACACCCAGTCATGTACATTAGCCGGAAGCTGTTGCAGCGGGAACAAAGATATTCCACGGTGGAGAAAGAATGTCTAGCGATCAAGTGGGCACTAGCAACGCCAAAGTATTACTTATTGGGACGGCATTCACCTTCGTAACGGACCATGCGCCACTGGTTTGGATGTCAAGGAATAAGGACAGAAACGCCCGTGTCACCCGCTGGTTCCTATCCTTACAGCCCTTTGCTTTTTTCTGTCGTCCACAGATCAGGTGCCGCCCATGGAAATGCCAATGCCCTATCAAGGAGAGATGCTCTAGGGAGCTGGACCGCCCCTTCCTCCTAGTTGGAGCTGGGAGAGGTGAGGGGAGGGGTGATTGAGGGGAGATATCTGGCAGTCCGTTGGCTCCACCCCCGGGCCTTACATGGACTTTCTGCCCCAACGAGGCAAGACTGTAACTCGTTAAGCCAGGGAGTGTTTGGGGATAAAAGAGGGAAGCAGACTGCACAACGGGTCAGAGTAGAAGAGAACCAAGCATGTTATGAAGAGTGGGAGAAGAGAGCATACTATCTGTGAGATTACACATTGTGACCTGGACTGTCAGACTAACCGCCTTGTGTGCCGGACCAGATTGGCTGAGGACCCGAGTGTGAGGATTACCCCTGGAAAACAGAACAGACAAAGAGAACGGCTTGTGGATTGTGAGGTGATTGGTGAATTCCCCCTTCTTTCCCCGTGTACGAAAATCCCGAATAAACTTCCCCTTTGCAGTCTATTTGTGCTACTGGTGCCTGTTTTGTTATTGAACTTGGTGATGTGGAAACCCCACACACTTGATCTTGCTACTATATATATATATATATACACACACAAAAGTATGTGGACACCCCTTACAATTTGTGGATTCTGCTATTTCAGCCACACCCGTAGCTGACAGGTGTATAGAATTTGAGGACACAGCCATGCAATATCCATAGACAAACATTGGCAGTAGAATGACCTTTCAACATGGCACGTCAAAGGATGCCACCTTTCCAAGAAGTCAGTTCGTCAAATTTCTGCCCTGCTGGAACTGCTCGGTCAACTGTTAGTGCTGTTATTGTGAAGTGGAAACTTCTAGGAGCAACAACGGCTCAACCGGAAAGTAGTATGCCACATATGCTCATAGAACAAGACTGCCGAGTGCTGAAGCATGTACCACGTGAAAATCGTCTGCCCTCGGTTGCAACACTCCCAGTTCCAAACTCCCTCTGGAAGCAATGTCAGCAGAAGAACTGTTCGTCGAGAGCTTCATGAAATGGGTTTAAAATCAAATCAAATAACATTATTAGTCACACGTGCCAAATACACCAGGTCCTTACAGTGAAATGCTTATTTATGAGCCTCTAACCAACGATGCAGTTAAATATAAATCCAAATAAGAATAAGAAATAAAAGTAACAAGTAATTAAAGAGCAGCAGTAAAACAACAGTAGTAAAACTATATGCAGGGGGGTACCGGCACAGAGTAAATGTGCGGGGTTGAGGTAATATATGTAGGTAGAGTTATTAAAGTGACTACGCATAGATGATAAGAGAGTAGCAGCGGTGTGAATGGAGGGGGGGGGGCAATGCAAATAGTCTGGGTAGCCATTTCATTAGATATTCAGGAGTCTTATGGCTTGGGGGTAGAAGCTGTTTAGAAGCCTCTTGGACCTAGACCTGGCACTCCGGCACAGCTTGCCAAGTGCGATAGCAGAGAGAACAGTCTACGACTAGGGTGGCTGGGGTCTTTGACAATTTTTCGGGTTTTCCTCTGATACCGCCTGGTATAGAGGTCCTGGATTGCAGGAAGCTTTGCCCCAGTGATGTACTGGGCCGCACGCACTACCCTCTGTAGTGCCTTGCGGTCGGAGGCAGAGCAGTTGCCATACCAGGCAGTGATGCAACCGAACAGCCTCAAACAAGCCTAAGATCACCATGCGCAATACCAAGCATTGGCTGGAGTGGTGTAAAGCTCGCCTCCATTGGACTCTGGAGCAGTGGAAACGCGTTCTCTGGAGTGATGAATCGCGCTTCACCATTTGGCAGTCCGACGGATGAATCTGGGTTTGGTGGATGCCAGGAGAACGCTACCTACCCCAATGCATAGTGCCAACTGTAAAGTGGAGGAGGAATAATGGTCTGTGTCTGTTTTTAATGGTTTTGACTAGGCCCCTTAGTTCCAGTGAAGGGACATCTTAACGCTACAGCATATGACATTCTAGATGATTCTGTGCTTCCAACATTGTGGCAACAGTTTGGGGAAGGCCCTTTCCTGTTTCAGCATGACAATGTCCCCGTGTACAAAGCGAGATCCATGCAGAAATTTTGTTGAGATCAATGTGGAAGAACTTGACTGGCCTGCACAGAGCCCTGACCTCAACCCCATCGAACACCTTTGGGATGAATTAGAACGCCGACTGCGAGCCAGGCCTAATCGCCCAACATCAGTGTCCGACCTCACTAATTCTCACTAATTCTTGTGGCTGAATGGAAGCAAGTCCCCGCAGTAGTTCCAACATTTAGTGGAAAGCCTTTCCAGAAGAGTGGAGGCTGTTGTAGCAGGACATTTTTTTTATTTTCATTTATTTAACTAGGCAAGTCAGTTAATTAAGAACAAATTCTTATTTACAATGGCGTTCTACCACGGCCAAACCCTAACGACGCTGGGCCAATTGTGCGCCACCCTATGTGACTCCCAATCCTGGGCGGTTGTGATACAGCCTGGAATCTAACCAGGGTCTGTAAGGACGCCTCTAGCACTGAGATGCAGTGCCTTAGACCACTCGGGCGCGGCGAGCAAAGGGGGGACCAATTCTATATGAATGCCCATGATTGTGGAATGAGATGTTCAACGAGCAGGTGTCTACATACTTTTGGTAGTATATGTAGTGTCGTGTTTAAATAACTCTACATGTGTATGACTTTGGATCGAATATCACATAATTACTGAATATTCAGCCAGATGTCATAGCTGGACTGCATTGATTGTTAAAAAAAAAAAGATCTAGCCTTTTCCTACTTTCTATGCTACGAACCCAGATATTTGCTAACAATTCTTCTTTTGATACATGAAGTCAGACGTCCACTGTTCACTGACTGTTACTTTATCTCCATTACAATAACTGAAAACATTGTCAGGTGCTAATTTATGACCAACGCAGCATGGTTTTACTCTGAATCGGATACTTCTAAGAGAGAGGGGTCCTCATCTTCTTTACACCTCAGGGTCCAACATTCATTACACACACATCTGAGAGGCTTGCCAATGATATAGGTAGAATCCAACAATTTTATAGCTTTATCACATTGCCTAAGGACACAACTTTGAAATACCTTCCTGATATGGTCAACTGCGTAAATAGTCACTACACAACACATCAATCAAGTTATGCAAACCTTCGCCCTTTTTTATTTGGTATTTGTCGCACTCCTGTTGCACTCCTTGGACAGATGAATATCATGTTGCTTCTCTTCCTTCTTTCTCTCTTTCTCCATATCTGCCTCCGTCTCTCCCTCCATTGCCATAACTCTTCTTCTCCCTGGCCCAGCTCCAACCAAGCTGTCAGACGGAGGCCCCATCTCAGTCCGTGCGTTGATGTCAGGCACGCGTGGGGTGCTTGTGCATGGCATCTGCCAAACGATGAGGGCTGTCAGCCCCTCTGTCTGTCTGTCAGTGAGTAATTGGCACACATTTGAGCAGACACATGCAGGTGGCAGTCTCAGCTATGTGGTACCTTTTCTTTTCCCCCCACAGGACCCCCGAGGGGCCAGTTTGAGCAGTGGTCCTGCTGCTCCAGGCTGCTCGTGTATACATTATGGGCAATATCCTGTGCTCCTCCACAAACTTTAAGTGCTGGAATAAAATATAATTGGCCGTCTGGAGTCGAGTGTTATGGCATACATTCATTTTCAGATTTGAACCTTTTTTTTTCATGCACGTAAGGGGGATATTTGGTGTTTGTTTATAACAGATGGCATTTGTTCTGTGGTCTTCCTAGCTAGCTAGTACCTCCTGCAGTACGCCAGACAAAATGCAGGAGCATATGTGATACAGCGGGGGTGTTAGTCACGGTGCAAAAGCCCAATCCCAAACAGGTTGTAAAACCAGGTTTGTCTCAAGTCCCTCTGTCTAGATCCCTGATGTCCTGCTTAACCTTCCTTTTCCCCCTTTCCAGAGATTTGCTGCTGCTGTTTTAAGGCTGATTACTTGTCAGACTCAAGACAGAGTTAGGCACCAGAACGCTGCATGGGGATTCTGGACAGTTCAGGCAGGTAAAATGCAGGTAAAATCCTCACCTTTTGAAAGGACTTTTGGTATGAAGTCTATTGATAAATTATTTAAGAAAAGAATATGTTATCTTTAACTAGTTATTTCTGCACCAGTATCAATACAGGCATGTTCTCTTACTTTTGAGTATGGTCTTTTTTTGAATATACCGTGTATGGTGCATGTCTGGTTCCATATCTAACAATTATGTAATATTATACATGTATTTGCACAAGGCACCAATTATATGCTTTAATTGTGCATTAGTGAAATCTATGGAATAGAAATGTCCATTCATGAAATCACACAAAACCATTGACCTGAACCAAAAGTTAAATGAGAGTCCAGAAGAAGCTCCTCCAAGAGCCACTTGGCAAAGTGCAGACCCTGAGAACATTAGCTATAGACTTACAATGCAGAGCTACTCTGTGTTTATTATATATGCATAGTCACTTTAACCATATCTACATGTACATGCTACCTCAATCAGCCTGACTAACCGGTGTCTGTATGTAGCCTCGCTACTTTTATAGCCTCGCTACTGTGTATAGCCTGTCTTTTTACTGTTGTTTTATTTCTTTACTTACCCATTGTTCACCTAATACCTTTTTTGCACTATTGGTTAGAGCCTGTAAGTAAGCATTTCACTGTAAGGTCTACACCTGTTGTATTCGGCACACGTGACAAATACACTTTGATTTGATTGAGCAAAACATTGTCAAATTTTATTTTATTTATTTTTATTTCACCTTTATTTAACCAGGTAGGCTAGTTGAGAACAGGTTCTCATTTGCAACTGCGACCTGGCCAAGATAAAGCGTAGCAATTCGACACATACAACAACACAGAGTTACACATGGAATAAACAAAACATACAGTCAATAATACAGTAGAACAAAAGGCATTTGTTAAATAAAGTGTCACTATATTTATATGGTCTCCTTTAAAACCTGGGTGTCCTCCAAAATATTCCAAAGTATTTCTCAGAGGATGTATAAATTATATAACTTTAAAAAAAATGTATATTCCCATGACAAGAAGAGAACCTGGCAGTAACTAATTTCCTTGGACATGAAATAGACCTCGAGATTTAACACTAGCTAACTTGGGTAAGCTTATTTTCTGCAAGTGTTTATGCTCTTGAAACTTCATCTATTCAAAATAATGTATTGTAGGGGAGCTGAGATGTGGGTCTTTTGCCATTCACTTCAGGGCAGAAAGCAGTATACTGGAGACAGAAATGTTATATACATGCTGTACCATGAAGATGTATAGCAACACTAACAAAACGTTCTCAAAGGATAATAGCTAGTATTCAGTTCTTGCCGCTCTAATTGTTGGCAAATATCCAAGTTGTGTTGGTTAAAATGGATTTAAGAGGTCGAAGATGCTGCCATAACAGTTACTTAACCCAACTAATAGGTAGCTCAATCCTATTGGATCCATAAATATGTTCTGCCGCTAATATTGAGCTCATACAGCATCTACACATATACAAACTGCCGTGTTTTATAGATTACATGTATTCTCAGTGAAGAGGCAGAATCAATAAAACTCTTCTGCTCCAGTGTTTACTAGAAGTGTAGCTTAAATCTCATTAGTATGTAAATGGTATCATAATGGGTCAAAACAACGAGACCCTGTGGACTTCCACTCAGCATAATGTGGCCCTCCCATCGACAGCCACTGTTGCCGAGGAGAGGATTTGTTGAAGAAGCCAGAACACCGCCGGCCTCCCTGCTGATTCCTGCCGGCAATCAACAGCCTGGAGACCTGCGAGGGCTGCCTGGAGGTCAATACATGATCCACACACTTATCAACTAGTCTCCCAATAGCTGCCAGACCGTTATGTTCTCCTTGTAAATTGCGAAGAGTACGAGCCTGTAAGTAGACACTGAGTGCTCTTGTCTTCCTCTCCCTGCCTCTCCAGTGACCTGAGTGGGCCTCACAGAGCCACATCCCGAATGACCACGTCTCCCAATGCAAGAGTCAGGCCATTTATATGCTATTCATTCCATTGCAGATGTGCATCTTATTTCCATTGCATGCCATGCAGGCAAAAAA
This sequence comes from Salmo trutta, assembly GCF_901001165.1. Classification (NCBI taxonomy): domain Eukaryota; kingdom Metazoa; phylum Chordata; class Actinopteri; order Salmoniformes; family Salmonidae; genus Salmo; species Salmo trutta. The sequence continues at coordinate 38,973,830 of NC_042981.1, read as the reverse complement.
AGGTCTCTCTCCTACAAATCAAGATGAGTGCTGGGCAGTGGTATGTTGATATCTTAAGGCCTCTGTAATCGTTCTCATCCTGTCGGAGAATGCTCTGCTGTGTGCATAACGGAGCCTTCAATTGGGAGGAGGTGGTGAAAGGGATTTGGCAGGAGGAGCCGCTGTTCACTATTCCCATTAATCGTGTTATTTTTTTTACGTAACGTTGTAATTGTGCTCCAAGGGCAGGAAAATGTGAATGCTTCCTGATGTGGAACACATTTGTGGACGCCGGGCAGCAATCTCGTCGTTCCCCCAATGCCATTTCCATCTATTTCGACAGGGGAGTTGGGGTTTGCTGGCGTCTGGAATAGGCTCGTGCGCCATGGTGGAACTAAAAGACTGAATCAAGTGGCATGATCCAATTCTCCCTGTGGGGACAGAGCTACAGAGACTAGAGATTATAGACTCACAATTCATGTCCTTCACAGGACCCCACTGGAATACGGCACCATAGGCATTCCATTCTGAAAGGGATGTCGAACTGTGCAAAACAGGACAAGTGTATAGAAAGTAGAGATGTAGGAAGGTGGTCCCTATTATTTTGTACTCTGAGTGACACTTGAGATCTAATGGTTCAGAAAAGCTCCATAGGACTCCAGTTTCATGACGAACGAACACACACACACACACACACACACACACACACACACACACACACACACACACACACACACACACACACACATATATATATATATAGGAAGATCCCTTGGAAATAATGAGCAGGTTGTGAGAGGGGCGGCCATTATGGAAATGTCATAGCACTCACAGGGTGGCTGCTATAAAACATGGCTTTTCAGCACCTACAAACTACTTCTGTAGCCTATCTATTTTTGTGAGCAAAGATTCACAGGTGCTTTTGCTACTGTGTCTTTAACATTACACGTCCCTGAAGCTTTAATGAGCTGGCCTGTGATCCCGTGTTATCGATTCATTTAATTTCACCCAATCAAAAAAAGGCATATCTTTGCCTTCGGAATGTCGACTGCACCCCGATACACTTCCCTCATTTTTTCTGCTTGATTAATCTATAAATGCCCTGCATTTTTGCCCAATTTGTTTCACACTCTTGCCATTGATTAAACGGAGTAAAAACATATTCCATTTTGATGTCCATCAAAGGAAGTCCGATACCTCATCAGGTGGTATTGATCATTCCCAGTCTCCCTGAATGAGCTGTGTGGATGACCTCCATCATTTGGCTCACGGCTGGTTGCCGGACTCCGGACAAGGGGTACCGTCATTTGCTCCCCTATGATGCCTTACGCCCCCATCCCTCCATTCCCTTCATCACCTCCAGCTCTTCCCTCCCTGCTGTAATGGGATCATTGCGAACCCCTGCTGCTGATAATGGAGGTGCGAATCAGTCCTTGGTGTCAGGATGCATCTCATCTCTCAAGTGTTAGCTGACCGCTAATGAGGACAGGCGCTGTCAAAGCCCAGCCCCCTGCAGCGAGAGACACACTGGAGGGTAGAATGAGCAGACCGTATCAGGAAAACAAATAGACTCTCCGGTCCATCCGCCACCTGTTATGAGCTGAGTATGATGAGGTAGATGGTTTCAGGTGAGTTCAAATGGCCACCTGGAAGGGCCCAATTAAGTGTATGGTATGTTTCCTAAGTACACCTAAGTGTCTGGTAGGCTACTATAGCAGTATGCGTTCAAGAATGTCATATGTAAGGTTTGTCAAGTGTCTTCCTCAAATGGGCAACATTCACTCTATGGGCATTTCCATCTAAAAGGACCCATGAGCACCAACATGTGAAGTTTATAGAAGCATATCAAATTGGATGTCAAATGAAAGCTAAGAGTTTATAGTTTTGGGAAATAAAGGCATAGATACATTTTTCAATCATTTTCCATTTTTTTAAATAAGACAAAAGTAAATGATTTGATTTCTGGATGAACAGATGGAAATGGGGTCTTAGATAACATCTATTTTGAAAGGCACTTCACTGTCTATATAAGGTCCCAAAGTTGACAGCGCATTTCAGAGCAAAAACCAAGCCATTAGGTCGAAGGAATTGTCAGGAGACAGGATTGTGTCAAGGCACAGATCTGGGGAAGGGTACCAAAAAAGGTCTGCAGCATTGAAGGTCCCCAAGAACACAGTGGCCTCCATCATTCTTAAATGGAAGAAGTTTGGAACCACCAAGACTCTTCCTAGAGCTGGCCACCTGGCCAAACTGAGCAATCGGGGGAGAAGGGCCTTGGTCAGGGAGGTGACCAAGAACCCAATGGTCACTCTGACAGAGCTCCAGAGTTTCTCTGTGGAGATGGGAGAACCTTCCAGAAGGACAACCATCTCTGCAGCACTCTACCAATCAGGCCTTTATGGTAGGGTGGCCAGACGGAAGCCACTCCTCAGTAAAAGAGCACATGACAGACCGCTTGGAGTTTGCCAAAAGGCACCGAAAGGACTGAGAAACAAGATTCTCTGGTCTGATGAAACCAAGATTGAAGTCTTTGGCCTGAATGCCAAGCATCACGTCTGTAGGAAACCTGGTTAGAATGGTGGTGGCAGCATCATGCTGTGGATATGTTTTTCAGCAGCAGGGACAGGGAGACTAGTCAGGATTGAGGGAAAGATAAACAGAGCAAAGTACAGAGAGATCCTTGATGAAAACCTTCTCCAGAGCGCTCAGGACCTCAGACAACAACCCTAAGCACACAGCCAAGACAACACAGGAGTGGCTTCGGGACAAGTCTCTGAATGTCCTTGAGTGGCACAGCCAGAGCTCGGACTTGAGCCCGATCAAAAATCTCTGGAGAGGCTGAAAATAGCTGTGGATCGATTCCCCCCATTCAACCTGACAGAGCTTGAGAGGATCTGCAGAGAAGAATGGGAGAAACTCCACAAATACAGGTGTGCCAAGCTTGTAGCGTCATACCCAAGAAGACTCGAGGCTGTAATCGCTGCCAAAGGTGCTTCAACAAAGTACTGAGTAAAGGGTCTGAATACTTATGTAAATGTAATCAGTTTATGTATAAAAATGTAAAAACCTGTTTTTGCAATGTCATTATTGGATACTGTGTGTAGATTGATGGGGGGGAAACTATTTCATCAATTTTAGTATAAGGTTGTAACGTAACAAAATGTGAAAAAGTCAAGGGGTCTGAATATTTTCAGAATGCACTGTATTTGTTAACTGTTATTACGTCTATTAACAAGCATGTTGTTAATTTGTTGTTAATGTTGCTACCAATTTGAATAAATGTAATTTATGTACAAATGTATTGTTTTTCATACAATTACATTTCAGGGAGAAATTCATTGTCAATTACAGCATTATACTGGCACATGAGTTGCCAGCTTAATACTGTAATTTAGCTTTACAGCAGAGATGCTTTAATATATTTCACAGTACTATATTTCTTACTGCAAAACATTACAGCATTCCTGTTGTAGATTTACAGCAGGGATGCTATGCTGTAATATGTTTTACAGTAAGGAATATAATACTGCAAAATACATTACAGTATCTCTGCTGTAGAGCAAAATTAACCTATTAAGCTGGCAAATCTGGTGCCAGTGTAATGCTGTACATTCATGGGGGAACTTTGAAATCAATGATTTTATTTTGGCATACATTTTAAAGTGAAAAAAACTGAGTTAAAGCCTAATTCTGTTACCATGGAAATGCTCCTATACCATTTTGCATGTGGATGGGAAATGAATCACGGTGTGCTACTTTATATTTAATACAGTATGCTGAATGAATGGGAGAAACTGAGTATATTGTGTGTGGATTGACGGGGGGTGAAAACAAATGAATCTATTTTAGTATAAGGCTGTAACGTAACAAAATGTGGAAAAAGGTCAAGGGGTCTGGTTTTTGATGGTGTACGACAGTTGACCTAAGCTTATGAGACATTAATAAGTCATGTTCTTCAAAAATCAATGGGTACATATAATTCATTTACAAGTAAAAAATTGATATAGCAATTGCAGATTGCCCCTTTAAATCTTGGTTGCTATGTGAGGTTATGTCTGTATTTAATAATTGCAAGTAGACATGCTACTCCATCATTGCACTTTCATTTTCTCAACCATTTTGGATAGTGTGGCTTTAGCAGCAGTGCTGGTCAATACACAGCCAGACAGATCAATATTGGAATGATCAATTCATTAAACAACAAATGCATGATTTTCATTCCAATGGCTCTGGAGAGAAGAGAAGTGACATACTGTAAGAACTGCAGCTTTCTTAATCTGACCTTTGACCTCTGTTATAGGTAACAGCTCTCTTATTATGCAAGTGTGATATGAATCATGCCATCAAGCTAAATAATTGCATGGAGTCTTTTTAAACAGTTTATTATACCATTTTTAAAACATTCAGCATAATTCCACATGTACTGTACATACTGTACTTACATTTACATTTACATTTAAGTCATTTAGCAGACGCTCTTATCCAGAGCGACTTACAAATTGGTGCATTCACCTTATGATATCCAGTGGAACAACCACTTTACAATAGTGCATCTAAATCTTTTAAGGGGGGGGGGGTTAGAAGGATTACTTTATCCTATCCCACTTTATCCCACTATCCCACTATCATACTTGTGCTGTTGGCTGGCTGTCTTAAGGATACAGTATTTTGTTTGTTTCCCAAATACATCAACAAGCATCCTCTGGCTTCATTGGATCTGTTATATGAAGTATGATTTCATTCTCTCATATCAGCTTTACATGTTCAGTGACCTATCACCGTAAATGCATGTTGAACACGAGTTTGTTGACGAGTAAAAAACGTTCATCAAAAGGTTCTGAGACCTCTGTAGCTTACTTTGCTAGTACCTTTTGATGGGAACCACATCATTTATGCATGTCCTGCGCGTTCGGGCTTAATTTAAACCCCAATGTTATACACCAGCGGCTCAAGATATTTGAACACACAATCAATAATTCTCCATCAGCCAGGGAGCTTACAAGAGGCCCATGCGGCATCCTTTGAAGCCGTCTGACAAGTTAAACCCGGTCCGGTTTCTGGGAGCACTAATGGTCACCCTCTTAGGAGAATATGACATGTCCTGTTGTAAGTCTTTTTATTTTCATGCTGCACAATTGTATCATATTGGTGGTATTACGGGATCAGTCCCGTGTTAAGTCCTCGAAAGTCAGCATTGTTCAGAGAAAAAAAAGGAAGGGATTCCTCCCACTTTGAACAGAGTATCAGCTCAGCAAGGCAAGAAACAAGATCCATTCCAGCCCGGCTGAGCTTTGAAGAGATGACGGTCCGTATAAATTCCCTACTAATGCCTTGACTTATAAAAATCCCAATATTTTTTGGGTTGGGATTGTGCCCTGTGGCTATCTTCTTCGACAGGAGCCGGAGTCAAAGATTTGGAACATTGTTGCTAATGAAGCCTGTAAATTCCTTGAACAAGCCATCGATCAATTAGAAACACAGCTTGTTATGCATCCCTCTGTGTCTCATTTAGAGTTCACTTTGATTGATACACGGATACTACCTACAACAAAAGCCATCCCCACAGTGAAGGGCCAAGGATTTCTCCAACACAAGTCCGGAAAACATAAAAAAGGTTTTCTTGGATTCTTTTCATTTTCCTTCTTTCTTGGTTGGTAGTAGCCAGTCAGTTACACATCTACAGGGGAGTGCTGTGCATCTTGTGCAACTCAGAGGCAATCCTGTTCACAGGATGTCTGTGAAATTGCTTGAAGACAATCACAGACACACTCATCATGCTCCAGTGTCCATCCTTCTGTAGACAGCCACTGGCCATAGCAACATTCCAATTCAATTCAGTACACCAATCGTTACCTTAAAAAAAAGATATGGGCTTCTGCACGGCACTAATGTCAGTGAGATAGAGACATAAAAATCAATCAATTAATCCCGGAGGTCTAAGGAACTATCTAGAGGCCCCAATGACCTAGGGCTAATACAAAAGATACAATTTAGGGGGGGGGGGGTCCTGGGGTTGAAACACCTATAGACTCACTCAGAATTTATGTGTAGCTGCTATCCATCTTACAGCTCTACTGTAAATCTGATTGGCCTAGTTCCATTTAAGACAGGATTTTGTCTTGTTCAGCCCTAATAGAGAATGAAGGAGGCATTGTTTATGTGTAGTCTACATTTTTCTGACATGTTTTTCCTAATCAAGATTAATTAGCTACGTACACCATTGAGCTGCGATTGTGTTTTAGCAGTGCCTACTGTATCAGCCAAAACCAACTGAAAGTGATTCTCTTTTGTCCTTTATTTAGCATCTAAATTGAGTTTGAGACCAAATCAACCCACTAAGAACATCTGTTAACTAGAAGAAGAGGTTTGTCATCGCAGCATGATGCAAGAATTTGATGGTCTAGTTGCTTGAGAAAGGTCCCCGTCTGACAACTTTCAACATTTCCACCACCACTGCTCAAGCCTAGGGGACAGCTCGCCTCGGGTAGCAATCGGTGCTTCCTGGAATGGAACCTCTAGTCTGCCTGGTTGACGGGCAGACTGTTTGTTCTCCAGGAGTGGTGTCAGTAAAAACACCCAAGATCCCCAAAGAGGAACGGCTTACAACCAAAATGTGTGCTGTTGGGGGTAATCAAGGACCAGAGTTCAGAAACGCTGTTGTAGTCTGTCATCAGTAATCAAATATTCCTCCCTTTCTTTCTTTTTCCTCGCGATATGCAAGACCCATATCAGGTTGTCTCTTTTCACTTTATCTGGTGAGTCAGGGCGAAGCAGTTTGAGCGAGGTGGTTCGAGTTTACGTTCAAGCTGTTTACACTCAATAGTAAGATTTATACTTGTTATAAAATGCAGAGTAGAGTGTTTAAGTTATTTCGTTTTGGGGGGGTAATTTACGTTGATTTCCTGTCTTGTCCTGTCCTGTAAATCAACCATGTAAACTTTTTTTTTACCGTGTATCTAAACAACATTGACCACAAGGGTACCCGCTGACAAACAGACAAACTGCAGTCAAAAGTAAGAGGATGTAGGTCTCTGTATCCTGCCCACTCCCTTTTAACAACCATCGCTAGGGTGACCATGATGTGAAACAGTCAAGTAACTGTCAGTCAAGACAGTGGAACGTGGAGAGTGGAGAGAGAGAGAGAGAGAGAGAGATAATATAAACAGACTGTAACAAGTTTGTTTTCTGATGTGTCAGGTTCCTTGGACAAGTTATAAGTTTATGGTTATCTGTGAGGTCTATCCTGTTTGGTTTGGCACCTGCGAAGGGCCACAGCAAAACATTCAAGGGAGTACTATGAACCATTAATTAGGCTGGCAAATGGAGCTCGTAATTTGGCAAGAGGCACAGCTCACAGCACTTTGAACTGCAGATATAGAGCAGCGCTGAGAGAGAGAGAGAAAAAAATGCCAGACTAGTCTGATGACCCTCTGAGAGAATAGGGGAAATATTTTCTGTCCTTCTGAAAGCTTCCCCAACAGCTACTAATCTCAATGCAAAGCAAGAATATCATTTCACCTGGCTGTTCTTCCTTTTCTTCTGTCTGCTTCAGAGTGGCAGGGTATGAAAATGTCTCTCTTTATGGCTAGGACCTGCGTGCAAGTGGGTAGACAATAGAGCGTGGTGGGTTATTAAAACAACTTGGAAGCAAGCTGTTTTGCCTCCATCTGCATAAAATCAAGGGGCTGTTTGATTGCGGGGCTATGCCACTTCAATGAGGTCCGCCCAGGAGAGGGATTTCTCATCAGTCTCTCTATAGGTGCTGTCGATAATGGAAGAAGGGAAGAAGAGAAAAAGAAAGGGGAAAAAAAAGTTACAATCTACAGAGCTTTCTACTATGGCTGTGCCCATCAGCGGGTTGACATTTATTATAAAGAGTCTTGTCCTGGAGGCAGAACTGAGGGATTTCCCCTTTGGTAAGTCAAAATTGTCTATATTGTGAAAATATATGAAAACAAAAAATATAATTTAAGGTTTATTAATTTAAGGTTAGGTATTAGGGTTATCACTGTGGTTAAGTTTGGGGTTAGGTTTAAAATCATGACTTTGTGGCTGTGCCAGTTTAGTGACCACGCTGCAGAGCTGCCTCCAGAATAAGATTCATGACGAAAAATGATAACCTGCTGCCCATCACTGTGCCCTTTGGTTAGGCCCTGAATGAGATGGAGAGGTTACTGTAGTGGGACATGTGGTGCTGCTGCAGAAACTCAAGCCAGGAGGGGCCCGTAACAGATCTCCCCTAGCCAACACACATCGGTACTACATTTTGCTGGAGGGGTCGTGCTGCATGGAGGTCCAAGGAGGGAACTCGATCAATTTCCGACTGCAGAATGGGCCCTCCATAACAAATACAGAGGGAGGGAGAAAGAGAGTTTGATAAACTCCCATATCTACTGGGTGAAATACCATAGTGTGCAATCACAGCAGCAAGATTTGTGACCTGTTGTCACAAGAAAAGGGCCACCAGTGAAGAACAAACACCATTTTAAATACAATCCATATTTAAGTTTATTTATTTTCCCTTTTGTACTTTAACTATTTGCACATCGTTACAACAATTTATATAGACATAATATGACATTTGAAATGTCTTTATTCTTTTGGAACTTTTGTGAGTGTAATGTTTACTCTACATTTTTCATTGTTTATTTCACTTTTGAAATAAACATGCATTCCAGGTGACTACCTCATGAAGCTGGTTGAGACAATGCCAAGAGTGTGCAAAGCCCTCATGAAGGCAAAGGGTGGCTACTTTGAAGAATCTCAAATATAATATATATTATGATTTGCTTAACACTTTTTTGGTAACTACATGATTCCAAATGTTTTATTTCATAGTTTTATGTCTTCACTATTATTCTGTAATGTAGAAAATAGTCAAAAAAGTAAGAAAAATACTTGAATGAGTAGGTGTGTCCAAACTTTTGACTGGTACTGTACATGCATACATACATACTCTCACACACACGCCACTGCTGACTCCTTAGAGGCCTATTGAGGTGAGACAATGAAGGATAGGACAGTGACCTAGCTAGCCAATTCCCTAGCAATAATTCAATATAGCCCTCCAGCCACTTGATACACATTAACCTGGGGAGGTGAGATGTGTGGGCTGGCTGGGGGAAAGTGGTGCTATCACACATCGCCCAGTGACTCCTGCATCCTTTACAGCCGTAAGGCTAACGAGTGGAAAATCACACAGACATGAGAGGAGGTGGAGGTTGTCAGCTAAAATCAGTGGTGCTGTGCTATTATTTTTAGGTGATTGAGCGAAAAATAAAAACGTAAATGTGACCCACCACCTGGATTCAGTCCTATGTAGCAACATTTGAAATTGTGTTTTTTACGTTGGATAAATGTAGAGACTCTTGTATAGCATTCACTGCAGTTGAGGAACAATGGGTAAGTCATTTCGCTTTGAAAGTTGATAAAGTTGTAACCTCACTTTTGAAAAAATGGCCATTGAATGTTTTGGTACACCTACTGGAGACCTCTTCTTTGTCTACATCCATTCAGCATTGTTCACACCCTCTTAAGCCTTAGCCCCACCCATCTCTTTAAGGATTCACATGTGAGGCCATGTGTCACGTTTCCTTAAGGGCAGGGAGAAGGGGCAGAGTCAAGAGCAGGAGACTGTGGTCCAATAGTGCCGAAGTTTATTTCCACCGAAACAAAGGTGATCAAAAGGCACAGGGTGCGCACAACTCCCAAACGGAAAAGGTGATCCAAAAATGATAACGCACGGGGCGCAGCCCGGCAATAAATATATAGAATGCACCACGCTGAAAACACAAAACAGCGTACACGAAATCACTGCCCGTCGACATACAAATAATCCCGCACGAATACAGAACACAAAGGAACAAACTAAATACCCCCCCCCCCCCCACTAATGACAGACAAGAAACAGGTGCGGACCTAGACAGACAAAAACCAAAGAACACAGAAACATAGATCGGTGGCAGCTAGTAGACCGGCGACGACGACCGCCGAGCGCCGCCCGACCGAGGAGGGGCGCCATCTTCTGTGGATACTGTGACACCATGTGCTAAACAACGTGAGTAGTGTCGTAAACAACCAAAGATTTTCAAGACTAAAAAGTGTTAAAAGTAGTAGACTACAATAAGGAAAAACTCCAGGTAAAAATACACCTAGTCCTTGGCCTATATCCTAATCTGACTTCGGTGCAGGTCATGTTGTTCTTCACATTACTGTCTCTGGTAAACTCACACTATATCAAATCTACGTTTTTTTTTGCACTTGCACAGTATACAGAAGGTGTAAACAATATAGTGAAATGGTTACTTGCATATTTGCATAGTAGCAATCTCAAAAACAGAAAATGTCCAGATAAAAATATTTTTTAAATATTTTATCATTATTTGAGGACGCTTACCCAGACACGATTATCTAAATTGATGGGTCAAGTGAAAGAAATGCTGTAACCACCCCCCAGCCACATCTAGTAACCCATCTAGTGAATGGGTTACTACTGTCTAAACATGTACACATTCATGAAATACAATAGATGGCTGAAATCACCCCCAGACACACCCGGCTAACTTAATGGGTCATCTGGCAAAGTGGGGTCTTTTGTTTAGACATACAGTTGAAGTCTGTATGTCTAAACGACACCTGGAGGGGGGTGGGGAGACAAGCACAAAGACAGGTGAAACAGATCAGGGTGTGACACTTTGATTTGATTAGCTTGAACACATGATTACAACATACCCTCTTTCAGAATAAAATAGAACAGAGAGATTAACTATCAATTCACAGAAATCATTTGCATAGATCATACGTGCTATCAAATCAATTGACCAAGTAGTGAACATAAATCATTACTACGTAGAACTGCAGGAAATCAGTTTTAAAACAGTAATAAAATCAATCTTTTGGTATGGTGCGTTCATTCATCTCAATAAACCAGAACCTAAATGCATTATTACCTATAACTTGGCCCATTTCACTTTTCCAATTGCCCACTCTGACATACCAAGCTAGAATAGACCCTGCGTCTCAACCAATAGCCAATATAGGCTAAATATCTCAAACAGGGCTACAGCAAATTCCAGAACTTCTAGAGAGGGTCAGAATCCTTGGCCTTTCAGGTGGTTTGGGTTTCCTCAGCAGAACAGTGTACCCGTAACCACTGCACAAGAGGGGGTCCGTGAAGTGTTTTGAACATTTGGATCCTAGATCTCATTGTGTGATGATCAGGTTCATGTGAATAAACCATCTCTCACACGCCGCTGAGCTACAGGGAACAATGCTTGACTTGGACTGAAATAGGTTCCGGTACTCATTTTATGTGCAAGTATTGTATATATTTTGGCACAGGAGCTCCACAATACTTTTGAACTCATATTCTATAAGAGGAACAGAAGCTCAATCAATAGTAAATCTGAGGTGCCGATACTCAGCTCCGACGAGCTCGCGCCCAAGTCAAGCACTGGAGATAAGCACAGTTAAGCAGTGGTCTCAGCTCGCTTGTCACATGTTCTCCCATACTGTGAACAAAGTCCCTAAAGCCATTGTTGGTGGAGGCGCACAGGAGGGAGAAGCGTTGGCCAGCTGTCTCTCTCCAGGATGTTTTTAAAAAATATCAGATGTGTGTACTTGGACTGAGCTGGCCCTGGTCTGCTTATACGAAATGGGTGACGGACATCCACAAATGAATACATACCATACGAAACGTAACATATCATATTACATTTAGTGTCCAGGTTGGCTGCGGACGTTGTGAACAGACGGCTTCTCATATTGTTTATAAGGCTGGATATGATCTGCTGGTGCCTTTTTTTTTCAATGTTATGATTGGCCAAAGTGGTCAAGACTCTGACGGGACTTAGCAGTGCAACACACACAGCCTACAGTTGTACATCATTCTCGCCACCGCCAGAGGGAAGAAACTACCATTTACCTACTTATAGGCGGCTATACATAGGCTATATATTTGGTTTGTCATTCTACTGTTTTTCATGGAATTTTTGTGGTAATTAAATATAATCTAATTAGAATTTATTGTGTATTATCAACTTGAAAAAAGTAAGGGAGCTCTACAACCCTGACTAAAATGTCTGCTACATATACAGTTGAAGTCGGAAGTTTACATACACCTTAGCCAAATACATTTAAACTCAGTTTTTCACAATTCCTGACATTTAATCAGAGTAAAAATTCCCTGTCTTAGGTCAGTTAGGATCACCACTTTATTTTAAGAATGTGAAAAGTCAGAGTAATAGTAGAGAGAAATATTTATTTCAGCTTTTATTTTTCATCACATTCCCAGTGGGTCTTCCGGGTTTGGAGCGAGTAGTTGCACTTCGCTTCGCAGGTAATATTACATTTCATTACATTTCAACGGTTTGATCTGTTTGATCTGAGCAATTTTTTTTTAGCTAGCTACCTAGCCGTCTTTGTATCAAAGATAATTGTGTAGTTTAGAGTAATTATCGAGGTTAGCTAGCCAGCTATTTTCATCCTCCGCGACGCGTTCTCCTAACTTAGTCAACACTGCTAGCTAGCCAACTTCTACCGACTAGCAGCACTGTAGAAACTATTACATTACAACGGAACGACTTGATTAGTGTAGTGTTAGCTAGCTACATAGTTGTCTTTGCTGTCTTTGTATCTAAGATAATTGTGTAGTTTAGAGTAATTATCGAGGTTAGCTAGCCAGCCGCGACGCGACGCCGTTCTCCAGACTCCAGACTTAGTCAACACACCTAGTCATCATCAAACCCACTGCTAGCTAGCCAACCTTTACCGACTAGCAGCACTGTAGAAACTAATACATTACAACGGAACGATTTGACTAGTGCAGTGTTAGCTAGCTACATAGTTGTCTTTGTCATAGTTTGATAATTGTGTAGTTTAGATTAATTATTGAGGTTAGCTAGCCAGCTATTTTCAGTCCCCCGCGACGCCATTTTTCCAAACCTAGCCAACTATTACCGACGAGCAGCATTGTAGAAACTAAATACATTACAAAGGAACGTGGTGATTAGTGCTATGTTAGCTAGCTACATACTTGCCTTTGTATCATGATAAGGTGTAGTACTGAAACTATCGAGGTTACCTAGCCATCTACACTTTCAAACAAAGTCAACAACGCAGCCAATGCTAGCTAGCCTACTTCACCAGCCAGCAGTACTGTATCATTTTAGTCATTTAAGTCAATAAGATTTTTGCAACGTAAGCTTAACTTTCTGAACATTCGAGACGTGTAGTCCACTTGTCATTCCAATCTCCTTTGAATTAGTGTAGCCTCTTCTGTAGCCTGTCAACTATGTGTCTGTCTATCCCTGTTCTCTCCCCTCTGCACAGGCCATACAAACGCTTCACACCGCGTGGCCGCTGCCACTCTAACCTGGTGGTCCCAGCGCGCACGACCCACGTGGAATTCCAGGTCTCCGGCAGCCTCTGGAACTGCCGGTCTGCGGCCAACAAGGCAGAGTTCATCTCAGCCTATGCTACCCTCCAGTCCCTCGACTTCTTGGCGCTGGAAACATGGATTACCACAGATAACACTGCTACTCCTACTGCTCTCTCCTCGTCTCCCCACGTGTTCTCGCATACCCCGAAAGCATCTGGCCAGCGGGGTGGTGGCACTGGAATCCTCATCTCTCCCAAGTGGACATTCTCTCTTTCTCCCCTGACCCATCTGTCTATTGCCTCCTTTGAATTCCATGCTGTCACAGTTACCAGCCCTTTCAAGCTTAACATCCGTATCATTTATCGCCCTCCGGGTTCCCCTGGAGAGTTCATCAATGAGCTTGACGCCTTGATAAGTTCCTTTCCTGAGGATGGCTCACCTCTCACAGTTCTGGGTGACTTTAACCTCCCCACGTCTACCTTTGACTCTTTCCTCTCTGCCTCCTTCTTTCCACTCCTTTCCTCTTTTGACCTCACCCTCTCACCTTCCCCCCCTACTCACAAGGCAGGCAATACGCTTGACCTCATCTTTACTAGATGCTGTTCTTCCACTAATCTCATTGCAACTCCCCTCCAAGTCTTCGACCACTACCTTGTATCCTTTTCCCTCTCGCTCTCCTCCAACACTTCTCACTCTGCCCCGACTCGGATGGTATTGCACCGTCGCAACCTTCGCTCTCCTCTCCCGCTACTCTCTCCTCTTCCATCCTATCATCTCTTCCCTCTGCTCAAACCTTCTCCAACCTATCTCCTGATTCTGCCTCCTCAACCCTCCTCTCCTCCCTTTCTGCATCCTTTGACTCTCTATCCCTATCCTCCAGGCCGGCTCGGTCCTCCCCTCCTGCTCCGTGGCTCGACGACTCATTGCGAGCTCACAGAACAGGGCTCCGGGCAGCCGAGCGGAAATGGAGGAAAACTCGCCTCCCTGCGGACCTGGCATCCTTTCACTCCCTCCTCTCTACATTTTCCTCTTCTGTTTCTGCTGCTAAAGCCACTTTCTACCACTCTAAATTCCAAGCATCTGCCTCTAACCCTAGGAAGCTCTTTGCCACCTTCTCTCCCTCCTGAATCCTCCTCCCCCCTCCCCCCCCCCCTCCTCCCTCTCTGCGGATGACTTCGTCAACCATTTTGAAAAGAAGGTCGACGACATCCGATCCTCGTTTGTTAAGTCAAACGACACCGCTGGTCCTGCTCACACTGCCCTACCCTGTGCTTTGACCTCTTTCTCCCCCCTCTCTCCAGATGAAATCTCGCATCTTGTGACGGCCGGTCGCCCAACAACCTGCCCGCTTGACCCTATCCCCTCCTCTCTTCTCCAGACCATTTCCGGAGACCTTCTCCCCTACCTCACCTCGCTCATCAACTCATCCTTGACCACTGGCTACGTCCCTTCCGTCTTCAAGAGAGCGAGAGTTGCACCCCTTCTCAAAAAACCTACACTCGATCCCTCTGATGTCAACAACTACAGACCAGTATCCCTTCTTTCTTTTCTCTCCAAAACTCTTGAATGTGCCGTCTTTGGCCAGCTCTCTTGCTATCTCTCTCAGAATGACCTTCTTGATCCAAATAGGTCAGGTTTCAAGACTGGTCATTCAACTGAGTCTGCTCTTCTCTGTGTCACGGAGGCTCTCCGCACTGCTAAAGCTAACTCTCTCTCCTCTGCTCTCATCCTTCTAGACATATCTGCTGCCTTTGATACTGTGAACCACCAGATCCTCCTCTCCACCCTCTCCGAGTTGGGCATCTCCGGCGCGGCCCACGCTTGGATTGCGTCCTACCTGACAGGTCGCTCCTACCAGGTGGCGTGGCGAGAATCTGTCTCCGCACCACGTGCTCTCACCACTGGTGTCCCCCAGGGCTCTGTTCTAGGCCCTCTCCTATTCTTGCTATACACCAAGTCACTTGGCTCTGTCATATCCTCACATGGTCTCTCCTATCATTGCTATGCAGACGACACTCAATTAATCTTCTCCTTTCCCCCTTCTGATAACCAGGTGGCGAATCGCATCTCTGCATGTCTGGCAGACATATCAGTGTGGATGACGGATCACCACCTCAAGCTGAACCTCGGCAAGACGGAGCTGCTTTTCCTCCCGGGGAAGGACTGCCCGTTCCATGATCTCGCCATCACGGTTGACAACTCCATTGTGTCCTCCTCCCAGAGTGCTAAGAACCTTGGCGTGACCCTGGACAACACCCTGTTGTTCTCCACTAACATCAAGGCGGTGACCCGATCCTGTAGGTCCATGCTCTACAACATTCGCATAGTACGACCCTGCCTCACACAGGAAGCGGCGCAGGTCCTAATCCAGGCACTTGTCATCTCCCGTCTGGATCACTGCAACTCGCTGTTGGCTGGGCTCCCTGCCTGTGCCATTAAACCCCTACAACTCATCCAGAACGCCGCAGTCCGTCTGGTGTTCAACCTTCCCAAGTTCTCTCACGTCACTCCGCTCCTCCGCTCTCTCCACTGGCTTCCAGTTGAAGCTCGCATCCGCTACAAGACCATGGTGCTTGCCTACGGAGCCGTGAGGGGAACGGCACCTCCGTACCTTCAGGCTCTGATCAGTCCCTACACCCAAACAAGGGCACTGCGCTCATCCACCTCTGGCCTGCTGGCCCCCCTACCTCTGAGGAAGCACAGTTCCCGCTCAGCCCAATCAAAACTGTTCGCTGCTCTGGCACCCCTATGGTGGAACAAGCTCCCTCACGACGCCAGGACAGCGGAGTCAATCACCACCTTCCGGAGACACCTGAAACCCCACCTCTTTAAGGAATACCTGGGATAGGATAAAGTAATCCTTCTAACCCCCCCCAAAAAAAAATGTAAAGTGGTTGTTCCACTGGATATCATAAGGTGAATGCATCAATTTGTAAGTCTCTCTGGATAAGAGTGCCTGCTAAATGACTTAAATGTAAATGTAGGTTAACATACACTCAATTAGTATTTGGTAGCATTGCCTTTAAATTGTTTAACTTGGGTCAAATGTTTCAGGTAGCCTTCCACAAGCTTCCCACGATAAGTTGGGTGAATTTCGGCCCATTCCTCCTGACAGAGCTGGTGTAACTGAGTCAGGTTTTTAGGCCTCCTTGCTCACACATGCTTTTTCAGATCTTCCCACAAATTTTCTGTAGGATTGAGGTCAGGGTTTTGCGATGGCCACTCCAATACCTTGCCTTTGTTGTTCATAAGCCATTTTGCCACAACTTTGGAAATATGCTTGGGGTCATTGTCCATTTGGAAGACCCATTTGCGACCAAGCTTTATCTTCCTGACTAATGTCTTGAGATTTTGCTTCAATATTGTTATGTTTGTTCCTTATGTAATGGCAAACCGGGGCGTAGGTTTAATTACTTTTAATGAACATATACTTAAGCTAGAAAACTCCATGTTTAGCCATGCAAGGCATTCTTCAACCACCCGCATAGCCTGCTGGGTAACGTAGTCTAAATGATATTAACACGTAACACATCTTCTTTCCTTTGAAAGAAAAGTACTTTCTATGTAACTACACATATCACATCACATTTGTTTACTCAACCTACATAACATGCAATTTTCAATAACACACATTTCCTTCCCCTCAATTTTTATATATTTTTTTAAACTCAATATAGTCTGTCCAACAATACTCTATTGTCACGTCCTGACCATAGTAAGCTGTTATTTTATATGGCAGAGTAGGTCAGGGCGTGACAGGGGGGTTTTCTAGTTTAGTTTTTCTATGTTGTTATGGTGTAGTTTTGTATTTCTATGTTGGGTTGTTCTAGTTTTGTATTTCTATGGTGGGCTGTGTTTGGGATGATCTCCAATTAGAGTCAGCTGTTGTCTCTAATTGGAGGTCATATTTAAGTTGATGTTTGCCCCACCTGGGTTTGTAGGAGATTTTGTAGGAGATTAATTTTGTAGGAGATTAATTTTGTAGGAGATTAATTTTGAGTAGTGTATGTTTCACCTCTGCATCACAGTTTGTTGTCATTCACTTTATTTATGTATTGCATAGTTACACAGAAAAATAAAATGTGGAACGACACACATGCTGCACTTTGGTCCGCTCATTCCTACAACAACTGTGACATCTATTGTGGCTCTATCTCTTTTCACATAAACAAAACATTCAGTCCAGGTGCCCATTTTTTTATTCTTAAATTATAATTTTTTTAGCAATTCTCAATAAGCCTTTCAGGGGCTCTGACAGTCCTTTTTGGTCGTTCTGCTGATGTCACGTCCTGACCATAGTAAGTGGTTATTTTCTATAGTAGAGTAGGTCAGGGCGTGACAGGGGGTGTTTGTCTATGTTTTGTATTTCTATGTTCGTGTTGTTTGGGTTGACCTCCAATTGGAGGCAGCTGATCCTCATTATCTCTAATTGGAGGTCATATTTATGTTGATGTTTGTCCCACCTGTGTTTGTGGGTGATTATCTTTTGAGTAGTGTGTTTTCCTCTCTGCGTCATGGTTTGTTGTTTTTTGTGTTTCAAGTAAATTTATATATTGCATTTAGTTTCACGGAATAAATAAATATGTGGAACTACGAACACACTGGATTTTGGTCCGATCCTTCAGACAGCCGTGACAGAATCACCTACCAAAAAAAGGACCAAGCAGCGTGGTAAGGAGCAGCTGGAGGAAAGGACATGGGAGGACATCTTGGATGGAAAAGGACCTTGGAGGCAGGCTGGGGAGTATCGACGCCCGAAGGAGGAAATCGAAGCAGCAAAAAGGGAGCGACGATACTACGAGGCTCTATATGCACCGAGAGACAAGGCTGAGAGGTAGCCCCAAAATAATTTTGTTGAGGGGCACACAGGAAGTTTGGCCGAGTCAGGGTGGAGACCTGAGCCAACTCCCTGTGCTTACCGTGGGGAGCGAGTGACAGGGCAAGCACCGTGTTATGCGGTAATGCGCACTGTGTCGTCAGGGCCCATTCACAGGCCGGTGCGATCTGTGCCCACGCCCTGCATTAGTCAAGCTAGGTTGAGCATCCAGCCAGAACAGGTTGTGCCAGCTCTACGCTCGAGATCTCCAGTGCACCTCCACGGCCCAGTATATCCTGTTCCTGCTTCCCGTACTCGCCCTGAGGTGCGTGTTACCAGTCTGGCGCCACCTAGGCCAATCTCACGCATCAGTCCTCCAGTGCGCATGCCCAGTCCGGAGTGTCCTGTTCCTGCTCCCCGCACTCGCTCTGAGGTGCATGTTACCAGTCTGGCGCCACCCATGCCAGTACCACGCATCAGGATTCCGGCAACAGTCCCCCGTCCAGAGCTTCCGGCGACGGTCCCCCGTCCAGAGCTTCCGGCGACGGTCCCCCGTCCAGAGCTTCCGGCGACGGTCCCCCTTCCAGAGCTTCCGGCGACGGTCCCCCGTCCAGAGCTTCCGGCGACGGTTCCCAGTCCAGAGCTTCCGCCAACGTTTTTCAGTCCGGCACCAACTGAGACGGCCTACAGTCCGGAACCTACTGAGACGGCCTACAGTCCGGAACCTACTGAGAAGGATCTCAGCCCGGAACCTACTGAGACAGCCTACAGTCCGGAGCCTCCAGCGGCGGTCCGCAGCCCGGAGCCTCCAGCGGCGGTCCGCAGCCCGGAGCCTCCAGCGGCGGTCCGCAGCCCGGAGCCTCCAGCGGCGGTCCGCAGCCCGGAGCCTCCAGCGGCGATCCGCAGCCCGGAGCCTCCAGCGGCGGTCCGCAGCCCGGAGCCTCCAGCGGCGGTCCGCAGCCCGGAGTCTTCAGCAGCGGCCTGCAGCCCAGAACCTCTAGCAATGATCTACAGTCCGGTTCTTTCGACGACGATCCACGGTCAGGTGGTAAAGAAGCAGAGGGTCAGTTTTCAGAGGGATCAGCAATCTCTCCTTGAGTCCATTATCAAGTATGCCACAGACTATCCTGTCTTTCACTAGTGAGTCTTTCAGATTTTCAAATTCACATGTTTTGCTCAGTGTGTTCAGCTCAGCCAAATACTGGTCAAAACTGACTCCCTGTTTCTGATCATGAGAGAAAAACTTGTATCTCTCAAACGTGACATTCTGGCTTGGTACAAACTACTCCTCAAATGTAGCCATTAGCACAGTCAATGTCAAGTTTGCCTCGTCTTGCTGAAAGCTATTATAAATGTCCAATGCATCCTCTCCAATAACATGCAGAAAAATGGAAGCTTTCAATTTGTCATCATCTCCCCCTGCACCACTGGCTGCTAGGTAGATACTGAATCTCTGCTTGAATGGTTTCCAATGGTCAGCTAGATTGCCTGTTAACTGCATAGGACTAGGAGGACTAAGCCTATCCCTGACGGGGAACAGGACCATTTCTCTTACTTCAGTATGTTGCTCATCAACTTGCTCGTCAACAGATTCCAATGCAGCCTTGCTCTCGCTGCTGTCACTCTCGCTCTTGCAAGCTAGCATCTTCGACTACTCACTTCACTTGTGGTAGAATGTTCAATTTTTGTTGCGGAAATATGCAGAGTTACTCCTTTCTTATCTCTGTCTCGTCATAGCGACTACCAATCTGACACCATGTTATGTTTGTTCCTTATATAATGACAAACCGGGGCGTAGGTTTAACTACTTTTAATGAACATATACTTCAGCTAGAAAACTCCATGTTTAGCCATGCAAGGCATTCTTCAACCATCCACATAGCCTGCTGGGTAACAACAAATATATCCACATAATTTTCCATCCTCATGGTGCCATCTATTTTGTGAAGTGCACCAGTCCCTCCTGCAGCAAAGCACCCCCACAACATGATGCTGCCACCCCCATGTTTCTCGGTTGGAATGGTGTCCTTCAGCTTGCAAGACTCCCCCTTTTTCCTCCAAACATAACGATGGTCATCATGGCCAAACAGTTCCATTTTTGTTTCATCAGACCAGAGGACATTTCTCCAAAAAGCACCATCTTTGTCCACATGTGCAGTTGCAAACCATAGTCTGCCTTTTTTATGGCGGTTTTGGAGCAGTGGCTTCTTCCTTGCCGAGCGGCCTTTCAAGTTATGTCGATATAGGACTCGTTTTACTGTGGATATAGATACGTTTGTACCTGTTTCCTCCAGCATCTTCACAAGGTCCTTTGCTGTTGTTCTGGGATTGATTTGCACTTTCCGCACCAAAGTACGTTCATGTCTAGGAGACAGAACGAGTCTCCTTCCTGAGCGGTATGACGGCTGCGTGGTCCCATGGTGTTTATACTTGCGTACTATTGTTTGTACAGATGAACGTGGTACCTTCAGGCATTTGGAAATTGCTCCCAAGAATGAACCAGACTGAACCATGAACCAGGTTTTCCAATGATGTCATGCAAAGAGGCACTGAGTTTGAAGGTTGGCCTTGAAATACATCCACAGGTACACCTCCAATTTACTCAAATGATGTCAATTAGCCTATCAGAAGCGTCTAAAGCCATGACATAATTTTCTGGAATTTTCCAAGCTGTTTAAAGGCACAGTCAACTTAGTGTATGTAAACTTCTGACCCACTGAATTATAAGTGAAATAATCTGTCTGTAAACAATTGTTGGAAAAATGACTTGTGTCATGCACAAAGTAGATGTCCTAACCGACTTGCCAAAACTATAGTTTATTAACAAGAAATTTGTGAGGTGGTTGAAAAACGAGTTTTAATGACTCCAACCTAAGTGTATGTAAACTTCCGACTTCAACTGTAGATTAAAGTGTTATAGCGAATAAGTTATTTATTTTGTCATCAGTCACCAATGGAGTCACTGGAATTATTGACACCCTTGATAAAGATTTTTTTTAAATGACTGTATAAAATAAACAATTAAAAAAAACTGAGCTGCATTGTAAGCTCAAATGTTGGGGGAAATTATATTATTTTCTACTAGTAATGCTATTGCTCAGAGAAAGACATTTGGTTTAACAAGTAATACTTTTTTCCTCAAAGGTAGGGTCAATTAATACCACCCCTGTTTTCAATACCTCACCTTTTGAGGATAAATACTGAGCCTTTTTCTGAAATGTTTTCTGATTTGGAGGACACATTCAAAGGGATTTTAGACCATTCCTCCATACAGAATGTTCCAGATCCTTGATATGCTTCATCTGCACTCATGGATTGCCCTCTTCAATTCAAACCATAGCTTTTCAATGACGGCCATCGCAAAATGTTGATTTCGAGGTCAATTAAAGATGTCTTTGTGGATTTTGATACTTGGGGTTATTGCTTGCGGCCAATTTTAGCACTATTTTGCTTCCACTGGTCCTCGGGCTCTTGTTAAGGTCAACGGTATCATGAACTTTACCCAGTACCAGGACATTTTAGCTAAAAACCTGCTTTCAGCCAGGAAGCTGAAACTTGGCCGCAAGTGGATCTTTCAGCAAGACAATAACCCCAAGCACACATCAAAATCCATAAAGAAATGTTTAATTGGCCACAAAATCAACATGAACATCTCAGGCTCCGGACATGAAACCCATTGAAAACCTGTATTTTGAATTGAAGAGGGCAATCCATGGATTGGATCTGGAAAGATTCTGTATAGAGGAATGGTCTTAGATCCCTCCCAATGTGTTCTCCAACTCACCAAACATTTTGGAATAAGTCTCAGTGCCGTTATCCTTGCAAGGTTAGGTATTGAAAGGTATTGAAAACAGGGTTGTCAGTGTTTTGACCCCTACCTTTTTGAGAAGAAAACAAATTAATTGTTCAACAAAATCTCTAGGTATAAAATTATAGAATTTCCAAATTTTGTGGAGCACAAAACAAAGGTCAGTATTTGAATTCTTCATTATATATGCAGTGATTCTTTTGCACATATCAAGGGTGTCAATCATTTCAGACCCCACTGTATCTTGAGTGTCAATCTGTAAAATTCTCCAGCAGGTGTTGTTGATAGGTTCACTGCTAGCCAATGACAAGTCCCTTTCATATTGTACTGGTTCCAGCCATTTGTGGATGTCTTCCTACTCTTTACTTCATGTCAATTTCATACATTACATTTCTCTGTTGTTGACTTACTCTGTAGAGTTGCATCCCTTGATAGTGATTCATTTAAATAGAGTAGCTTCACTCATGCATAAATTCAAACAAATTTGAAATAATTCCACGTTCTCCCTAATTAATAACAAATTCCACTCCCTAAGAGTGACACCACTGTCACCTTGTTTATTCATTACACACCAAACTACCTTCGCAGCCTGCGTGTAAGATGTTTTTCTCGGAACGCATTCACTATGTATCCTCTACGAACCCTTCTCTGGGACCGTCTCTTTGACTCTCTCTCTATAAGTTCCCAATTTAAAAGGCCCTATTCAGTTCCATTAATTGGCGAGCGTGAGGTTTGTCATCGTCTCATTAATGAGTGAGCCTGTACGCCAGCCTCTATCGGTTGCGCTCTAGCGAGCACATCTGCCCGCGCTCAACCCAGAACCACAGAGGTGTCAAATTTTTGGCTATTAAAAGCAAAGCTGGGACGATTATGATCCCCATTCAGGGAAAGAATGGCGTGCCGATGTAAATGATAGCACATCATAAGAGCGCTTTGCTGGTAAAGGGGGAACAGGTAGGGGATGGAGCTGTGGGGAGGAATGTGTAATGAGTGATTGGGCTATGTGTAGACTGCCTAATCAGAGTGGAGGATGGAGGAGATTGGACCCATTGGCTGGCTGGCCACACATTCTCTCTCTCTCTCTGCTGTGTGTCTGGGTTGAGGAGAATGAGTCTGTGCGGTGAAATATGTAGAGAAGTGGAGGATGGAGAATTTGTGTTATTGACCTAAAAAGGCACTCTAGGAGATTGTGATGTTGCAATGGCTACTCCTATGCCTTCCTCTACCACACACATAGCATAGCACCACACACATAGCACAGCACCACACACATAGCATGGCACCACACAAATAGCATGGTACCACACACATAGCATGGCACCACACACATAGCATGGCACCACACACATAGCATGGCACCACACACATAGCATGGCACCACACACATAGCATGGCACCACACACATAGCATGGCACCACACACATAGCATGGCACCACTAACATAGCATCGTCACAAAGTCAGATATTCATTTCATAGTGAGTAGACAGGAACAGATCATGTCAGTATTTCCTTTAACCATGGATTAAGATGGCGACATACTGTATGGCTACTGTCTTGCATGCTCAGACCCAACTTTGCTATTTTGTGATTATTTTGCAGTTTATGAAACTTTGTTTTTGCATGAAATGTATCCCAAAAACTTTTGAACATCAGATTGGCAGCTGCTAACCTCAATTCTGCCTTCAAGTTTGACTTCAACTCATCTGCCTTGTATGACCTCCGATCTCGTATTTGCTATCAATGGGACTCTTGTGAGTGCAATATCCTGTTTTTCTGAAACATGGCTTTCGGACAAGATACCCCCACATGGCTATCCTGCTAGATGGATTCTCCATTCACCGAGCAGACAGGACATGGGATTCATGGAAATCCAGAGGAGGAGGAGTATGTCTCTTCATCAACAACAACAACTGGTGTGCTTACTATAGTGCAGTGGTAGTCTCAACCTATTGTTCACCTGTCTTGGAATCCCTGTTTTTCAAATGCCGACCCTTCTACCTCCCGAGATAGTTTTCATGACTTCTCAGGACCTTCCACCTCAGGACAACAACATTAACAATAAGCTGACACAATGACAAACTTTACAAGGCTATTAACAAACAGGAAACCATACACCTGGAGGCTGCTTTTCTTGTTGCCAATGATTTTAATCATGCGTCACTAAGACACGTGATGCCCAACTTCTATCAACATGTCTCCTTCGCCATAAAGTCCTGGACCACTGTTAACCCACAAGCAAGCATACAAGGCCCTGCCTCGTCCCCCCTTCGGCAAGTCAGATCACGACTCTATACTCCTGCTTCCTGTTAACAGACAAAAGCTCAAACAGGAAGTACCTGTGAAGCACTCCGTAGAAAAATGCTTCGCCGAAACAGAGGCTATGCTGCAGGACTGCTTTGCTAGCACTGACTGGAATATGTTCTGGGACTCCGCCGATAGCATTGATGAGCTAACCACCTCTGTCACCGGCTTCATCAGGAAATGCATCGACGACGTCTTCCCCTCACTAAAGGTTTGCTGCTTCTCCAATCAAAAGCCCCGGATGAACTCTGAAGTGCTTAAGCTAAAAGACAGAGCTACCGCTCACAGAGTTATCACAGTTTTCACAGACCCCAAGGCTACGGCTGAGGAAGTCCTACTACGACCTCAGCAGAGCCATCAAACAGGCAAAAGGCCAATATCGGAACAATGTGGAATCCTATTATACCGGCTCTGATGCTCGAAGCATGTGACAGGGAATACAGTACATTACAGACTACAAAGGAAGCCCTAGCGATGATCTACCCGACAATGCCTCTCTACCAGACGAACTCAATGCCTTTTATGCACACCTCGACAAAAACAATACAGAGCCCTGTGTGAGTGCCCCCGCTGATCCGGAGGACTGGGTGATCTCTCTCTCTCTCTCTCTGAGGCTGACGTGAGTAAGGTTTTCAAACGGGTCAACATTTGTAAGTCCGCAGGGCCAGATGATATTCTAGGGCGTGTCTTCAGGGCATTTGCAGACTAGCTGGCAAGAGTCTTCACAGACATATTTAACCTCTCCTAGTCCCAGTCTGTTATCCCCACGTTTCAAGCTGAGTACCATCATTCCTGTCACTAAAAACTATTTTGATTTGTTTAACACTTTTTTGGTTATTACATGATTCAATTTGTGTTATTTCATAGTTTTGATGTCTTCGCTATTATTCTACAATGTAGAACATAGTGAAAATAAAGAAAAACCTTTGAATGAGTAGGTGTGTCCAAACTTTTGACTGGTACTGAATGTGAGGATGTTGTTTATTGACTACAGCTCAGGGCTCGTCAACAAGCTCAGGACCTGGGACTGAACACCCCCCTCTGCAACTGGATCCTGGACTTCCTGACGGGCTGACCCAAGGTGGTAAGAGTTGGTCAACAACACCTCTGCAACCAGGACCCTCAACACGCTGTACTCCCTGTTCACTCACAAATGTATGGTCACACACAACTACATCATCAAGTTTGCTGATGACACAACAACGGTGGTCGGCCTGATCACCAAAGGCGATGAGACAGCATACAGAAAGGAGTTCAGAGACCTGGCAGTGTGGTAACAGGACAACAACCTCTCCCTCAACGTCAGCAATACCAAGGACCTGATCGTGGACTTCTGGAATCAGTTCAGGTGCACACCCCATCATCATCGACTAGAATGGAGAGGGTCAAGAGCTTCAAGTTCCTCGGTGTCCACATCACTGAGGACTGATCATGGTTCTCTCACACCAGCACAGTCATGAAGAAGGCACGGCAGTGAACTTCTCTCTCAGGAGGCTGAAATTATTTGACATGGCCCCTCAGATCCTTAGGAACTTTTACAGCTGCTCCATCGAGAGCATCCTGACTGGTTGTATCACCGTCTGGTATGGCAACTGCACCGGCTTAAACCGGAAGGCCCTACAGAGGGTGTTGCGGATGGTCCAGCGCATCACTCGGGGTGAGCTCCCAGACATCCAGAATGTGTTTGAGAAAGGCCCAAAATATTGCCACTAGTGTCTATCTCTTTTATCCTGCTACTGTTCACGATTATTCCTGTTCACATGTATATATTATCATTGGTATTTATACAGTGCATTCAGAAAGCATTCAAACAACTTGACTTTTTCCACATTTTGTGTCACGTCCTGGCCAGTATATAAGGTTAATTGTTTTGTAGTTTGGTCAGGGCGTGGCAGAGGGTATTTGTTTTATGTGGTTCTGTGTGGTGTGTTTGTTTAAGGGTGTTTGATGTAGTATTTCCGGGGTTTTGGTTTATAGTCTATGTTTATGTATTTCTATGTGTAGTCTGGTGAGTGTGTTTCTATGTTGTGTTGATTGGGGTTGGGACTCTCAGTTGAAGGCAGGTGTTGTCTATCTGCCTTTGATTGAGAGTCCCATATATTGGGGTGTGTTTGTGTTTGTGATTCGTGGGTGATTGTTCTGTGTTGAGCCTATGCTAGCCAGACTGTTAGTAGTTGTTCGTTCATTCTTTTTGTTCTGTTATTTTTGTACGTTCATTTTTTGTAGTTAATAAAACTCAAGATGAGCATACACGTACCTGCTGCGTTTTGGTCCTCTTTCACCAACGACAACCATGACATTTTGTTACGTTACAGCCTTATTCTAAAATTGATTAAATAACTTTTTTTCCTCATCAATCAACACACAATACCCCATAATGACAAAGAGAAAACAGGTTTTTAGAAATTGTTGCAAATGTCTTAAAAGATAAAAACAGAAATACCTTATTTACATAAGTATTTATTCAGACCAATTGCTATGAGACTCGAAATTGAGCTCAGGTGTATCCTGTTTCCATTGATCATCCTTGAGATGTTTCTAAAACTTGACTGGAATTCACCTATGGTAAATGCAATTGATTGGGCATGATTTGGAAAGACACACACCTGTGTAAATAAGGTCCCACTGTGCATGTCACAGAGAGCAAAAACCGAGGTTGAAGGAATGGTCCATATAGCTCCGAGAAAGGATTGTGTCAAGGCACAGATCTAGGGAAGGGTACCAAATCATTTCTGCAGCACTGAAGGTCTCAAAGAACACAATGGCCTCCATCATTCTTAAATGGAAGAAGTTTTGGAAATTCCTCTTTCTAGTGCTTTCTTCCCAGCAAACTGAGCAATCAGGGAAAAAGGGCCTTGGTCCGGGAGGTGACCAAGAACCTGATGGTCACTCTGACAGAGCTCCAGAGTTCCTCTGTGGAGATGGGAGAGCCTTCCATAAGGACAACCACCTCTGCAGCGCTCCACCAATCAGGCCTTTACGGTAGAGTGGCCAGACCGAAACCACTCCTCAGTAATGGGCACATCACAGCCCGTTTGGAGTTTGCCAAAAGGCACATAAAGGACTCTCAGATTATGAGAAACAAGATTATCTGGTCTTTGGCCTGAATGCCAAGTGTCAGGTCTGAAGGAAACCTAGCACCATCCCTACGGTGAAGTATGGTGGTGGCAATATCATGCTGCGGGGATGTTTTCAGCAGCAGGGACAAGGAAACTAGACAGGTTTAAGGCAAAGATGAACGGAGCAAAGTACAGAGAGATCCTTGATGGAAACCTGCTCCAGAGTGCTCAGGACCTCAGACTGTAGCGAAGGTTCACCTTCCAACAGGACAACGACCCTAAGCACACAGCCAAGACAATGCTCTGAATGTCCTTGAGTGGCCCAGCCAGTGCCCGGACTCGAACCCGATCGAACATCTCTGGAGAGACCTGAAAATAGCTGTGCAGCAACGCTCCCCATCCAACCTGACAGAGCTTGAGAGGATCTGCAGAGAATAAATTGAGAAATTCCCCAAATACAGGTGTGCAAAGCTTGTAGCATCATACCCAAGAAGACAAGGCTGTAATCACTGCCAAAGGTGCTCCAACAAAGTACTGCGTAAAGGGTCTGAATACTTTTGTAAACGTGATATTTCCATTTTTTTCTCCCCAGTGCGTAGGCCTGGCTCACAAGTGGGTGGGCCAGTGCCCTCCCAAGCCCATCCATGTGAAATCCATAGACTAGGACCTAACGGGTGTATTTCAATTGATTGATTTCCTTATATGAACTGTAACTCAGTAAAATCTTTGAAATTGTTGCATGTTGTATTTAAATTATTATTTATCCTACAACCATTCACTTTCTCCTCATCCGGCCTACATGTACATATCTACCTGAAATACTCTAGTATCCCTTTGTACATTTGGTATTGGCACTGATCCTGTATACACTGAGTATACAAAACATTAAGAACAGCTGCTCTTTCCATGACATAGACTGATCAGGGAATCCAGGTAAAAGATATGAACCCTTTTTATGTAACTTGTTAGATTCACTTAAATCAGTATAGATGAAGGTGAGGAGACCGGTTAAAGAATGTTTTTTAAGCCTTGAGATAATTAATACATGGATCGTGTATGTGTGCCATTCAGAGGGTGCCTTTGGACAGGGTATGGTAGTAGGTGCCAGGCGCACCAGTTTGTGTCAAGAACTGCAACATTGCTGTTTTTTTTGTTGCTCAACAGTTTACTGTGTGTATCAAGAATGGTCCACCACCCAAATGGCATCCAGCCAACTTAACACAACTGTGGAAAGCATTGGCATCAACATGGGCCAGCATTCCTGTGGAACGCTTTCGACACGTTGTAGAGTCCATGCCCTGACGAATTGAGGCTGTTCTGAGGACAAAAGGGGGGTGAGTTAAAAATATGCTCTCATAAACCCAACATTTTCCAGAATGCCTCATACCTTCTCTTCCCCACACCGAGAACCCACATATTAAACCTGCCCTTCAGACTTTGGGACAGCACATGTAATAAAGGATCCAAATAAGCATTCCTGTAGGAACTCACAAGCATACGTATAGGAAAAAGCCGTGAGCAAGTTTGAACGTCAGCTGTTTTATCAGCCGGGCCTGTCTCGGAGGAGAAGTTTATGTGATTGTATAGCGAGAGCCTGCATCATGGGGACGGGGGGGGACGGGGGGACGGGGGACGGAGTGAAATCTGATTAGTAAGGAAAGCCAGAGGAACGAGAAAAGGGGAAGATATGGGAAGGAAAGAGAGTGCGATTGAGAGAGAGAGGTTGGAGCGATAGAAAGAGAGAGAGGATGGGGGTGATTGAGTGTTTGAGGAAATATTATTAGCAGAGGTCCAATCTCTTGCCCGGGTGTATCCCCAATACCTGGAGTGGTGGCAGATTTGGGGGCATTGCAGGTGATGGGTATGTCACATGTGTGAAGGCCATGATGTTGACTACCGACCCGTAGCACTCACGTCTGTAGCCATGAAGTGATTTGAAAGGCTGGTCATGGCTCACAACACCATTATCCCAGAAACGCTAGACCCATGCCAATTTGCAAACCAATTTGACTGCAGCTCAGCGTTAAACACCATAGTGCCCTCAAAGCTCATCACTAAGCTAAGGACCCTGGGACTAAATACCTCTCTCTGCTACTGGATCCTGGACTTCCCGACAGGCCACCCCCAGGTGGTAAGGATAGGTAACAACACATCCGCCACGCTGATCCTCAACCCGGGGGCCCCTCAGGGGTGCGGGCTCAATCCCCTCCTGTACACTCATGACTGCATGGCCAGGCACAACTCCAACACCATCATTAAGTCTGCCGACGACACAACAGTGTTAGGCCTGATCTCCGACAACGATGAGACAGCCTATAGGGAGGAGGTCAGAGCATTACAGAGGGTAGTGTGTACGGCCTAGTACATCACCAGGGCCAAGCTTCCTGCCATCCAGGACCTCTATACCAGGCGGTGTCAGAGGAAGGCCCTAAAAATGGTCAAATACTCCAGCCACCCCAGCAGACTGTTCTCTCTGCTGCCGTACGGGAAGCGGTACCGGAGTGCCAAGTCTAGGTCCAAAAGGCTTCTTAATAATTTCTACCCCCAAGCCACAAGACTCCTGAACAGCTAATCAAATGGCTACCCAGACTATTTGCATTGTTCCCCCCCTTTTACACTGCTGCCTAACCTGTGCCCCCGCACTTTGACTCTGTACTGGTACCCCCTGTATATAGCCTCGCTGCTGTTAATTTACTACTGCTCTTTGTTAATTTTATTTAAAAAATGTACTTATATATTTTTTACTTAACACTTATTTTTCATAAAACTGCGTTGTTGTTTAAGGGCTTGTAAAGCATTTTACTGTTGTATTCGGTGCATGTGACAAATAAAATTAGATTTGAATAGACACAACCGCCTACACCTTGACCTACAAGTTTGGGATTACTTTGAGGACAGGAGGGGTAGAAGGGGTAGAAAGGATATTAAGGGTCCCTCCTTGTCACTAATGTTTTAGCTATTTCATAGGCTTACAAACTGCTTCTGTAGGCCTTTCTGATCTTGTATAGACACACTGTAGCCTTTGAGTAACTCAATCTGAACACAGACTGTAAAGAAAATTGTATCCTCTCAATTGATTCATTTCACTGTTATTCTTTAATTGTATTCCTCTGAGAATAGTTATATTTTGATCATCAATAATATTGATTTGTTGGGAAACTAATGACGATAGGCCTACTGTCAGGGAGAAGTTTGGATGTTTTTTTTACAGGGTTCTTGGAAGAACTTGATTTATCATAATCTGACCAAACAACTGCTAGTATATGAAGTCCAATGATATTTCTATTGCCTGAAAAAGTAGAGTGAAGGTAAGCACATTAGCCGTGCTTAGGCGTCAGAAAATGATCGGCCTTCTTTGCTGCGGTGTTATGGAATAGCATCGGAGCTAGCATCTGCTCTTGTGATAAAAAGTCAGGTAGGACGTAGCACTACATCAAACTGATGTGGCGGACAGCGAGGCAAAGCTGTCAAGAGTTGGTCATGCACAGCAAAAGCTGGACACTTTGATTCATTTGTCCGAAGGCAGTGATTTACTCATTTGTAAAGGACCTGTGAACTCCACAATGGGTTACATGCAACGCATACAAATGGCAACGCGCATTTCCACTCGGACTCATTTGACATTTACACACGTTTTTTTCCCCCGCCTTTGCGTGAATCAGGTCTGACAGCTTGCAGAGGAGTGTGTTTAATGTGGATTTTGAACATGATTCATTTGGTTTGAAAGAGTGTCTCTGATACATTCTAATGGGCTTCGGCTTTGATTTTTCTCCCATGGACTCCAGCATTAGTCATTCTACCTGGGCCTTATAAAGAAGCAATCAATCCCCTGTGTCTGGGTCTAATAATGTCCAAGGGAGAGCTGGCAAATGTGTTCTTAATGCGGTTGAAAGATCAAATCGCCGCTTTAGAAGAAAATTAAGATTTAAAACGGATTAGTTTTACCTTTCAGGAGCTATTACGGCTGCTGCGGCGGGCGATCCAGCGCCAACATTGTTACTAATGGTTTAGCTGTGTTGTGGTCGTAGGAGTGATGTTGCTACACTCTCTATGTTTACTGCATGTCAGAAGCATTAAACTCCAGTATGGGAGCCACATCCATTAACCCTCACTAGCTAATCCTGTTACTGATAAACCAGCTCTTAAAGGATAAAGACTTTCTTAATCACAGTAAGAGCAAAGTGAAGTTCTAAAGCTGTGTCTATACTGTAGCGCCCCCTGTGGCCAGTTCTGTACCGACAGGCCCTGCCGTTCACAGAAACACTGCTGTCAGACTCGGTGTGCTCAACAAGGTCTCAGGACAATTCGTATTCTTCTGTACGTCAATCTGTGACACTCCATTTAGTATGCTATTTTACCTTACACTAGGGATGGATCTAAATGTACATAATGGGTACCTGGAGGAAAATAGGGGAGGTTCATGCTTTTTCAATTTCATTCAAGGTGAGGGTTTAGTATTTTTTAAATCTAGTCCAGGGGAGAGTCATGTAATTTGTAATTGATGAAATGTAATATTTCTCAGTGTGGAATTAGTTTATTTTTAGGCTTAATATCGATGTGTACCCGATGCCGACCCTCATCTCTGATTCCCCCGCTGGGCGCGCAATATCAAGTGCACCTATAGACTGTTTAGTGTGGTCGTAATCACTGATCCATAGTCTATAGGTTAAAGGCTACGACGTGTAAAGAAAACTAGGCTGCATCACACAGCGCAATGGATATTCCAACCCTGAGCCCCGGCCTGCTCTGCTCTTGCTGATCCCAAACTGTTTAGTGTGCAGCCTATCCAATGGCTGTGCTATGTAGGCCTACGGTGGCAGTTCAGGAGGAGAGTCAAAGGCTTCCTCAGATTTTTTTCTCTTGATTAGGTCTAGTCCAAAATATTCACTCTCTTGCGTGCGAACTAGCCTATAGCCCATGTTCTGTTCAGTTTGAGAAGGCGAGCGCGAAGAGGCGAAGGATTATTACTGATTTTATTAAAAATAATATGTTTCTTCCCATGACGTAGGCCTATTTATCAGATTTATTGACCTCACAAGATTCGAGTAACTTACATTGTGGTGCTGAAACTTGAAGCAGCAGCCACGGCACAATCAATCGGAAATGGACAGCTCATGGTGCTGAAAGTAGGCAAATTCGAGTAAGCATTATTCATTTCAACTATCTTCATTTCAATTAGAGTTTACTAACAACAAGAGGGCTTTGTGTTGGAGCCTATTTCTTCCTATTTAAGGAATAAGATGTAGGCCTGCAGTACCTGATTGACAGTCAATTCCTTCACCCACCACGCACTCTTTAAATAGCCTACTCCCGTGTCAATTAAGGGATGTTAAGTTAAATCCAAGCCTCTGCTTTTTATGAAAGAAAATGGCAAAAAGCACAGGCTTACCCCTTGTTAGCTTAAGATTTTGAAGAAAATAAAACGGATCCGATTATATAAAGGGATCTATAGCAGCGCTTTGGTCTGCGATGCTTTGTGTTAGAAACAAGCTGTAAAATACCCGGGAAAGACGTGACTCTGATGCATATGGGGATATCATTGTTTCGTTTATTTGACATTCAGAGGCTGAGCTACAACCTAATATAGCCACGGATAACTTTTTTACGTTGCTTGGAAGTATTCTGTCACTATCAATTGATTAAGATATTCACTTTCTATACAATAGAAGATGTTTTAAACCCAGACAGCTTTTAGGGATACATTTGTGACGTTCTTTCATTGGGTGAAGCCAAGAAAAAAAGAGTAGCCAACAGTTAAAATTGTAATGTTTCTGTATCGGTAGACCTAACTTTTGAATGTACCATGTTCAGATCCCTAATGATGTCTCAGATGTAATTGTTTTCAAAAAGGGACGGTTTCGTTGGAAACAAAACACACTGATTTGGCATTGGAGAAATATGATAAGATGAATACATAGGCATACCTTCCTGTCCATTCCTAGTCTGTAATTTCGGTGATATTGAAAAAGATTCTGCTAATATGTCAAATGACTAGAATTGCATGAATTGTTTATAAAAGGCATTTTTTTTCTCGGACCTGCAAAGACAATGATAGATTCATGTAATGATGTCACCATAAAGGAGATCTTTCCACCTCTACTCCTGTCCATGGTGGTCTGTGAACGCAGAACCTTCTGGCCAGCAGCCCTGTGCACTATAAAAATTCCTGTGTTGCCATGTAATGCTTACAGGACGAAGAACAGCTTCTAAAACTGCATATGTAAGGCTCTGGTCTGTCCAAGAAGTGAAGGTAAATGGTGTACATGTTCTTTGCTATCCACTGTTTTAATTATTGTTTTGGGTGTAGGGGAGGGCCACTTGTTTTTTTCAAGCATTCAATGAGGGTTTAGGTTAATAATATTTTGCTGAAGGAAGAGCCCCCCATTTTAATTTCATTGGGTCCAATTTTCTCCATGTAACCCTTATTATATATGCTACAGTTGTCCCCGACACGACTTGAACATGCAACATTTCGATTGCTAGATGGTAGCGGATTTCACCCACCCATCCTCCCTGACCAACCTCCCTACTTTCGTGTTCAGAAATACGTATGTTTCGTATGGCTCTGAGTCCAGGCTGGTGTGTTGAACAAAGAAGAAGACAAAGCGCTGACTGAGCCTTTCTGGGGCCTGTTTTCACTCCTTGCTCTTATAATCTGCTTTAACTCAGGTACTGCCAATAGCCACTGTAATTAATGAGGGGATATTCCTAATGTAATCTAGCCAGCGTGGGATTAAAGCACATCACTCTGTGGCCGGGGAGGCAGAGCTTTGGGAGAGAGGGGGAGATAGATAGAGAGAGCGAGAGAGAGAGAGCAGTGTCTTGCAACATCTGTGCCATCAATGCAAAGCTCAGTAGAGATTTAACTACATTGCATGATTACACACAATACTTCCTCCATGTGTTTATATTTGTGTGTTAGAAATGGCTCATTGGGGGTAGGATTGATTTTTCTAATTTCCTTACAGTGGGAACCAATACTAATTAAGCATACCGGAGCATTCCAGCCCTAAAGCATGACAGTGTGTCAAGGACTGAAAGCGTGCCTCTATTCATTCTCTAACAAAAGAGGCAGCGTGCACAGGAGAGAATAGATAATCAGTTTACTGAGAATGCCAGATGCTGGAAGTCCTGCTATGCTAAAGGGACAGATCTTCTGCTGCAGGCTGGCCTCCTCTTTCAGCCTTACAGTAATACCGCTCCTAAGGCCAACCTCCACACACACTTAAAAGCCTGCACACACACACACAGACACAATGATGCATGCACGCATTGGCTCACACACACACACACACACACACACACACACACACACACACACACACACACACACACACACACACACACACACACTTAAAAGGCAACAACAATAGAAGTAGAAGTAGCCTCTGATACATTACTGGAACAGGGAGAGAATCAGAGTAAAGCTTTTGGCAACGTTGTCACAACGTCGAACCATCAGCATCAACAGGATTGTAAATGTGCATGACTGTTCGCATTTTGGGAATGAGAAAAGCATTGTAAAGCAGCACTGGGTTGATTCACAAAAGCTGATGGACATTCATTGCAAACCATTTAAAACATGAAAAGCTATAAAACGGCCATGCACATTTGAAACGTCATTTGAAGAATTCCGAGGGCAAGAGTTTTGTAATTGGTAAGATTCATAATATTTACAGCATGTCAATGCAAATCTCCTTCGCAGGCCTGCATGAATGATTGGGAGCGAGCAATCACTTTGAATAATCTGTTTATAAATATTCTTCAGTGCTTTCCTTCTTTATGACCAGAGGGCGAGCCAAGTTATTTTTTGTTTAAGCAGTGGCGGGGGAAGTGCGTAGTGTAGGTAATTACATAGCACCTCTGCTGCCCTCTAATTGCTGGCAGGAGAAGTTCCTTCGCTCCGGCAGTTTTTTCAAAGAAGAGGACTGGGAGAAAACAGCAACAGCAGAGCCTGTGTTGTAGCTTCTCAGGAGCAACATCTCTCTCTCTCTCTCTCTCTTTCTCTGTCCCTCTCTTCCTTTTCTCCCATGCTTTCATCAATCAGATTTTCTGTACCCATGGAGCTCTCTCTCTCTCTCTCCTTCTCTCTCTCCCTCTCTTTCCTCTCCCATGCTTTGTGCCTCCACCACTCTGATTTCCTGTACCAGGTGCTCCTCTCCCTCCCTGCGTTCCCCACCAGCCACTCATGAGGAGAATATTGATGACGGAAATGAATGAGTTGTTTTCCGTAGATCCTAACAGTGGGCTATGTGGAGGAAGAGCGAGGAGTGGAGGGAGACTGCGCTGGGAGCCGGGCAGACTTTGACAGATGTGGGAAATTAGAAAGCAGGTTTAAGAGATAAGTTGATGTGTGCTTTGGGCCACTACAGGACCAGGGAACGGTTGTGATTAAAATACGTAGTTACTGCTAAGGCGCCACTGCACTGAGTGATTTTAATTGCAGGTATTATTCACAGTGGTCCGCCTGTGTGAAAGCAAGACTTGCAAAGCACTGTTGATCTGACTTCAAGTGGATTTATTTAATGCAGCTACTTGTTTAAATCACACAGGTAGGTTTCCCAGTGCACACTAAAGGTTCTTGCTCTCAATGACCTATGCTTTCTCAATAATTACGAATCATGTAGTTACAACATATAGTAAGAGTGTGAAAACATACTACATGTTGCAACGATGTGAACGAAGTGAAATATTTTAATGAGTAGTGACACTGACAGAACGAGAGTATCAGTACAAAGGAAACACAAAGCATTTGCATAATTTCATTACACTGATGATGTGCACCTGTTCTGATTGTATCTATCCAACTGAGCTTACAGTTTCATCTTCTATCTCTGAAAACATAAAAAGCTCTCGTATAGTACAATAGCCGATATCTCTCGAGACGCACACCCCAAAAAACTATTAAAGAATTCATGTGGTTTTTGGACATATGGTTGAACACGTGAACAAATCACATGTGAATTTTTTTAGGGTGACATTTTAACAAGTCAGATACATAAATGTACATTTTTTGTGTTTTTCCTTCAAGATTTTTTTCCCTCACACATTTACATTATTTTCACATATGCATTTTTTTTTACCTCTTCCAAGTACATCTGGTCTTCCATCCAGGGACCAACCAGGACTGATGTTGCTTAGCTTCAGAGGAAGTCCAGCAGTAGGATCCAGGGTGCTATGTTGCTGTGATGAATGTGTAAAAACTTGCAACTGGAAAAAAGGCAGCAAAAGCAAAGGCAAGTGTACCATAACCAAAGATAGGGAAAATTACAGAAAAGAGGGAAGCATTTTTGAATCATTGTTATCATGAAAAAAATTAAGAAATTACTTCCATTTACAAATAATTTGTACTCGCATTTCAAAATTACATCCTTGCAATATTTTGTCTTCCTATCAATACTTTTGGGTTCACGTTTTGCTTTCAATATCATTATTTTTGTTTACAATACTAAGAATTTAATTCTTGACTTCAGAAGTTTTGCAGGATATTAAAAAACCCTAGAGTCGATGTCAGCTCCCCCTTCGAAAATGGAATTAGCATAATAAAAACATCCCCATCAAAAGTCTGGTTAAGCAGGGGATATCTGTTTTTGTACATGGGCTGAGTCTCTATCCACCGCATCCTCCTATGGCGGCCTTCCACATCTGTGGTGGAAGGTGGCCGAGCTACAGCGGTGTTTGTTAGACAATGAGACATCCCGAAAATCTGTCGGTTTGGCTTCCAAGCTAATATGACCCCATCAATGGAAAGGTGAGTAAATTTTTTTGCTCAAGGATGCCCACAGGTCTCACAAGACTCTTCTGAAAGTAGCCCGGTACCACTCTCCCTCGCCCTCCATTTGGCAAATCTGACCATAATTCTATCCTCCTGATTCCTGCCTATAAGCACAAACTAAAGCAGGAAGTACCAGTGACTCCCTCAAAACGGAAGTGGTCAGTATGACGCAGATGCTAAGATACAGGACTGTTTTGCAAGCTCAGACTGGAATATATTCCGGGATTCATCCTATGGTTTTGAGGAGTATACCACATCAGTCACCGGTTTCATCAATATTTTCATCGATGACGTCGTCCCCGCAGTGACCGTCCCCACAGGGGTACGTACATACCCCATCCAGAAGCCATGGATTACAGGCAATATCCGCACTGAGCTAAAGGGTAGAGCTGCCGCTTTCAAAGTGCGGGACTCTAATCCGGACGCTTATAAGAAATCCCTAAGAAGTGCCCTCCGATGAACCATCAAACAGGCAAAGCATCAATACAGGACAAAGATTGAATCTTACTACACCGGTTCTGTCACTCGTTGGATGTGGCAGGGCTTGCAAACTATTACGGACTACAAAGGGAAGCCCAGCAACGAGCTGCTCAGTGACACGAGCCTACCAGATGAGTTAAATTACTGCTTCTGTATGCATGTTTTGAGGCAAGCAACACAGAAGTATGCATGAGAGCACCAGCTCTTCCGAATGACTGTGCGATCACGCTCTCCGTAGCCGATGTGAGTAAGACCTTTAAACAGGTGAAAATTCACAAGGTCGCAGGGCCAGATGGATTACCAGGACGTGTACTCAGAACATGTGCTGACCAACTGGCAAGTGTCTTCAGTGGCATTTTCAACTTGTCCCTGACCGAGTCTATAATACCTACATATTTCAAGCAGACCACCATAGTCCCTTTTCCGAAGAACACCAAGATAACCTGCCTAAATGGCTACCGACCTGTAGCACTCACGTCTGTAGCCATGAAGTTCTTTGAAAGGTTGGTCATGGCTCACATCAATACCATCATCCCAGAAATCCTTGACCCACTCCAATTCGCATACCACCCCAACAGATCCACAGATGACACAATCACTATTGCACTCTACACTGCCCTTTCCCACCTGGACAAAAAGGAACACCTACATGAAAATGCTGTTCATTGACTACAGCTCAGCATTCAACACCATAGTGCCCTCAAAGTTCATCACTAAGCTAAGGACCCTGGGACTAAACACCTCCCTCTACAACTGGATCCTGGACTTCCTGACAGGCCACCCCCCGTGGTAAGGGTAGGCAACAACACATCTTCCACGCTGATCCTCAACATGGGGGCCAGTCAGGGGTGCGTGCTTAGTTCCCTCCTGTACTCCCAAAACTGTGTGGCCAAGCACAACTCCAACACCATCATTAAGTTTGCAGACGACACAACAGTGGTAGGCCTGATCACCGACAACGATGAAATAGCCTATAGGGACGAGGTCAGAGAACTGGCAATGTGGTGCCAGGAAAACAACCTCTCCCTCAACGTGATCAAGACAAAGGTGATGATTGTGGACTTCAGGAAAAGGAGGGCAGAGCACGCCCAAATTCTCAGCGACGGTCAGTAGTGGAGCAGGTTGAGAGTTTCAAGTTCCTTGGTGTCCACATTACCAACAAACTGTCATGGTCCAAACACACCAAGACAGTCATGAAGAGGGCACGACAATGCCTATTCCCCCTCAGGAGCCTGAAAAGATTTGGCATGGATCCTCAGATCCTCAAAAACTTCTACAGCTGTACCATCGAGAGCATCCTGACTGGTTGCATCACTGCCAGGTATAGCAGCTGCTCTGCCTCTGACCGCATGGTGTTACAGAGGGTAGTGTGTACGGACCAATAATTCACTGGGGCCAAGCTTCCTGCCATCCAGGACTTCTATACCAGGCGGTGTCAGAGGAAAGCCCTAAAAATTGCCAATGACTCCAGCCACCCTAGTCATGGACTGTTCTCTCTGCTACCACATGGCAAGTTCCCCCATGCATGCTGAGAAGCTAATCGAATTGCTACACGGACTATTTGCATTAACACCCCCCCCCTTTTCTAATTGTTTTTGTTTGTTTATTTTTTTACGCTGCTGCTACTCGCTGTTTATTATCTATGGATAGTCACTTCACCCCTACCTACATGTACACATTGCCTCAATTACCTCAACTAACCTGTACCCCCGCACATTGACGCAGTGCCGGTAACACCTGTATATAGCCTCGTTATTGTTATTTATTGTTACTTTTACTTTTTTTCTTTAGTTAATTTATTACATCTTTTTTTAACTCTTATTTTTCTTAAAATTCTATTGTTGGTTAAGGGCTTGTAAGTAAGTATTTCACGGTAAGGTCTAAACCTGTTGTATTCGGGGCGCATCTGACAAATACAATTTGATTTGATTTGATTTAGGACAGACACTTCAAAACCAACATCCTTTAGATTTATTTTTGGACTATCTGTTTTTCAATGTATGAATCTGTTATTCAATGTGTTTCTATGGGCTAATAGCAGTAAGGCCAAATTCAATGTTTTGTCTTTTTTTTGTTGGTAAACGGGTCCTAAAATTCTAAATCACATAGCTAAATGATCCTTGGTTTGACCATCTTAAAAAAATCCATATGTTTGCTGCTGGAGAAATGCAAATGCATAGACTAGACTATGCCATCGTTTCCACCTCCAGTCCTTGAGTACCCCAAACAGTACATGGACAAACTCACCTGATTCAACTCATTAAGGGATTGATGATTAGTTAAATAGTTGAATCAGGTGTGCTTGCCCAAGGCTACAACAACAATGTGTGCGATTGGGGGTCCTTGAGGACTGGAGTTGAGTATCACTGCAATACGCTATGGATGCAAGGACTGACTATCTATGATATCAAAATTATAGTTTTAACCATGTTTTTAGGCTATACAATTGTTGTTTATATTTACTTTGTTTACAAACTTTGGAGTAAAACAAGCTCCTATTTTGGGTTCTGGTGGGGCACGACAGTTGAACTAAGCTCATGAGGCATTTATTTATTATTTAAGAATCAATGGGTACATATCATTCATTTATAAATGGATGTAGCAACTAAATATTGTTTCTTTAACAGGTAGTAACCGTCATACAGCAGAACTACACTCAGTGGCCAGTTTTTTAGGTACACCCATCTAGTACTGGGTCGGACACCCCGTTGCCTCCAAAACAGCCTGAATTATTTGGGACATGTCAACATGTTAACACCATCTTTTCATGTTCAGATACGAGGTGGCGTTCAAATGATATGGCGTTCAATTCGTATCAAGGTACCTAACCTGTGCCAGGAAAACATTCCCCACAACATTACACCACCTCCACATGCCGCTGGCTGGATGTTTTTTGTTTGTTGCACCATTCTCGGTAAACCCCTAGACACCGTCGTGCATGAAACGCTCAAGAGACCGGACGTTTCTGATATACTGGAATCTGCGTGCCTGGCACCGACAATCAGACCACACTCAAAGTCGCTTAGGTCACTAGTTTTGCCCATTCTAACATTCAATCGAACAGTAACTGAATGCCTCGATGCCTGTCTGCCTGCTTTATATAGCAAGCCACGGCCACATGACTCACTGTCTGTAGGATCAAACCATTTTTGTGAACGGGATGTTGTACATAATAAACTGGCCACTGAGTGTGTGTCGCCTTTTGAACATGATCCATTAACCTGCCCCCCAAAAATGTATTCTGTCCACTGTTCCGCGAATGTCCCGCAAAATCGCTTCCTTGTCCTGCATTTGTGCTTTTTAGATGTAGTCACCCTAATTCTACCGGTGGAAACATTGCTACTGCAACATGTTAACACCATCTTTTCACATGTGAGGAGAATGACATTATTTGAGCCCAAGATGTGAAGCTGCAATTCCACATATGAAAGTGACATTTTCACATTTGGAGATTTCGTACATGTGAAACTGCAAATTAGATTTTCACATGTGATTGCAAATCCACATGTGAAAGTGACATTTTCACATGTAATTGTTTTTAACATTTGAAACCGCAAAATGTAATGTGAAAATATGGTTTAATGTATGACATTTAAACTCAACCCGGTGGTCGCAAATATGGGCCAAACAAATTCAAATTGAATGGC
This sequence comes from Salmo trutta, assembly GCF_901001165.1. Classification (NCBI taxonomy): domain Eukaryota; kingdom Metazoa; phylum Chordata; class Actinopteri; order Salmoniformes; family Salmonidae; genus Salmo; species Salmo trutta. The sequence goes on along the minus strand of NC_042981.1, from coordinate 38,932,585 downwards.
CAAACTAAAAGTGCTGTACTATATGCGCCCTTACAAAAAAATGTGCCATGAAACTGGACATGAGACATGTTTTTTTGTAAGGGCACAAACAGCACTTTTAATTTGGCCGTTCAATTTGAAGTTTTTAGGCCCATGTTCACTACTGTTGTCTGCTTCTTGTTAATTACCACTAACAACAGCATCGTTGTACCTTGTCAGGCTCTCTGAGCCCCACTAACCATGTAGGCCTCTCACCTCACTATCTCCCCTCCTCTTCTCATCCCTCTCTTCTCAGCATGGGGAAAAGGAGAAGAGGAGCGGACCACAGCTCTCTGGCCGACAGTGCGGGTGGGTGAATTGATCTCCCTGTCGTAATGATGGCTGAGAGATTGCCTGCATCGGGGAGTGATCTGGGAGCTACAGCTGGATTAAGGAAGCCATGGATTGCTATCGATTTCGTTCTGATACAATCATTTAATTTGGGCTCAAATCTCCTTCCTGGTGCATGGGCTGAAGGGAGGCAATCCCCCAGCCCAGATCTTTTAATTCCTCAGACACCACTCCCAATCACAGAGCTCTAACACGTCGAGCTGCAGACATGCCACCCAGCTAACAGGGTTAAAACCTACTGTTGTTCTGGCCATTACTACCAAACGTATTAATAAGCCCAGAGCAAGAAGACTAAGACTCAGGTGCTATTGGGGGCTTTCTCTCTCCTTCCCCTGAGACTGGAGATTGGATGAGCCTCTTTAGTAGGATCTCCCTCAAACTGATTGGCCTGCTGGATAATACCATGGTGTTCTACGGGGCGGCTATCGTGCCATATTTGTGTATAGCAGGCTCATTTACTTTGATAGATTGTTTTGTGTTGGGCAGGCCCCATTTCTTGGATAATACGGCTAATTCGTGAACGGTGGGAGTCTCATGGGTGTGTTTTTAATTTGTTGTCAGTGTCGATGAAATGTATCACTGTCACTGGATAGGCTTCTTCAGTACACAAAAAGATATGTACACACACTGTAGATCAGGGGTCTCCAACAGGTCAATCACAAGCTACTGTACCAGTAGCTCGCAGCCCACCTATGAGAAGCTTCCCAAACAATTCTGAAAGTGCATTTGTTCACGTGTTCCACCGCAAACTGTTAAAAAACGAATCTCAACAGTATCAGACACCTCAAGTTCCCGGCTACTAAACAATCAAATCCGCGTTGCCTTTATCCCACCCACAATTAGCCACAATTGGCTTAAAAAGCCAAATGTAACACAGTATGTGCTCACATTTCAGCCCTCAATAAATGTATGTGATTTAAGCATTGGCGTGGGCACAGAACAAGCAATTTCATTGTTTCCCCGTGAATAATTGTAATTTTGAGAGTATAAAACAGAATTCTGGAAAATACAAAGAGAGTGCTAGGAAAGAATTTCGGAGTAACATGTTTCATAATTTAAAAGCGGCTCTCACGCTAGAAAAGGTTGGAGAACCCTGCTGTAGATGCATAGTCCGCAATCATTTGTGCGCCATGCATGACGATGTTGTGGTTCAGTGTAGTTTATGGATATTAGATGTTGATATATCTGAATGAAGGGATTTTCTAGGATCCAATCCACCTTAATCCCAAATATATTGCTTCCATACCATTTTCCAATTCAGTTTCATGGCAACTTATTATCCTCCACTGTTGGTGTTGTTGGATGATATACAAGGATCACGCTGACATTGACATGCTTTTTAAAGGGCTTGTTTCCCGAGCATGCTCTTCAATTAGTCCAATTTATGTAGCAAGGCTAGGATTCACATTCAAAGCATGTGGAGCAAATAAGCTAGGCTCCTATTGATTTGGCTCCTGCTTTTCCCTGATTACACTGATCACATCTCCAGCATTATCTCTCCTGGACAGGGAAAAGGAATGGCATTATTGCATTTTGCTGCTATTGCTCTGACCCCAGCCTGCCTGTCTGGTTTAGTCCTAAGAAGAGAGTCCAATAAGGCCACGAGAAGTGGGAATTGAGGGAAGCAGAGCCCCGCAGTTCCCTATTTTACCCTCTTTTGCTCCTAGAACTGATCTGGCCCTTAATGAAGGTCTCAGTGTGGAAACGAGAGTGGTCCAGGAGGGTCAAGGGGGTCCCAGGAACGCCCCGCCCCCTCCCTCTGCTCCCCCTGCGTCGCTTACCCCCAAGCCGGAGGATGTCTGACCCGGCCTGATTGATTTATTGTAATCAACTGGAAGCCAGGAGAAATTCGGAAGGGACGTCTGTGTGGTGAGGAAAGGCACCTTGGGACCAAACAGACAATCAGTGGGCCCTCCATCAATTTCCACATGACAGGAACGAGTGCTGCTGCTGGTGTGAAGGGAGGGAGAGAAAGGAAGTGGGGATGGGAGGGATGTTGGGGTGTGTGGGGGAGGGGAGAGAGGTTGGGTCTAGGAAATAAAGAGGGTACTTAAGGCTATGGCAGTTAATTAGCTTTGTGAGGAAAATAATCAGACTAACATGGCAAACCTAAATTCTTCGACTTCTTCCCATTATCCCTCCCAGGCCCCTCCTCCAGCCGCCTCACACCTTCACACCTTCTCCCTCTCACCCTAACTGGGTTAGTCTGCTCATGGAAGACATGATCGTTCATTCAGGTGTTTTCCTTCTTCCTTGAAGTCCATGAAGAGACAGTCTGTTCTTTTATTAGATTTTTTATTTTATTTTTATCAGCTACCTCAGAAATTATGGCTGCCATATTTGTTTTGACAGAATTCAACGGTGGTGCTTTGATGTGGCAGATATGGCGAGATGGTTTGGCAAACATCCTCCCTCCTTCTCTCTCTCTCTCCAGGCATGACTGCTCTGGTAGCTTGATGTGATTGGAGGAAGTACAAGCTGCTGATGATAAAAATGAGAGGCACATAAAACAGCAGCTGCCCACGCAGTCCGCACCACACTGGATTTCCAGTACACACACACACACACACACACACACACACACACACACACACACACACACACACACACACACACACACACACACACACACACATTCCCATACATTCACATACACGCACCCTTGCAAAAAAAACATACAAAAATCACATGTAAAAACATAACACGTGGTTATCCGAAACGTGTGAAGTATCACATGTTAATTTTACACGTGTTTTTCCTTCAAAAAAAAAATTCTCACGTGATTTCTTTTCTTCACAAATTATCTTTTTTTTACCACTTCCTGCTACATCTGGTCTCCCATCCAGGGACCGACCATGCTTAGCTTCAAAGGCAAACCAGCAGTGGGATGCAGGGTTCTGTGTTTTTCACATGTGAAGCTGCATATCCGATTCATACAGTACATGTGAAACTACAATTGACGCGAGGTGAAAGCATGTTTTTCTCCTCGCATGTGAAAAAGTGGTGTTAACACGTGAACTCTATGGTTTCAAATGTGAAATTTAAGCTCAACATGTGAACACAGCTATTTCACATGTGAAAATGCAAATTTGACGTGTTGTTTTTCTTTCGTAAGGCACACACACACACACGCACGCAGAGAGAGAGTAAGGAAACCTCCAAATTGGAATCAAATCGAAACAAACAATGCAACCCGAACGTTTATCTGCAGACATATAACTCAAAGAAGGGCCTCTCTCTGCCCACTGATGCATGTAATAGGACATGTACTTAGTTAACTTTAATGATACTACTGAGGTAGAACCGCTGGAGCGCTCTTGCTCTGTGGGTATTGGCACATATAACCTGGGCATGGGCGTGCGTACGGTACAGTATGTACCGGGCCGTATATGTCATGTTAACATAAAGGAACCATGGTAAAGAGCGTGAGCAGATATGGTCCTCCAGGGGTGTGGCTGGCACATTACTGCTTACCTTGGCCTCTGTCCATGCTCTCCCAATGCTGTGGGACTGCAAGAGATCCCTTTAATATGGATTTAACTCCCATTGAACAGCGGGGAACCCAGGGATCCAATTTAACACCGGCCAGCTGCCCAGCCAGCCCTCGCACAGTCTGCTTTGTGCATGTGTTGTAGTGTGGGCATGTGTGTGAGGAGTGTATAGGTGAGTGTGTGTGGGGAACGGGGTGTGTGTGTGTGTGTGCGTGTGTGTGCATGCATGTACAGTATACTGTATATGCCCATAGCCCAGGTTTATAAAACAATATAGACGCTCCATATTCGGTATCAAACATACAAAGTGAAGTCCCCCGCAAACTATGCCCATTCCATCCAGAGAAGTCAAGCTTTACTTTCTTCAATTGGAGAGGGTGTGGTGTGGTTACGCTGTGTCGGTTTGAAATGTGGCATTCTATAAAGTAAAGGGGCCTCAGTGCACTCACTCATTGGTCAGAAGCCAGACCCCCTTCCACAGTGTTATGTAGCTAAGGTCTGAGGTTTTGACACGGCCTTGAGAGCCACCGGAGACCTGCAACCTTAACCTCAACCCCAACTCCACAACCACTGAAGTCCTCTAAGGGGGGGCCAACCTTGGTGAAACACATGCCTGACATTTACTGTACAGTGGGAGCCCAGAGCAACATCAGTGATCTCATACTCTGTTGTGGAGTTTCAAGTCTCAATGCTGTAGAAGAAAAGTCATTCTCGAAGCCATTCCTGATCTGAGTTATTCTGTCGATAACGTTTGCTGACTTTCAAAACACACGTCCCACTTCGTTCCGGTTGATACAGATCCAGAATATGAAGAAGGGTACGGAAAAAAAACGGATGAAAGAAAATCAATTATTTGATTTGATTTTAAATTATTAGAGATAGTAGTAGATAGTTGGGGTTGTTACATCTGGAGTATTCTCTTGTCTTATCCAGTGTCCTGTGTGAATTTAAATATGCTCTCTCTAATTCTCTCTTTCTTTCTCTCTTTCTTTCTTTCTCTCGGAGGACCTGAGCCCTAGGACCATGCCTCGGGACTACCTGGCATGATGACTCCTTGCTGTCCCCAGTCCACCTGGCCATGCTGCTGCTCCAGTTTCAACTGTTCTGCCTGCGGCTACGGAACCCTGACCTGTTCACCGGACGTGCTTGTTGCACCCTCAACAACTACTATGATTATTATTATTTGACCATGCTGGTCATTTATGAACATTTTAACATCTTGACCATGTTCTGTTATAATATCCACCCGGCACAGCCAGAAGAGGACTGGCCAGCCCTCATAGCCTGGTTCCTCTCTAGGTTTCTTCCTAGGTTTTTGGCCTTTCTAGGGAGTTTTTCTAGGGAGTTTTTCCTAGCCACCATGCTTCTTTCACATGCATTGCTTGCTGTTTGGGGTTTTAGGCTGGGTTTCTGTACAGCACTTTGAGATTTCAGCTGATATACGAAGGGCTATATAAATAAATTTGATTTGATTTGATTTATTTTGGGCCTCCACGAATGTGCATAAAGAGTAATGACGCAGTGACGAGCGTGACAGGAAAGTCACATCTTAATGATGAATGGAGGAGAGAGAGAGTTCTTCCCGCCCGTCCTGAAGCCTGACGAGGATCCATTATTAACATGCATATAAATGGATCACAGTGTGCCTGCACTTCACTCTAACTCACTCTCTCCTGCCATTAGTTATTCAGGCTTATCACTCCATCAGTAAAGCACAGTCACCCAGGGGGGCGGAGGAGACAACACTTCTCTCATTATGTTGACCCCCTGATCCCTAGTCAGAGCATTACGTTAACCCCCTAAAACCGTAGTCAGAAGACTTGTCATTCATTCATTGTTTCTCTCCCAGGCTTGTGTGAGCGATGAGCAGTTTTCCAGCTTGTGTGAACGTGAAACTAATCTTTGCGATGTCATTAAAGAGACTGAACTCTGGATTGTGAAAAAGAAGTCCCAAACTGGATTCACAGGTTTTGCCCATATAAAAAGAAGGATGTTGTGGTAAGGGGTAGAAGAGAATGGTGGGTGTGGGTGTGAGAGTATTTTTTTTGGGGTGTGCGTGTGTGCAAAGTGAGAGGGAGAGTGAGAGGCCATGCACACATGCATTTCTCTGTGTGTGTATGTGCATATGGCAGAAGGAGGCACAATCTTTGCCAAATGGCATTCCTTTAATTTACTACCTGGCAATATCCAGAATGTACAAAGCCGAAACAGCAAGGATGCATAAATCTCTGTAACATGCAGGTTATTGCTCTTTTTATGTCGGAATTCTGCTTGCCTCTGAGTGTTACAAACAACATTTGGTTTACCAATGCAATCTGTTCTTAACAACAGCCATTTGTTTTATAGACTATATACGTTTCAGAGATCGAGAGTAACAGAGCAAAGGCTAAGCCTAATTAACTACCTCCTCTCCAATAATCTACCCGGTGACATCAACACCCATTTTTAAGAGCAATAGAGTAAATTATGTAAAATGCCTGGCAATATTTCCCACCACATATTGCTGTAGTAAATCATTAGAGAGCATCATGGGAAATGTGCTTGTGTGTGGGATATTTCATAAATCTCAGTGTGAGTGTTTGTGTGTTTGTGTGTGTGTGTGCGTGGTACACACTCTTCCTGATAAGAAGTGATCGTTAGGGGAGATCTCGGTGTGGCCTGCTCCCCGAGACTCATGGGTAATGACACTGATGCATCTTCATCGTGGGCGGGAAAGTCGCACACCAACTCATTAACACATCTGTGTAGTCGTTACGCTCTTTGTTTACTCCAAAAGTTGATGAGTTATCGGGCGTTTCGCAACAGTAACCAGCAATTTTTTGCTATTAGTGTGAAATGAGCATGGCTTTATGAAGATAACTGTGTCCTTTTTTAGGTAAGTGCTCAAATCTGCCACCGAGACAAAAAAAAAGAAAAAAAGAAAGATATGAAAAGAAAACTAATAACAACTGCATAGAAATGACATAGGCTTCTCTATAATCATGGCATTTTTCATTAGAACAACAGGAAGCTGCCTATCTGAACAGTTTGAGTAGCCAAGAATGAAGTGTTTGGAACTTTAACATGGTGTCCCAGCGCAGTCAGAGTCCCTCTCATTATCTGCCAACTACAGTATGTGTAAGAGCGAGACATTGGCATAATGCACGGTTTGTTTTCCCTGCTCGAACATCTCAGGAAATGTTCTGACACAAATAAAATAAAATAAAATTTCTGACTCTCTCTGGCCCCAAAATGTCATGTTAAATCACCTCTGTGTGTGTGGGGGGGGGGGGTGTTCGTGTGTGCGTGTGTTTGTGGGGGTGTGTGTGTTTGTGTGTGTGGGCCTGTGTGCGCTTGTGTGTGTGTGTGCGTATGCGTAGGCGTGTGTGTGTGCTTTTACGTGCCTGCCTTCATGTACGTGTGTGTGGTAGACAGAGAGACAGAGTGGGGCGATACGGGTTATGGCAGGTTTCACTTCTTCGTTGGAAGAGTAGTGTGTTGGGGAGGGGGGGGTCAACTCCAGAGGTGAGGACTGCAATCTATCAGTCCACCCCAAACACACCCTCCCACACCCCCAGTCCAGCATCCGCTTGAGGAAAGACAGAGAGTGTTCATTCAGCCCTCCAAATCCCCCTTTAACTCCACTAAGACATGGAAGACACTAAGGTATTATGAGCAAAACTGTATCTTTTGTTGACAATATCTAATGCCTGCGCTTATCCCCCTGCAGCTCCCCTGGTTTAGCCAAGGTTTTAGTCCAGTAAGCGTTTAGACTAGTCTGTGATGGATACCTCCAGTTCTATTAGCCAGTTGCCCTCCAGAGCGGTTCATTGGTGCATCTGTCCTCAGAAATATGGGCTACACATTATTTCTATTCTGCATGATTATGTACATGTTCGATAGGAATTTAAAGGCACTTCAGCTTAGTTTGAATAAAAGAAAGGATGGAAAAGGTGCCCAATTGGGGGACTTGAGAATTCAACAGAAAAACTTAGCCTAGGACATTTCATGTTGTGACTAGGCTATCCTAGAAAAAGAAAAGTATTCATCTCTGCATACATTTCTAAATATACAGTACCAGTCAGAAGTTTGGACCTACTCATTCATGGGTTTTTCTTTATTTTTGCTATTTTCTACACTGTAGAATAATAGTGAAGATATTAAAACTATGAAATAGCACATATGGAATCATGATGTAACCAAAAAAAAGTGTAAAACAAATCAAAATATATTTTATATTTTAGATTCTTCAAAGTAGCCACCCTTTGCCCTGATGACAGCTTTGCACACTCTTGGCATTCTCTCAACCAGCTTCATGAGGAATGCTTAGTCCCTCTAAGCGCAACCAGATTGTGACGTGGTAAGGTTGGACCCAAGTGCAGAGAAGAGAACAGACAAGGAATCAGAGGTTAAGGATAAACATAATACTTTACTGAGAAACCGACACCAATGCTGGTTTGCCTGGCATTGGTGTCGGGCAGAGGAGTAGAGCAGGGGGGGGGGGGGTTAGGCAGTGTGTTGTGACAAACTTGCTCCATTTGCTGGCCTGGGTGGAGACAAAACAGCTCCGTTTGCCCATTCGACTGTGGGTGGAATCCCGAGGAGAGACTCACTGACGCCCACAACAGGGAGCACAAGGCTTTCCAATAGCGTGCGACGAACTGGGGCCCACAATCCGAGACAATGTCCTGGGGCAGTCTGTGTAGTCGAAAGACATGGATAATCATGAGATCAGCGGTCTCCTTCGCTGAGGGCAACTTGGGTAAGGAAATTAAATTAAAGAGGAGTTACCCCATTGTAGTACTCGGGAACTGGCTGTTCGCGGAACGTAAAGACTGTTAGTGGGTCCCCCGCCGGGGTCAGATTCTCAGGTCTGAGCTTGTTGGACCGTGGTCTCAATACTCCATATCACAGGGGCCACAATGCTAGAGCTGGGGATGATGGGCTCGGAGTCCCTCTCCTTGTTAGAGACATCGTGTTGGCGGGACAGGGCATCTGCTTTCTGATTCTTGGATGCCAGGCGATAGGCCAGTATGAAATCGAACCTGTTAAAAAACAGAGCCCACCTAGCCTGGCGAGCGTTTAAGACTCTCGTTAATCTAACCACACTGTCCGATTTCACATAAACCCAAACCACAGCTAAATGCAGCACTAACCTTTGATGATCATCAGATGACAATCCTAGGACATTATGTTATACAATACATGCATGTTTTGTTCAATCAAGTTCATATTTATATCAAAAACCAGCTTTTTACATTAGCATGTGACGTTCAGAACTAGCATACCCACCGCAAACTTCCGGTGAATTTACTAAATTACTCACGATAAACGTTCACAAAAAACATAACAATTATTTTAAGAATTATAGATACAGAACTCCTTTATGCAATCGCTATGTCCGATTTTAAAATAGTTTTCGGCAAAAGCACATTTTGCAATATTCTGAGTAAATAGCCCAGCCATCACGGGCTAGCTATTTAGACACCCACCAAGTTTGGCCCTCACCAAACTCCGATTTACTATTAGAAAAATTTGATTACCTTTGCTGTTCTTCATCAGAATGCACTCCCAGGACTTCTACTTCAATAACAAATGTTGGTTTGGTTCAAAATAATCCATAGTTATGTTCAAATATCCTCTGTTTTGTTCGTGCGTTCAAGACACTATCCGAAGGGTGACGAAGGGTGACGCGCCCGATGCGTTTCGTGACAAAAAAATTCTAAATATTCCATTACCGTACTTCGAAGCATGTCAACCGCTGTTTAAAATCAATTTTTATGCTATTTTTCTCGTAAAAAAGCAATAATATTCCGACCGGGAAACCCAGAGAACAAAGACGAAAAAATAAAAACATGGTGTCGCCTCATGCACGCGCCTCAGTCTCATTGTTCTCTGATCGACCATTATCCAAATGCGCTACTGTTTTTCAGCCAGGGCCTGCAAAGACATCATTCACCGGTTTTCCGCCTTCTGAGAGCCTATGAGAGCCGTAGGAAGTGTCACGTTACAGCAGAGATCCTCAGTTTTCAATAAAGAGAGTGTAGAAGCCCAAGAAATGGTCAGACAGGCCACTTCCTGTAAGGAATCTTCTCAGGTTTTTGCCTGCCATATGAGTTCTGTTATACTCACAGACACCATTCAAACAGTTTTAGAAACTTTAGGGTGTTTTCTATCCAAAGCCAATAATTATATGCATATTCTAGTTTCTGGGCAGTAGTAATAACCAGATTAAATCGGGTACGTTTTTCAATCCGGCCGTGCAAATACTGCCCCCTACCCTAGAGAGGTTAACCTCTTGGCTTCTTGAATGGAGACCAAGTTCTTATGGTCCGTCCAGATCACAAAAGGATGTGGTGCCCCCTCCAACCAATGTCTCCACCAGGACCTGGCGGACATGCAGTATGTGTTTCCGGAAGGGTTTTGGAGAAGATCCGGATGTCGTTGAGGTAAACAAAGATGAACCGATTCAACATATCCCTAAGACCAATGCTTGATGCTTTCAATGCTTGAAAGACTGCCGGTGAGTTCAATAATCCGAAGAGCATGACTAAATACTCATAGTGACCACTAGGGGTGTTAAAGGCAGTTTTCCACTCATCTCCCTCCATGATTCTCACCAGATTGTAAGCGTTGCGGAGGTCCAGTTTGGCGAAGAATTGGGCCCCTTGGGCCATCTCCAAGGCGGCGGACATCAGGGGTAGGGGATAACGATTATTGATCGTGATCCAGTTCAGCCCTCTAATTGATGCAAGGACGCAGGCTTCCATCTTTCTTACCCATGAAGAAGAAGCCTGCACCAGCTGGGGATGTAGAAGGAGGAATGAAACCTGCCTCCAGCAACTCCCGGTTGTAATTGCCCATGACCACTTCTTCAGGGGTCTAGAGGGAGTACAGACCTGGGGAGGTGTGGAGCCAGGTAGGAGTTCTATGGCACAGTTGTATTGATGATGGCGTGAAGGGTGGCGGCCTGCGCCTTACTGAAGGTCTCCCGGAGGGCGAAGTATTCGGGAGGGAGAGCGGAGAAGTCTTGGTCTTCAATGGATGCAGAATGACACAGTGAGGCTCTTGGTGGGAGTCTTAGACATTTAGTCTGGCAGTCCCTACTCCAGTCTAATAGGTGTCCATGGACCAGGAGAATAGTGGGTTATGTAGCGCTAACCAGGGGTACCCTAGGATAAGTTGTTTTTGGGGAGCAGTGATCAAAAGAAAACTAAGAGTCTCTGAGTGGTTCACCCCAACCTGCAGTAGAAGGGGCTTGGTCTGATATTCCACCTGACCGGAGCCAGCCCATCTAGGGCTTGACTCTGCAGAGGTATGGGACACTTCAAGCAGGGGATTTGGAATTCTCTGTTGGTCCTGACCAATGAAATTATCTGCGGCCTCGGAGTCCACGAAGGCTTGAATCTGGTGCTGATAGTTGTCCCACGGTAGGGTTGTGGGTAGTGACAGACGGTGACTGGGTAGCCGGGAGGTAACTGCACAGCTCGTCAGGGTCTCACCTTGTCCTGGCGAGCCCTGGCGTTTCCTGTCAGCTCTGGGCATGTAGCACGGAGATGGCCGATACCTCCGCAGCAGAGGCAGCAGCGTTCGCGCATGCGTCTGTCACGCACTTGTGGGCTCAGACGTGTGCATCCCAGCTGCATGGGCTCCTCAATACTAGGTTTGGGGGGCTTGGGGTGGTCAGGAAACCTCACGCGTTCTTGGAGGCGGTTGCCGATCCTGATTTCCAGCATTATCAGGGACTCAAGGTCCTCTCCCAGTTCTCAAGAGGCCAGTTTATCCTTGATGGAGTTTGACAAACCCTGTTGGGAAGCGGTGACCAGGGCCTCCGTATTCCACCCACTCTCGTCGGCGAGGGTGCGGAACTCAATGGCGAAGTCAGCCACTGGTCTGGCCCCTTGGCGGATGTTCAACAGTCGGCTGGCCACTTCTTGTCTGCTGACTGGATGGTCGAAGACTCGTCGCAGCTCAGCAATGAAGGCTAATATGGAGCTGCAGGGTGGTGGCTGCTATCCCTGCACCGCCGTTGCCCAAGCCAGGGCCTTGCCCGGGAGTAGAGAGCTGATGTTGGCAATCATGGCCCGATCGGTGTGGAACAAGGAGGCCTGTAGCTCGAACACCAGAGAGAACTGAGTGAGGAACCCCTTGCATCCTCCCGGGTGGCGGTCAAACCGCTTGGGGGCTGGGATCTTGGGTTCCCAGTGCAGGTTCCCTGGAGGAACTCTGGCGACGCCTGTAGCACTGGGCAATGAGACTTGGACATTAGTTCCTCCTGGGTTGAGGTTGGACTGTGGTTGGAGGGAACTAAGAGTGCTCCTTGGTGGGTTACAACATTCTTGATCTGGGTGATCTATGTTGGGTCCATGTTTTGGCTGAAGCTTGCTGTGACGTGGTAAGGTTGGACCCAAGTGCAGAGAAGAGACCAGATGAGAAATCAGTGGTTAAGGATAAACATAATACTTTACTGAGAAACGGTAGCTGCAGGATCACAGAACACTTGAAAAAACAACAAACACTAAGTCTCACTCAGGAATGAACACACATGGTATACAATTCAACCTTCAGCGAAGGACAACAGAAAACACACCTCTTCCAACAGGGAAATCATAATGAGTAAATTGGACACACCTGAATGTCATTAATGTCTCTAGGATGGTCTCTGCCGCCCTTTGGTGACAGGTGAAACCATGACACAGATGGGATGACATATCGCTGCAGAATGCTGTGGTAGCCATGCTGGTTAAGTGTGCCTTGAATTCGAAATAAATCACAGACAGTGTCACCAGAAAAGCACCCGCACACCACCACACCTCCTCCTCTGTGCTTCATAGTGGGAACTACACATGTGGAGAACGGAGATCATCCGTTCACCTACTCTGCGTCTCACAAAGCCATGGTGGTTGGAACCAAAAATCTCAAATTTGAACTAATTTCAGATTTCACCGGTCTAATGTCCATGGCTCGTGTTTCTTGGCCCAAGCCCATGTTTTTTGGTGTCATTTAGTAGTGGTTTCTTTGCAGCAATTCAACCATGAAGGCCTGATTCACGCAGTCTCCGCTGAATAGTTGATGTTGAGATGTATCTGTTACTTGAACTCTGTGAATCATTTATTTGGGCTGCCTTTTCTGAGGCTGGTAAATCTAATGACCTCTGCAGCAGAGGTAACTCTGGGTCTTCCTTTCCTGTGGCGATCCTCCTGAGAGCCAGTTTCATCATAGTGCTTGATGGTTTTAGTGACTGAACTTTAAGAAACTTTCAAACTTCTTGAAATGTTCCGGATTGACTGACCTTCATGTCTTAAAGTAATGATGGACTGTTGTTTCTCTTTGCTCATTTGAGCTGTTCTTGCCAAAATATGGAGTTTGTAAAGCTGTCATCAAGGCAAAGGGTGGCTACTTTAAAGAATCTCAAATATAAAATATATTTTTGGGGTACTACATGATTGCATATGTGTTATTTCATAGTTTTGATGTCTTCACTATTATTAAACTTTTTTTACAGAAAATAGTAAAAATAAAGAAAAACCCTGGAATGAGTAGCTGTGTCCAAACTTTTGACTGGTACTGTATATTTCATCAGAAAAAGACAGAATGCTCCAAGGCAGGTGTGTGTTCTTTACTACTGCTCCTATAAGCCAGGGTTCGCCAACTGGCCCGCTGGTGATTTTATTTGGCCCCCGAAGTTTTTTCTATATTTTTATTGGTGGACATAAAAGACAGAAAAACACAAGAAAATCAGCTCCAAGTGATTTTCATTTTTGAAATCTGTTCCTAAGTATTCCCACACATAATAGAGAGATATATGTGATCGTGAGCAAGGTTTGGAATTATTATGTTTTCGTCTGTTTGGGCTATATCTGTTTGGGATTCTTGCGGTCAATTTGCAGTATACAAATTATTTGTAATTATGTTCCGGCCCCCTGACCATTCGCTCAATAAAGAATCGTCCCGCGGGTGAATCTAGTTGACAATCCATGCTATAAGCTCATATTCCATGAGGTCCTTAACAAACTGTGATATTCTAGCTCTGTCGTCCCGTGGATACTTTTTCAAAGTAATTGCCAAACACTGAAAAACGAACAATTCACAAGTTTATACTGCGAAATTCTTAACACCGAGGTTAGGGAGATCTTTGTCATTGCTTTTGCCATGGAAAAAGCTGAATATCTCAAGATTAGAGGAAATGTTGTCTCAGTAATTCATTTTCTCGGTCTTTCTCTCAGAAGTGGTAGCCATTATAACTTTCCTTGGCTCGTGGGGGTGACTCAACTCTCCACTCTCTCGAAAATGAAAAGCTTTAAAGAGTAGGCCTGGCTCTCCTGGCTCTGGCTGAAAACGAGTCTTGCTGCAAACGCTGCTGCATTTTTTATGAGAACATCTGCTGCCCCGCTTCTCTTGTAGAAAGCATGGCTTGCTTAATCACACAGTTTATCCCTCTAGTCCCTCTTACTGGGACAGAGAAGGCGGAGAGATCAGGTAGCTGGCTAGTAGCTACATAGAGGACCAGAGGAGGAGGGATATTTGATATCAGAAATTAAACACATTGGTTGAAAGTTGAAAGGGCGAGAGATGAAGGCAGTAGTAGAGTGGAGGCGGTGAAGGGAATGTATGTGTGATCATATAGACGGCTCGGGCTCCTTCAGGTGCTGGTGTCCCTAAGACTGTTGTTTGGAGTGGAGTGGAAGGGAGGGGAGGACTGGACATGGTTCTTGTCTGCAGCTGGGAGACGTGTGCCCCAAAACATTCCTCTTCCTCTGGGATAGCGTGGGGTTGGTTCGCCCCTCCTTAGGCCCCAGGAATCACAACCTACAAAAGATGAGAGATGATTTAGAATTTACACCAATCGTATGTCCTCTGTAGTACCTTATGTCATCTGAGGTTGTTTTTTGAAATGTTGGAAGAGACTGTATGATAGATAATTATATTGAATAAATCTGTAGGTCATAAGTACGACTCAGATTGTAATTGTTTCCTTTCCTGTTTTATCCAATGCAGATATATGCATGACTATAACAATTAGCATTGGTCTCCATAGTAACATATACAGTAGCTAAGCCAAGATCGCAGATGAATGAAACTTGCAAACATTATGAAGCATGTTGCGTAACCAGATAAAGTTATTTGAGAGTGAAGCATGACAGCATGGGAAAACGCAGCACCAGCATGTGGTTACTTAGTAATAAAGTAATAAAAGACAAGCAGTGTGTGTGTGTATGTGTGTGTGTGTGTGTGTGTGTCTGTGTGTGTGTGTGTCTGTGTGTGTGTGTGTGTGTGTGTGTGTGTGTGTGTGTGTGTGTCTGTGTGTGTGTGTGTGTGTGTGTGTGTGTGCGTGCTCAAGTGTCAGTTTGTGCGCTTGCTTTTGCATGCACGTTTATGCAATTGTGTGTACCGGCATGTGATTATGCTTGTGTGCGTGCTTGCATTTATGTGTGTGTGTGTGTGTGCATGTGCGTGTGTGTAAGTGTGTGTGTGTGTCTTATAGAGTGACAGGCAGCAGGGAGGTACTGTAGACTGCCCCCCTCATCAGACTGCAGTGAAATAGGAACTGGTACAATACTGGAGACTGCTAGCCTCTCAGTGAACCTCCTCTGAGGCCCACCTCCTAGCCAATTAAATAGTTCCGATAATGCACCCTGAACGATGCACTGCGCCTGGCAGCTTTATAAACATCCGCCGTGTCTCCAGATCAGACACCAGTCTCTGCTGCTCTACACTGTGAGTTAGATCATGCACAGTGAGTAGGTCGGGTTCTTAAACACACACACCCACACACGTCTATGGTTAGGCATACACGCACGCATACCGCCACACACACACACATACAAGAAACAAGAAACGCGTGTAGAAACACACACCCCACCTCCAACCCTCTCTCCCACCACACAGAACGGTACACCCAGTCAACCCCAAAGCGCTGCACACTACATTATCTCATCTGATTACTGTAAGCTGGCCCGTGCAGACTAGCTGGAGACGGCGCAGTGTAAAATAACATGCCTCCATATGACTTGTGGTCGCTACATGAGATATGCCACCACCACATATCATACAGCTGGTAATATCAGACCTGCCTGACAGTTTCATTGTTCAGTGCTGTATTCAAGTGCTGGGGCCCAGACAGACAGGGATATCAGTGTTGTGGCTATGGCCCATAATCATGCAGTAACTCACAAGGACTCGCAGTTGTTTGTCATTCCACGTGCCACAGATGAAATCAGCAAAGGGAGATACAATTTAGATTGGGTTTCTGACGAATGATTTCTTTTTGGTTTTCAATGCTACGGTATCTCTGCCTTTTCAGCTGACAGATTTCTTTTCCAGCTATGTTAAAGTAAGCCTATGTAATTGCACCTAGGTTCCTATTCTCATAAACTCAATAGTGGGGTTGTGTCCCAAATACACCCTATTCCCTATACAATGCAGGTAGTTCATGGTTATCAAGCTCCACTTACACTCCAAGAAGGTTTTAATGCTGTTTAAACAGGTGCCATCTCAGTTGATGTGCTCACTA
Organism: Salmo trutta; assembly: GCF_901001165.1. Classification (NCBI taxonomy): domain Eukaryota; kingdom Metazoa; phylum Chordata; class Actinopteri; order Salmoniformes; family Salmonidae; genus Salmo; species Salmo trutta. The sequence goes on along the minus strand of NC_042981.1, from coordinate 38,916,232 downwards.
ACAATGGCTAGATAATAAGAACCAGTGGGTTTAGAATTCATATGTAGGGCAGAGAAACATATGCTCTTTATAGTGCATCCAAATGATGCAGGTAATGGTCTACTCTACCCTACAGTATAATAATCGGTGATGATCTACTCTATCCTACATTACAATAACTGGCGATGGTCAGCAGGGGGGCGCGGCCCCCCCCCATTTTTTTTTAAATGTAAATTATTACAAACCTTAGAAAGATATTTATACCTTGTCAGAAATGTCCAGATCATCTAGCCCATGTCAGCTAACATTTTCTAGCTAGGATTTTTTGTAGTGTTTGAGTCACTCAAATATCCCATGCCGACACATTAGACATGACAAAATGTATAAAAATTGCAGGAAAAAAAGCTTTAAACCTCTCCAAAAACATAAGGTTTGTATCATGAACAGTGCTTGTGCACGATGCGCTGACGGAATGTTCCCCAGTGCTAGAACGGGGACCTGAGTGAAAAGGTTTGGGAACCTCTGGTCGATCTACCCTATAGTATCATAACAACTAGTGATGGTCTACTCTACCCTACAGTATCATAACAACTACTGCTGGTCTACTCTACCCTATAGTATCATAACAACTAGTGATGGTCTACTGTACTCACCCTACAGTTTCATAACAACTAGTGATGGTCTACTCTACCCTACAGTATCATAACAACTAGTGATGGTCTACTCTACAGTACAGTATCATAAAAACTAGTGATGGTCTACTCTACCCTACAGTATCATAACAACTAGTGATGGTCTACTCTACCCTACAGTATCATAACAACTAGTGATGGTCTACTCTACCCTACAGTATCATAACAACTAGTGATGGTCTTCTTTACCCTACAGTATCGTAACAACTACTGCTGGTCTACTCTACCCTACAGTATCATAACAACTAGTGATGGTCTTCTCTACCCTACAGTATCATAACAACTAGTGATGGTCTACTCTACCCTATGGTATCATAACAACTAGTGATGGTCTACTCTACCCTACAGTATCATAACAACTACTGCTGGTCTACTCTACCCTACAGTATCATAACAACTAGTGATGGTCTATTCTACCCTACAGTATCATAACAACTACTGCTGGTCTACTCTACCCTACAGTATCATAACAACTAGTGATGGTCTACTCTACCCTACAGTATCATAACAACTAGTGATGGTCTACTCTACCCTACAGTATCATAACACTAGTGATGGTCTACTCTACAGTACATTATCATAACAACTAGTGATGGTCTACTCAACCCTACAGTATCATAACAACTAGTGATGGTCTAATCTACCCTACAGTATCATAACAACTAGTGATGGTCTACTCTACCCTATAGTATCATAACAACTAGTGATGGTCTACTCTACCCTATAGTATCATAACAACTAGTGATGGTCTACTCTACCCTACAGTATCATAACAACTAGTGATGGTCTACTATACCCTACAGTATCAAAACAACTAGTGATGGTCTTCTCTACCCTACAGTATCATAACAACTAGTGATGGTCTACTCTACCCTATAGTATCATAACAACTAGTGATGGTCTACTCTACCCTACAGTATCATAACAACTACTGCTGGTCTACTCTACCCTACAGTATCAAAACAACTACTGCTGGTCTACTCTACCCTACAGTATCAAAACAACTAGTGATGGTCTTCTCTACCCTACAGTATCATAACAACTAGTGATGGTCTACTCTACCCTACAGTATCATAACAACTACTGCTGGTCTACTCTACCCTACAGTATCAAAACAACTAGTGATGGTCTACTCTACCCTACAGTATCATAACAACTAGTGATGGTCTACTCTACCCTACAGTATCATAACAACTAGTGATGGTCTACTCTACAGTAAAGTATCATAACAACTAGTGATGGTCTTCTCTACCCTACAGTATCATAACAACTAGTGATGGTCTACTCTACCCTACAGTATCATAACAACTAGTGATGGTCTACTCTACCCTACAGTATCAAAACAACTAGTGATGGTCTACTCTACCCTACAGTATCATAACAACTAGTGATGGTCTACTCTACCCTACAGTATCATAACAACTAGTGATGGTCTACTCTACAGTAAAGTATCATAACAACTAGTGATGGTCTACTCTACAGTAAAGTATCATAACAACTAGTGATGGTCTACTCTACCCTACAGTATCATAACAACTAGTGATGGTCTACTCTACCCTACAGTATCATAACAACTAGTGATGGTCTACTCTACCCTACAGTATCATAACAACTAGTGATGGTCTACTCTACCCTACAGTATCATAACAACTAGTCATGGTCTACTCTACAGTACATTATCATAACAACTAGTGATGGTCTACTCAACCCTACAGTATCATAACAACTAGTGATGGTCTACTCTACAGTAAAGTATCATAACAACTAGTGATGGTCTACTCTACAGTACAGGCTTACAGTGGGGGGAAAAAGTAGTTGATCCCCTGCTGATTTTGTACGTTTGCCCACTGACAAAGAAATGATCAGTCTATAATTTTAGTAGTAGGTTCATTTGAACAGTGAGAGACAGAATAACAACAAAAAAATCCAGAAAAACGCATGTCAAAAATGTTATAAAATGATTTGCATTTTAATGAGGGAAATAAGTATTTGACCCCTCTGCAAAACATGACTTAGTACTTGGTGGCAAAACCCTTGTTGGCAATCACAGAGGTCAGACGTTTCTTGTAGTTGGCCACCAGGTTTGCACACATCTCAGGAGGGATTTTGTCCCAGTCCTCTTTGCAGATCTTCTCCAAGTCATTAAGGTTTCGAGGCTGATGTTTGGCAACTCGAACCTTCAGCTCCCTCCACAGATTTTCTATGGGATTAAGGTCTGGAGACTGGCTAGGCCACGCCAGGACCTTAATGTGCTTCTTCTTGAGCCACTCCTTCGTTGCCTTGGCCGTGTGTTTTGGGTCATTGTCATGCTGGAATACCCATCCACGACCCATTTTCAATGTCCTGGCTGAGGGAAGGAGGCTCTCACCCAAGATTTGACGGTACATGGCTCCGTCAAATGATGCGGTGAAGTTGTCCTGTCCCCTAGCAGAAAAACACCCCCAAAGCATAATGTTTCCACCTCCATGTTTGATGGTGGAGATGGTGTTCTTGGGGTCAAAGGCAGCATTCCTCCTCCTCCAAACACGGCGAGTTGAGTTGATGTCAAAGAGCTCCATTTTGGTCTCATCTGACCACAACACTTTCACCAGTTGTCCTCTGAGTCATTCAGATGTTCATTGGCAAACTTCAGACGGGCATGTATTCTTGAGCAGGGGGACCTTGCGGGCGCTGCAGGATTTCAGTCCTTCACGGCGTAGTGTGTTACCAATTGTTTTCTTGGTGACTATGGTCCCAGCTGCCTTGAGATCATTGACAAGATCCTCCCGTGTAGTTCTGGGCTGATTCCTCACCGTTCTCATGATCATTGAAACTCCACGAGGTGAGATCTTGCATGGAGCCCCAGGCCGAGGGAGATTGACAGTTCTTTTGTGTTTCTTCCATTTGCGAATAATCGCACCAAATGTTGTCACCTTCTCACCAAGCTGCTTGGCGATGGTCTTGTAGCCCATTCCAGCCTTGTGTAGGTCTACAATCTTGTCCCTGACATCCTTGGAGAGCTCTTTGGTCTTGGCCATGGTGGAGAGTTTGGAATCTGATTGATTGATTGCTTCTGTGGACAGGTGTCTTTTATACAGGTAACAAACTGAGATTAGGAGCACTCCCTTTAAGAGTGTGCTCCTAATCTCAGCTCGTTACCTGTATAAAAGACACCTGGGAGCCAGAAATCTTTCTGATTGATAGGGGGTCAAATACTTATTTCCCTCATTAAAATGCTAATCAATTCTTATTCTGTCTCTCACTGTTCTAATAAACCTACCATTAAAATTATAGACTGATCCTTTCTTTGTCAGTGGGCAAACGTACAAAATCAGCAGTGGATCAAATACTTTTTTCCCCCACTGTAAGTGTCTTTTTGTTGAGCCTAACTTTTTGTTGAAGGTACTACGCTGTGTCCTGAATAATACAAATAAAATATCATTTGGTGTTCGTGCAAAAGCCTAGGCTATCCTAGCTCTTGAAAACTCTAGTTGGCGTTTTGTTTTCTCCCTACAATATTCAGCAGTTAGCATCGCCCACTACTGGCTCATGTGAACTTTAATTCCAATGCTCTATTGTAACTTTTACAAAAGTCAATAATCATCGCTTGCGATACGGCTTTCGAAACCCTTATCTTTCATCAGATAGAAAGAATCTTTAAAATAAAATTGAAATAAAACACTTACTGTAGCAGTTTAGCACAGGTCCATACATCAGACGCAACTACACTTGACTTCCGCTACACTTCCTTACCCTTCCGCTTACACGCAGGTGTTTGGAGCACAGGTGTTCACCTGTGTCTTCCGTCTGTTTTCCGTAAACTGGAATATGAAGATATGGCCATGTGGGAACACTAACCCTAACCCTATGAAAGAGTGTATCAATATCACCTTTTGTTTTTTGAAAATGATTTCTCGCTGATAGTCAACTGGGTGGGAATTCCTATGGGTTGTAGCCTCAACGGCGCTGCCCATGCTGTCACAGGCTCTATTATGGCACAGACATAAAGATGAGTCCTCTATCTGGTTAACAATTTTACATTTACAATATGTATCACTCCACCTTCCTCAGTGGAGTCCTGACCAGTGGTATCAAACTCCAATGTGTACAGGATGTACCTGTTCTGTTGGCGTAGTTACCGGACCAGTGGGAGGAGGTGTTGATGACAGTGATGCGTCCCGGTGTGATCTCAACTAACAGCCGCTGTGCCAACACCATGCCTGATGATGACAACCAGATAATATTCCTTCACCCTGGATCACTGTAAAGACACACCTAGTCTCTCTCTCTGTGTATGTTTGCTGCGCGTGAGCGAGTGAGTGATGGGTCTGTATATGCAAGTTTGTGTGTGTGTACAGTGTAGGATATACGTTTTGTGTATATGAGTCTACTCTGAGTCCGTATACACCCTCTATTACATGCCTGTGTTTTGTTTTCACACACTTTTCTTGTGTGATTTTGCTGCGTGTTTTGTGACATCCCTCTCTCGCTCGTCTCCTTAGATATGTGGTGCTCCCCAGACCAGTGTTTTGAGGCAGGATGGACTACACTGTTCATCTGAGCAGGTTGAGAGCTTCAAATTCCTTGGTGTCCACATTAACAACAAATTAGAATGGTCCAAACACACCAAGACAGTCGTGAAGAGGGCATGACAAAGCCTATTCCCCCTCAGGAAACTAAAAAGATTTGGCATGGGTCCTGAGTTCCTCAAAAGGTTCTACAGCTGCAACATCGAGAGCATCCTGACCGGTTGCATCACTGCCTGGTATGACAATTGCTCGGCCTCCGACCGCAAGGCACTTCAGAGGGTAGTGCGTACCACCCAGTACATCACTGGGGCAAAGCTGCCTGCCATCCAGGACCTCTACACCAGGCGGTGTCAGAGGAAGGCCCTGAAAATTGTCAAAGACCCCAGCCACCCCAGTCATAGACTGTTCTCTCTACTACCACATGGCAAGCGGTACCGGAGTGCCAAGTCTAGGACAAAAAGGCTTCTCAACAGTTTTTACCCCCAAGCCATAAGACTCCTGAACAGGCAACCAAATGGTTACCCGGACTATTTGCATTGTGTGCCCCCCCCAACCCCTCTTTTACGCTGCTGCTGCTCTCTGTTTATCTTATATGCATAGTCACTTTAACTATACATTCATGTACATACTACCTCAATTGGCCCGGCCAACCAGTGCTCCCGCACATTGGCTAACCGGGCTATCTGATACCAACCCCTCTTTTTACACTACTGCTACTCTCTGTTCATCATATATGCATAGTCACTTTAACCATACCCACATGTACATACTACCTCAATAAGCCTGACTAACCAGTGTCTGTATATAACCTTGCTACTCTTATTTTCAAATGTCTTTTTACTGTTGTTTTTTTCTTTACTTACCTACACACACACACACACACACACACACATACCTTTTTTCGCACTATTGGTTAGAGCCTGTAAGTAAGCATTTCACTGTAAGGTGAATTCGGGACACGTGACAAATACGCTTTGATTTGATTTGATTTGAGCTTGCCCCTCCACTCTGCGCTCCGTGATGTCCAGTCCCCATACACACTCATCAAGTCACTTAGTTCCCACCCACACACACTGTTTTACACCGAGACACAACTGGGTCCTTTGCATAAATCGTGCATTGATGTCACCTGCAAAAAAATTGGAGCTACAAGGATTTTAAGTCGGGATTCAGCATTCTACTCTACTCAATCTAATTCCATCTTCTGTATCTTTCTGTCCTGTCTATAGATTGTGCTGATGCCCCACTGTAAGAACCTGGAGATCTTCACTGGTTCTGAGGGAGGTGACGTGGCCACCAACAGTGCCTGGGACACATTCCAGCATTAGTGCTGTCTGGAGAACAGCCAGACTGCCTCCACAGACAAGTGCTGTAACTTCATCTTTAGCTTGTCAGTTCTGATTCACCAGGGAGCCAAAGGTTTGGCACAGCGCTCCCAGAATTCATGTATGACTGCTTAACATCTTTAAACATACTTATACTGTATGCTCATGTACGTGTTTCTTAAATAAAGGTCTAAGGAAGGTTTCTTATGGCTCAATAATAGGAACGGTGTGGATTGAGGCAAACATGCAACAGCTCCGTGCCCTTTTATCTTTCCTCAATTCCTTGCATCCTTTATCTGGGCCTCCTTCTAAAACCCCATCAGAGTGGATGGCCGAAGGTTCCTCCCCTCAGACCTCCAATGGGCTTTGAAAAGGATGCGAGTAGAAGGGAAGTGAAAAGTTCAGCTGAGATTAACTGGGACAGAGCTCATGTCATTGTTTTAGGTGGAATCTTATGTTGTTGAATGATACATTTAATCTGTTTGCACATACATCACCAGTCAAAAGTTTGGACTCACCTCCTCATTCAAGGGTTTTTCATCATTTGCATTATTTTCTACATTGTAGAATAATAGTGAGTACATCAAAACTATGAAATAACCAAAAAAGTGTTGAACAAATCAAAATATATTTTAGATTTTAGATTCTTCAAATTAGCCACCTTTTGCCTTGAGGACAGCTTTGCACACTCTTAGCATTCTCTCAACCAGCTTCACCTGGAATGCTTTTCCAACGGTCTTGAAGGAGTTCCCACATATGCTGAGCACTTGTTTGCTGCTTTTCCTTCACTCTGCGGTCCAACTCATCTCAATTGGGTTGAGGTTGGGTGATTGTGGAGGATAAAGAAAAACTCTTAAATGAGTAGGTGAGTCCAAACTTTTAACTGGTACTGTATATCTTTGTTCTACTTGTGCTCTTTCCATGGCTCTGGCTTGCTCATAACATCTGATCTGATGTGACTCCCTATACAACTTTACTCCTGTATTACTGCCTGTACTCAATAAAACGTCCAATGCCAAATTGAAATAATTTGGCACTGTAATTTCATAAAGAATGGTAGTTCCCAATCAGACAATTACTGTCACACCCTGATCTGTTTCACCTGTCCCTGTGATTGTTTCCACCCCCTCCAGGTGTTGCTTTTTTCCCCCAGTGTATTTATCCCTGTGTTTCCTGTCTCTCTGTGCCAGTTCGTCTTGTATGTTTAGTCAAGTCAACCAGCATGTTTTTCCCATACTCCTTTTCTATTCTCTTTTGATAGTCATCCCGGTTTTGACCCCTGCCTGACTCTGGACTACTTTCCTGCCTGCCTGATCATCCTGCCTGCCCTGACCTTGACTCTGCCTGCCCTTCGGTACCTATTGGACTCTGAACTGGTTTTGACCTTTTGGCTGTACACGACCATTCTCTTGCCTACCTCTTTTTTGATTAATAAACATTGTAAGACTCCAACCATCTGCATCCTGTGTCTGCATCTGGGTCTCGCCATGTGCCTTGATAAATTACTATAAAAACAAATCTGTTTTTCTCAGTTAAATGTTTGGAGAATGTATGCCGTTGCTTTGTCCTTAGTCCTTCTTTGAATGCGTGTATACCATGATGACACGTTAACCTGAATTTAGCTGGTTAATCATATTAATGTCAGTTTACAGTAGGTTTTCCCCTTCATTGTCTCCATATAATTCAAATTCCCCATAATGCTGTGTGTGTATGCCTTTGGGCTTAATAAATATCCTAAATATTGGATCCTGCCTTCATCTCAATTCTTGCACGTTCTCCTAACTAGCCCACTAGTCCTTCCTTTCTTTCAATGTTATCATCAAATATGCCATTGTTATGTGTGTGCCCATATGTTATCCCCATATGGACTGTCCCGTGTGAGTTGGTAGAGCATGGTGTTTGCAATGCCAGGGTTGTGGGTTCGATTCCCACGGGGGGCCAGTACGGAGAAAAATGTATGAAATGTATGCATTCACTACTGTAAGTTGCTCTGGATAAGAGCGTCTGCTAAATGACTTAAATGCAAAATGTTATTCCCAACAACGGAGTCATTATATTTAGCTATATTAAATGATGTACAGTACCTAGTATATGATGAATGAACGTGTTAGATCACAGCCACATTATGCCCATAATCCACCTATTCTTTGATACTTTGGGGTTAACTCCCTCATATTAAGCAAAGACATACCAGACACTTTGTGGAAAGGTGAATTAAAACAATTAGCTAGTGGTGGTCTGTGGTGTTACTTAGCTATAGCTGACTGTCTGCTTGTCATCTTACAGACGAACGAATGTTGCTGGCTAACAAGTAATTAGCTAGCTAACTTTAGCAAGTAGATTCCACTCAACTCAAGGTATAGTTTAGCTATTGAATTTATTTCACAATTATTTTGCTTATGTATCAAGTTAAAGCTGCGTTTCTCAAGTCATGTGACGCTTCCTATTCAAGCCGGGTAGCAAGCTAAACAGACGGCTCTGAAGCGCATCTGTTTGATGTCATGCACCCAAGAAGACTCAACCAATCACACAACACTGGACTGGCCAAGGGAAAGCATTTGTTAGTTCATCCATCACTCAAGTGAAAGTGACCAATCTAAGGTTTTTAGACATGCACCCGCCTCAAAGTCCTCCCCCACCAGCCTGAACTCCAATTGAGAAAAAAGATACATTGAAACTAGCGGATGAAAGAGTCACCAACAAAATGTGTTTGCCTCTGCTGCAGCCTTCACTGTAAAATATAACACATTGCTGTGGTGTTTCGACCCTACAGTATCATAACAACTGATGGTCTACATTACTCTACATAATCATAACAACTTGAATATCACCTGATGCATCCAAGTGACCTGTAAGACAATTTAAAATGTATCCACAATTCGCCTATGTCATGCATTACAATGCATTATGCACAGCTCATATGGTGTTATAATGTGCTTATATCCCATTATGAAGATGGTATTTGTAGGAAGTGCTGCCATGAATCCTTGGTGGGTGACAGGGGGCAGGCTACAGTCTCCCATTCCATCCATCCGCTTTGGATGTCCATCCACTCTTTCTCATTTCCTAGGTGATTTCCTGAGTGTTCACTCTAGTTAGAAGAACTCAGTGAGAGGAAGAGTGGCTGAAGTGGTCAGTGCATGACATGGCGTAGGGACAAGACAGGGAGAGAGAGAGAGAAAAAAATAAAGAAAAAAGAGACAGAGGGGAGGTCTCAGCCAGCCTCTCCTCCCTGTCCGTGTGGCCACACTCGTCTTCTCATCTCTCGTTTCTCTCAGCGATTTGGCCAAGCCAGAGCAGGCAGTAAATCCACTTTCTTTTGGCTGGGTGTTCCTGCTGACACCTTCATGAGCTCGCAGAGAGAGAGAGAGAAGAAGACAGAGAGAGAAAAAGAGAGAGAATAGAGAAAAGGTGAAAAAGAGAGAAGAGACAGAGTTTTGAAAAAAGGGAAAAGAGTGAAGATAGAGTCACAGTGTGTCTTGGCCAGAAATGCAGTGTCAGATTCTCTGAGAGCGGTGTTGTCCCGGAAAAGTCAGTCAGTGTAACAGAGATGGGCCAATAGAACAGCGTGCCGTAGGTAGAGCCGAGTTGACTTTTCACGTTACAACGTTCCACTGCGCATATTCATCACACAAGTCAGCCAACTATTCCACTCAAGTGGCCGCTTGTGTTTGGGGAGCTCAGCTCTCATATTGCCTTTGTACTTCTTTACCTCCTCACTCAGTCTCAAGGATGTTATTGATGTCATGGTTCGTGTGGGCCTCCCACTGACTCATAAGTGCTGTGTAGGGTAACCTTGTAATTATATCTCCAGCTTTTGTCTCGTACTCTTCTTAAGGGATGGGTCACAGTTTGTCAGGTGTTTTTGAGATTTGCCAGTTGGGGTGTCTCTTTTTGCGGGAGAGTTACTACAGTGGCTGTGAATGCATCCGTTGAGAAATACTGTGAATTAATGGTTATCAGTTGATTATAGTTATCTCAACAGGATGTAATGTATATGGAATGTTCAAGATTGTGTCCACATCAGTCAGACAATATATTCTCATGTCATGCTTCCAAACATAAAGGTAAATCAAAGTCAAAAAACAATTGCGAGACAAACTGTATGTCCCTTTGTCATTGAGGTTTGAATCAAATCATAAAAACAAATTCCAACTTTTTCAAGCTTATCAAATCGCCATTATACTGCTGTTACTGTGCACCATGCAAACGCATATAATTCTCAGTTCGGAGGCAAACATTATCTCAGTATTTGAATTACCCCTCCACAAATACCCTTAAAACATTTCAAAACAACAAGTCATTAAAATAGGAGATTATCTTCCATTGGCTGTTTATTTTCTTCTATTGCTATGCTCGCAGGTTCTTTTAAATTACATGAAGAATGTACACCCACAGGGGTGAGTAGAGTGTGTGCGAAGCGCATTTAACATCATTACCACTGGGTTACTCACACAAGATTCATGTAGTCCATGTACACTTTTAAAAATAAAGGTGCAAGTTGGAACCAAATAAGGTTCTTGAGAGCGATGCCATTGAGGAATCATTTTAGGGTCTCTGAAGAACAATAAATAGGATTTAGAATAGGATTTAGAATAGGATTTAGAAATAGAACCGGTGTTGAAAGCGTTCCTCAGGGATGCTGGCCCATGTTGACTCCAATGCATCCCACAGTTGTGTCAAGTTGACTGGATGTCCTTTGGATGGTGGACCATTCTTGATACACACGTGAAAAACCCAGACGCTTTTCAGTTTTTGACACAAACTGGGGCCTTGTGTCAAAAACTGAAAAGCAGCTGGGTTTTTCAAATCGGTGTCTTGTGTCAAAAACATGGGCCAGCATAATCTGTGGAAAGCTTTCGACACCTTGCTGTCACGTCCTGACCAGTAAAAGGGGTCATTTGTTATTGTAGTTTGGTCAGGACGTGGCAGGGGGTATTTGTTTTAAGTGGTTCGGGCTGGTTGTGTTAGTAGTTGGGTGTTTGATTTATTATTCTGCGTTTTGGGCACTGTTCTATGTTTATGTATTTCTATGTTTAGTCTAGTCATTTGTGTTTCTATGTTTAGGTAATTGGGGTTTGGACTCTCAATTGGAGGCAGGTGTTTTCTAGTTGCCTCTGATTGAGGGTCCTATAAATAGGTATGTGTTTGTGTTAGTATTTTGTGGGAGATTGTTCTTGTTTAGCTATGTGTGCCTGACAAGACTGTCAAGTTCGTTTTGTGTTTTGTATACGTTTTTCCTTCTTCACATAAATAAAAGAAGATGAGTGTACATTTTCCCGCTGCGTCTTGGTGTCAACCCCACAACAACCGTGACACTTGCAGAGTCCATACCCTGACGAATTGGGGGGTGGGTAGCGTTCTTAATGTTTTGTACACTCAGTGTATTGTGTAAAATATTCAATTAGGGTCTCACTTGGTGAAGGCCACAGACTTACAACCATACCCCGTTAAAGGCACTTAAATATTTTGTCTTGCACATTCACCCTCTGAACGGCACACAAACAATCCATGTCTCAGTTTTCTCAAAGCTTAAAAATCCTTATTTAACCTGTCTCCCCCCTTCATCTACACTGACTGACATCAATAAGGGATCATAGCTTTCACCTGGATTCACCTGGTCAGTCTATGTCATGTAAAGAGCAGTTGTTCTTCATGTTTTGTACATTGAGTGTACATATTTCATAAGGCCTTCTTTTGACGGTCTAGTTTCACCCTAATACAGTGGCCTCAGGCCTGCGAGTCACATTATGATGCCTTGCAAAGTCATGTGTAATTCTTATAGGAATTCAGACAGAGTGAGTATATCCAACATTTTGAATTCTTATTCACGGCAACCTGCATTTAGAGTGACTGCCATGGTTGGGAAGACTGAAATATGAGACTACCTTAACAGTCTGATGGCCTTGATTTAGAAGCTGTTTTTCAGTCTCTCGGTCCCAGCTTTGATGCACCTGTACTGACCTCGCCTTCTGGATGATAGCGGGGTGAACAGGCAGTGGCTCGGGTGGTTGATGTCCTTGATGATCTTTTTGGCCTTCCTGTGACATCGGGTGCTGTAGATGTCCTTGAGGGCAGGTAATTTGCCCCCAGTGATGTGTTGTGCAGACTGCACTACCCTCTGGAAAGCCTTGCAGTTAAGGGCAATGCAGTTGCCATACCAGGTGGTGATACAGCCCGACAGGATGCTCTCAATTGTGCATCTGTAAAAGTTTGTGAGTGATTTAAATGACAAGCCAAATTTCTTCAGCCTCCTGAGGTTGAAGAAGCGCTGTTGCGCTTTCTTCACCACGCTGTCTATGTGGGTGGACCATTTCAATTTGTCCGTGATGTGTACGCCAATGAACTTAAAACTTTCCACCTTCTCCACTACTGTCCCGTCGATATGGATGGGGGGGTGCTCCATCTGCTGTTTCCTGAAGTCCACGATCATCTCCTTTGTTTTGTTAACGTTGAGTGAGAGGTTATTTTCCTGACACCACACTCCAAGGGCCCTCACCTCCTCCCTGTAGGCCGTCTCGTTGATGTTGGTAATCAAGCCTACCACTGTGGTGTCATCTGCAAACTTGATGATTGAGTTGGAAGCGTGAATGGCCACGCAGTCATGGGTGAACAGGGAGTACAGGAGAGGGCCCCAGTGTTGAGGATCAACTGGGGGCCCAGTGTTGAGGATCAACTGGGTGGAGATGTTGTTTCCTACCTTCACCACCTGGGGGCGGCCCATCAGAAAGTCCATGACCCAGTTGCACAGGGCGGGGTCGAGACCCAGGGTCTCGAGCTTAATGACGAGTTTGGAGGGTACTATGATGTTAAATGCTGAGCTGTAGTCAATGAACAGCATTCTTACGTAGGTATTCCTCTTGTCCAGATGAGATGCAGTGTGATGGCCATTGCATCATCAGTGGACCTATTTGGTCTAGGGTATCAGGTAAGGTGGAGGTGATATGATCCTTGACTAGTCTCTCAAAGCACTTCATGATGACAGAGGTGAGTGCAACGGGGCGATTATCATTTAGATCAGTTACCTTAGCCTTCTTGGGAACAGGAACAATGGTGGCCATCTTGAAGCATGTGGGGACAGTAGACTGGGATAGGGATTGGTTGAATATGTCTGTAAACACATCAGCCAGCTGGTCTGCGCATGCTCTGAGGACACGGCTAGGGATGCCGTCTGGTCCGGCGGCCTTATGAGGGTTAACACGTTTAAATATTTTACTCACGTTGGCCACGGAGAAGGAGAGCCCACAGCCTTTGGTAGCGAGCCGTGTCAGTGGCACTGTATTGTCCTTAAAGCGAGCAAAGATGTTGTTTAATTTGTCTGGGGGCAAGACGTTGGTGTCCACGGCAGGGCTGTTTATCTTTTTGTAATCCGTGATTGACTGTAGACCTTGCCACATACGTCTCGTATTTGAGCCGTTGAATTGAGACTCTACTTTAACTATACTGACGCTTTTCTTGTTTGAATGCCTTGCGAAGGGAATAGCTACACTGTTTGTATTCGGTCATGTTTCCAGTCGCCTTGCCATGTTTAAAAGCGGTGGTTCGCGCTTTCAGTTTAGCGCAAGTGCTGTCATCAATCCACGGTTTCTGGTTAGGAAACGTTTTAATAGTCAGACTGGGTACCACATCTCCGATGCACTTGCTAATAAACTCGCTCACCGAGTCAGCATACACATCAATATTATTTTCCAAGGCTATGCAGAACATATCCCAGTCCACGTGATCGAAGCAATCTTGAAACGTGGAATCCATTTGGTCAGACCAGCGTTGGATGGACCTGAGCACGGGCGTTTCCTCTTTTAGCTTTTGCCTATAGCAGGGGAGAAATAAAATGGAGTCATGATCAGATTTGCGAAATGGAGGATGGGGGAGGGCTTTGTATTTATCGCGGAAGTTAGAGTAGCAGTGATCCAGAGTGCTACCAAATTGTGTCGCGCATTCGATATGTGGATAGAATTTAGGAAGAATTGTTCTCAGATTAGCTTTGCTAAAATCCCCAGCTACAATAAATGCAGCCTCAGCTTATATGATTTCCAGCTTACATAGAGTCTAGTGAAGTTCTTTCAGAGCTGTCGCAGTATCTGCTTGGGGGGGATATACACAGCTGTGACTATAATCGAAGAGAATTCTCTAGGAAGATAATGCTGTCGGCATTTGATTGTAAGGAAATCTAGGTCAGGTGCACAAAAGGACTTGAGTTCCTGTATGTTGTTATGATTACACCATGAGTCGTTAATCATAAGGCATACACCCCCGCCCTTCTTCTTACCAGAGAGATGTTTGTTTCTGTCGGTGCGAAGCATGAAGAAACCAGGTGGCTGTACCGACTCTGACAACATATCTGGAGTGAGCCATGTTTCTGTGCAACAGAGAATGTTACAAACAATGTACATGCAAAAACATAGATATTGAAACAAACAATTCAAAAAAATCTACCTGCAATAGAGCATGCTGGGAAATGTAATAATGATGGACGTAGTTTTGGTTCAACTCTGGTTGTTAAAGGGATACTTCAGGATTTTGTGAATCTACTTTCCCAGAGTCATATGAACTCGTGAATTTGTATGTCTCTGTGTCGAGTATGAAGGAAGTTAGAGGTAGTTTTGTGAGCCAATGCTAACTAGGATTTGTGCAATGACTGGAAGTCTATGGGTATTTGCATGCTAGCACCTAAGAGTTAATTTAACTCTTGAATCAACACTAGAAATGTTATAGTGAAAAATCAACACTAACACTAACACTAACACTGGCATATTTGCTGTGTGCTATGAAAGGGACGCATTTGCAGGCTTCCATACATTTCAATACACTTTTAGAATTCTGAAGAACCGTAGATGCCACGTCACGAACCCCACACTTAACTCAAAGGTTCTTTATAGGGGAAGAGTTCTCCAAGGAACCTTCAGAGCTGAGGAAGAACCATTTAAGAACCATCATTTTTTTCAGTGTGGTAACACATAAGTGGCTAATAACTTCACCAACTTCTAAAAACCTTGGGCCCTGCTTTTCCTGCTCAGGTAATTGTACACACACGCACCAATCTGATTCCCCTTTCTCTTTCTCTAACACAACAATGAACCATCCCAGCCTGATATAGTAGTACAGCTCCTATAATATAAACATGATGCTGCATTATGCATTATTTCACAGTAAGATTAATCAGTGGGCTTGGCATGGGATAGCTCTGCCAGGAGACATCAGACAAACCCTGCCTGGCTGACTGGCAATATACCCTGGAGAGCCAGCCGGTGATAGAGGAAACGACTTGCCTCTGGTACACAATCTCCCACCGGAATCCATATTGATTACACCTGCCACGGGCGCGTGCAGTATCTCTGTAACTCTGACAGTGCACCGGCGAGGCGATGTGGATAAACGCTCTATCACTGATGTTAGAGGATGTTTGGAAGGCAAGTTGGGGAGTTTTTTTTTTTTTACGGGTGAACACACTTTGTAGCAGGTGTTATTGAAGTCCATGTGTTGGCTGTTGCATGAAAAGCTACTGTATTTATGAGATGTACAGTGTAATACCAGATTTATAGCTCTTGTTTATTATTCTAGGTTGTTTTTGGCTACAGGCTTATCTGAGAAAAAAAATGGATTGACAGGACTCGTCGCAATGCACAGAGGGAGTTAGAGTCGGGGAGGTATATTTTTCTAGAACACCTAGAACACCTCCGTGAGCTGTTCACTTCCTGTTGCTTCTGAAAACCTGATGACTTGTGCATCGGGAAGAGTAGGGGGAAACTGATTATTTTGACTAAGCTCCCAGATGCAAAGGCTAGCGGGTACATAGAGCTGTTGATTATTGAGATTAACCTCTATCAACTCAATATTTTTATAGCAAATGTGAGAGGACTGTGAAGTAGGTAAACAGCTGTTTTCTTGCGCAGGAGCAGTGGTGTAAAGTACTTTGATGAAAATAGTAGTTTTTTGGAGTATCTGTACTTTACTTTACTGTTGATATTTTTTACAACTTTTACTTTTACTCCACTACATTCCAAAAGAAAATAATGTACTTTTTACTCCATACATTTCCCCTGACACCCAAAAGTACTCGTTACATTTCAAATGCTCAGGCATAACAGCAAAGGTTCCAATACACTCACCTATCAATATAACACGTGTATTGGAACATTTGCTGTTATGCCTGAGCATTTGAAATGTAACGAGTACTTTTGGGTGTCAGGGGAAATGTATGGAGTAAAAAGTACATTATTTTCTTTCAGAATGTAGTGGAGTTGTGAAAAATATAACTTGTTATATTGTGTACCTATCAATACAACGCGTTGGTATTCCTACTGCCTCTGATCTGGCAGACTCACTAAACAGAAATACTGCGTTTGTAAATTATGTCTGAGTGTGCGAGTGTGTCCATGTCTGTCTGTAATAAAAAAAAAAAAATTAATACAAATCGTAGCGTCTGGTTTGCTTAAAGCTGCAATTTATAACTTTTGGGGTGACACGACCAAATTCACATAGAAATGTGTGTTATAGATCTGTCATTCTCATTGAAAGCAAGTCTAAGATCCAGGAGATCTGTTCTATGTGTGCTATTTATAAGCTTCCCGTTCTTAAGTGTCATCTTTGCATCTTTTACTTTCGGTTTTGTACACCAGCTTCAAACAGCTGAAAATACAATATTTTTGTTTATAGAAAATATATTTCACAGCGGTTTAGATGGTACAATTATTCTCTACGTTGTACTTGCTTGTTTTGTCACATAATCTGAAATTAGGAAATGGCAGAGGGATTTCTGACTAGAGAATCTTTAATTTAAGGAATGTGATGTATAGCATTTACTTTTACTTTTTGTTTTTACTCTAGTATGACAATTAAGTACTTTTTTTCACCACTGTACTTAAGTACCTTTCAAACCAGATACTTTTAGACTTTTCAAGTAGTATTTTACTGGGTGACTTTTACTTTTACTTGTCATTTTCTATTAAGGTAATCCCCTTTTGAATACTTTATCCACCACTGCTACAGAGCGAGCCAGTTAAATAGGTGTAGTGGATTCATATGGGTTAGTTAGGTTAAGGAACTCGGATCTCGCAGTCAAGTTTTTTTTTACTCCACAACCCTGGGGCTTCTCTCTCTCTCTCTCTCTCTCTCTCTCTCTCTCTCTCGCTCTCTTTCTCTCTCTCTCCTCTCTTTCTCGCAGTTTCCACATTCTACAACAAAGGGGGTGAGAGAGCGAGATGGAGATGTGATCTATACGCACAATCCCAGGTCATTTGGAATGAGAAATTGTACTCATGAAACATTGACATGTAGCTCAGCACCTCGGCAGCCAGTAAACATGCTGCCTCACCGTATGGGAGTAATAGTGTAATAATTAAGTATGAGTTTGATTATGTAGTGAAGTTTTGCTGTGTGGTCTTCGTGAAGTCGAGCAAACATTAGCTCTAGTCAATGATTTATATTCTGCAGTAATCTCTGGAGCTTTGTCACACTGTGCATTCTAATTTCTTCTCCTCTCTTCCTGAAATCAGAGTCTGGCCCCCCAACCACTGTGGTAGTATCAGCGTCTCTCTTTGGTAGTGTTCATCAAAGACGAGTCTCTCCCCTGACACTTTTACACAAATCTGGCATGAAGTTGCTCAACTTTTATTTATGTGTAGCAATGGATGTTTAAATATTTCCGCTATCTGAGAGCTTAGTTTGTTTTGACCTCGCCATCAGTTCTGTGACAGGGAGCACGAAACTCAAAACAGCGTGGCTTGTCTCACAGACACAGAGAGAGAGAGAGAGAGAGAAAGATAGAGAGAGAGAGAGAGAGAGAGAGAGAGAGAGAGAGAGAGCGAGAGAGAGAGAGAGAGAGAGGAGAGAGAGCGAGAGAGAGAGAGAGAGAGAGAGAGAGAGCGAGAGAGAGAGAGAGAGAGAGAGAGAGAGAGAGAGAGAGAGAGAGAGAGAGAGAGAGAGAGAGAGAGAGCGAGAGAGAGAGAGAGAGTGAAAAAGAAAGAGCGCATGAAGAGAATGAAAAGGATAAACACTATCCAAACAAGTAGCGAGCTCCTCTGCTTCCTGGTGACGGGTGACACTGATGAAGTTGCCTAAGCATTAATGGCACTGAAACAAAAATAAACCATCTCCAAGTATAAATCGAGACACACACACACAGCTGCGGAGGAGAGAAGTCAGCAGCGTTGTCTTTGATTTATCCCTCAGGGACAGGCAGGATGGTATGCCTGTGTGGAAAGGAGAGAAAAAAGTCCACAGCACACAAGCAACATTCTAAGCTCACCACAGGAAATCCATTTATTTGAGAGGGCAGCCCGGAATAAAAATAGGGACTCCCTAACAATACGCGGAATTAATTGCCCAGATTTTGTAGAGAGAGTGAGAGAAGACGGAGAAGACTCCAGAGAGCCAAAGTTTGTTCTACCGTCTTGTTTTTGTGTCGGTGTTATGGAAATATTAGTCTAGTCGGCCTGTCATGTTTTGGGCTTGTGTTTTTCTTATTGTCAGCCACTGTCAGAGCTCCGCTGAAGCTCAATCATCTCGCAGATATGATGACGAACAGTTGAAGACTGCCTTATTCGACAGGAAATGAGGATTTATCACGAGCAAGAGACGGCAATAGGCAATAAGTGTTTTGTCACACTCCACTGAGTTATAACTGGGTTTCAGTGTGTGTGTGTGTGTGTGTGTGTGTGTGTGTGTGTGTGTGTGTGTGTGTGTGTGTGTGTGTGTGTGTGTGTGTGTGTGTGTGTGTGTGTGTGTGTGTGTGTGTGTGTGTGTGTGGGTGTGTATATGTGTGTGTGTGTGTATATGTGTGTGTGTGTGTGTGTGTGTATATGTGTGTGTGTGTGTATATGTGTGTGTGAGCCATGTGTGCATGTCTATATATTTTTTAATATATTTTTATTTAACCTTTATTTATCTAGGCACTAGGATGCATGTATATGTGTGTGTGTGAGGGAACGCTGTGTGTGTAGGGCTTAAAGTGGGCCGTTGTGCAGCTTTTAATGAGATCTCACAGCGTGTTTAAATATTTAACAATGCCTGGTGTAGCCTCTCTGACAGCCGCCAGGGAAGCCAACCGGGGAGGTTTCATTCCATCACCCCGCATCATCCATCCCCCCAAAATATCAAAACTAGACTAGACTACGTCTGGAAATGAGATTGGTATTTATCTATGCACCAACCCTCTACCTGAGAAATGATATGTACACAGAGCTTTAAGTAAAGTGATGAATTATGCATTCAGAAATATCAAATTTGCTTTTTAAATTGAAAGATATCCAAATGTTGATGAATGAAAAGAAGTTCACAGAAGGTGTCCCTAAAAACTATCTACGGTGTCATAAAGAGTCTGTATTGTAAAGTCCACTGAATATTCCCCTAAAAAGGACAGTTCACTGAATATTACACTAAAAGGACTATCTACAGTGTTAGTACAATGTCATAAAGAGTCCGTATTGTAAGAATATTCCCATAAAACAGAGATGGCGCCGGAGGAGATGGCTACCGTTTTACGGGCTCCTAAACAATTGTGCAATTGTGTGTGTTTTTTCACATTATTTGTAACTTATTTTGTACATGATGTTTCTGCCACTGTCTCTTATGACCGAAAAGAGCTTCTGGATATCAGGACAGCGATTACTCACCTCGTACTGGACAAAGATTTTTTCTATAACGAGTCGGACGAGAAGGATTTACTTCAGACACCCGACAAGGCCCAAATCCCTGTCGTTCGCATGAAGAAGTGACGGAGATATCGGGGACATAGGTCAGGGTGCCATGTAAGGACGACTACATAATCCACCTCTACCATCAGTCCTACTAGCCAACGTGCAGTCATTGGATAATAAAATGGATGAGCTCCGATCAAGACTATCCTACCAACGGGACATTAAAAACTGTAATATCTTATGTTTCACTGAGTCGAGCTGAACGACGACATGGATAATATACAGTTGGCTGGGTTTTCAGTGCATCGGCAAGATAGAACAGCTGCCTCAGTCACTGGCTTCATCAATATGTTCATCGATGACGTCGTCCCCACAGTGACCGTACGTACATACCCCAACTAGAAGCCATGGATTACAGTTACCATCCTCACCGAGGTAAAGGGTAGAGCTGCCGCTTTCAATGAGTATGGGAAAAGGAGGACCGAGCAAGCCCTCATTCTCATCGACGGGGCTCTAGTGGAGCAGGTTGAGAGCTTCAAGTTCCTTGGTGTCCACATCATCAATTAACTATCATGGTCCAAACACACCAAGACAGTTGTGAAGAGGGCACGACAAAGCCTATTCCCCCTTAGGAGACTGTAAAGATTTGGCATGGGTCCTCAGATCCTCAAAACGTTCTATAGCTGCACCATCGAGAACGTCCTGACTGGTTGCATCACTGCATTGTTTGGCAACTGCTCGGCCTCCAACCTCAAGGCACTACAGAAGGTAGTGCGTACGGCCCAGTACATCACCGGGGCCAAGCTTCCTGCCATCCAGGACCTCTATACCAAGCGGTGTCAGAGGAAGGCCCCAAAAATTGCCAAAGACTCCAACCACCCTAGTCATAGACTGTTCTCTCTGCCACCGCAAGGCAAGCAGTACCGGAGCGCCAAGTCTAGGTCCAAAAGGCTTCTTAACAGCTTCTACCCCCAAGCCATAAGACTCCTGAACATCTAATCAAATGGCTACCCCCCCCCCCCCCCACACACACACACACACACATTTTTACACTGCTGCTACTCTCTGTTTATTGCTCTTCAATTATTTATTTTTCTATTTTCTTCATTTCTATTTTTTTTTTTAAATGTACTTCGGTTTATTTTAGTAAATACTTTCTTAATTAACACTTATTTTTCTTAAAACTGTATTGTTGGTTAAGGGCTTGTAAGTAAGCATTTCACTGTACCTGTTGTATTCGGCGCATGTGACAAAAACAATTTGATTTGATTTGAAAAGGACAGTTCACTGAATATTACCCTTAATATTGACTATCTACAGTGTTAGTACAATGTCATAAAGAGTCTATGAATGTAAAGTATGACCAGAATCTAGAAAATCGAGATCATTCTGTCATTTACAGTACAATATCAAGACACACTTATTTTAATCCTTCTATCTCCTGTATACATCAATGTCAAAACACTGTCCCTTGATCAAATTAAACCTGTTCCTCACTGTTGTCTTCTCCAGATGGAAAACTGAAGTTTCTCCCCCACTAATCCTCCACGAGATGATGATGGTGCTGGGCCAGTGGCGGCTGCTGCCACCCTCCCACTGTGTCTAGAGGGCAGAGCGAAGGAGGAAGGGGGAGGCAGGGCCTACCTGCCAGCTGGAGGATTCTGAGGAGGGCTGAAGGATTGTGCAGCCACTGAAGGGCCATGATGGGGCCCAAGGAATACCCCCCCCCCCCCCCTGTCCCAGTCTCCCCTTACCCAGACAGACAGAACCCATCCCTGCCTGTCTGCATGGGCCAACTCGGCCTCACCACCACCAAACGAGTCGGTCTCCATACTGCTATATCTGGCAGCCAAGCCCAGTGGAAGGGTCCATGCCAGGGCACCAGACTCCCCCTCTCCCTCCCCTACTACCATCCCCAACCCCATGCCCTCCCACTCCCCTCACATCACGGTCCCCATCCCTCCTCTCCACACCATGCTCATTATTCATGTTCTGAGGGACAGCTTTCATTTGATCTATTACTTAGAATGGGACCAGGGTTGTTTTGCTGCTGCGTCCCGCCTGGATCTTTCATTATTTGATGGAGGTTTTTCTACGGCTGGGTCTCTGTTGTGCTGATGAAATATTGAAGGGAGTAGTGTAGTGGAAAGGGTCCCCATGCTGGACTATACCTGTTCTTCTCAGACAGACCTGTCTTTCCTTTATCCAGAAGGGCACTGGGGCTGACTTTTTTCTTGAACCTTCAGTGTGCTACACTCTTGGAAGTGAGGGTACGGTGTTCCCTGGGGTACAAAATAATCACAACACACAAAGTGCATTCAGAGGTACACGTAATGAACTCACATGGTACTATCTTTTAGGGTACATGTGTGGATAAAGAGAATAATCCTACGTTTTTGTACTCCATATTTTGAATATATACTGTAAGGGAAAGGAAAGGGAAGGTGGATACCTAGTCAGTTGTCCTACTGAATGCATTCAACTGAAATGTGTCTTCCGCATTTAACCCAACCCCTCTGAATCTTAGAGGTGCGGGGGGCTTTCCTTAATCGACATCCACGTCTGTAGGTACAATCATCTCACTCTCAAAAAAAGGGGTACAATGTGAAGGTATATTTCTGTTTCCCAGGGTACAAATGTATTTTGTGTACCCTCAATACCCTTAATTTCAACAATTATTCATTTTTGTCACCTAAAACGAATGGCTTTAACACTGGGGTGGTACCCTAAAAAGGCACATTTCTACCATAATTATTATCATCATCATATTTCCCAGTATCCTCTAACAGGCAGATTTTTTTGTTGTTGTTGTTTTTAAATGTGTTTTTGCATGTAGACCTACATTGATTGGTTGATTAATCTTATACTACACAAAGATAAAAAACATACGTTTTTCTAAACAAATCCAATTAGTTAGTTAGATTTTTTGCACACATTATGGAAATGGTTGTTCCAGTTTAAATGGCTTAGGTAGTCTCCACACAATGTTTCTAACCCTGACAGTCATTATGAATACAGGTTGCGGTTGATCAAAAATTCCAACTGTTGGATATGCTATCTCTGGCTGTATTCCAATAGGAATTACAAATCACTTAGCAAGCCAGCATAATGTGACTTGCAGTTAGGGTTTTTTTATTTTTTTATTTCACCTTTATTTAACCAGGTAGGCCAGTTGAGAACAAGTTCTCATTTACAACTGCGACCTGGCCCAGATAAAGCAAAGGAGTGCGACAAAAACAACAACACAGAGTTACACATGGGATAAACAAACGTACAGTCAATAACCCAATAGAAAAATCTGTATACAGTGTGTGCAAATTAAGTAAGGAGGTAAGGCAATAAATAGGCCATAGTGGCGAAGTAATTACAATTTAGCAATTAACACTGGAGTGATAGATGTACAGATGAGGATGTGCAAGTAGAAATACTGGTGTGCAAAAGAGCAGAAAAACAAACATGGGGATGAGGTAGGTAGTTGGTTGGATGGGCTATTTACAGATGGGCTATGTACAGCTGCAGCGATCGGTAAGCTGCTCTGATGCTTGAAGTTAGACAGGGAGATATAAGTCTCCAATTTCAGTGATTTTTGCAATTCGTTCCAGTCATTGTGGCAGCAGAGAACTAGTTAGGGTTGTTAGGGTTGTTTTGCAAAATCCTAGTTGGGAAATTCCTGGAAACGGGAGGAGTAAGCAGTGTTGTACCAGTTTAAGTGGTCCATGGTACATGTTTGCCACTTACAAGGAACAAATGGCTTTGTTACTGTGGTGGTACTATATAAAAGCAAAATGTATGCTTTTGTACCTGTGGAGAAAGGTACTATCTGAGGTATGAACTGGGATACAAGTATGTACCTATAACTAAAAGTAAAAAGAAGGACCTTACAGGGTACCACGCTAATGACAAGCGGTTGTACCCCTTATGGAACAAAACTAAACCTATATTTCTGAAAGTGTACGTTTATGGACTGAAATGTTCCCTTGAATTTAGTTATTCACTTTTTTAGAAAACAAAAGTTGGATCTTTGCGTGATAGCGTCATCTTGTTTGGATGTAACGTACATTGTTTAGGACTTCATTAAGCCTCGGGGTAGAACATTCAGTAACATCACTCTTGAGTGTTCTGCAGCCAAGAGACAAGAAATTAACCAACATCTAAGAAATATGTTAGACATCATGCTACTACCACATAACTATACAGTTCTGCATTGAGCCTATGACACGTGATGTCAAAGTAGATTGGCCTGTGGCATTACTGGCTCCAGTCAATCTGCTTTCCCACTACAGAACTTTAGTGTACTCTTGAGACAGAAGCTGTGTTACTCAGTTTTACATTTTAGATGTAAAAGGAACATCTATAAACACGAGCAGAGCTTTTTCTCTGAGTAACTGCTTAAATTCAATACATTTTTAGTCAGACTTACAGTAAACAATTGGAAACTGCCCCGGACTAACGCCCTAGTAACATATAAAATGTCTGGAGGCTGATACATCTCAGTACGTCAGGTTTTAACCCAAAATGCAATGCAATGTTCACTCCTTGTAACACCAATTGTGTTGGACTATACTGCACAGACTTGCCTTACCTGAATCATTTCAACAAACATTATATCATTCCCAGGAATATATGTCACAGAATCATTCTGGATGTTACTATTCAAAATGATAGCATCTCTCCAGCCACTGAAAACACTGAACGCAGTAATTGGAAGAAGAGGTTGCCTCTGCTGATGCATCACTGCAAAAGGGAGAGAGGTCACTCTGTCTTCTCCGGCCCACAGTCTTGTCAAGATCATATTAACTAAAACCTCTAATTAATCTTCCCATCACTGGCCAAATACAGCGTCCTACAATATAAATGAGCCACTGTATATGTTTAAGTGCGGGTGTGTGCGTGTGTGCATTGGTGATAGAGGGGAGGGAGAGATACAGAGAGCGAAGAAGGAGGAGAGAGAGAGGGTTTGTGTGCGTATGTTTTGTGCACATGTGTGTGCACATGGGTGTATGTGCATGAGTGCACAGTTTGCATTTTGATAAGCACATCATGTGCGCCGCTTTCACTGCCTCATACGCAGTTATTTTCAGTGGCACAATACATGGCATCTGTCACAGAGCTTTTCAAATGCACATCTCACTCACGTACACTGTAGTTGAAAGCATCAGAGTACCCGTGCATAAAGAAAACCCTCCTGACATCGCACTGTATAATATTCCTTATATAAGACACTCGGACAAGAACAGTTCAGAGCCAGACTTCTGGTATATTTAACATGTTTCCTTTAATTTGAAATAGTACTCAAACAATTGAGCAGTGTTATTGTAATGTGAAATGTATCATATTGCTCTGTGTGTGCGTTTTAATCCCTGGGTCCATATAGCTACTTCAAAAGGAAAATGTAGAGTTAGCTGCTGGCCCATACGTTTCAATGAAATAGAAGTGACTGATGAATATACAAACCCTGCCTTTCATTTCCTGAATCTCAGGCCTAATAAAAATGGTTGTCACCGCGGGCTGTCTGGCTGCATATCCCTAAGTATCACTACTGACAGAACACAATGGCATTCATAATAACGTTTCTCCTCATCTCACTGATGGCAGTCATACAGAATAGGACATGTTGTGACATGCACTGGTCGGGGTCTTGGCTCTATCTCTGTGTGTGTGTGTGTGTGTGTGTGTGTGTGTGTGTGTGTGTGTGTGTGTGTGTGTGTGTGTGTGTGTGTGTGTGTGTGTGAAGGAGAGAGACTATGTGCTACTGTGTGCATGCATGATTGTGTGTGTGAGTGTGTAGTACTGGCCCTTTGCCATATGAGGCTTATCCACAGTCCAGACCCTCCACTACACCCTGCCCTCTTCTCACTCGCCCTGCCTCTGTCAAATCAATGGCACTCTACTACCACCTAGTGGACCACAACGGAATATCAGCCATCTGGGGAAAGACTGGGAGAGGAGGAGAGGAGCTGTTTACAAGTGGCATTTTTCCCTAATTAAAAGCAGCACTTGTTGGAGCACTTGGTCTGGAGAAGGACTGGCATCCACAGTGACGCAGGCAGGGCCCTCAACCCGCTGGTAAGCCTCCTCCACTCTGCAGACAAAGAGAATAAGTAATTACGTTCCACAAATTAACAAAGCACTTAAAATCTGGGTCAGCAGTACTTTTGAGATGGTATACCAAATTAATTGCTTTTCCTGATCACATGAACTAACCAGGAAAAAGCTAAGGGCAATAAGGATGAGTAAAGCTATAAAATAATGATCACAATGGTTTTCGATAGTTGTATGTCAAGTTTAGACTGCAAATTGCTATGCCTTTGCCTGGTCTATCCATATACCGTGATATATTTCACACAACAAGTACCAAAACATATGGCCATAGTGGACATTGAGCAATAGTAAGAACAATGGTCTAGAAGATTAAAAAACAACAACTGACAGCACACAATCATCATGCCAGAGGTTTGGACAGGTGATGGACTGAGAGCCAGAGTCCAGACTGTCAACAGTGATCAACAGCCGTCTTCCTCGAGGATAATGACTGCTGGTTGAATATCTGGTGAGCCCATGTGAAAAGCATTCATCCCAAATGGCACCCTATTCCCTACATGGTGCACTACTTTTGACCAGAGCCCAATGGGCCCAGGTCAAAGGCCGTGCACTATGTAGGGAATAGGGTGCCATTTGGGACAAAGCCCAGGATGTCAGCGGGCAGAATGAAGGAAAGTTGCCATCGACCAGTCTGACTACTAGCAGTGCGTAATGGAGCACACCAACTCAGCAACTAATCACTTGTTCTTTCCTCATCAGATGGTTCCCCTCGGGATGGTAATTGATTGTTAAGTGTTTGATGGGTCAGACTAAGACGGAGTAGGACCTGATGTCCTCACTCAATTAGGTACAGTAGTGTGTGTGTGTGTGTGTGTGTGTGTGTGTGTGTGTGTGTAGGGTGTGGACATGTTTAACTAAACTTGTGGGGACCAGAATAGTAAATAAACCAACATTTGACCAACAGGGGACATTTTGTCGGGCCCCACAAGGAAAAGGTCTAATTCTATGGGGTTTATGGTTAGAATTAGAAGTTAGGTTCAGGAAAGTAGGATTTTCAATGGGAATCAATTGTATGTACCCCCAAGGTTGGTTAAACAAGACTGTGTGTGTGTGTGTGTGTGTGCAGATCACAGTTAGTGATGCTCATCTGACCACTTCAATTCAGCAGTGTGTAAGGTATGTTAATAAACCGCTGTAAAGTGTGTGCGTTCTCCACGTCTTTATACATACACCGAAACAGTAGGTGCTGTCAATATATTGGAGTAGAACATGTAATATGTACTACTGTATATCTACTCACTTCAGTAGTGTGAGCTGTATCACATTCTAATACAGTGATAAACTTGAAGTATAGTTTCGTCTGAATTTCAGTCATCTTACTCTTTTGGTCAAAGTAGAGGGGGGATAGATGAAGGGGAGACACTGTAGGAAGGTTGGACACAGAGATCAAACCCCGGCCTCTGCGGTCGACATGTGCGCTTGAGACAGGTGTGCTCCCACTAGACCACAGGCCCTGCACAAGAATTCTTACTTCTGTCTGAACAGGTGGTTGGCCTCCAGCTCCTCCTCCTCCATGGTCTTGTCCTGACCTCTGACCTGTAGTCTCCTAATCCTCTCCTGTGAGCTGAGGCTGAGCATCAGCACCAGGCTGGGCCTCAGGAGGTCCCCTGGCCAGCCATACACCTCACTGCCAGCCTGGGGCAGGTTACCCAGCTTACCACCCACTGCCGTGGCAATGGCGTAGGCTGCTGTGCTGTGCCAGTACCTGGGAGGAATGGAGAGTATAGGGAGATAGTGGGATGTTGTGAGCCTCAAAGACCAGAGACTATGTCTGGTATACTGGTGTTGTTTGGTGGTTCATTCCCAGCTATGTTGAAAATTGGAACCTTTCCTGTGCTTTTCCACTTTTATGACATTGAAGTGGCATAGTCTACTAAGGCAATGTGTTTGAGTTACACATACAATTTGCACCATACAATGGCCGTGTCCGAATACCCGTACTTGCGTTCTAAACAGTAGGCTGATTGGGTATGTGAAAATACAACGTTTTATAGTATAGAGATATTTATTGTGGACCTAAGCTTGTCGCCCGCCTTCCCGTCTTTGGGACAACGACT
Source organism: Salmo trutta (assembly GCF_901001165.1). Lineage (NCBI taxonomy): Eukaryota > Metazoa > Chordata > Actinopteri > Salmoniformes > Salmonidae > Salmo > Salmo trutta. The sequence goes on along the minus strand of NC_042981.1, from coordinate 38,887,932 downwards.
CCCATTGTTAGGGCGGAGTCGTGCATCTCATCATTATATACAGATCTCTGGTGATCTCTGGTGTAAGCATACTGTAAATGCTCATAAAAATGATGGGTATAGGGAAAAGTTGAGTATCATGCAGCAGCCTAAACCTATGGATGTTACATTGAGCTGGGTGAATGGAATATGAATGACAGTCATCCAACATGCTGTAATAGAAATAAGTATATGTCCTCCCTCATCTTAAACAGCACCGACAGCCACTGATGGTTAGTACACGGTATGTAGTTTTAGTAAGAAGTAGGCAAATCAGATTTCAGACACAGCCATACATTCAGAAGGGATGACATATACCAACTCATCGAACTTGCTACAACACCAAAGCTATTTCATCCTGCCCTTACCTGTCTACAATGACAGGTGCTTGTCTGGCCTCCTGGCCTATCTGTCCTGCTGTCAGGTAATTCCCAAGGGCGTAGAAGGCCCTACGGATGAGGGGGGGCTCAGTGTCGAAGCGGGCCCTCCATGGGGACAGACACTGCGGAGGGGACTTCAGGAGAGTGGCCCCCAGTGCCTCCGTCAGAGACTCAGTCAGAGTGCTTTTACCTGAGCAGTAGTGGGAATAGAGAGAAATTAGAGAAGGAAAAAAAAGAGACAAATTTGAAAGCAACTGACTGAAAGAGCATTCAGTTTTGTATGACCTGAGTTTTTCCTGACCATGTGACGTGATCAGAAAGGAAAACTCCTGGCCGTATACAATCGGCTACATTGAATTGGCAAGGACAATAGTGAAGTAGTGATGGTGTTAACCTGTAGCATCCAATCCCTCTATGACAATAACAGGAAAGGCTGTTTTCTCCTTAGGCTCGGGTCGCTGGTCCACAAGCTCCAGCACTGCCTTGGACTCAGGGATGATGTCAACACACTACAGATGAGGAGCAAAGTAGATAGAGATGAGATAAAGTTGTAGTTGGCCTGCTTGAATATCATGTTATTCCTTTGTCCACCACTGGAGTGTGACATTGCTAGGTTTTTATTTTGTCTCTGACTGCACACAGTATATTAGGCTTATATAGATTACCACAGTATGAGTCATAATACCCATACTCAAACACGGAAATGGTTCCAAATGTTTTTCCTCCATTCATTTTATCCATTGTGGATTTTAGAAACACTTCAAATAAGCTCTGCGTTTCGTGTAGGCTTACCCTGGCGTGACATTTTGATAACCGTGTAAATCCCCCTCGGACAAGGTGACATTTTTACCCCCCTTTTTCGTGATTATGATCTTGTCTCATCGCTGGAACTCCATAACGGGCTCGTGAGAGGAGAAGGTCGAGTCATGCCTCCTCCGAAACATGACCCACCAAGCCGCGCTTCTTAACACCCGCTCGCTTAACCTGGAAGCCAGTCTCACCAATGTGTCGGAGGATACACTGTTTAACTAACAACCGATGTCAGCCTGCAGGCTCCCGGCCCGCCACAAGAAGTTGCTAGAGCGCGATGAGCCAGGTAAAGCCCCCCCCGGCCAAACCCTCCCCTAACCCGGACGGTGCTGGGCCAATTGTGAGCCGCCCTATGGGACTCCCAGTCACGGCTGATTGTGACACTGCCTTGGTTCGATCCCAGGCTGTAGTGACGCGGCAGTACTGCGGTGCAGTGCCTTAGACCACTGCGCCACTCTGGAGGCCTCAGACATGGTGACTTTTATCAATTTATTCGCCTGTATTTACCACCCAATAATGAAATGCTAATTAGCTGCTAATGTGGCTATCATACAGAACTACAAATGCATAGCTCAAGCTTCACATCACTCACCAGGGCCATGATGATCTGGACGAGACTGCCGAATCGAGGCAAAGGTAAGAATCTCTGGATTAACACACGCGCACTTAAAAAAAATGTTTTACCTTTATTTAACTAGGCAATTACTAAATGTAGACTTGAATAAATGAATAACCAGAGAGAAAACATTGCTGACTGCAATCACTGCAGAGAAAAGAGGCCACTCTAGGCGGGCCACGAAATAAATAAATGCTGAAACTAATGCTGGACAATCAAATTCGAGATGTAAATAAACTAAATTAGTTAAGCCTGGGTCAAATGACACAGGGCTTATTTTACACTGCTCCAGTGAAACGAGGCCCGCCATGCATTTATGAAAGCACTTGTTTCCAAACGCTCAAATGATCTCACTCTTTTTACAGTCTTACAGGAATATTAAACTATACGTTGAATAAAAGTGTTATATTTTTATTGTAATTGTAACAATTGCGGGATCGTACCATGTGTGATAACAGGTGGCATATTATTGGTAAGAAACTCGGTTTCCTACTATAGGCAGTTGGCTGCATAGTGATTGCAACATTGTAACGCTCCACTGCAGATGTTAAAGTAAAATCCCCTTCTTCCAGGCAAGGGACCTCCTATATGTGCACGCACGCACCAACATTTTCTATGAGCCTAATCATAGAATTACATAGATAATTGGAGCCTATATCTTTCTATTCAAAAAAACAAGTGGTAGGCCTACCTTTTTAACAGACACAGTTATGATATCCATAGATGTCGGTATAGCCAAATCCTCCGATACTGTCACATGCAATCCTTAAAAACCAGGGATCGAATTGAGTGAGGGTATCCCATACCCTTTGTTAAAGAAAAGAGCAAAAAGGATATCTATTGTTTGCTTTATATTTTGAAATAAATACATAAAAAGTATCCAGATTATATAAAGCGTTCCATAACAATGCTTAACTCGATGATGCCTTATGGTAGAAACAAGTTTTAAAATGCCCGCGAAGGACGTGACTCCGATGCAAAAAAGGATATATTGATTACTCTCTATGACATTCTGAGGCTGAGCTGCAGCCGATAATATTCGAGGAGATAAAAAAAATGACTTTGCTATTCTGTCCCTAATTAATTGAGCTTTTCACTTTCTGAAAAGAGAAGATGTTTGTTTAAACCCAGGAGGCTTTTAGGGAAGCACTTCTGTTGTTGGGTTATGCAATAGACAAGTAGCCAGCAGTTGAAGCTTACATTTTTCTGCATCGATAGAGCCTCTGTCTGGGTGGAAAGGTAACTTTTGAAAGTGCCATGCTTAGATTCATAAGGATGTCTAAGAATTCATTATTTGAAAAGAGCATTGCAAACAAGACACTCTGGTTTGACATTGTAAAAATATGATAAGAATGCCTATTTCTCTGTCCATTTTTCCCCATTCATCCCTATTTTCACTATCCAACTTTCTTTAAAGACTTTTTCAGCACAACATTTTCTCTTGATTGCAAGCTGTTTTTCCCCAATCAACACACAAAGAAATATAAAAAATGAAGGTAATAGAGTTATTGCTGATTTTATCAATGTAATCTATATTAGGCTATGTTATTGACATTTAACTGATTATATAGCCTATAAACCAGATGTCTTAAAATGTTTGTTTAAATTTGCAGCATAAGCCTATGAATTGGACTGCTATTATGTTCTGTTCCTGAGACTTTTAGCTGAGAATAAAGTTGGGCTGGGATAAGAGGGGGGCTGCAGTTTTTTGTCTCGCCGAGTGCGGCAGAACGTCCAGTGCCGGCCCTGTCTGGGCTGTTTGTAAATTCAGAGTGTTGTCAGATTGTCAGTTCATAACTTCAGAGCGTTTCGCTCTTGGAGCCTTCAGAGCACACACTGGACTCTGGTCAAGGAGTAGGGTTGATCCGAGCGTTCTGACCTCACAACAGCAGTCAAGCACCAAAGCTAACTGGCTAAAGTTGGCTAGCTTGCTAGTTACCGACAGATATGAGAGAAAACCTCACTCTGACTATTTTACTCAAACTAGCAGAGCTAGTTAAGATTGTTTTCATAGTAGCGTGTTAGTGACTGTAACTGTGCTGCTAGTGTAACTAGTTATGCACCGACATTAAACTTTTGGCCGATACTGATATCCGATATTTTCCTGGCAAAAAAAAAAAGATACCGATAACCAATATTAAAACATTTTGCGGCCTTTTTAGCATTCTAGTATAGTTAAATAGTTAACACGCACACATGGACGCAGCTGACTAAGGCACTGCATCTCAGTGCAAGAGGCGTCACTACAGTCCCTGGTTCGAATCCAGGCTGTATCACATCCGGCAGTAATTGGGAGTCCCATAGGGCGGCGCACAATTGGCCCAGCGTCGTCCGGGCCGTCATTGTAAATAAGAAGTTGTTCTTAACTGACTTGCTTAGTTAAATAAAGGTTACACACACACACACACACAAACACACCACACTGACCAAAAAGTTATTTTGTTAGCATTTACGTATGTCCCCATTACCAGTAAAACATAATCAAAACCTATTTCTTTCACTTACTTGCTGTGCTGTTTCATTGTTCATTTGTTCAGTCGTTTCCTTCTCAAAAAGGATTTCTATGGAACGCTGTTTGGGTCTTTGCGTGTTAAAAAAGATACACATCAAAAAACACTATTTGACGTGTCAAATAACACAACATAATCTGTTTCAGTAGCTATAGCCAGCTAACTATATAGCTAGGTGTCATCTGTCACGACTTCCCCCGGAGTCGGTCCCTCTCCTTGTTCGAGCGGCGTTCGGCAATTGACTTCACTGGCCTTCTAGCCATCACCAATCCACTTTTCATTTTCCATTTGTTTTGACTTTGGTTTTTACACACCTGGTTTCAATTCCCCCATTACATGTTCATTATTTAACCCTCTGGTTTCCCCCATGTTTGTGTGCGTGTTTGTTCTATGTTAATAGCTGTATCTGACGGCTGGTATTTTGTTGCCGGGTTTTGAATTTACGCCCGTTTATTCATGGTACCGGTATATTTCACGCACCGTTGTAGTGTTTCTATACTGTTGTTTTTTTTGTATTAAATACCTTGTCCACGCATCTCAACTCTCCTGCGCCTGACTCCTTCTCACCAGTTACCCAAAGCCTTGACATCATAGTCTAAAATAACCCTAATTTATAAGACAGTTCTTACAATGAGGGAAAAAAGTATTTGATCCCCTGCTGATTTTATACGTTTGCCCACTGACAAAGAAATGATCAGTCTATAATTTAATGGTAGGTTTATTTGAACAGTGAGAGACAGAATTACAAAAAAAAATCCTGAAAAACGCATGTCAAAAATGTTATAAATTGATTTGTATTTTAACAAGGGAAATAAGTATTTGACCCCCTCTCAATCAGAAAGATTTCTGGCTCCCAGGTGTCTTTTATACAGGTACCGAGCTGAGATTAGGAGCACACTGTTAAAGGGAGTGCTCCTAATCTCAGTTTGTTACCTGTATAAAAGACACCTGTCCACAGAAGCAATCAATCAATCAGATTCCAAACTCTCCACCATGGCCAAGACCAAAGAGCTCCCCAAGGATGTTAGGGACAAGATTGTAGACCTACACAAGGCTGGAATGGGCTACAAGACCATCGCCAAGCAGCTTGGTGAGAAGGTGACAGACAACAGTTGGTGCGATTATTCGCAAATGGAAGAAACACAAAAGAACTGTCAGTCTCCCTCGGCCTGGGGCTCCATGCAAGATCTCACCTTGTGGAGTTGCAATGATCATGAGAACGGTGAGTAATCAGCCCAAAACTACACGGGAGGATCTTGTCAATGATCTCAAGGCAGCTGGGACCATAGTCACCAAGAAAACAATTGGTAACACACTACGCCGTGAAGGACTGAAATCCTGCAGCGCCCGCAAGGTCCCCCTGCTCAAGAAAGCACATATACATGCCCGTCTGAAGTTTTACAATAAACATCAGAATGATTCAGAGGACAACTGGGTGAAAGTGTTGTGGTTAGATGAGACCAAAATGGAGCTCTTTGGCATCAACTCGCCGTGTTTGGAAGAGGAGGAATGCTGCCTATGACCCCAAGAACACCATCCCCACCATCAAACATGGAGGTGGAAACATTATGCTTTGGGGGGTGTTTTTCTGCTAAGGGGACAGGACAACTTCACCGCATCAAAGGGACGATGGACGGGGCCATCATGTACCGTCAAATCTTGGGTGAGAACCTCCTTCCCTCAGCCAGGGCTGGGTATTCCAGCATGACAATGACCCAAAACACACAGCCAAGGCAACAAAGGAGTGGCTCAAGAAGAAGCACATTAAGATCCTGGAGTGGCCTAGCCAGTCTCCAGACCTTAATCCCATAGAAAATCTGTGGAGGGAGCTGAAGGTTCAAGTTGCCAAACGTCAGCCTCGAAACCTTAATGACTTGGAGAAGATCTGCAAAGAGGAGTGGGACAAAATCCCTCCTGAGATGTTTGCAAACCTGGTGGCCAACTACAAGAAACGTCTGACCTCTGTGGTTGCCAACAAGGATTTTGCCACCAAGTACTAAGTCATGTTTTGCAGAGGGGTCAAATACTTATTTCCCTCACTGTATGTGATTGATGGTGGTCGGACCCATCTATGTGAAGCTAGCCACAATAAGGATTAGTCACCATAGTGGACTTTGCAGTTAGCCTTCAAAATAAAAGTGAGGCATAATTCCACTATTTGTATTCATTTGCATCACTTTCAATGACATACTTTTATTTTGAAGGCAAACCGCAAATTCCACTATTGTGCCTAATCCTTATTGTGGCTAGCTTCACAACACATAACCCAGTCCGGTCGAGACTCACTAGCCAGATGAAGCTAGCTGGCTGCTCATAACATTAGCTTTGGGAAACAGGGTTAAGTAGCTGGCTAGCTATTATTTTCATGAACTGAAGTTCAATGGTTATGTGTTGTGAAGCTAGCCACAATAAGGATTAGGCACAATAGTGGAATTTGCGGTTTGCCTTTAAAATAAAAGTATGTCATTGACAGCGATGCAATTGAATACAAATAGTAGAATTATGCCATACTTTTTTTTTGAAGACTAACCGTTAAGTCCACTATTGTGGCTAATCCTTATTGTGGCTAGCTTCACATAGATGGGTCTGACCACCATCAATCAAATACAAACTGTCTTATAAATTAGGGTTATTTTAGATGATGACACCTAGCTATACAGTTAGCTAGCTAACTATAGCTACTGAAACAGCACTGTAGGTGCGCGAAACAACTTTACCAGCATCATAGCATACGTATCGATGAATCGTTGTGACATGAAATACAAGTGATAGTGTAATCAATGTGTAATAACTATTACGTGACATGCAGTCATATTCAGGTCCTGATTGGTCAACAAGCTTATTTTACACGTCAAATAGTGTTATCTCCTGGTCATTGTTTTCTTTTTTGACACGCAAAGACCCAAACGGGGTTCCTTAGCAAAGACCCAAACGGCGTCCCATAGAAATCCTGGTTGAGAATGAAACGACTGAACAAGTGAACAATGAAACAGCACAGCAAGTAAGTGAAAGAAATAGGTTTTGATTATGTTTTACTGGTAATGGGGACATACGTAAATGCCAACAAAATATATTTTTGGTCAGTGTGGTGTGTGTGTGTGTGTAACCTTTATTTAACTATGCAAGTCAGTTAAGAACACATTTTTATTTGCAATGACGGCCTACCCCGGCCAAACCCGGACGCCGCTAGGCCAATTGTGCGCCGCCCTATGGGACTCCCAATCACGGCCGGATGTGATACAGCCTGGATTCGAACCAGGGACTGTAGTGATGCCTCTTGCACTGAGATGCAGTGCCTTAGACCACTGCGTCCATGTGTGTGTGTTAACTATTTAACTGTACTAGAATGCTTAAAAAGCGCTAAAATTTTAAATATCGGTTATTGGTATCTTTTTTTACAAGGAAAATATCGGATATCAGTATCGGCCAAAAATGTAATATTGGTGCATCACTACCCACAATCCTATGCAAACCAGATGTAACTAATTTCGAGGGTTTTAGGATTACAAACTAGCCAGCTCTATACACATAATGACAACTGCACAAATACACGGCAACATGTGTCAACTGATTTGAAACTTAAAAGTGTCACTATTCAAACCTGTTGCAGAACTTTGTAGGCATCCTCAAAACTGTAGAACACGTCATAGTTGATGATGTTGAGAGTTGAAGGATGATGCTCTGGCTTTTCAGCAGGTACCACGCAGTATTTCTCCAACACCTCCACCCAACCGTCTTCTGTATTGGACCACAGGTGTTGCGACCACTGTCTGTCCTCTCCCCCGCACAAGTAGGAGCATACATAGACTGGGTCATTGCGAAGCAACTCGCCTAATACTCGTTCAGTCGCTGAGGACTTAGATGCGTCTTTTATAAAATATCCTTTGATGACAGAATCTTTGACATTAGGCTGAAATGTGAACATTTCCAAAATCGTACATTCTGGAGGTAACTCTTTTGAAAGTTTGTTTTTCAGTCCTCCATAAAACTTTGCTCTTTCAATTTTGTCATCGCTCTGGACATGGAGCGAGTAGCATGTTTCATCAGCGAGGACATTTCTGAACACTTGTGGCCGCTCGCTATGCTTGCTTGCTAGGGCGAAGTAGATTGGGTCAGAATTCGTATCGAAGTCTACTGCAAAAACATAAGAAGACCACTGGCCAAACCGGGACATCATGCGTCTTGCCATCTTGAATCAAACCACGAACAAAATGCACTTTCAGCTGAATCACAACTCACGCCTGATTTGGGAAACTGAGGGGGAAACGAAACTTATGGCGCTTGACAAGCAAACCGAAACTTGAGCCACTTGACCCATAATACCAAAAACGAAAGTGAAAAGGTGTGCCTATCATAATATGGCTGTTACCTACTGTCCCATGGCCTCACCTAAATTACACAAATGAGTCAGCTAATTTGCTTAGCGCTATTATTATGAAGGCCTATTCAAAGCGCAGGCTTTTTTATTATAAGCACTTACGTATGTAGGCATGTAATAGGACTGAATTTGAATAAATACATTAATTTTTATTTTCAAGTTTTTAGAGCGCTGTTTTTAGCCGAGTGAACCACACTCATACAGTAGGTAGCCCACTGGGCAGTCAACGTCTAGTTTTGATTTAGCCTACATTTGGTTGAGTCGTCAACAAAGGTGAATTAAAAATGACCATGACATTGGATTTAGGTTCCAAGCACTTTTCAATTCAATCCGTTATCCACGTTGATTCAACATGATCACATTTAATTGTTTGGTTGAAATGGCGTGGATTTAACCCGTTTTTGTGGGAGGCCTATTCAACTGCCCAGGTGACGTTTTGAAGATCAGTTACATTACAACGCCAGGAGACGCTTCATTTATTGCGGAGTCAAGTTAGCCATGCATCAGAAGTTTCAACAGGACAGGACAGCTGAAGACTAGTAATGTTGTTCTCTACTCAAGTCGTGCACCCAAGTGTCAGTATTGGCAGCAATGGCAGCATGATCAGAGAAAAGTTGTTCCAAACGTATGGTATGATGGTTTTCATTTTCATTTCTGTGTTAAAATAAATATGGTAGGCTGACCAACGTTACCTGGTGATTGTCATTATATCATAATGCACCCATAATAAACAAACAATCCACATTATTCTCAGGAAAAACAAGTTAATGTGATTGACACTAGATGTCAGCACCGGGTTAGTTTTTGATATGAGGTCACAAAAAGCAAACTCAGAGAAGCATTTCACACGTTTTATTTGAAAGGCCTTGCAGTTGACTTGGATCATCAAAGTGTTTTTAAAAACGACTTGTTGATATTTTCATTTCAATAAATATAAACTATCACATGGATGTCTGGATATTAATACATTTTAAAATCATTGGCGTTTCAAAATAACATTGTTTGAGATGATGTCAGTTTTATCACCAAAACACTCGTTGGCTAATACTAGGACATTCTGGCCATTTCCTGTGACAGCTTTGACGAGTACACCAACCAGACTATTGGCAGAGCCAAGGGCAGGAAGAGCCACCTGGACATCTTCTTCAAGGTCTGTGAGTGGTGCCGGAATTACAAAGTGATAACGTGCTTTTTGTATGTTCAGTTTTGTTGTTTTTTCCTTATATGTCCTGTTATCCAATTATTTATTTTTTACATGTTCTATTCACCAGCCAAGAGGCTTATTTTCACTTTCATGTAGTATTTGGAATTTAGCAGTGGGTGAAATGTGCGGAATTTATGAATACAGTTAATACTATTTGCAGTGTGTTACATATGTCTCTGTATGTAATGTATCGCAAATAAATAAAAAAAGATGACTTTGCATGATACAGAATGATGTTTGTTAATCACAATCAATTTACAGGAAGCACATTTATTCAGTATCTGGATCAGGCTTGTTGCCATACAACCATTCCAATTTTAAGAGGCGACTACTGTAGCTTAAAGTTATATGCTATTGTTCTCCATCCATTTCAGTTTGCTGAAAATGTTGTAGGCCTACTGTAGCCTAAATGTGCAGTAAATGTCTATTGGGATAACTAAATCCCCACCCCTGATAAGATTGCTCACTAGAGCACGATGAGGAGGGGTTCTCTTGGGCCTGACATAATGTCTTTGTTTACTACAGTATGTTGTAATCTTGTCTTGATCTGTGTCTCATCAGATCTGGAGATTCTCAATGGGACAATAGTCAGTCCCCTTATATTAAGCAGGCCTATAAGCCTTCATCTGTTGCTACTGAAGCTGAATACCTAAATCAAGTAAAGCTTAATTTTCTTTCCTTGTTTTCCTTTCTTAATGTTCTTTCTGTTCTAAACAGATATTTCCTTCCTGTAAGAACCAACGCTGATGATGAGAAGCAGTTACGGAGAGTGAACATTTAATCTTGCACAGACATGGAACAGGACAGGAAAAGCGTCAGAATCGGGGGAACAAAACGAGATACGACAATCAATGCGGAGGAAAGCAGGTGTGAGGGGGAACAGAGCTGGGGAACAGACAGATATAGGGGAAGTAATGACACAGGTGATTGACTCCAGGTGAGTGCAATGAATCGCAGATGCGCGTGACGAGGGAAGCAGGTGTGCGTAATGATGGTGGCAGGAGTGCGTAGTATTGGGCAGCCTGGCGCCCTCAAGTGCTAAGGAGGGAGAGCGGGAGCAGGCTGAGGCGTAGGAGCCTGGCGAACTAGCTGAGGCGTGGGAGCCTGGCGATCCGGTTGAGGTGTGACAGCCTGATGATCCTGCTGGGACGTGGGAGCCTGATGATCCGGCTGAGGCATAAAACCCTGACGATCCGGCGGAAGCCTGACGTGGGATGAGCGCCTGCCGAGCCAACCGGGGCAAGGAAACCTCTCGAGCCAGCTAGGGCGTGGAAGCCCAACGAGCCAACTAAGGCACCGAAAAGCCAACACTCCCCGATGCTTCATTTGGTGGCTTCCGCATTCAGTAAGAACCGACGCTGATGATGAGAAGCAGGTACGGAGAGTGAACGTTTAATCTGCGGCGGCCCTCGGACCTGACGTCACCACCTACCGAAAAGCTAGCACTCCTCGTTGCTTCAATTGGTGGCTTCCGCATTCTGTAAGAACCGACGCTGATGATGAGAAGCAAGTACGGAGAGTGAACATACACTGCTCAAAAAAATAAAGGGAACACTTAAACAACACAATGTAACTCCAAGTCAATCACACTTCTGTGAAATCAAACTGTCCACTTAGGAAGCAACACTGATTGACAATACATTTCACATGCTGTTGTGCAAATGAAATAGACAACAGCTGGAAATTATAGGCAATTAGCAAGACACCCCCAATAAAGGAGTGGTTCTGCAGGTGGTGACCACAGACCACTTCTCAGTTCCTATGCTTCCTGGCTGATGTTTTGGTCACTTTTGAATGCTGGCGGTGCTTTCACTCTAGTGGTAGCATGAGACGGCGGCTACAACCCACACAAGTGGCTCAGGTAGTGCAGCTCATCCAGGATGGCACATTAATGCGAGCTGTGGCAAGAAGGTTTGCTGTGTCTGTCAGCGTAGTGTCCAGAGCATGGAGGCTCTACCAGGAGACAGGCCAGTACATCAGGAGACGTGGATGAGGCCGTAGGAGGGCAACAAACCAGCAGCAGGACCGCTACCTCCGCCTTTGTGCAAGGAGGAGCAGGAGAAGCACTGCCAGAGCCCTGCAAAATGACCTCCAGCAGGCCACAAATGTGCATGTGTCTGCCATTAGGTACCGAGATGAGATCCTCAGACCCCTTGTGAGACCATATGCTGGTGCGGTTGGCCCTGGGTTCCTCCTAATGCAAGACAATGCTAGACCTCATGTGGCTGGAGTGTGTCAGCAGTTCCTGCAAGAGGAAGGCATTGATGCTATGGACTGGCCCGCCTGTTCCCCAGACCTGAATCCAATTCAGCACATCTGGGACATCATGTCTCACTCCATCCACCAACGCCACGTTGCACCACAGACTGTCCAGGAGTTGGCGGATGCTTTAGTCCAGGTCTGGGAGGAGATCCCTCAGGAGACCATCCGCCACCTCATCAGGAGCATGCCCAGGCGTTGTAGGGAGGTCATACAGGCACGTGGAGGCCACACACACTACTGAGCCTCATTTTGACTTGTTGGATCAGCCTGTAGTGTGGTTTTCCACTTTAATTTTGAGTGTGACTCCAAATCCAGACCTCCATGGGTTGATAAATTGGATTTCCATTGATTATTTTTGTGTGATTTTGTTGTCAGCACATTCAACTATGTAAAGAAAAAAGTATTTAATAAGATTATTTCATTCATTCAGATCTAGGATGTGTTATTTTAGTGTTCCCTTTATTTTTTTGAGCAGTGTATAAATAAAACACTCAGCAAAAAAAGAAACGTCCTCTCACTGTCAACTGCGTTTATTTTCAGCAAACTTAACATGTAAATATTTGTATGAACATAAGATTCAACAACAGACATAAACTGAACAAATTCCACAGACATGTGACTAACAGAAATTGAATAATGTGTCCCTGAACAAAGGGGGGGGGGGATACTGACGTAAACAGTCAGTATCTGGTGTGGCCACCAGCTGCATTAAGTACTGCAGTGCATCTCCTCCTCATGGACTGAAACAGATATGCCATTTCTTGCTGTGAGATGTTACCCAACACTTCCACCAAGGCACCTGCAAGTTCCCTGAAATTTCTGGGGGGCAATGGCCCTAGCACTCACCCGCCAATCCAACAGGTTACAGATGTGCTCAATGAGATTGAGATCCGGGCTCTTCGCTGGCCATGGCAGAACACTGATATTAATGAATTGCAAAAAAAAAACAAATAAAGAATTGGCCTACAATTCTGAAATTAATCGCATGACCACAATGAAATTGGACATCAAAATATAATTTGTATGAAAATGTAATAGGCCTATCAATAGGAAATGTAATTCAGAAATTGCATTATAAAATGAGTTAATTTCCGACCAGGCCGATGAGTGAACATTTGATAGTGAAATGTGCTCAGTTGGGTAATCCTCTCCATAATGCACCATCGACACTGAAAGCAAAATGCCAGTGACGCCTTTTGTCATTAAGATAAAGTTAAACACAGTAGCTATTGATAAACTGGGTAGTTTGGGTCATGGATGCTGGTTGGCTGAAAGTTGTGGTATATCAGACAATATACCACGGATGTGATGCAAAATTACTTGTTTAATGTTTCAATTGCATTGAAAACCAGTTTTTTTTAAGTGATAATGCCCGCGAAGCCAGTGTTTGGAGGATATATTGGCACGGGTGTTGTTAGGCCCGAGAGAAATTTGAGGGCTGGCAAACCATGCCAATATATCCTTCAAACATCGGCTTCGAGGGCGTTATCACTTTTATACAACGGGTCACCAACATATTCAAATAAAGATTGACATATTTTCATAAAAAATATTATTTTGTTGAATTTATTCATACTTTCATGAGATATAGACCCAACACAAATCTAAGGGTGCTACCCAAACCGGCTGGTCGTTCGTTCTATCAGTTTGGTTGCCAGAGACGCGACTGTCACGTTCGTTGGAATGATCGGACCAAAGCGCAGCGTGAGTAGCGTTCCACATAATTTTTCAATAGTGAAACTTAAGCAAAGACAAAACAAATAAAGAATAAACGATCCGTGACGACAATGCAGTGCTAATAGGCAACTAAACATAAATAATATCCCATAACCCACAAGTGGAAAACAAGCTACTTAAGTATGATCCCCAATTAGAGACAATGATTACCAGCTGCCTCTAATTGGGAATCATACACAATCACCAACATAGAAAAACAAACCTAGAACCCCACATAGAAATAATAAACTAGACTAGCCCCCCCCAGTCACGCCCTGACCTACTCTACCATAGAAAATAAAAGCTTTCTATGGTCAGGACGTGACAGCAACGGAGTCGTTAAATCTTTTTGTACAGTATCAGCTTTTCATTCTAAATGTTCCATTGCCCATACTGGCTGGCAACGTTCTTATCCCTTGCTTGCTAACTAGCCAACTACGGCTAACATACAGTTACATCAAACAGTGCAGCCAGAATAACAGCAAATTAGCTGCATTTGCGTTTGTTTAAGCTGTTTTCTATTGACATTTCTTTGTTTATATCCATAAAAATTATGCCAGCTGATTCATGATTTCGATGGCTGAGAAAAGTTGCCTGCCTGTGTATTGTCCCGACACATTCATTACTATGGGACAGCTGGAGATCGAATTTCCATATTGAAACAATGTTGCAAATATCGGAGAGACAGGCAGCAAGGTTTATACATATCTGCGCTGTTGAAAACCAAATGCAAGTAAAAAAGAAATGGGAAGTAATGCCTAGATGCTTTTTATAGTGGAGATCAAGTTCATACATTTCCATGGCTGGGCTGATGAGGCATTGGATTGCACAGTTAGATGGAACAGAGTAAATAGGCATTTCAATGTTATAGTTTGTGGAATAGAGACCGTCTGGAATGCAGTTTTAACCAATCAGCATCCAGGATTAGACCCAACAATTATATTAAATAGCAATAAGGCACCTCTGGGGTTTGTTGTATATAGCCAATATACCACTACTAAGGGCTGTATCCAGGCACTTCATGTTGCGTTGTGCATAAGGACAGCCCTTAGCCTTGGTATATTGGCAATATACCACAACTCCTTGGGCCTTATTGCTTAAATATAATCAAATTAAGTTAGACCTGTACACTTGGTGTGTCCAAGTGTATAAGTTTATAAGTGTATACGTTTTTCACATTCCCCTTGTCCCTTTTTTTGGTGGGTACCAAAATGTGCAATTCGCATGATCTGCGAAAGGCAGCAATACGCAACACAGTGTCTAGTCTGCCGGAAAGACACATGAAGTAGAAGAGTAGGTCAAGAGGCTGCGTTTCAAAGTCATAAAAGACACACCCTTGTCCACTTACGCTTGCCGTATGCCCTTGGGGGAATCCCCGTGGCCATATTTGTCGTCGGTCCAAATGAATAGCCAAGCAACGTAAGCCCCTCAGCCCTCGTTTTTAATGGAGTTTGCGAGTGTACAATTATGTTCACTTCGGGGCCTGAAACCCCCCATAATTCAATTAGCAATGATTGTACATCCGCTAAGAAAAGTCTGGCGAAATTTAAAACCTCAACGTCAATATGGATAAGTTAACATACAAGTGTAAGTAAAAAAACAAATGTAAAAAGGTTAGAAATTGTGCTACTAATGCAAATGATGGCACAAACACGTCTCGTAAAAGTAATGATGTTTTTCTTTGGTCAACAATGAGCTTTTTGGTCAGAATTTAAATAAGCTAAGTGATAGGCATAAGGTTAGCAGTGTGGTTAAATGTAGGATTAAAATCACAAAATAGCACGCCTGATTTGGGAAACTGACGAGAAAACGAAACTCATGACGCGCTTGACGAGCAAACTGAAACTTGAGCCATAATACCAAAAACGAAAGCGATGCAATGTGCACCTGACGGTCTGAGATAAGGGCTGCGTTTCAATCTCATAAAAGACACACCATCGTCCTCTTACCCTCGCCTTATGCCCTTGGCGGAATCCCCGTCACCATCTTGGACGTCGGTCCAAACGATTAGCCAAACAAGGGAAGTTCGCAATGTAAGCCCCTCAGCCCTCATTTTTATTGAGTTTGCGAGTATACAATTATGTTCAGGTCGGGCCTGAAACATCCCATAATTCAATTCATGATGATTGTACATCGCTAAGAAAAGTCAGCCGAAACATAAAACCTCAACATCAATATGGATAAGTCAACATACAAGTGTAAGTAAAAATAACTAATGTAAAAAGGTTAGAAATTGTGCTACTAATGCAATGATGGCACAAACACGTCTCGTAAAAGTAATGATGTTTTTGTTTGGTTAGCTTTTGGAAATTGTAGAAATAAAAAAAATGTCCTTCAGAAGTTCCAGCTAGGCAGGCTAACGTCAGTTAGCTAAATAATTTGCTAGCTATCATAGAGTAAGCGTATATTAATAATTATATAGTTCATATAAGTAGACATATAAGTAGACATAACTGACTGTAGCGCATATAAAGCACGCACAAGCTACCTGTGGCTGAAAACACAATCATCGCGGGATGACTGTCACGTTCGTTGGAATGATCGGACCAAGGCGCAGCGTTCCACATAATTTATTAGAAAGTGAAACTTTACAAAAATACAAAACAAATAAAGCATAAACGAACCGTGACTACAATGCAACTACACAAACAATATCCCATAACCCCCAAGTGAAAAACAAGCTACTTAAGTATGATCCCCAATTAGAGACAACGATTACCAGCTGCCTCTAATTGGAATCATACAAATCACCAACATAGAAAATAAAACCTAGAACCCCACATAGAAATAAATCAACTAGATCACCCCCGAGTCACGCCCTGAACCACTTCACCATAGAGAAACAATGGCTCTCTATGGTCAGGGCGTGACAGAATGAGTGACGAATTTCCATGCAAGGGCGATCCATTTAAAAATCATTCCTTCCTCCCTCGCCCCTTGCCCGGCAAGTGTACTGTATACTCGTCAGACGTCATGATACTTCATCAGAAGTGTCCACTTAATTTGAGGGCTGCGGGGATAGGGTGTGTCTTTTAAGTGTTTGGAATGCAGAGAGGTGGGCCTATCATAGTATGGCTGTTGCATCCTGTCCCATGTTCTCACCTAAATTGCGCTAATGAGTCAGCTAATTTGCATGGCACTATTAGGGTATGATGGCCTATTCAACGCGCAGGATTTTTTGTTATAAGCGCTTACGCATGTAGGCATGTAATAGGACTGAATTTGAATCAAGGCATGATTTTATTTTTAAGTTAGTTTTTAGAGCACTGCAGTGATGGCCATTAAGCCTAATTGCACCACTACTCATACAGTTGTTAGCCATTGGGCACAGGTGTCAGTTCAATGTTTAGTTTTGATTTAGCCTACATTTGGTTGAGTTGTCAACAAACGTGAATTAAATGTGAAATCGACAAAAAAACGTTTTACAAATCCAATCAGTTATCCACGTTGATTCAACATAATCACATTACATTTTTTTTGGGGGGGGGGTTGAAATGACGTGGAAACAACATTGATTCAACCTGTTTTCGGCTTGTGGGAGGCCTATTCAAATGTGGAATGTTCGGTTTCCTTGTTCGGTTTCATTATTCGCAAATAGAAACTGCCCAGATGATGTTTTGATGAAACGTCAGTTACTTTACAACGCCATGTGATGCTTCGTGTATCGCGGTATACATAGAGTCAAGTGAGCCCTGCATCAGACATTTCAACTGGACAGGACAGGTGAAGACTAAGAATATTGTTCTCTACTCAAGTCGTGTTTGTAAAGATGTTCCTACAGCTTTGCATAAATAACCTCCAGTGCATATTTGCAGCTGTCCTGGCCTGGATCGGTGGGCGCGTACCGCAGATGCACAACACATCACAGTTATCTTCTACAGGAAAAGTCAATCCAGCTACAATCAAGGAGGTGAAAAATATATCTCAAGCTGCGGCAACTCCAAGCAGTGTCAATTACCATTTTACCCGACAGTGCAATTATAAGTGCGGTTTTTGTTTCCACACTGCAAAAACGTCTTTTGTCCTACCTATTGAGGAAGCAAAGAGAGGTTTACAGCTTCTGAAGGAATCAGGTAAGTTTGCCCAAATATGATATTTAAGTTCACATGATATGTTATGACAGTATTATTATAGCCTATTTCTATGTAATTTAATATTATATTCAGTGTTTACAATTCAGAATTTCATTCTTTTTGCAGGACTGGAAAAAATTAACTTTTCTGGTGGAGAGCCTTTCATACACGACAGAGGTGATTTCTTGGGGAAATTAGTCCAATACTGCAAACACGACCTACAGCTCCCAAGTGTCAGTATTGTCAGCAATGGCAGCATGATCAGAGAAAAGTGGTTCCAAACGTATGGTAAGATGGTTTTCATTTTCATTTCTGTGTTAAAAGAAAATATGGTAGGCTGACCAACGTTACCCAAGTGATCATCATTATATCATAAAGCACCCATAATAAACAAACAATCCTCATTATTCTCATGCGGTCAGGGGAAAAAAAGTCAATGTGATTGACACTAGATGTCAGCATCGGGTTAGTTTTTGATATGAGGTCACAAAATGCAAACTCAGAGAAGCGTTTCACACGTTTTATTTGAAAGGCTTCACAGTTGACTCCTTACAAAACGTAGGACTCATCATAAAAGGCATACTTTGATCATCAAGGTGTTTTAAAAAAAGACTTGTTGATATTTTATCTCAATAAATCTAAACTATCACGTGAATGTGTGGATATTTATACATTTACAATACATTGGGGTTTCAAAATACAATTATTTGAGATGATATCAGTTTTATTACCAAAACTCTCCTTGTCCTCACAGGCGAATACCTGGACATTCTGGCCATTTCCTGTGACAGCTTTGACGAGGACACCAACCAAACTATTGGCAGAGCCCAGGGTAGGAAGAGCCACCTGGACAACCTCTGCAAGGTCCGTGAGTGGTGCCGGAAGTACAAAGTGGCATTCAAAATTAACTCTGTGATCAACACCTTCAATGTGGATGAAGACATGAGAGAAAACATCACCAAACTCAACCCTGTACGCTGGAAGGTTAGGGTGTTCCAATGCATTAACATTACACACCAGTACTGCTGTATCTGTGAATAGAGGCGTCTTCTCATACCATAGATGTAACAAATAAGTTGTATGGCCTTGACTTCACTGTGTGTGCTGTATAGGTGTTCCAGTGTCTGCTGATCGATGGTGAGAACGCTGGGGAGAACAGTCTCAGGGAGGCAGAGAGGTTTCTCATCAGTGACCAGCAGTTTCAGGACTTCCTGGATAGACACAGCAGCATCAACTGCCTGGTACCAGAGTCCAATCAGAAGGTATGGGACTGGACTTAAGACAAAGACGACACAATATTATCGTTTTTTTTTATTGTCCGTTATATATATTATGATGATTCAACAACTGCTACTCTATTTAAGTTGTTTCCAAATGCTATTAAGGTTTAAAGTACACTATTAGAAAAAAGGGTTCCGAAAGGGTTCGTCTGCTGTCCCTATAGGAGAAGCCGTTTTGGTTCCAGGTAGAACCATCTTTTGGGTTGCATGTGGACAATATTGTAATACAAAATAGTTTTGACATTAACATGTTTCCTTGTTGTCTTCTCTTGTCAGATGAGAGATTCCTACCTCATTCTGGATGAATATGTAAGTCCTTTTTTTTCAATCTGTCATTTTCCATGATACTCACTCTACATTCCAAGTCTTAGCATCCCAGGAGACAGTCCTCATCCATCAGAACTATTGAACAGCTGTCTAAATGCTTCTCATCGATTGAGATTTATAGACATGTACCTTCACATAGTAAGTCCCAGAGTAACGTGTGGCTTCAATCTTGATCAGAGTGGATTTACAGGCTTTGAGAAGGATGAAATGAGATGCTGTTTTGTAGATATTTTATATTTATTAGTTATGAGGTTTCATAGCAATGATATTTTGATAATGGACTAGATTGTCAAGAGGCTCTTCTATGAACAGTTGGTAATACTTTATAATAACTTTCATGATTAAGCCTTTATAAATGCTTATAAAATTCTTTATAAATGATTCTTCATGTTCTAAATGCTTATGAATTCTATTTTTTTAAATG
Source organism: Salmo trutta (assembly GCF_901001165.1). Classification (NCBI taxonomy): domain Eukaryota; kingdom Metazoa; phylum Chordata; class Actinopteri; order Salmoniformes; family Salmonidae; genus Salmo; species Salmo trutta. The sequence continues at coordinate 38,867,934 of NC_042981.1, read as the reverse complement.
CTGTTTTAGATGCGTTTCCTGGATTGCCGAGAGGGGAGGAAAGATCCATCCAAGTCCATCCTTGATGTTGGCGTGGAAGAGGCCATTCAGTTCAGTGGCTTTGACGAGAAGATGTTTCTAAAGAGAGGAGGGAAATATGTGTGGAGCAAAGCTGACATGCGGCTAGAGTGGTGATTCACACATTATAATAAGTTATTGCTACACTTCTGTATATATTTTCTGTATGTTTTTCTATAAAAATAGTTTCCGCCTGTTTAACTGCACTTTACACTTAACTTTTAGAATGTCATAAATATTTATGTTGGAATCCTTTACTGCTATATGTTGAGGCGTTTGAGTACCTTTAATTTGTAGTAAAATCACACAACACAGCTACTCTACAGGGACAACTATTTAATCACTCACTATCCCACAAGATAATAATAACTTTTTGTATGCCCAGTTTTGTTTGAATTTTCTTATATACCCTGTTATCCAAATTTGTTTACATTTTCTATTCACCAACCAAGAGGCTTATTTGCACTTTCATGTAGCATTTGGAATTTAGCACCTTGATTGAAGTGTAGGGAATTTATGAATTGCAGTGTGTTACATCTCTCTCTGTTTGTAATGTATCTCAAATAAATACAAAATTATGACATTGCATGATACAGAATGATGTTTGTTAATCACAATCTATTTACAGTAAGTACATTTGCTCATTATCTTATCAGGTTTGTTGCCATACAACCATTCCAATTTTAAGAGGCGAATACTGTAGCTTAAAGTTATATGCTCTTATTCTCCATGCATTTCAGTTTTCTGTAAATGTTATTTTGGGGGGGGGGGGTTTACCTTTATTTAACTAGGCAAGTCAGTTAAGAACAAATTCTTATTTACAATGACGGCCTAGGAACAGTGGGTTAACTGCCTTGTTCAGAATTACAGAATTTTACCTTGTCAGCTCAGGGTTCAATCTAGCAGCCTTTCGGTTACTGGCCCAATGTTCTAATGTCACGTTTTCTTAGGAGCAGGAAAGGGGGCAGAGTCAAGAGCAGGAGACTGAGGTCCGGTAGCACAGAAGTTTTATTCCACCGTTGAAAATAAGGTAGCCGAAAAAGCACAGGGTGCGCACAACACCCAAAGAGGAGACTCGTTCCAAAACGATAACGCACGGGGCGCACCCCGGCAAACACAATACAGTATAGCAACACGCTGAATACTAAGGCAGCTCTAACTACCACCTGCCCTCTTAGTGACATACAAACAATCCCGCACGAATTCCTAAACACAAAAGGACAAACTAAATACCCCCCCCCCCCACTAATGACAAACAAGGAACAGGTGCGGACCTAGACAGACAAAACCAAAAGACACAGAAACATAGATCGGTGGCAGCTAGTAGACCGGCGACGACGAGCGCCGCCCGACCGAGGAGGGGCGCCACCTTCTGTGGATACTGTGACATCTAACCACTAGGCTACCTGCTGCCCCAGTGTGTTGTAGGCCTACTGTAGCCTAAATGTTCAGTAAATGTGTATTGAGGTAACTCAAATCCCCACCCCTGATAAGATTGCTCACTAGAGCACGAAGAGGAGGGGTTCTCTTGGGACTGACATAATGTCTCTGTTTACTACAGTATGTTGTAATCTTGTCTTGATCTTTGTCTCATCAGATCTGGAAATTCTCAATGGGACAATAGTCAGTCCCCCTTATATTAAGCAGGCCTATAAGCCTTCATCGGTTGCTACTGAAGCTGAATACCTAAATCAAGTAAAGCTTAATTTTCTTTCCTTGTTTTCCTTTCTTCATATTCTTCTTTCTGTTCTAAAACATTAGATATTTCCTTCCTTGTGTCATAAGCGTCGTTGTAGGTAGTGGACCAAAACGCAGCGGGTATATGAATTATCTTCTTTTATTGAAGGAAAAACAAAACAAAACACTTACACAAAACAAACGATGAAAACAGTCCTGTAAGGTGCTGACTATACACGGAAACAACCACACACAAACACAAGAGAAAATAAACCCACTTTAAATATGGCCTCCAATTAGAGGCACGACAACCAGCTTCCTCTAATTGGAGGTCGGTCCAAAATACCAACATAGAAATAGAAAACCCAGATAAACACATAGAAAATATAGAACATACACCAAAACCCCGAAACACACAAAACAAACACCCTCTGCCACGCCCTGACCACACTACAATAACAAACAACCCCTTTTACTGGTCAGGACGTGACACCTTGCTATTGCTATGCTGATCAATGTTAGTGCTTTCCTACAGTAAACACCTTTTTTCCATTTATTGGTATTAGTCCATAATATAGCAAAAAAATTAATTGCCTGACCAGAATGGAATTTGACACAGTCACTGATTCAATTTGTAATAGGCCTATCAATAAGAACTGTAATTCAGAAATTGCAAAATAAAATGATTTAATCTCCAACCAGGCCGTTGATGAGTGAACATTTGATAGTGAAATGTACTCAGTTGGGTAATCCTACGTATTCATAATGAGCCATCGACACTGAAAGCAAAATGCCATTCGTCATTTAAAAAAAGTTAAACACATTTACGTCATTTAGCAGACACTCTTATCCAGAGCGACTTACAAATTGGTGCATTCACCTTATGATATCCAGTGGAACAACCACTTTACAATCTATATATTTTTGGGGGTGAGGGTGGGGGGGGTTTAGAAGGATTACTTTGTCCTATCCCAGGTATTCCTTAAAGAGGTGGGGTTTCAGGTGTCTCTGGAAGGTGGTGATTGACTCCGCTGTCCTGGCGTCGTGAGGGAGCTTGTTCCACCATTGGGGTGCCAGAGCAGCGAACAGTTTTGACTGGGCTGAGCGGGAACTGTGCTTCCGCAGAGGTAGGGAGGCGAGCAGGCCAGAGGTGGATGAACGCAGTGCCCTTCTTTGGGTGTAGGGACTGATCAGAGCCTGAAGGTACGGAGGTGCCGTTCCCCTCACAGCTCCGTAGGCAAGCACCGTGGTCTTGTAGCAGATGCGAGCTTCAACTGGAAGCCAGTGGAGTGTGCTGAGGAGCGGGGTGACGTGAGAGAACTTGGGAAGGTCGAACACCAGACGGGCTGCGGCGTTCTGGATGAGTTGTAGGGGTTTAATGGCACAGGCAAGGAGCCCCGCCAACAGCGAGTTGCAGTAATCCAGACGGGAGATGACAAGTGCCTGGATTAGGACCTGCGCCGCTTCCTGTGTAAGGCAGGGTCGTACTCTGCGAATGTTGTAGAGCATGAACCTACAGGATCGGGTCACCGCCTTGATGTTAGAGGAGAACGACAGGGTGTTGTCCAGGGTCACGCCAAGGCTCTTAGCACTCTGGGAGGAGGACACAATGGAGTAGTCAACCGTGATATGGGGAGATCATGGAACGGGCAGTCCTTACCCGGGAGGAAGAGCAGCTCCGTCTTGCCGAGGTTCAGCTTGAGGTGGTGATCCGTCATCCACACTGATATATCTGCCAGACATGCAGAGATATTATTCGCCACCTGGTTATCAGAAGGGGGAAAGGAGAAGATTAATTGTGTGTCGTCTGCGTAGCAATGATAGGAGAGACCATGTGAGGATATGACAGAGCCAAGTGACTTGGTGTATAGCAAGAATAGGAGAGGGCCTAGAACTGAGCCCTGGGGGACACCAGTGGTGAGAGCACGTGGTGCGGAGACGAATTCTCGCCACGCCACCTGGTAGGAGCGACCTGTCAGGTAGGACGCAATCCAAGAGTGAGCTGCGCCGGAGATGCCCAACACGGAGAGGGTGGAGAGGAGGATCTGATGGTTCACAGTATCAAAGGCAACAGATAGGTCTAGAAGGATGAGAGCAGAGGAGAGAGAGTTAGCTTTAGCAGTGCGGAGAGCCTCCGTGACACAGAGAAGAGCAGTCTCAGTTGAATGACCAGTCTTGAAACCTGACTGATTTGGATCAAGGAGGTCATTCTGAGAGAGATAGCAAGAATGCTGGCCAAGGACGGCACGCTCAAGAGTTGGAGAGAAAAGAAAGAAGGGATACTGGTCTGTAGTTGTTGACATCGGAGGGATCGAGTGTAGGTTTTTTGAGAAGGGGTGCAACTCTCGCTCTCTTGAAGACGGAAGGGACGTAGCCAGCGGTCAAGGATGAGTTGATGAGCGAGGTGAGGTAAGGGAGAAGGTCTCCGGAAATGGTCTGGAGAAGAGAGGAGGGGATAGGGTCAAGCGGGCAGGTTGTTGGGTGGCCGGCCGTCACAAGTCGCAAGATTTCATCTGGGGAGAGAGGGGAGAAAGAGGTCAAAGCATAGGGTATGGCAATGTGAGCAGGACCAGCGGTGTCGTTTGACTTAACAAATGAGGATCGGATGTCGTCAACCTTCTTTTCAAAATGGTTGACGAAGTCATCCGCAGAGAGGGAGGAGGGGGGGGAGGGGGAGGAGGATTCAGGAGGGAGAGAAGGTGGCAAAGAGCTTCCTAGGGTTAGAGGCAGATGCTTGGAATTTAGAGTGGTAGAAAGTGGCTTTAGCAGCAGAAACAGGAAGAAAATGTAGAGAGGGGGGAGTGAAAAGATGCCAGGTCCGCAGGGAGGTGTAACGGCTGTCTTCGGGTAGAGAGGACCAAAACGCAGCAGGAATGTGGATGCTCATCTTGAATATTTATTTTAAATAAAGTGAACACCAAAACAACAATACGAAGAACGACAGACCGGCAGTTTAACAGGCTATACTTACTACACAAAATACCAAACCAAACACACACCTCTATATAGGACTCTCAATCAGAGGCAACTAGAAACACCTGCCTCCAATTGAGAGTCCAACACCCAATCCTAAACATAGAAAAACGAAACTAGACAGAACGTAGATATACATACAAAACACAAACCTTGTGCCACGTCCTGACCAAAACTAATACAATTACTCCCTCTGCTGGTTAGGACGTGACAGGAGGCTAGTTTTCCTCCATTTCCGCTCGGCTGCCTGGAGCCCTGTTCTGTGAGCTCGCAATGAGTCGTCAAGCCACGGAGCAGGAGGGGAGGACTGAGCCGGCCGGGAGGATAGGGGACATAGAGAGTCAAAGGATGCAGAAAGGGAGGAGAGGAGGATTGAGGAGGCACAATCAGGAGATTGGTTGGAGAAGGATTGAGCAGAGGGAAGAGATGATAGGATGGAAGAGGAGAGAGTAGCAGGGGAGAGAGAGCGAAGGTTGCGACGGCGCAATACCATCTGAGTAGGGGCAGAGTGAGTAGTGTTGGAGGAGAGCGAGAAGGAAAAGGATACAAGGTAGTGGTCGGAGACTTGGAGGGGAGTTGCAGTGAGAAACACAATATCTATTGATAAACCAGGGCGTTTGGGTCCTGGATGTTAGTTGGCTGAAAGTTGTGGTATATCAAACAATAAACCACGGGTATGATGCAAAATTACTTGTTTACTGTTTTAATTGCGTTGATAACCAGTTTATTTAAGTGATAATGCCCGCGAAGCCGGTGTTTGGAGGATATATTGGCACGGGTGTTGTTAGGCCCGAGACAAAATTGAGGGCTGGCAAACCGTGCCAATATATCCTCCAAACACCGGCATCAAGTGCATTATCACTTTTATACAATGGGTTACCAACATATTTAAATGATGGTTGACATTATTTTCATAAAAATGAATTTATTCATACTATTTCATCCTTTCACGAGATATAGTGCCGTCACAGATCAAAGGTTGCTACCCAAGCCGGCTGGTCGTTCGTTCTATCGTTCTATGACCCAGTCATTAAGTATTTTTTGTTCTACACAGAATGTATGACCGCGACCCAGTTGTTCTTTCTAAATGTTTTATTGCCAAATTGGCTGGGAACGTTCTTATCCCCTCCTTGCTAGTTAGCCAACTTACAGTTAGGTCAAACAGTGCAGCCAGAATAACATCAAAGCAGCCGCATTTGCATTTGTTTAAGCTGTTTTCTAGTGACATTTATTTGGATACATCCATAACAATGCGCTAACGATGCACATTTTTTGACTGGCATAGAAATTCTGCTCACTGTTTTTCAGAGAACCTAGCCATTAACACAGCTAACACAATAGCTTCAAACTGAAGCTGGAAAGACTGCAAACTATCTGGATTTCATTTGACCTGTTTTCCATTGAAATGTCTTTGTATACAATTGAAGTCGGAAGTTTACATAGCCAAATACATAGCCAAATATATTTAAACTCAGTTTTTTCACAATTCCTGACATTTAATCCCAGTAAAAATTCCCTGTCTTAGGTCAGTTAGGATCATCACTTTATTTTAAGAATGTGAAATGTCAGAATAATAGTAGAGAGAATGATTTATTTCAGCTTTAATGTATTTCATCACATTCCCAGTGGGTCAGAAGTTTACATACACTCAATTAGTATTTGGTAGCATTGCCTTTAAATTGTTTACCTTGGGTCAAACATTCCAGGTAGCCTTCCACAAGCGTCCCACAATAATTTGGGTGAATTTTGGCCCATTCCTCCTGACAGAGTTGGTGTAACTGAGTCAGGTTTGTAGGCCACCAAGACTGTTGGAAAAGCATTCCAGGTAAAGCTGGTTGAGAGAATGCCAAGAGTGTACAAAGGGGTCATCAAGGCAAAGGGTGGCTACATTGAAGAATCTGAAATATAAAATATATTTTGATTTGTTTATCACTTTTTTGGTTACTATATGATTCCATATGTGTTGTTTCATAGTTTTGATGTCTTCACTACAATGTAGAAAATAGTAAAAATAAAGAAAAACCCTGGAATGAGAAGGTGTGTCCAAACTTTTGACCGGCACTGTATATATATGTATATAAAAACTATATATGTATATAAACTCAGCAAAAAAAGAAACATCCCTTTTTCAGGACCCTGTCTTTCAAAGATAATTCGTACAAATACAAATAACTTCACAGATCTTCATTGTAAAGGGTTTAAACAATGTTTCCCATGCTTGTTCAATAAACCATAAACAATTAATGAACATGCACCTGTGGAATGGTCGTTAATACACTAACAGCTTACAGACTGTAGGCAATTAAGGTCACAGTTATGAAAACTTAGGACACTAAAGAGGCCTTTCTACTGACTCTGAAAAAGATGCCCAGGGTCCCTGCTCATCTGCGTGAACGTGCCTTAGGCATGCTGCAAGGAGGCATGAGGACTGCAGATGTGGCCAGGGCAATACATTGCAATGTCCGTACTGTGAGACGCCTAAGACAGCGCTACAGGGAGACAGGATGGACAGACCACGTGTAGCAACACCTGCACAGGATCGGTACATCCCAACATCACACCTGCGGGACAGGTACAGGATGGCAACAACAACTGCCCGAGTTACACCAGGAACGCACAATCCCTCCATCAGTGCTCAGACTGTCCACAATAGACTGAAAAAGGCTGGACTGAGGGCTTGAGGCCTGTTGTAAGGCAGGTCCTCACTGGCAACAATGTCGCCTATGGGCACAAACCCACCGTCACTGGACCAGACAGGACTGGCAAAAAGTGCTCTTCATTGACGAGTCGCGGTTTTTGTCTCACCAGGGGTGATGGTCTGACTTGCGTTTATCATCGAAGGAATAAGCGTTACACTGAGGCCTGTACTCTGGAGCGGGATCGATTTGAAGGTGGCTGGTCCATCATGGTCTGGGGCAGTGTGTCACAGCATCATCGGACTTATATATACCATTAGGGGAGCCTACACCCTAAAAGTAGTGGGATGGGGTGATGGGTTTTGGGAGATAATGTATAGGTGCAGGTTTAGATGGTGGTGGAATTTAAGTTTTTCCTATTCCCCTTTTCCCTTTTTGGGGGAGGGGGCGGGGGGGGGTGACCGAAACGTGCAATGCGCACGATCTGTGAAAGGCTGCAATACGCAACACAGCGTCTAGTCTGCCGGAAAGACACACGAAGAAGAAGAAGTCAACAGAACCGTTCACGTTCACATACATTTACCGTCATTCCAGTGCGTCGACCGCGAAAATCATGAAGACAACAATTGGCTTTTTGGCCATAATTTAATACAGTTTAGTGATAGGTATAAGGTTAGCAGTGTGGTTATGGTTAGGTTCAAAATCACATTTTTAGAATATAAATTGTAGAATTGGGCGGGGTTTATGGCTTTGGTAACTGTTGACGATTTGTGTAGTGCTGCAGGGCATTTTCAAGGTAGGCACATCACCTTGTGACATTCACAATATTATGTGCAGAGATAAGCTCGGTTTGTGTTATGTGAGCAAACGGTTTCGAGGCGGGTAAAGGGGACGTTCTGGACGTTGCAAGTGAGTCCACCAGTATTTTCATTATTTCCCCATGCAGCTACTATACTGTAGCTGTCAGGCGTTAGTGCTTGTCAGCTGTGGTGCTGCTTTCGTTACCCACATAACGGTAGTCGTTGTTTGCATTGATTATAATATTCGTTTCTTTCCAGGTGATACATGGTCGAATCTTTCAGATACATTCATTCATGGAGTCATTTAGAATGTCAGTCACCACCGAAAACGATACTCTGTAACCTGCCTTTCACGATGCCTCTCGAGTAGCAGCTGGCTATCAGCCACCTACATATTTCCAGGAGATAACCATTGCAGTTCTGCTTTCATCGCTCCTGAAGTCATTTCCGAACCAAGAAGACAGCGCTGTCACAAAAGGCCAGGTAATATTTGTGTTTTTATTTCCAACATGTTCACCGAGATGTAACGTTCACACACGACAGTTCTGCCTGAGAACCCGGCGCCGTGTTTCTCGTCCAGGCGAGGCGACACGGTTTCTGTAACGTTATCTTGTAATAAGCGGAGGGACAATTTTGAACGAATTTGCTTTGCAATATAGGTGTACATTGTTATCGCAATTCCAGCTGAAATATCCCTCACCTTTTACATTGCACAGGTAGATTACAGTAGCGTCCCACTGGGCAAAGACGGGTTGAATCAACGTTGTTTCCAGGTCATTTCATTGATGACATTGAATCAACGTGGAAAACGGATTGGATTTACAAAAAGTCATCATTGGATATTTTTTTTCACACAATTTTTAACTTGGATGACATGGTAAATTTTTTGGGGGTTGAATTCACATTTGTTGACAACAAAACTAGACGTTGAATTGACGTCTGCGCCCAGTGGGATACTCTTGATGCAAGAAAATAGTGTTTAATAGTGTTGCAGCCTACTGTAGGCTTTTTGTTATAACATTAGGCCTATTGAAAATTAACTGAGAGGGTGCCAACATTAGGATTGCCTTTTGTTCTGCAATGACCTGTTGTTTAGTTAGCGCTTTTGCATTTGTCATTTGCTTGTCTTGCCTATACTCCGAGCTCTCCAATTTATTTAGCCAAGACTATTTGTTGATCCACTCAGGTGGTGACCACTGTTATGATTTTATGAGCTGCTGCTCTCTGTTGTTGACACTGCAGCCACATTATCATTATCCAAGTACAGCGCTCCTCAGCAACCATGAGACCGATACAGCGCTGATATCCGATAGGCTGCTAGAGTTTTTGTTGAATATGATGCACAGCTAGGTGAACGTACGTACGCACGTTTGTGAGTCTAATATCCCCCTGGGTTATTGTTCTAGTGAGTGTCATCACCCAGAATAAGGTAACATTAAATGCTATATAGTGATACTATAAAAAATGAATATCAAAGATTCTAGATGAAGCTAATCCATGATATTCTTCAAGGTAAACATATTGAAATACAAAAGATCATTGATGACACTGTAACACAGCAGAGGTTGATTTCAATATTAATCTCAACCTGTGTTGTTTAGACTGGTCGACTGCTCTTTGTTGGCACCAAAAGGTCATATTGTGCCTTGCCATGGCATTTCCATTTAAAGATACAATATCTCACTTTTTTGGACTACCTGACCAAATTCACATAGAAATATGAGTTATAGATCTTTCATTCCTGTTGAAAGCAAGTCTAAGAAGAGGTGGATCTCTTTTGTGTGTCATTTCTATGCTTCCCGTTTAGAAGTTTAATTTTTGCGTCTTTCTTTCGGTTTTGTACACCAGCTTCAAGCAGCTGAATATACATAATTTTTGTTTATGGAAAATATATTTTACAGTGGTTTAGATGGTACAATGTTCTCTACGCAATGACTGCTTGTTTTGTCACATAAACTGAAATTAGGCGAGCTATAAGAATTTTAGCAACCAGGAAATGGCGGTGTGATTTATGCATAGTGCATCTTTAAATCAGCTAGGTAACATCAGTGGTAAAGATTAGGCCTAGACATGACATCCTGCTACTGAACAAAGAGCATGTCTGCATGGTCAAGGCTGAGAACACATTGTTATACTGTACATACATGCCCATTTCTCTCTCACCATCACTGCTCTTATCTGGCCCATGCTCTACAATTGATTCTGTTTCCCTTAAATGATTCTGTATTGTATCAAACACTTCAAAGGTTAAGTAAATACAGCCTCGCAGACAGGCATGCAAGGTGATGCAGTTTCCATTTTTCTTATTCCTAGTCGAATGAGGCAGGCATTCCCGTTAGGGAACAAAACACATCCAACTCCATGGCCAAAGGTTTTCTCGTTAAGAAAAATGATTGTTCTGAGAAGAATGGTTCTATTGAAATGCATTCACTGAGTGACGAGCCACTCTCGGGGGGAAATGGACCTGGATTTGCATGAGAGGAAGATGGATGTGTTTTTCAATGGATGTGATATGCTGGTTATGAGAGGCAGGCTGAGAACCCACTGTACCTGCCAGCCTCTTGGGAACGCAGTCAACATTGCACTCCCCAATCCCTCAGAACTGTGAGTCCTGCCTCAAGCATCCACCTTTACCAGCAGAAAGCCCAGATGAATGATACTGACTGCAGCCTTGAGTATTCCTTTTCATTTAAACAGGCACTGCATGTACCTGGGTGTGGGGTGTTATGTTGGCTTCAAACAGCACAAGCCTCCTTTTCAGTAATAAGTACATGGGCATTTTGCAATGTGCGTCCAAGCATTTTATGGCCGTTGACCTTGCCTTGGCGTGTAACGTGAGCGGCTGTAGTTTTTAAAAGACCGCTAGTGAATGATTAGGTCATTTCCATGTAAAAGGACCCATGAGCACCAACGTGAAGTTCAAAAGAACATATCACATTTAGTGTCAAATGAAAGCTAAGAGTCTATATGTTGGCTAAATTAAGGCATAGATACGTTTTTTTTAACCAATTTTCATCCTAAACATTTAGAATAAGCAGCTTTGATTTCTTGTCACACAGACGGAAAAGGGGTCTTTAAAAAAATATCTACTAGAAAACGTCTAAAAAGATGTAAGAAATCAAAACGCAATCAATCATGTTTTAGTAAAGCCCCCTGTCAACTAATATCAACATTTTATATTTCGTTTTGGAGAAATGATTTGCCTTCTGTAAATTTAACAAATATTTCACTAACTGTTTAGTAGGCTTATGGCTTGGGCGTAGAAGCTGTTCAGAGTCCTGTTGGTTTCAGACTTGGTGCATTGTTTCCGCTTGCCGTACGGTAGCAGAGAGAACAGTCTATGACTTTGGTGGCTGGAGTCTAATAGTTTTTAGGGCCTTCCTTGGACACCGCCTGGTATAGAGGTCCTGGATGGCAGGGAGTTCGGCCTCAGTGATGTACTGGGCCGTATGCACTACCCTCTGTAGCGCCTTGCGGTCGGATGCCAAGCAGTTGCCATACCAAGCGAGCAAGTCAAGATGTTCTCAATGGTGCAGCTGTAGACCTTTTTTAGGACCTGAAGGCCAATAGCATTTTTTTTTTCTGCCACGTGGGGGAAGAGGCGTTGTCATGCCTTCTTCACGACTCTGGTGTGTGTGAATACCATGATAATTCCTTAGTGATGTGGACACCGAAGAACTTGAGGCTCTCGTCCTGATCTACTACAGGCCCGTCGGCGTGGATGGAGGCGTGCTCAGCCCTCTGTTTTCTGTAGTCCACGATCAGCTCTTTGTCTTGCTGACATTGAGGGAGAGGTTAGCACCACACTGCCAGGTCACTGACTTCTTCTCAGTAGGCTGTCTCAGCGTCATCGGTGGTCAGGCCAACAACCGTCGTGTCGTCGGCAAACTTAATGATAGTGTTACAGTCATGCGCGGCCATGCAGTCATGGGTGGCCTCCGTGTTGAGGGTTAGTGTGGCGAATGGGTTGTTTTCCTACTCTCACCACCTGGGGGTGGCCCGTCAGGAAGTCCAGGATCCAGTTGCAGAGGTAGGTGTTCAGTCCCAGGGTCCTGATTGAGTCAGTTGAACACTGAGCTATAGTCAATGAACAGCATTCTCGCGTAGGTGTTCCTCTTGTCCAGGTGGGAGAGGGTTGTATGGAGTTGAATAGAGATTGCGTCGTTTGTAGATCTGTTGGGGCGGTATGTTAATTGGAGTGGGTCCAGGATGATGGTGTTTATGTGAGCCATGGCCATCCTTTCAAAGCATTTCATGGCTACAGATAGTCATTCAGACATGTTACTTTGGAATTCTTGGGCACAGGGACTACGGTGGTCTGCTTGAAACATGTAGGTATTACAGACTTGGTCAGGAAGACACTTGCCAGCTGGTCAGCGCATGCTCTGAGTCCTGGTAATCCGTCTGTGCCCGCGGCCTTGTGAATGTTAACCTTAATCTGTTTTAACTAACTCACATCGGCTATGGAGAGCGAGATCACAGTCATCCGGAACCGCTATTGCTCTCATGCATGGTTCAGTGTTGCTTGCCTCGACGCAAGCATAGCGTCACTGGGCAGCTCGCAGCTGGGTTTCCCTTTGTTATTCGTGAAAGTTTGCAAGCCCTGCCACATCCAACGAGCGTCAGAGCCTGCGTAGTAGAATTCTATCTTAGTGCTGTATTGACGTTTTAACTGTTTGATGGGACGTCGTAGTGGGATTTCTTATAAGTGTCCGGATTAGTGTCCCGCTCTTTGAAAGCAGCGACTCTAGCCTGTAACTCAGTGCAGATTTTGCCTGTAATACATGGCTTCTTATAGGGATATGTATGTACAGTACGGTCACTGTGGGGCGGACGTCATCAATGCACTTATCATTGAAGCCGGTGACTGATGTGGTAAATTCCTAAATGTTATCAGATGAATCCCAGTCTGTGCTAGCGAAACAGTCTTGTAGCTTAGCATCTCTACTGTATTGTACTGAACTCGACTCTACTTTACTGTACTTTACTATACTCTGTTGAACTGTACTGTACTCTGTCAAAACTTGTGAAATATACACTGAACAAAAATATAAACACAACATGTAAAATGTTGGTTCCATGTTTCATGAGCTAAAATTGTCCTTACGCAGAAAAAGCTTATTTTTCTGAAATGTTGTGCACAAATTAGTTTAGTTTACATCCCTGTTAGTGAGCATTTATCATTTGCCAAGATAATCCATCCACCTGACAGGTAATGCATATAAAGTAACCTGATAAAGTAACCTGATTAACCTCTATGGGCTAGGTGGGAAGCTTGCGTCCCACCTACTCAACAGCCAGTGTAATCCCGTGGCGCGATATTCAAATACCTTAGAAATGCTATTACTTCAATTTCTCAAACATATGACTATTTTACACCATTTTAAAGACAAGACTCTCGTTAATCTAACCACACTGTCCGATTTCAAAAAGGCTTTACAACGAAAGCAAAACATTAGATTATGTCAGCAGAGTACCCAGCCAGAAATAATCAGACACCCATTTTTCAAGCTAGCATATAATGTCACATAAACCCAAACCACAGCTAAATGCAGCACTAACCTTTGATGATCTTCATCAGATGACACACCTAGGACATTATGTTATACAATACATGCATGTTTTGTTCAATCAAGTTCATATTTATATCAAAAACCAGCTTTTTACATTAGCATGTGACTAGCATTCCCACCGAACACTTCCGGTGAATTTACTAAATTACTCACGATAAACGTTCACAAAAAACATAACAATTATTTTAAGAATTATAGATACAGAACTCCTATATGCACTCGCTATGACAGATTTTAAAATAGCTTTTCGGTGAAAGCACATTTTGCAATATTCTAAGTAGATAGCCCGGCATCACAGGGCTAGCTATTTAGACACCCACCAAGTTTAGCCCTCACCAAAGTCAGATTTACTATAAGAAAAATGTTATTACCTTTGCTGTTCTTCGTCAGAATGCACTCCCAGGACTTCTACTTCAATAACAAATGTTGGTTTGGTCCCAAATAATCCATAGTTATATCCAAATAGCGGCGTTATGTTCGTGCGTTCAAGACACTATCCGAAGGGTAAATAAGGGTGACGTGCCCGACGCGTTTCGTGACAAAAATTCCATTACCGTACTTCGAAGTATGTCAACCGCTGTTTAAAATCAATTTTTATGCCATTTTTCTCGTAAAAAAGCGATAATATTCCGACCGGGAGTGGTTGTTTTCGTTCAAAGAGAGAGAAAGTAAACATGGTGTCAGCTCGGGCACGCGCGCCCTAGTCTCATTGTTCTCAGATCGACCACTTACAAAATGCGCTAATGTTTTTCAGCCAGGGCCTGCAAAGCCACCATTCAGCTTTCTGGCGCCTTCTGAGAGCCTATGGGAGCGTTAGAAAATGTCACGTCATGCCAGAGATCCCCTGTTTTGGTTAGAGATGATCAAGAAGGCCATGAAATGGTCAGAGAGAGCGCTTCCTGTTTGGAATCTTCTCAGGTTTTGGCCTGTCAAATGAGTTCTGTTATACTCACAGACACCATTCAAACAGTTTTAGAAACTTTAGGGTGTTTTCTATCCAAATCAAACAATTATATGCATATTCTAGTTACTAGGCAGGAGTAGTAACCAGATTAAATCGGGTACGTTTTTTATCCGGCCGTGCAAATACTGCCCCCTAGCCCCAACAGGTTAAACAGCATGATCATTACACAGCCCCAACAACAACAACAACAAAAAAACAACAACCCCCAAATATATTGTTACAATTTTGTGCATCGGAAAATAAAAGGCCACTCTAAAATATACAGTTTTGTCACACATCACAATGCCGCAGATGTGTCAAGTTTTGAGGGAGCATGCAAATGGCATGCTGAATGCAGGAATGTCCACCAGAGCTGTTGCCAGATAATTGAATGTACATTTCTCTACCATAAGCAACCTAGAGAATTTGTCAGTATTCCAACCAGCCTCACAACTGCAGACCATGTGTAACCACATCAGCCCAGGACCTCCACATCTGGCTTCTTCACCCTCGGGATTGTCTGAGACCAGCCACCCGGACAGTTGAAGAAACTGTGGATTTGCACATCCGAAAGATTTCTGCACAAACTGTCAGAAACCGTATCAGGGAAGCTCATCTGAGTGCTCGTTGTCCTCACCAGGGTCTTGACCTGACTACAGTTCGGCGTTGTAACCAACTTCAGTGGGAAAATGCTGGCTGGTTTTCTGATCCAATTCCCTACCTATTTTTTAAGGTCTCTGTGACCAACAGATGCATATCTGTATTCCCAGTCATGTGAAATCCATAGATTAGGGCCCAATTTATTTCAGTTGACTGATTTCCTTGTGAGCTGTAACTCAGTAAAATCTTAGAAATTGTTGCGTTTTATAATTGTTCAGTGTAGATGTCTATGATTGGTACAGATTTGGTCCGGTCTGTGCCAACCAAATGTGGTCTTGTTTGAGGGTGGAGCTCAATAGAATAAAAGCCAGTGTGTAGAATAATACCATGCAAAATAAGGATATTTTTCTACCTTTGTGTACCTATTCAGCATACATCACCATGAAGAGAATGACATTCATAGTTATGCATTTGTAAGGACCCATGATGCCATTCTGTTAACGGGTGGTGAACCACTCCACTTACTGTAGTTCAATAACTAAAATATATATTTTTTTTCTAACTCAAGGTGTCATGTCATAGCTGACACCCCATTCTTTCTGCAGACATCTTTGAATCTTAATTCAGAGCAGAAATGTAAGAGTTTTTGGAAAACGCCGTCGCCTAAAAAACTGCCCGAGGTTTTACTGTCATTCTGTTACCAAACTTTATCTGCACTGTTCCTCAAGTGGCAATTGTTAAAAGTATTTGCTTGAAATAAAATAAAAAATGAATTGAACATTTTTTATTGAAAAAGTGCCCATTAGTTGCTCCGTTTCGAGAAGGGAACCTCTGTTTTTGAATGAAGGGATTTATGACTGTTGTACTTTAAAGCTGGAATCCATAGCGGTGAAACTGCCATTTCTGTTTGCAATATCACAAGAAAGATGTTACTTCAAACAGCTTTAACTCAATCATAATGTATTGGTCATCGTCACTAGATAAACATTAGGGCTTACTTTGCCATAAGCAGAAAAACTATCCCTCCTCTGATATGGTATTTGTTTATAGAAATACCATATCAATGTTACACGTGACTGGGAAATTGTAGCGTGCTGAAATTGTGGGTATGCTTGCACCATGCACTGGACTACCCGATGGGAGTTAAGGTTGCCACATTTGATCGCGCTGCATTCACATAAGTATGGAGGGAGTAACTGAAAACACTGCTCCTCACGCCTTGACACGGAATTGGAATGCCATGAATCTGTTTAGTGCCATTGAACTTGTTAAACCATTAAAAGTTACTCGTGTAAGTAGCTCAGGCTCCTTGTGACTGCATGCACAATCATTCCAGAAATGTGACACGCGTTCCGTTTAAACAGAAGCATTTACCGGCTAATAAATGCCTAATTACCTTCAGTTCTTCATTACCAGAGCCTAATTCAGATTTTTTTTGGCCCCAACCAGGCTGTGTTGCTGCGCAAGGTGGGATATAACGTTAGGATGTGTATTTCTTTATACATCACCAGACATGAAACAAAATGGCAGAAATACTTTGAAAACAGCTACTGCAGCAATTATTTTGCTAATAATCACAACTTGCACGTGACTGCTTATACTGGACTTTGGTCATTTTTTTAATGAAATGTTTGCACTGCAGAGCCCTGACTGACCACCCTGCAACATGGCTGGTAAATTAGACATTCTTACATTCATCCTATCCTCTCACCATTACCAATAACAGGAGGTTAGCATTTTTTGAGCAGGGCCTAATTTTAGGCCATTACCTTGTAAATGCTGTTAGGCCAGCTGGGAGAGAAAGTTGGAGGCATAACTATCATACCCCCCAAAAATGCTAACCTTCCCTGTTATTGGTAATGGTGAGAGGTTAGCATGTTTTGGGGGTATGATCTTTGCCTCTAACTTTATCACTCATCACTACTCACAATTCATTCATGATTATTCATAATCATTGTAGGATCCACATTAAACATATTCTGTTCTTATCTACAATGAAAGTGACTCCAAAATGACCCTACATTATTTACCATTCATTTCTATTGGGCACAACATAATCTGAAACACAACCAAAACAAACCACAAATGCATCCAAGTTTGTAGAGTCACAAGCTAGATGTAGTCAGTCACAAGCTAGATGTAGTCAGTCACAAGCTAGATGTAGTCAGTCACAAGCTAGATGTAGTCAGTCACAAGCTAGATGTAGTCAGTCACAAGCTAGATGTACCGTAAATTCTGGACTATAAGCCGCAACTTTTTTTCCCAGGCTTTGAACCTCGCGGCTTAAACAATGACGCGGCTAATATATGTATTTTTCCCGCTTTCAATTTTTTTTTCTCCAAAAAAACACATTCTGTGACGTGCTCAGTTTTTTTGCCGGCATGAAGCTTTCATTAGACCAATGAAATTGCCGAACGGGTTAAGGTCAAACTTTTTTGTTTACTGTTTAGATTAAATCAAGCGCTCTCAAACTTCCCATCATTCTGATTACGGTAGTCATTTTGTCACCCTCATCATGGCAAAGACACGGAGAAATGCTTTCAAGTTGAAGGCGATTGATCTGGCTGTTGGAAAAGGAAATAGAGCTGCTGCACGGGAGCTTGGTCTTAATGAGTCGATGATAAGACGTTGGAAACAGCACCGTGAGGAATTGACTCAGTGCAAAAAGACAACTAAAGCTTACTGCTAATTTTTTATTTTTTGTTACAAGCCGTGTTTCGTTAAAGCCTATTTATTTTTGTTACAAGCCGTGTTTTGTTAAAGCCTGTGTAAAGTTAATTTGTTTCAATGTACCGGTAGGCACCTGCGGCTTATAGACATGTGCGGCTTATTTATGTTCAAAATAAAAAAATAATTCAGTGGGTGCGGCTTATATTCAGGTGCGCTTAATAGTCCGGAAATTACGGTAGTCAGTCACAAGCTAGATGTAGTCATTCTGTGCTAGGAATATGCGACCAAATACTTTTGACTACTTTAAAACACTAGAAGTGAATTTGTCCAAATACTTATGACACCTTCAAATGGGGGCCTAGATTCATAAACTGCTTTCATTTCAAACGGTAAAACAGATATGTATGAAAATACCTTAAAATAAAAAGTGACATTCTGTACTGTCACCTCATTTGACACATTGGATCTCAAATCCAAAATACTGGGGGTATAAACCCAAATTAAAAGATCTAGCTTTAGTGTCCAAATGAATACGTAGTGGAGTGTACACTTATACTGCTGCGGTGGAGTTCAAAGTAGTAGTACACCCTTACAAATGGATACACACTTCACACATTTTCAGGAGAACTACAAACCTGAACCTTTCGAACATGATGCCTGTATGCCTGGGCTTTGATTCTTGTGCGATTTTTAAAGAAAAAGGCAACAGGCTTGCTCGGTAGGCTACGATAAAGAACCATTCGAGTGAGCTATATATATATATATATATATATATATAGATAGATCGATATAGATCTAGATCGATATAGATCGATAGATCGATATAGATCTATATCGATATAGATCTATATCAATATAGATCGATAGATCGATATAGATCTATATCGATATAGATAGATAGATCGATATAGATATATCGATATAGATAGATATATCTATATATCTATAGATCGATAGATAGATAGATATCGATAGATAGATAGATATCGATAGATAGATAGATATCGATAGATAGATAGATAGATATCGATAGATAGATAGATAGATATCGATAGATAGATATAGATAGATAGATATAGATAGATATCGATAGATAGATAGATAGATATCGATAGATAGATAGATAGATATCGATAGATAGATAGATAGATATCGATAGATAGATAGATAGATATCGATATCGATAGATAGATAGATAGATATCGATAGATAGATAGATAGATATCGATAGATAGATAGATAGATATCGATATCGATAGATAGATAGATAGATATCGATAGATAGATAGATAGATATCGATATCGATATAGATCTATATCGATATCGATATAGATCTATATCGATATAGATCGATAGATCGATATAGATCTATATCGATATAGATCTATAGATCGATATAGATCTATATCGATATAGATCTATAGATCGATATAGATCTATAGATCGATATAGATCTATATCGATATAGATAGATATATCTATATATCTATAGATAGATAGATGATAGATAGATGATAGATAGATAGATATCTCGTACGCTTATGTAATTCCACTGGAGAAAATCGGGAATGCTTTGATCAGATAAGTGAATGCGTTAGTCATAACCGCCCTTAAAGCCCACACTCCCTCCCCTATTAAGTCAGTCACCATGGTGTTTTGTCTCTCCCTTTTTGATATGGTAAGTCGGAGACCTTGCTCTTTTTGAGTGTTCCTTACTTGAAGCGAGTGTGTTCTGTCTATCTACAGGCTCAATTGTGTCAGTGCATTCAACAAAACAAACAGGATGTGAGTGTGTTTCCTTAGGTACTTTTCACTTCCTCTCTCTCCTTCTCTAACCCTTCGTGTTTCAGTCAGTTTTCTTCCGTTTGGTGCCTAATGATTATGACCCAGGCCTTTAGTGTATAAGTCAGTCTGTGGTCGAACACCAGAGAGGGCTGCAGAACTAGTCTGTGAAAAGGGGGAGAGGAGATTTTTTTTTCGGACTTGGATTCTGAAGTAGGGTATGGGGAGATGTGAGCCAACATGCTGCGTAAGGTGTTATCGCGGCTGTATAGCCCCATAGGGAGAGAGTTAAGTAGAAGTACACTTTATCAATGTCAGACAACAGCAAATGTGTTTCCACAGACTGGGGGAGCATGTTTAGCAGCATTGTATTTACCAGTATGTCATAAGGCCTTTCAGTATGTACAACATTATCAATAGAGCTTGCATCCGTTTTTATGGACAATAGAATGCAAATAGAGATTGCATTCCATCTGAAAGACATTTTACTCTCCCGTTGCATTTACTGTGTGGTGAACTGCTAGGTAGTTGGGATGGCCCAGTGTGGCCTTGCTGGATCTCATTCAAGCCACAGTGAGACTTAGTGCCCACTCAGTCAGTCTTCCCACTGATTATCCGTGAAGTGCTGTGTTGGGAAAATCAGAAAGTGCCTTAAACGTGTCAGTCCTATGGTACGGGTGCCGGGATGACACAAAGGACGTCTTTATCTTTGACCGTGTCCTTTTGTTAAAGAGAACTCACTGTCATTGCATTTTTTTTTTTTACGGTTAGAAGTTTTGAAATTCCTGTCAATTTACCAAACTGCATTACGCTTGAGAAAATAACCCTGTGCCATGCCCTTTGGATTAAACTGTCTCTGTCTCTCCCCCTCTGTCTCTCCCCCTCTGTGTGTCATTCAATTCAATTTGAGGGCTTTATTGGCATGGGAAACGTGTTAACATTGCCAAAGCAAGTGAAGTATATAATTAACACAATAGTCTCTCTCGGTCTCTCTCTCTCTATATCTGTGTCTCTCTATTTCCCTCTGTTTCTCTGTCTCTCTCTCTCTCTCTCTCTCTCTGTCTGTCTCTGTCTCTCTGTCTGTCTCTCTGTCTCTCTCTCTCTTTGTCTCTGTCTCTCTCTGTTTCTCCTTGTCTCTCTCTCTATATAAATCTGTCTCTCTATATATCTGTCGCTCTATCTGTTTCTCTCTGTGTGTGTGTATATATATATATATATATATATATATATATATATATATATATATATATAATGTGTTTCTGTTTCTCTCGCTCTCTCTCTCTCTCTGTGTCTCTCTATATCTCTCTCTGTTTCTCTCCTACTCTCTTTCTCTGTTTTTGTCTCTGTCTCTCTCTGTTTCTCTTTTTCTCTGTTTGTCTCTATATATATTTTCCCTGTCTCTCTCTGTCCCTCTCTCTATATATGTCTCTCTCTCTGTTTTTCTATCTGTTTCTCTCTCTCTTATTCCCATTTTATCTGCACCTCTCTCTCTCTCTCTCTCTATCTCCTCTATATCTCTCTCTATATCTCCTCTATATCTCTCTCTATATATATATATATCTATCTATCTATCTATCTATCTATCTATCTATCTATCTATCTATCTATCTATCTATCTATCTCTCTATCTCTCTATCTCTCTATCTCTCTATCTCTCTCTCTCTCTCTCTCTCTCTCTCTCTCTCTCTCTCTCTCTCTCTCTCTCTCTCTCTCTCTCTCTCTCTCTCTCTCTCTCTCTCTCTCTCTCTCTCTCTCTCTCTCTCTCTCTCTCTCTCTCTCTCTCTCTCTCTCTCTCTCTCTCTCTCTCTCTCTCTCTCTCTCTCTCTCTCTCTCTCTCTCTCTCTCTCTCTCTCTCTCTCTCTCTCTCTCTCTCTCTCTCTCTCTCTCTCTCTCTCTATATATATATATATATATATATATATAATCTCCTCTATATCTCTCCTCTCTCTCCTCTATATATCTCGTCTATATCTCTCTATCTCTCTCTATCTCTCCTCTATATCTCTCTCTCTCTCCTCTATATCTCTCCTCTATATCTCTCTCTCTATATATGTCTATATATCTCGTCTATATATCTCTATATCTCTCCTCTATATCTCTCTATATATGTCTATATATCTCTATATCTCTCCTCTCTCTCCTCTATATCTCTCCTCTATATCTCTCTCTCTATATATGTCTATATATCTCGTCTATATATCTCTATATCTCTCCTCTATATCTCTCTATATATGTCTATATATCTCTATATCTCTCCTCTATATCTCTCTATCTCTATCTCTCCTCTATCTTTCTCTCTCTATATCTCTCTCTCTATATATCTGTCTCTATCTCTCTCTATATATATGTCTCTCTCTCTGTTTTTCTATCTGTTTGTCTCTCTCTCTTATTCCCATTTTATCTGCACCTCTCTCTCTCTCTCTATATATATATCTCTCCTCTATCTCTCTCTATATATATATCTCTCCTCTATATCTCTATATCTCTCCTCTATCTCTATCTCTCCTCTATATCTCTCCTCTATCTCTCTCTCTCTATATATATATCTCTCCTCTATCTCTCTCTCTCTATATATATATCTCTCCTCTATCTCTCTCTCTCTATATATATATCTCTCCTCTATCTCTCTCTCTCTCTATATATATCTCTCCTCTCTCTCTCTCTCTCTATATATATCTCTCCTCTATATCTCTCCTCTATCTCCTCTATATATCTCTCTCTCTCCTCTATATCTCTCTCTCTATATATATCTCTATCTCTCCTCTATCTCTCTCTCTATATATCTCTATATATCTCCTCTATATATCTCTATATCTCTCCTCTATATCTCTCTCTCTATATATATCTCTATCTTTCCTCTATATCTCTCTCTCTATATCTCTCTCTCTCTCTCTATATCTCTCCTCTATATCTCTGTCTGTGGTAAAATAGCATGGTGTCCCGCCTGCCCAGGCACTTGTGGAATGCAGGTGATGATGATGATGTAACCGTCTCTCTCTGAGCCCAGTCAGGATGAGAGCTCCCTCTTAGGAGCCCCTGAAAAGAAATGTTCAACCATTTTGAATGTTATATTGCTTTTTTATGTTGTTATATTGTCTATCGCTCAGAGATTCATATTTTCATGTGTATCTGAGCTATTCGCCGTTCAAGCAGGCAGAAATACAGCCGCTATGACGAGTGCCATTGTCACTCCCTTACCGTTTTGCCAGGCAGCAATCTGCTGCACCGTTTATGCCCTGTTATTTTTTAGGTGCGATGGGAGAGAATGCACAGAATCTTCTTTAGTGTTGACATTGGTGTCAGAATAAGTTAGATTTGACCTACACTTTCATCTCAAATATGGAGGTCCTGATTAGCTGGATCTAGTATGGTCATGTTTTACAGTCTAGTTGCTGCATGCGTATTTCAGTACATTCTGTCTTCACCCAATTGTATGGTATGTTATCTTAAATTATGCTTTTACGTATTTTTTCCCCTTGTAGATCCGGTCTCATCCAGCTCTTTTCCCTAGCGTCAACATGTGGTCTAGCGTAGCTGTGGTCTATTGGCTTTTCCAGCCTCTCTCTCTGTGTGTGTGTGTGTCCGTCCCAGGGCTCTGGGAGAGTGTGAATCTGCTGACGTCTGAGAGGACGCTGAGGACACTGAGTCTGGAGGCAAAGGGGGGGGAAGCAAGGCCAGTCACACGCTGGATGCTCTGGTCTGTGGAGTGTGTGCAGTACTTTGAGTGAGCTCTGTGTGTGAGAGCATTGAGCGCTGTGTGTGAACATACTATGTGCTAGCCGGTGTGCGTGATGACCGACAAGGCACGCACAAGTCAACACAACAGGGGTGAGTAGGCACTCGGGGCAGAAGCATTGTGAGTGTGCCCAGAGGGTTAAATGTGCATTAAGAACGAGTTAAGTTATGGCATGCTCTCTGATTTGAGTCATGTAATGGAAAACATCTGGTTACAAAAGGCCCCAAAAAAGAAAGGAAGTCAACCTATTTTGTATACATGTACTTAGAATGTATCGTTGAGGAGTGTTTTTGAAAGGATTTGTAAATGCGTACACGTCTCCTGACATTACAGTGAAGGTGTATATACAGTTGAAGTCGGAAGTTTACATACACTTAGGTTGGAGTCATTAAAACTCGCTTTTCAACCACTCCACAAATTTCTTGTCAACAAACTATAGTTTTGGCAAGTCTGTTAGGACATCTACTTTGTGCATGACACAAGTCATTTTTCCAACAATTGTTTACAGACAGATTATTTCACTTATAATTCACTGTATCACAATTCCAGTGGGTCAGAAGTTTACATGCACTAAGTTGACTGTGCCTTTAAACAGCTTGGAAAATTCCAGAAAATGTCATGGCTTTAGAAGCTTCTGATAGACCAATTGACATCATTTGAGTCAATTGGAGGTGTACCTGTGGATGTATTTCAAGGCCTACCTTCAAACTCAGTGCCTCTTTGCTTGACATCATGGGAAAATCTAAAGAAATCAGCCAAGACCTCAGAAAAACAATCGTAGACCTTCACAAGTCTGGTTCATCCTTGGGAGCAATTTCCAAACGCCTGAAGGTACCACGTTCATCTGTACAAACAATAGTGTGCAAGTATAAACACCATGGGACAACGCAGCCGTCATACCTCTCAGGAAGGAGACTCCTTCTGTCTCCTCGATTAATGTATTTTGGTGCAAAATGTGCAAATCAATCCCAGAACAACAGCAAAGGACCTTGTGAAGATGAGGTGAGTAAACAGTTACAAAAGTATCTATATCCACAGTAAAACGAGTCCTACATCGACATAACCTGAAAGGCCTCTCAGCAAGGAAGAAGCCACTGTTCCAAAACCGCCATAAAAAAGCCCTACAAACCTGACTCAGTTACACCAGCTCTGTCAGGAGGAATGGGCCAACATTCACCCAACTTATTGTGGGAAGCTTGTGGAAGGCTACCTGACGCGTTTGACCCAAGTTAAACAATTTAAAGGCAATGCTACTAAATACTAATTGAGTGTATGTAAACTTCTGACCCACTGGGAATGTGATGAAGAAAATAAAAGCTGGAATAAATCATTCTCTCTATTATTCTGACATTTCACATTCTTAAAATAAAGTGGTGATCCTAACTGACCTAAGACAGGGAATTTTTACTAGGACTAAATGTCAGGAATTGTGAAAAACTGAGTTTAAATGTATTTGGCTAAGGTGTATGTAAACTTCCGACTTCAACTGTATGTAATGTATGTATGTTATGTATGTATGTATGTATGTATGTATGTATGTATGCATGTATGTAACTGAAAGCACTTTCCCTGTCTGATGGTGAATATATTGTGATGCGACTTGAGCTGTTGTAAGAAGTAGAGCACAGAGAGGCGTGAGAGACAACAGATTGTAGACACATTCAACCCTGGGCCTTTGCTCTCTGCGTCTGTCAATAAGGATCTGCACGTTGGAGCGCACGCGTCGTCTCCTCTTAGCTCTTCAGACGTTAATATGTGCCAAGAGGCTTTTTTTCAGGGGAGAGGACGTGTCCTCTAGCTGCTCTGCGCTCCGTTTTTTTTAAGATTGTGGCAAGACTGATTTCATTTATCCTGCTGCAGTTTACCAAGACAAAAATGTTGCCTTCTCTTGTTTGTTTCTAAGATCTCATTATTCACTGTGTCAGTTTGTCCTCTGTGGGAAGGCGACACGGCAAATGCTTTCTTCTCTGTCTCTCTCTCTCTCTGTGTGTTCAAGGCTCAAGCCCCCTTGCGATTACACCTCTGTTCAGTTGTCATTTGGCTGTGTTTGAGAAGTGGATCATCTATTTGTCTACTAATTGTCATGTCACCGATTTTGCTTTCAAAATAGAAACTGAAAATGTTCATACGATTTACCTGTGCAAACCACCTTTTCTCCTGGACTTCACTATTGGGGGAACATTCTCAGAAGGATTTGAGTTTCGTCGGAAATTGTAGACATGGGACAAAGTTTTGACACGTGTTTATCAAAATTGATATATCGATGGGGATTAAACGGTAACACTTTACTTGACACCCAGCGCCATAACGTATTATAACATGGTCATGACCATGTCATAGTATGTCATAACGGCTGACATAGTGTTATGACCATATTATAACTTATCATGACACATACAGTATATTTAGACCTGTTGCATTACTTTATGGCTGCTTATGTCACCTACTGTACATTTTAAGTGTTAAAACCCACAAAACCTACCACACAAGGCAAAACATTTCACTACACCATAGCCTACATGTCAACAGTATGCTTGTATGTGCAGTTGAAGTCAGAAGTTTACATACACCTTAGCCAAATACATTTAAACTCAGTTTTTCACCTTTCCTGACATTTAATCCTAGTAAAAATTCCCCGTCTTAGGTCAGTTAGAATCACTACTTTATTTTAAGAATGTGAAATGTCAGAATAATAGTAGAGAGAATGATTGATTTATTTCAGCTTTTATTTCTTTCATCACATCCCCAGTGGGTCAGAAGTGTACATACACTCAATTAGTATTTGGTAGCATTGCCTTTAAATTGATTAACTTGGGTCAAACGCGTCGGGTAGCCTTCCACAAGCTTCCCACAATAAGTTGGGTGAATGTTGGCCCATTCCTCCTGACAGAGCTGGTGTAACTGAGTCAGGTTTGTAGGCCTCCTTGCTTGCACACGCTTTTCAGTTCTTCCCACAAGTTTTCTATGGGATTGAGGTCAGGGCTTTGTGATGGCCACTCCAATACCTTGACTTTGTTGTCCTGTAGCCATTTTACCATAACTTTGGAAGTATGCTTTGGGACATTGTCCATTTGCAAGACCCATTTGTGACCAAGATTTAACTTCCTGACTGATGCCTTGAGCTGTTGCTTCAATATATCCACATAATTGTCTTTCCTCATGATGCCATCTATTTTGTGAAGAGCACCAGTCCCTCCTGCATCAAAGTACCCCCACAACATGATGCTGCCACCCCCGTGCTTCACGGTTGGGATGGTGTTCATCGGCTTGCAAGCCTCCCCCTTTTTCCTCCAAACTTAATGATGGTCATTATGGCCAAACAGTTCTATTTTTGTTTCATCAGACCAGAGGACATTTCTCCAAAAAGTACAATCTTTGTCCCCATGTGCATTTGCAAACCATATTCTGTCTTTTTTTTATGGCGGTTTTGGAGCAGTGGCTTCTTCCTTGCTGAGCGGCCTTTCAGGTTATGTCGATATAGGACTCATTTTACTGTGGATATAGATAGTTTTGTACCTGTTTCATCCAGCATCTTCACAAGGTCTTTTGCTGTTGTTCTGGAATTGATTTGCACTTTTTTGCACCAAGGTACGTTAATCTCTAGGAGACAGAACGCGTCTCCTTCCTGAGCGGTATGACGGCTGCGTGGTCCCATGGTGTTTATACTTGCGTACTATTGTTTGTACAGATGAACCTGGTACCTTCAGGCGTTTGGAAATTGCTCCCAAGGATGAGCTAGATTGTGTTCTACAATTTGTTTTTCTGATATCTTGGCTGGTTTCTTTAGATTTTCCCATGATGTCAATCAAAGAGTCACTGAGTTTGAAGGTAGGCCTTGAAATACATACACAGGTACACCTCCAATTGACTCAGGCTAATTGACATAATTTATCAGAAGCTTCTAAAGCCATGACATTTTCTGGAATTTTCCAAGCTGTTTAAAAACCTCTTACATCTAGATGTTCCGCTAGCGGAACGTCTGCTCCAATATCCAATGATGGGCGTGGCGCGAAATACAAATTCCTCTAAAATCCGAAAACTTCCATTTTTCAAACATATGACTATTTTACAGCTATTTAAAGACAAGACTCTCGTTAATCTAACCACACTGTCCGATTTCAAAAAGGCTTTACAGCGAAAGCAAAACATTAGATTATGTCAGCAGAGTACCCAGCCAGAAATAATCAGACACCCATTTTCCAAGCTAGCATATAATGTCACAAAAACCCAGAAGACAGCTAAATGCAGCACTAACCTTTGATGATCTTCATCAGATGACACACCTAGGACATTATGTTATACAATACATGCATGTCTGTTCAATCAAACTCATATTTATATCAAAAAACTGCTTTTTACATTAGCATGTGACGTTCAGAACTAGCATACCCCCGCAAACTTCCGGGGAATTTACTAACAATTTACTAAATTACTCACGATAAACGTTCACAAAAAGCATAACAATTATTTTAAGAATTATAGATACAGAACTCCTCTATGCACTCGGTATGTCCGATTTTTAAAATAGCTTTTCGGATGAAGCACATTTTGCAATATTCTAAGTACATAGCCCAGCCATCACGGGCTAGCTATTTAGACACCCACCCAGTTTAGCCTTCACCAAAATCACATTTCCTATAAGAAAAATGGTCTTACCTTTCCTGTTCTTCGTCAGAATGCACTCCCAGGACTTCTACTTCAATAACAAATGTAGGTTTGGTCCCAAATAATCCATAGTTATGTTCCATCAGCGACGTTTTGTTCGTGAGTTCTAGACACTATCAGAATGGTATATCACGGTCGTGCGCATGACGCATAACGTGACAAAATTTCTAAATATTCCATTACCGTACTTCGAAGCATGTCAACAGCTGTTTAAAATAAATTTTTATGCAATTTAGCTCGTAGAAAAGCGATAATATTCCGACCGGGAATCTGCGTGTCTGTAAACAGAGGGAAAAACAGAAAGGCGGGGGCGGGCAGTGCCCACGCCTAAGCCTTTTGTCTGCTGATAGACCACTTAGCAAAAGCGCTCGTGTGTTTCAGCCAGGGCTTTGAATTACGTCATTCAGGTTTTTCCCGGGCTCTGAGAGCCCATTGGAGACGTGGGAAGTGTCACGTAACAGCAGAGATCCCTTGTAATAGAGAGAATCAACAAGGGGAAGAAATGGTCAGACAGGGTACTTCCTGAACAGAATCTTCTCATGTTTTGGCCTGCCAAATGAGTTCTGTTATACTCACAGACACCATTCAAACCGTTTTAGAAACTTTGGAGTGTTTTCTATCCAAAGATAATAATTATATGCATATTCTAGTTTCTGGGCAGGACTAATAATCAGATTAAATCGGGTACGTTTTTTATCCAGCCGTGAAAATACTGCCCCCTAGCCATAAGAGGTTAAAGGCACAGCCAACTTAGTGCATGTAAACTTCTGACCCACTGGAATTGTGATACAGTGAAATAATCTGTCTGTAAACAATTGTTCGAAAAATTACTTGTCATGCACAAAGTACATGTCCTAACCGACTTGCCAAAACTGTAGTTTGTGAACAAGAAATTTGTGGAGTGGTTGAAAAATGAGTTTTAATGACTCCAACATAAGTGTATGTAAACTTCCGACTTCAACTGTATGTATGTGTGTTAACTCAGCAAAAAAAGAAACTTCCCTTTTCAGGACCCTGTGTTTCAAAGATAATTTCACATCTTCATTGTAAAGGGTTTAAACACTGTTTCCCATGCTTGGTCAATGAACCATATACAATTAATGAACATGCACCTGTGGAATTGTCGTTAAGACACTAACAGCTTGCAGACGGTAGGCAATTAAGGTCACAGTTATGAAAATTGAGGACAGTAAAGAGGCATTTCTACTGACTCTGAGAAACACCAAAAGAAAGATGCCCAGGGTCCCTGCTCATCTGGGTGAACGTGCCTTAGGCATGCTGCAAGGAGGCATGAGGACTGCAGATGTGGCCAGGGCAATAAATTGCATTGTCCGTACTGGGAGACACCTAAGACAGCGCTACAGGGAGACAGGACGGACAGCTGATCGTCCTCGCAGTGGCAGATCATGTGTAACAACACCTGCACAGTATCGTAACATCCGCATCACACCTGCGGGACAGGTACAGGATGGCACCAACAACTGCCTGAGTTACACCAGGAACGCACAATCCCTCCATCAGTGCTCAGACTGTCAGCAATAGGCTGAGAGAGGCTGGACTGGGGGCTTGTAGGCCTGTTGTAAGGCAGGTCCTCACCAGACTAGAAAAAAGAAACGCACACCTATAAAGGCGAGGTGCTGGCTAGCGGAGCAGAACACTAGAAAATAAAGGAAAGCCGCACACTCTAAGAGCTCAGATGCAAAAATTTTTAATAACCAACGTTTCGACAGCTAAGCTGTCTTCATCAGGGTATCATCACAAACACTGAGAGATGAGTCATTTATATAGTGTCAAGAGACACACAGGTGTTTGTAATCATGGCCAAGTATGGCCTAATATCATTGGTTAACTGAAATATTAAAAAAATGGTATACAAGGAACATACAAAAAGACAAACAAATGGATAACATATGATCATAGCATTTGTAGTCTAAAAAGTATCTAACAAACAATTACAATGGCAAAATCACAATAATCACAAGAATGGCTTCAGATCAAAGTCTATGTTGAGACCGAAGGGAGCAAGTGTCTTTAAATTAAAGATCCAGGCAGCCTCTCGTTTTAACAATAAATTATCAAGGTCACCCCCTCTCCTCGGGAGGGTGACATGTTCGATGCCAATATAACGCAGAGACGAAATCGAATGGCCTGCCTCCAAAAAGTGGGCCGCAACTGGGTAAGTCAGGTTTTTGCACCTAATGGTGCTACGGTGCTCTGAGATACGTACTTTTAATTCACGCTTTGTTTTACCCACATAATTTTTACCACAGGGACAAGTTATAAGGTAAATAACTGACTTAGTGGAACACGTAATAACACCTTTAATTGGGATAGATTTCCCTGTTTGGGGGTGTTTGAAGGATCTACATTTGTAAGTGCCATTGCATTGAGCACAGCCATTACACTTGTAATTTCCATCTTTAATTTAAAGACACTTGCTCCCTTCGGTCTCAACATAGACTTTGATCTGAAGCCATTCTTGTGATTATTGTGATTTTGCCATTGTAATTGTTTGTTAGATACTTTTTAGACTACAAATGCTATGATCATATGTTATCCATTTGTTTGTCTTTTTGTATGTTCCTTGTATACCATTTTTTTAATATTTCAGTTAACCAATGATATTAGGCCATACTTGGCCATGATTACAAACACCTGTGTGTCTCTTGACACTATATAAATGACTCATCTCTCAGTGTTTGTGATGATACCCTGATGAAGACAGCTTAGCTGTCGAAACGTTGGTTATTAAAATTTTTTGCATCTGAGCTCTTAGAGTGTGCGGCTTTCCTTTATTTTCTAGGTCCTCACCAGACATCACCGGCAACAACGTCGCCTATAGGCACACACCCACTGTCGCTGGACCAGACAGGACTGGCGATTTGGAGGTGGAGGGTCCGTCATGGTCTGGGGCGGTGTGTCACAGCATCATCGGACTGAGCTTGTTGTCATTGCAGGCAATCTCAACGCTGTGCTTTACAGGGAAGACATCCTCCTCCCTCATGTGGTACCCTTCCTGCAGGCTCATCCTGACATGACCCTCCAGCATGACAATGCCACCACGCACAGAACGGGCAGTATGGCTGATTTCCTGCAAGACATTAATATCAGTGTTCTGCCATGGCCAGCGAAGAGCCCGGATCTCAAACTCATTGAGCACATCTGTAACCTGTTGGATTGGCGGGTGAGTGCTAGGGCCATTGCCCCCCAGAAACCTCCGGGAACTTGCAGGTGCCTTGGTGGAAGTGTTGGGTAACATCTCACAGCAAGAAATGGCATATCTGTTTCAGTCCATGAGGAGGAGATGCACTGCAGTACTTAAAGCAGCTGGTGGCCACACCAGGTACTGACTGTTTACGTTTGATTTTGACCCCCCCCTTTGTTCAGGGACACATTATTCCATTTCTGTTAGTCACATGTCTGTGGAATTTGTTCAGTTTATGTCTGTTGTTGAATCTTAGATCTGAATGAATGAAATAATCTTATTAAATACTTTTTTCTTTACATAGTTGAATGTGCTGACAACAAAATCACAGAAAAATTATCTATGGAAATCCAATTTATCAACCCATGGAGGTCTGGATTTGGAGTCACACTCAAAATTAAAGTGGAAAACCACACTACAGGCTAATCCAACTTTGATGTAATGTCCTTAAAACAAGTCAAAATTAGGCTCAGTAGTGTGTGTGGCCTCCACGTGCCTGTATGACCTCCCTACATCGCCTGGGCATGCTCCTGATGACAGTCTGTGGTGCAACGTGGCGTTGGTGGATGGAGCAAGATATGATGTCCCAGATGTGCTCAATTGGATTCAGGTCTGGGGAACGGGCGGGCAGTCCATAGCATCAATGCCTTCCTCTTGCAGGAACTGCTGACACACTCCAGCCACATGAGGTCTAGCATTGTCTTGCATTAGGAGGAACCCAGGGCCAACCGCACCAGCATATTGTCTCACAAGGGATCTGAGGATCTCATCTCGGTACCTAATGGCAGTCAGGCTACCTCTGGTGAGCACATGGAGGGCTGTGCGGCCCCCCAAAGAAATGCCACCCCACACCATGACTGACCCACCGCCAAACCGGTCATGCTGGAGGATGTTGCAGGCAGCAGAACGTTCTCCACGGCGTCTCCAGACTCACATGTGCTCAGTGTGAACCTGCTTTCATCTGTGAAGAGCACAGGGCGCCAGTGGCGAATTTGCCAATCTTGGTGTTCTCTGGCAAATGCCAAACGTCCTGCACGGTGTTGGGCTGTAAGCACAACCCTCACCTGTGGACGTCGGGCCCTCATACCACCCTCATGGAGTCTGTTTCTGACCGTTTGAGCAGACACATGCACATTTGTGGCCTGCTGGAGGTCATTTTACAGGGCTCTGGCAGTGCTTCTCCTGCTCCTCCTTGCACAAAGGCGGAGGTTGCGGTCCTGCTGCTGGGTTGTTGGACTCCTCCACATCTCCTGATGTACTGGCCTGTCTCCTGGTAGCACCTCCATGCTCTGGACACTACGCTGACAGACACAGCAAACCTTCTTGCCACAGCTTG
Source organism: Salmo trutta (assembly GCF_901001165.1). Taxonomy (NCBI): domain Eukaryota; kingdom Metazoa; phylum Chordata; class Actinopteri; order Salmoniformes; family Salmonidae; genus Salmo; species Salmo trutta. The sequence continues at coordinate 38,835,280 of NC_042981.1, read as the reverse complement.
CATTGATGTGCCATCCTGGATGAGCTGCACTACCTGAGCCACTTGTGTGGGTTGTAGACTCCGTCTCATGCTACCACTAGAGTGAAAGCACCGCCAGCATTCAAAAGTGACCAAAACATCAGCCAGGAAGCATAGGAACTGAGAAGTGGTCTGTGGTCACCACCTGCAGAACCACTGTTTTATTGGGGGTGTCTTGCTAATTGCCTATAATTTCCAGCTGTTGTCTATTCCATTTGCACAACAGCATGTGACATTTATTGTCAATCAGTGTTGCTTCCTAAGTGGACAGTTTGATTTCACAGAAGTGTGATTGACTTGGAGTTACATTGTTGTTTAAGTGTTCCCTTTATTTTTTTGAGCAGTGTATATAGTATATAAAATGTTTTAGTTTTGTTTACCATATTAAAGTATCATTGTAATTGTGCACACATTGATGTCAGACATGCACCTACCCCAATGCTCTGTTGCTGATGACTGGGATGAATGCAGGAGCAGATTTCAGGACCAGATTTCAGGACCAGGACAAGACACCCTTTTTTTGACTGATGACTGAGATAAGGCTGTACATGATAGGCATATCTGGCTTATATGATTATGCTAGTCATAATGCTTCTTGACAGTTATAGTGTATTTTCTTTGTCTATGTAAAGTGACACAGGATGGTCATAATGCTTCTTGACGGTGTCATAGTTATTTAAAATATGAAAAAAACATAACTGTAAAGAATTTATTTTAACATTTTACTTAAGAAACAAACTTTCAAACGAAAGGACATTTCTTGGCAGGGAAATAACTAATTTGTATAAAAGTGGGTTTTGACACTTATGTAGATGTTTTAACCAGCCATAAAATAATGCAATATGTCACAAGAGGTGTAAAATATATGGGTCATGACAGTATTATGACTGTGTCAAGAAAATTGTTCCAGATTTTTAAATGCACTGACACATCAACTACATGATTTTCATTATTTATATATTTAAATAGGCAAGTCCAGTTAAGAACAAATTCTTATTTACAATGACGGCCAAACCCGGACAAGGCTGGAACAATTGTGCGCCACCCTAGGGGACTCCCAATCATGGACGGATGTGATACAGCCTGGATTCGAACCAGGGACTGTAGTGACGCCTCTTGCACTGAGATGCAGTGCCTTAGACCGCTGCGCCACTCGGTAGCCACGAGATAACAGAATAAGAGGGAACAAAAAATGGTCTACTTACTGTAAGTCTTCCCCTTTGTCGGATTGAAAAGAAAGCCGACACACAAAATCCACATAAATCGTACTTTTTTTTGTCTTCCCCCTATTGTCAAATAAATATACATTGTTTAATTCTAGAGCGATTTGTATATGTTGATATTCACAACAGGTCTATGCTAATTTGGTACGAAACATTTCCACCTCATGTTTTTATATTCTAGATGACATCAATCATGAATATGTAATGCCGCACGTCTTTGAGTAAAAGCCATGGAAATAAAAGTGCTGTAAACAAATTGGCTCCCTATTGAAAAGAAGATCGAGAACAAGCTATGAAGGGAAAATGCTGGAGTTTTGGTGCAGGTACAGCCAACTAGCGCAAAAATAATATTGCGATATTGTCAATACGATGTATCGTCAAATAATATCCCGATTTATGTAACTATTGCTGTTTTCCCTCATCACTAGGCGGTACCTTAGAAAGAGCTGGTTGGATAGAATAATGTAAATGTATTAAATTATGCCCGTATTTAAATGCTAATTAGATGTTATTTGTTCTGCAACGTAATAACAAAAAATATAACAAGGGCATATGTGGATTAAAAACCTTGGCATTTATGTTTTCAAAGAAGAACAAATTTTACATTCCATTGAATACCAGAAGTTCTTCCAAAATGTCTGGATTCCGTTGTCTCATTGTTTGTGTGCTATAGGATACAGTCTATTTGATGGATAAAAAATGAAAAAATCTAAGTGAGTTGAGTATATTACTCTATTATTCAGCTGTTACAACTCTATTTTGTACTTTAAATTTTTTTTTTTTATCCATTTTCATGACCATTGCTACTTCAGTGTGGACCAATGTCAGTGTGTTACTGTGTTTGGGTCGACACAATGAAGATACTGTAGTAAGCCAATTCACTTTTTTTTCTTTCAAGCCAGTTGTTCTCCTTTAATTCCGTCGTTGTGGCTCTTCAAACGTTGCTTTGAAATGAGTCATCTCGTCTTAGGGTGACCTCGTCCTACTCAAAATCAAAACAACCCAGGCTTGTGTTTAGTCTGTGGTTGTCATTCTCTTTTGGGCTGTGTGAAGCCATTTAGAATTCTCCAGCACGGAGTATGTGTACAGCATTCAAAATGACTCTGTGGCAACAACACGGTTGTCAAGTTGACTGTTGTTGACATAGTAGTATGGATGAGTTCAGGACTAGCACTGACGGTAACAGTGCCTTGTAGTTTGTGTGTGTGCCACAGGGTATGGGGGGGGGGATGCGTTTTGAGCCACAATTGCATACTGCCAACCAAAACCAAGAGGGATTTCAATCAGACACAGCAGATGAAAGATGGGTTTTGTCCCTGCCTCTGCGTTTTTGGGGATCGGAAAGGAATAAATGGCACAAAATCTCATGAATATTTACGCTGATTCATTAAGCTCTGCCTAAACCCTGGGTCGTTTGGCTAATGGCACATTTAGAAGACTTATCACGGTGTAGAAAGTGCACTAGGGCCTACGGCAGCATTCATTACCGCCACCCCTTTCCTCCTGCCACCCCTCCCTCCTCTCCTCAGAATAGAGAAAGCAGCACAAGGCCTGCACTGGGATGGTGACGTGCCCAATAGGCATGAGACTGGTTGTGTCCTAGTTACCCGGGCATGGCCACTGTCTGTCCATTGGCCTGTCTAAATGAATACCTCAATCCCAAACAGCACAACACTGTATATACCCTTCCATCAAATCTACAACTCTACATTTGGACGGTGGTCTGTCTGATGTGTAACTAACTCCTCCAGCTATGGAATAAATAGACCTCTACTGTCACACTCAACTAAGCGTCCAGTTCAGTCCCCCCCACAGCATCAAGGACAGAAGGCCAATTGTTCAATGTCTGGGCCCGCCCCGTACTATGCTGCACTCGGCATGCATGTCATGTCAACTCCGAGATCCTCATTAAGGGAAAAAAGAGCGAACCCAAAATAAAGGACCCCTGGATCCCTCTGGGTAATACATTTGGGTCAGTTGGCTGGGGCTGGAGAGCGGCGGAAAGCGGCGAAGTGTATGTGTGGCCTCCCGAGATCACAGGCACTATATTACAGAAGCGTTGATGACGGAGGAATGGCAACTTGTGTCCTACATTCAAACAATGTGACCGACGTGAGAGACATGAAATATGCGGCTTGAAACATTTCACTCACGGCATTTTGTTACGATAACGACCGGGCCCAGCACATTCAAATGCATTAAACTGAATTCATATGTCGCTATAGCAGAAACAGCGTTCCATTCTTTGAATTCTCTTATTGTTTTCATAATGTTCTGTGTTGAATAATGTGTGCCATTTTTTTGTGTGCCTTGAGCCTATGTTTGGGGGAGGGTGAGATGGGTCGAGGGATTGACTTACCACCACAGTACCTATATTCTTCAATTCGCATGCCGATGACCGCTTCAGGAATAATGAGAGCGTCTATCTTAAGCCCAGCTGCGTTTAGAACCAGAACTGTCACAGCGGTGTTACTGTCGCAACATTGCAACGTGCACCTGCTCCTACCCACGGTCTTCCGCTCCTTCTGAAACGGTGAAAGCATGACTTCCATGGCAACCAGAAGTTAATGAGTCGCCGTGTTCTTGGCACAGGGCCAGGGGGGGTGACCTTTTTTTTTACAGAGACAGACAAATTAGGAGCAGGTTGACTCCACACCGAGTCCACCGTATCGGAGGCCCTCAGACCAGCCTGACACACACACACACACACACAGCCAAACATGCAGGCTGGATGGGAATAAGGCCTCTACGTTGTGGTGCATTTGATTGAATGCTCTCCGGATTTGATTTCATCTTTATCTGCTTGTACTGATGAACGAGTTAATGTAGCATTGAGCACGGTAAGCGCAAGTGGGATGCACCAGATCACCATCTGGAAATATACTGTGTTCTTTCTTTTCTTTGTGTTGCAACTTGTGGGTTGGTTCCTGTCTAAATGTGTTGCGGTTGATGTAGTTGAGCGAAGATTTCATATTTTCTTTTGTAGTACAACCAGGCTTGAAATGAAGATAAATGTTTCTCATGTTCCGTTGGGATTATGCTTTAAATCCCTGATCTCTGCATATAATACATCCCTTGGCAAAGACAATGAAATAGCATTGACTTGTCCTTTGTCTGGCTTGCAACATCAAGAACTTCGTACTCTGACTGCCTCTCAGAGACGCCGTCGTTCCTCTTCAATATGTCAACGCTGTTGTCATCTTGTTCTCTTTTATGATTCCAAGAGATTGCAGTGACTTGTTGTATCCTTTCCCTATTCCAATACCTCTATACAATACAATACAATACAATATGTCATTTATGGCAATTTCAGGTTTATAAACAACAGGAAAACTCACAGGAAATGTTCACAGCCTTTCGTTGAAGTACATGCAGGCTTCAAACCATCTGTTGGTTTAATTCATTTGTACATAGATATAGAATACACTGTCTGACTTCATAACACTAGATAGACCCCCTCCCCTTGCTTGTAGGGCTTGACCGCAAACGGAGGTATGTCTGTGCTCGTGTTGTACAATGTATGCCCAGTGGGAGCTACACAGCAAGGTGTCCCGGAAAGCAGGCAGCGCTGCCGAAAACCAGGTGACCCGGGAGACTGAGGATATTGGCAGATGGCCAGGACTAGACAAAAACTAGATGCTAAAGATTCATTTTTAAAATGTTATTTAACCAGGAAAGTCAATTTTAAGAACAAATTCATATTTACAATGACGACAAGAGACAAAAGCAGGGGGCTAAGTAATGGAAGGACCTTTTTCCATGCTCGGTTTTAATTTTCGGGACTCGTAGCATAAAACAACATTGAGATCTGAGCTTGTATATGTTTTCATTTCGAGCTAGAAGAGAAGATGGATAAAATGCCAGTTTTCCTAAAATGGCTTTATAAATAACAATGTACCAGTGTTTGAGCCTACGTGTTGCTAGGGATATCTACCGGACAGCACTGTAGAGGTCAAAATGGTCGGTTACACGTCTGATTGGTGACAAAATAAAGGGCTGTGTGATATAGAGACAAGAACCTTCAGTGTAGAGCTTGTCGCTTGCACGTACTGTATATAGTATCGCTATAGTCCAATACAGAGAGAAGTACAATGAATAAACTATTTTCTGACGGCAAAGAAAAAACGAGCTTTGTGCCGGTAATAAAACCCATTATGCAGGCTTGAGTTTCTTGATAAGGTTCTCTACATGGGTGGTGAAGCTCAACTTGTCATCCACCCAAACTCCCAAGATATTTGTACATTTTCCAAGGTAGTAAATACATGGTTTTCAGAGTGTTTAGTGTGTCTTGCATCGCCTTCTGGTGTGGATGTACAAAATCAACATGCATGTGTCCAGTCTAGACGACAGCTTGTTAAGTGTTGTCGCTGCCCTTAATTCTGTATTTGAAAGGGGCATGCTTGTTGCATATATCCTGGAAGGCTTTATGGAAGTAAGAAAATGCTAATTCAACATCAGGGATGAATTCAACTCTATTCAAGGAAATGAGTATCGAAGTGCTTAAAGTTTCTCTTCATGATGGTACGTGGAGGTAGTTTAGGAATTGTACCATCCCTTACACAAACTGCATAGTCATCACTTATATAATTAGCAAAAACACCAGAAACATTAAACGATGTGGAGTGTTGATTAAAATAAGGTCAATCAAAGATGATTTTAGAGGACAATTTGACACACATGAGCACCAAAGTTTTGCCTTATCTGTCTAGAGCAGGGATGGGCAACTTTGATGGGGGTGGGGGCCACAAAATCTGAACTCATCATTAGGGTCTGCAGTGGCTCGTGGGTCTGCATGCCCACATCCATAAGCACACATGCAGTCAGAGCCGGCCCTAGCCCTTTTGGGGCCATAAGTGGGGGCCATACCTTGCGTCAAATGTCTGCCCTGGTAGAGCTGCCCCGGTCAATTGAAAATGCTGTTATTGTGAAGTGGAAACGTCTAAGAGCAGCAAAGTCGTAGGCCACACAAGCTCAGCATGAGCAATGCCAAGCGTCGGCTGGAGTGGTGTAAAGCTCGCCGCTGTTGGACTCGAGCAGTGGAAATGCGTTCTCTGGAGTGATGAATCACATTCCACCAGCTGGCAGTCCGATGGTCAAATCTGGGTTTGCCAGGAGAACGATACCTGCCCGACTGCGTAGTTCCAATTATAATGTTTGGTGGGGGAGGAATAAGGGTCTGGGACTGTTTTTCTCATGGTTCGGGCTATGGCCCCTTAGTTCCGGTGAAGGGAAGTCTTAACGTTACATTATACAATAACATTCTAGATGATTCTGTGCTCCAACTTTGTGGCAACAGTTTGGAGAATAACCTTTCCTGTTTCAACATGACAATGCCCTTGTGCACAAAGCGAGGTCCATACATAAATGGTTTGTCGAGATCGGTGTATGAAAGAACTTGACTGGCCTGCACAGAGCCTTGACCTCAACCCCATCGAACACCTTTGGATGAATTGGAACGCCGACTGCGACCTGGCCTAATTGCCCAACATCAGTGCCCGCAACAATTTCCCAACATCTAGTGGAAAGTCTTTCCAGAAGAGTGGAGGCTGTTACAGCAGAAAAGGGGGGACCAATCAACATATTAATGCTCATGATTTTGGAGTGAGATATTCCACGATGTCCACCTACTTCCGGCCATGTAGTGTATTGGTCAGAGTGACTAACAAAATCAATCTGGCCCCCCCAGTTTTAAATTCGACCATGATTACTACAATTTTAGAGAGTCTAGCCAGCTAACTTACCAATCTAAAAATGCTTAGCTGACGTCGGCTAGTTGATTGACTGACATAACAAGAGAAATATCTCTGATGCGCAACCAAATTTCGAAATTGCGTCTTGTATATTGTCTATTCTAACACTTAATTTAAGTACCCGACTGAGTTATTTTTTGGGGGGTTTGGAATTGATCCGGGGACCTACAAAAGGGGGGCCGCCAGTTGCCCATCCCTGTTCTAGAACAAGAGCACAGCGAGAGGAAGGAACACGAGACGATGGCAGGCCCACTTAGCACGTCTATTAGAGGCCTAGATCTGACTCTAATCACCTGGACAAAATCATATTGTGATTGTTGGCCTAGCCTTTTAGCCTCAATTAGCCTAGCCGGTTAATCCCCCTAGAGTCGATTGACGCCCCGGTAGGTCAATCTTAGTAACGTAATAAATTCCCATCAATATGTCAGTTTAAGCTAGAGATATCAGTTTTTTTGCATTGGATGTGTCTCAATCCAGCGCATCCGCCGATGTCGCACTTCCACGAGGTGGCAGAGCTAGAGTTGTGCTGTGGCGTATATTCATGGATGCAAAGGGAAGCCAAGCTTCCCTGAAAATGTACCAAAGAAGTTAATAATCATGTAAAAGAATGTATATTTCGTCTTTCTATGTTACATTCAGCCTTTTGCGAATTGAATTGAAAGTTATGCATCTCACCGGAGACAGCATCCAAGCAAGCGAAACAACAGCACCCCTCTGTCTTTGTATGTGTAGGCCATCTATCTGATGCTGTCTGGTCTAAAAAAGTGACATTGTTGCCACCCATAGCATTGAATGCAAGGGAAGCCAGCGAACATTTGGCCTCCCTTGATAACAAAAAAAGTATAAAGCAATAGCCCATCAGCGTTGCGCTAAGTGAGTGAGCGCAACTGTGAATGGTCCTGGTGCACCCAAAAAAAGTGTCAAGGGAAGCCAGTTTGGATTTGGCTTCACTCCAATCACATTACATTGAGAGCATACATGGTTCTAAACTCTCTGTGGTTCTAAATCAATGGTTGTTTAGTGGTCCGAAAATATCGGAGGCATTAACTTGCTTGACCATGTAACTGGTTGTTACATGCAAAATGCTTTGTGGACTTCACCAGACTTCTCCGGTTTTGTGATGAAACAAAGGTGTGATTGAATTTATTCTGCCACTCTGTCTTATTGTCTCTGCCTTTTAGACCTATATATATCCCAGTGGCAAGGCATATGAACTAACAGGATATAGAGCAAACAACGCAATCATCACACACAGGTTGTAATATGGATTTTTTTTTTCTCTGGCTTCCTCAGTGATTTGACCCATGCACTGCTACCGGAGCGGTGTTTGTCAGACCATGAGACATCCCGAAAAATAGGCATTCTCACGAAACGTCTGTAGCGTCTGAACGGTTTGACCTACATAACTATTATGACCACTCTATGGAAAGGGGAGATTCTCACATACGTTTTGCTCTACGACCCCCACAAGTGTCACGGGACCAGTCTGAAGTATGAAAGTTTTGTGCTTACCCTAAAAAAGGGGTTAAATATTTCCTGACCTTTTCTTATATCTCCTAGATAAAGGACAAACACTTTAAAACCTTGTTTCTTATGGTTTTTGTTTTTTGACTGTCTTTTTTGGCATGTATAAATGCGCTATGGTAGTAAAAGGCCAAATTAAATATTTGTGTGTGACCGACCGCCTTGTTTCGGTCTTATGTAGAAACATTTTAATAGTTTTTTACATTTGGAAAAATTGTGTGTTTTTACATTGGATAAAATGATGCACTGCGTTTGAGGAACAATGGGAAAGTAATTCTGCTTTGAAAGTTGATGATAAACTTGTAACACCACTTTGAGAAAATGACCATTGAATGTTTTGGTATACCCACTGGAGAGCTCTTTTGTCTATACCCACAGCAGGATAAAAAAAATGAATGTTAGCAGCAACGTATGGTGTGTGTGTTCGGAGAGAGTCATGTGAATGTGCATAGAGGCACTGCAGATCTGTGAACGTCCCCCCAGCTAACATTAGGCTATAATTAGCAATGCAAATGGATTGCTGATATAATATTACTACACAGATCATACACGTAATGTTAGCTTGCGAGCCAGCCATCTAACGTCAACTAGCTAGCTAGCTAACAGTATGCTTTAACTTGGTATTTTTGTTTAGACATCTAGCTAGCTAGCTAAACAGTGAACCATAATCCCAATCCATGAGTACAAACAAAACAAAACGATTTGTCATAGCTAGCTAAAGTTAACCAAATAGGTTCAACGTTAGCTAGCTAACATTAGGCTATAACTAGCAATGCAAATGGCTTTCTGAGAAAATATTACTACTCAGATCATACACTTAACGCTAATGTTAGCTAGCGAGCCAGCCACCAAACTTCAGCTAGCTAGCTAGCTAGCTAGCTAGCAAGCAGTAAGATTTAACTTGAAATGAAAACATCTTTCTGACAATTTGAATTGTATAATATCTGAAACTGTAGCTCGACTCTTACCCGTATACATGGACGAATGCTTCACGGCAAACCGCAACCCCTTTCGTTAAATAAGACGTCCTGTGTCGTTTCCATTTTGTTTGTACAGCTTGCTTGGCCCGTTGTGTCAAGTCACTCTGGTTCACACTGATCGTGTGCAATGCCATAAGAATTGTAAAATATTTATTCCTCTCTGTCACGGATGCCATGGTTGCCCGTAGTTTGAAGATGTAATCCGGGACAGGTGTTTTATAGCCTTTTATGTTCTCTTTTCGAATCCTTCTGCATTTGCAGTCAAACGCCAGAATTGTATCCTTATCATACTATGCTTCTACCAGACATTCCACTGATTTCAAAACTCAATTTCTTCTGTGACAACGCTGTTGATTGCTGTTTCTTCCCCATCACTGTCATCAGAACACTCTACAATGTCTTCTTCAATTAAGATGTTTTTACCAAAATCAGGGATTTCCTCCTAGTCTGATTCATTTTCAGAGTCAGATAGTCAGCATGGGACGATCGTCCTCCTGAAAGTAGTCCATCACAACTTTTTCCCACTGACCTTTGTCGATAGCGACTGATGAAACATTTTTGATACCTAAAGGGGTCCTAAAATTCTACATAAAATAACTAAATGATCCATAGTATGACCATCTTAAAACAATTCCATATGTCAGCTTAGACTTTTAAGAATGAACCTAGCCTGTTTGTCATTTTAGTTTTGTGGTTTGGACTCGAACGATTTTTGGACTCGCACTATCATCACAACCTAATATATGCTTGGTGTTGAGGAACTTCCAGTAAGTGGGAGCTTACAGAGGCTAAACGTTCAATGAGATTAGCGGCAGCTTTTGGATGACCAGGATGTAGTTTGGCAGATTGATTGGCTCAGTGGTCAGCCTCTATGTTCCTATTTGCACTTCATTGATACGGCCATTTGCGAGAGCAAAAAAAAACTTGATAATTTCACTGCATGATAAACCCAGAAACCATTTCCCTGAAGGTTACATCATAAGCATGGTTCCAACCATCTCAACTGCCATTAATTTCCCCTCTGGCTGAATGCACACCAACCTTGTTTCTTTTCACATCCCCTCCTAAGTGGAAGACGATGGATAATTCCCCTCAGAATGACAGCTTTCCTTTGATGCACTGCTCCAGAGAGTTCACTTCAGTAGGAAACAAGCACTTTCAGCAGTAATTGTATCACATCTTAATTTTTTTGTAGCCGTCTATTAAACTCTCTGGGCTAGGTGGGACGCTTGACCTACTCAACAGCCAGTTGAATCCAGTGGCGCGTTATTCAAATACCTCAGAAATGCTATTACTTCAATTTCTCAAACATATGACTATTTTACACCATTTTAAAGACAAGACTCTCGTTAATCTAACCACACTGTCCGATTTCAAAAAGGCTTTACAACGAAAGCAAAACATTAGATTGTCAGCAGAGTACCCAGCCATAAATAATCAGACACCCATTTTTCAAGCTAGCATATAATGTCACATAAACCCAAACCACAGCTAAATGCAGCACTAACCTTTGATGATCTTCATCAGATGACAATCTTAGGACATTATGTTATACAATACATGCATGTCTGTTCAATCAAGTTCATATTTATATCAAAAACCAGCTTTTTACATTAGCAGGTGACTAGCATGTGACTAGCATTCCCACCGAACACTTCCGGTGAATTTACTAAATGACTCACGATAAACGTTCACAAAAAACATAACAATTATTTTAAGAATTATAGATACAGAACTCCTATATGCACTCGCTATGTCCGATTTTAAAATAGCTTTTCGGTGAAAGCACATTTTGCAATATTCTAAGTAGATAGCCCGGCATCACAGGGCTAGCTATTTAGACACCCAGCAAGTTTAGCACTCACCAAAGTCAGATTTACTATAAGAAAAATGTTATTACCTTTGCTGTTCTTTGTCAGAATGCACTCCCAGGACTTCTACTTCAATAACAAATGTTGGTTTGGTCCCAAATAATCCATTGTTATATCCTAATAGCGGCATTTTGTTTGTGCGTTCAAGACACTATCCGAAAGGGTAAATAAGGGTGACGAGCACGGCGCATTTCGTGACAAAAAAAATCTAAATATTCCATTACCGTACTTCGAGGCATGTCAACCGCTGTTTAAAATAAATTTTTATGCCATTTTTCTCGTAAAAAAAGCGATAATATTCCGACCGGGAAAGCGTGTATACGTACAAAGAGAGAGAAAATAAAAACATCTCGTGCACGAGCCTGAGTCTGAGTACTCTGACCGGCCACAATCCAAACGCGATAATGTGTTTCAGCCTGGGGCTGCCTCGATATCATTCAGCTTTTTCCCGGGTTCTGAGAGCCTATGGGAGCCGTAGGAAGTGTCACATTACAGCAAAGATCCTCAGTCTTCAATAAAAAGAGCCAAGATGAACAAGAACTTGTCAGACAGGCCACTTCCTGTTCAGAATCTTCTCAGGTTTTTGCCTGCCATATGAGTTCCGTTATACTCACAGACACCATTCAAACAGTTTTAGAAACTTTAGGTTGTTTTCTATCCAAAGCCAATAATTATATGCATATTCTAGTTACTGGGCAGGAGTAGTAACCAGATTAAACGTTTTTTATCCGGCCGTGTCAATACTGCCCCCTAGCCCTAACAGGTTAACCACAATAAACCGATGTTGGCACTAAGACTGCACTCAATGAGCTGTAGGCCATGACAAACAAGAAAATACTGATCCAGAGGTGGCACTCCTAGGAAAACTTACATCCGTTTTACCGCATTTCTACCAGCATGTCACGTGCAACCAAAGGAAAAAACTGAGACATGTACAAAGCTCTCCTTCGCTCTCCATTTGGCAAATCTGACCATAATTCTATCCTCCTGATTACTACTTACAGGCAAAAACTAAAGAAGGAAGTACCAGTGACTCGTTCAATACGGAACTGGGCAGATTCTAAGCTAAGGACTGTTTTGCTAGCACAGACTGGAATATGTTCCGGGATTCATCCGATGGCATTGAGGAGTACACCACATCAGTCACCAGCTTCATAAATAAGTGCATCGATGACATTGTCCCCACAGTGACCGTACATGCATACCCCAACCAGAAGCCATGGATTACAGGCAAAATCGTCACTGAGCTAAAGGGTAGAGCTGCCGCTTTCATGGAGTGGGAGACTAACCCGGACGCTTAAGAAATCCCGCTATGCCCTCCGATGAACCATCAAACAGGCAAAGCGTCAATACAGGACTAAGATTGAATCCTATGGAACCGGCTCTGACGTTCGTCGAATGTGGCAGGGCTTGCAAACTGTTAAGGACTAAAAAGGGAAGCCCAGACGCAAGCTGCCCAGTGACACGAGCCTACCAGACGAGCTAAATTACTTCTATACGTGCTTCGAGGCAAGCAACACTGAAGCGTGCATGAGAGCACCAGCTGTTCTGGACAACTGTGTGATCACACTCTCCATACCCTATGTGAGTAAGAACCTTTTTAACAGGTCAACATTCACCAGACGGATTACTAGGATGTGTACTCAGCACATGCGCTGACCCACTCCAATTCGCATACCGCCCCAACAGATCCACAGATGATACAATCTTTATTGCACTCCACACTGCCCTTTCCTACCTGGACAAAAGGAACACCTAGGTGAGAATTCTGTTCATTGACTAAAGCTCAGCGTTCAACACCATGGTGCCCTCAAAGCTCATCACTAAGCTAAGGACCCTGGGACTAAATACCTCCCTCTGCAACTTGATCCTGGACTTCCTGACGGGCCACCCCCAGCTGGTAAGGGTAGGCAACAACACATCTGCCAGGCTGATCCTCAACATGGTGGCCTCTCAGGGGTGCGTACTTAGTTCCCTCCTGTACTTCCTGTTCACCCACAACTGCGTGACCAAGCACGACTCCAACACCATCAAGTTTGCAGACGACACAATGTTGGTAGTCCTGATCACCGACAACGATGAGAGAGCCTATGGGGAGGTTGTCAGAGACCTGGCAGTGTGGTGCCAGGACAACATCCTCTCCCTCAACGTGATCAAGACAAAAGAGCTGATTGTGGACTACAGGAAAAGGATGGCCGAGCACACCCCCATTCACATTGACGGGGCTGTAGTGGAGCAGGTTGAGAGCTTCAAGTTCCTTGGTGTCCACATCACCATCAAACTATCATACACCAAGACAGTTGTGAAGAAGGCACGACAACACCTATTCCCCCTCAGGAGACTGCAAATATTTGACATGGGTCCTCAGATCAGTGTCAGAGGAAGGCCCTAAAAATTGTCAAAGACTCCAGCCACCCTAGTCATGGACTGTTCTCTCTGCTACCACATGGTGTGCCAAGTCTAGGTCCAAAAGGTTCCTTAACAGCTTCTACAAGACTCTGCTAGGTAAAGTCCCCCCTTATCTCAGCTCGCTGGTCACCATAGCAGCACCCACCTGTAGCACGCGCTCCAGCAGGTATATCTCTCTGGTCACCCCCAAAGCCAATTCCTTCTTCGGCCGCTTCTCCTTCCAGTTCTCTGCTGCCAATGACTGGAACGAACTACAAAAATCTCTGAAACTGGAAACACTTATCTCCCTCACTAACTTTAAGCACCAGTTGTCAGAGCAGCTCACAGATTACTGCACCTGTACATAGCCCATCTATAATTTTGCCCAAACAACTACCTCTTCCCCTACTGTATTTATTTATTTTGCTCCTTTGCACCCCATTATTTCTACTTTGCACTTTCTTCCACTGCAAATCTACCATTCCAGTGTTTTACTTGCTATATTGCATTTACATCGCCACCATGGCTTTTTTTTTTGCCTTTACCTCCCTTATCTAACCTCATTTGCTCACATTGTATATAGACTAATTTTTCTACTGTATTATTGACTGTATGTTTTGTTTTACTCCATGTGTAACTCTGTGTTGTTGTATGTGTCGAACTGCTTTGATTTATCTTGGCCAGGTCGCAATTGTAAATGAGAACTTGTTCTCAACTTGCCTACCTGGTTAAATAAAGGTGAAATACAATAAAGTAACAATTTTATTTATTTTTTATTACTTATTTGTGATTTAAATATATATATATTTTTTATGTTATTTAGTAAATATTTTCCTAACTCTTAATTTTCGTAACTGCGTTGTTGGTAAGTAAGCATTTCAGGTAGGGTCTACACCTGTTGTATTCTGTGCATGTGACAAATACAATTTGATTCCATCTCTAAGCCATTTTTTGCATGTGTTATATTCTATTTTTGTTTCATTTTTTTTGTCCTTCAAAGGTTGAATTGACCAGGGCCAGGTCATCAGTTGTTTAACAGCGCTTTGGTCTCTTTGAGAAAGTAACCCTATCCACCATCAAAGCACAAACGCACGACGACGGCTTGTGGCTTGGCCGTTTCACAAAAGTGAACCTGCGTTTTGGAGTGTGGAACACAGAGTGCATCCGCTCCGGGAGGCTGCAGTCATAAGCATTCTCTCACATTAGCCTAGGTAGAGTATAAATAGACCTTACGCAACCCAGTTTGATATGACATTATGTAATTACAGAGAAAGCTGCTAGGTTCAAACGAGAGCCGTTCTTGACCAGTCTCCGTCTGCATCGCGGCCGAGTAGGCGTTTTAATATTGATATTAACGAGCAATGGCAGCGCGTATCGCATTGATTTTAATGCAGAGCTCGGCTATTGTGTGGTCTCAATGGTAGAGTGCAGTGACAGACGGGTTGAGAACGAAACGGAGGTTCGACTAGGCCAATATGATGAAGTGTCATGTGTTTCTGCATATCATAACTCGGGTCATTTGAAGATGACCCATTTTTCCTCTGATGGAAGATGAATTGTGTGGAGACCGTAGGGATTTTGTAGCTCATAATATACTGTACAGGATATGTCCACTTATAGATGTCCTACTTGGCTAGCTCATCTCAGAAAGGACCACTGCTCCACTTTCCGTACAGCCCTACCCTCTACTGTACACATTCACTATCAAGGCTGCTCACATAATATGTTATGGAAGAGTTCAACGCTGACAGAGACAGAGATACGCATTCTGTGCAGTTATAGTCACAGGATGATAGAACTGCCCTCAAACCCCCTGGGACACTACAAAATGTAGACACATACAAAATCACACTCTGTTGTCAGAATTCTGACCCCCCGCCCCTTATATATTTGTGTTATTTTTTGCAGGCTCTAACCCCTGTTGCCAGGGGGTGTATGTGGTTGGAAGCATAAATGCTACACCAGACTCATCACTCCCACTCCGTTTAGTTAATCTATATGATATGACTGGTAACTTCCTCGTCTAGCAGTGGTTAACCATGTTCACTTACGGCACCCTGTGTATTGATTGGTGCCGACATGTGACCTGCCAGACATGCGTTTCATAAAGCAGGGAGCCGAGATCATGCATTTGGTTTGTGTGTGTGTGTGTGTGTGTGTGTGTGTGTGTGTGTGTTTTTCTCACTGAGCGATAATGGACCTCCTTGTAAATAATGCAGCGGTGGGAGTGCTCCCTTTCGCATTGCACCACCTTTTTGTCAAGAAAATTCTGCTCTTTTCCACTCGTCTGGCTCGCCTTATGAAACGCTCCTTTGTCCTTCTTGACTCTCATTGTTAACCTTAGCCTAAGCAATACAGAGACGGTGGTGGGGAAAAAAGGAGGATGAAGCTTTATAGTACTGTGATTGAGTACGCGGTCTGTATTATGGCAGTCCATCTACCTGGTACTACTGTAACAGACAACACAACCTCTTCAATGAGGCTCTCGCTGTAAAGACTGCCGTATAATGCACGTAGCATTTCATCAATTATATGGCTATCTATAGCGCTAATGGGATTCCGCTTCCACTTGCTGACGTCTCAGCTGGCCCTGGCAGGTATTCACTGAGCAGCCAGTGAGTCTTCTCTTGACACCTCCGGTCTGATTTGGTGTAGAGTACTGGCTTTTAGAGCTCCTGGCTAACCTCACTGCCTGTCCTGATGAAAGCAGGCCCAGTGTACTAGGCTAATGGATAGAGGGGAGGCTCTCCTCAAGCTCTCTTTCTCTCACACTCACACTCACACACTCGCTCTCTTTCTCTCTCACACTCACACTCTCTCACTCACTCGCACTTTTTCTCACACAAACACACACACACACACAACCTGGTTGCCTCCACTGAGCTGAAGGGAAGACCGGAGCCCACAAATCAAGGGGAATCACTTTTTAATTAGGAAGTGCCCATTTCAGTTGCTTGCTATATCATTAGCATAATAATTTATCACATAATGATTCCCACAACTCTTCATCTTGTCTGTTGTCTCCATGTTTTTGTCTAGTAGACATGGTGGTTTTGGTGACTTCCCATGCAGCATGTTGACCTTGTTGACACACAGCTACAATACCAGCACACTGTTCCTGTGCGCAACTCACACTGGCCAGTGTGTTGTCAGTCAGCCTCTAGCACAGGTCAGGACACGTTATCTCCCGCAGCACATGTAAACAGCGTTGGGCTGGCTTTACTCCTTCCCATCCCCCGCAGCAGCCCCTCCTCCTTCCCCTTTTAGGTTTCTGAGAGGGACACTATTCTGTTAGCTTTCACTTGTCTAAGCAGTAACTACTATTTATTTGGTGGCCCCTTCTTCTCTCCCTCGTCTCTCCCCCCAGTTGCCTAGCAGCAATGGGAGATTTTGACAGTGTTGACGTTGCCTGCATGGGGGCACTTCCTGTAAACACTCAGAGACATTAAGCCACTCTGTGCTCGCGCTCTCTCTTTCTGTGTCTCTCTATCTCGCCGCCTCCGCTCTCATCCACGGTGGAAGAAAGGCAGTGGGAATCAGAGTTGAGGTGGCCCAAAATAAACCCCTTTCTCCAAATAGAAAGGAGATGACTGGAAAGGGAAAGTGTTATTTTAATATGAATGCTTTTATCGTATGGGGGAACAAGACGCTTGCTGCAGGACTGTTTGTTTTGAGATGTATTTATTTAGGGCTCTATAAAATGTTGAATTTTTTTACTGGTTCCGTTTAGTATTTCTCTGTTTCGTTTTTCCAGGTTTCTGTTTTCACCTGTTTTTGTTTTTTTTCTTCATGTTTACCCTCTGAAAATCACAATTGATAATAGAAAATCAATTAAATTGGATGTTCTAAGTCTACAACAAAGCTTAAACCACATCAGGAGAACACTTTTGAGGTCTGGGTGAACTGAGAAATGTAGATTTTTGAGTGTAGTTACCCTTTAATTCCCTAGCAAGGGGCTGTTGTTTTGACATTTTTGTATGTGATGGCAGAGTTTTCAAAACAAAACACCCATTGGATTGATGCAAATAATCATGATATTATTCTGCCAGGTAGGCATAGGCTACTTTATAGTTAACATTCAATTGAGAAGGTTTTTTTGGGAAAGCCTTTCCATCTACCAGAAGACTTTTCATTAGCATCATCGCTAACAGCTACACAAAGTGGTAGACGTGCGCTCTGTACATGCACAGCCCGGGGGTGGGAAATCACTGTTCATATCTTATGATAAACTTGGGCAAATGTAATACTTTTATGCGGAAACACATTTCAGTTGAACGCATTCAGTTGTACAACTGACTAGGCATCCCCGTTTCCCTACATTTTCAATGCATGTAGTTGATTCCCTACTAAGTTCAATGCTATTGTTGAACTGAATTCCGTTTTAATGTCTGGATTCCGTGATTCTGTCCGTCTTCTCCGCATCACGCATTTGTAAAGGGCCCTAAATGTATTCTCTGTATGTGAGCAACCAGAACAGAACGGAAATGATAGTTACTGACAAGGGACGCTTAGGCAAAGAGCTGGTGTCACTCTGCATTGGCCTGTGTCTCTAATGTGTCCTCACTTGGACACAACTCAGTAGGCCTTTTTGGCCAATGCATAATATCGCAGCAAAAAATGTGCACGTCTTGGATTAGGGACAGATCATGTATACATGCTCATGTTGAGCTAGCTTCATTCATACCTCATGAATATCATGTCAGTTTCCTTTTGTTGTCTGTGAAACAACAAACATTAGCCAACCTACATCTTTAACTCCCCTCGTTCTCTCTCCCTCCCTCCCTCTGTCAGCTCTGTGCCAGGCAAGATGACCACAGCCAGGTATCGGCCCACCTGGGACCTGGCCCTGGACCCCCTGGTCTCCTGCAAACTGTGCCTTGGAGAGTTCCCGCTGGAGCAGATGACCACCATTACTCAGTGCCAATGTGTCTTCTGTACACTAGTGAGTGCCCTTTCATCGTCTTTTACCCATCTTGTCAAAATGTCCTCTGTATGCATTAGGACTGGCACAGTAATTGTATAATCGTGTAACCGCCGATTTATGAATGAAGACCGTCATCAAAATTAAATAACCGCCATAACCGTTTTTATAGATTACAAAATGTAATAAAAAAATAAAAAAGTCAACAAACTGAGTAAAAAAAAAAAGTCATCCTGGTTTACATCTAACAACTGATATAAGGACACGAGAGTAGCAAAGCTAGTCACTTAACTAGTCACAAAGCAAAAACAGATTTTTAGAAATTTTTACAAATGTATTAAAAATAAAAACTGATCACATTTACACAAGTATTCACACCCTCTACTCAGTACTTTGTTGAAGTACCTTTGGCAGCGATTACAGCCTCGAGTATTCTTTGGTATGATGCTACAAGCTTGGCACACCTATATTTGGGGAGTTTCTCTGCCGCTGAAAAACATCCCCACAGCGTGATGCTGCCACCCGCATGCTTCACTGTAGGGCTGCTGCCAGGTTTCCACCAAATGTGATGCTTGGCATTCAGGCCAAAGAGTTCAATCTTGGTTTCATCAGACCAGAGAATCTTGTTTCCCATGGTTTGAGAGTCCTCTACATGCCTTTTGGCAAACTCCAAGTGGGCTGTCGTTTGCCTTTTACTGAGGAGTGGCTTCTGTCTGGTCACTCTACCAAGGCCTGATTTGGTGTGACCATTGGGTTCAGAGTGACCATTGGGTTCTTGGTCCTCCCTGAACAAGGCCTTTCTCCCCCGATTGCTCAGTTTGGCCGGGCGGCCAGCTCTAGGACAAGTTTTGCCGTTTTCTAAACGTCTTCCAGAACCTGTTGGGGCTAGGGGCAGTATTGAGAATTTTGAAAAAAATATGTGCCCATTTTTAACTGCCTCCTACACCAACTCAGAAGCTAGGATATGCATATTATTACCAGATTTGGATAGAAAACACTCTGAATTTTCTAAAACTGTTTGAATGGTGTCTGTAAGTATAACAAAACTCATATGGCAGGCAAAAATCTGAAGAGAAAAAAAAGAATTTTGTGGCTGTACTATTTTTTTGAGTCATTGTTAATAGATCACACAGTGTGAGAGGATTCATTTCGCACTTCCTACGGCTTCCACTAGATGTCAACGATCTTTATAAAGTTGTTTGAAGCGTCTATGATGAACAGAGACCGAATGACAAGGAAGAGAAGTTGACCTCCCTGGGATGTCGTCACTTCATTATTGCCCGCACCTGCGCATGCATGCATGTGAGTTCATGTCAAGCGAGACTTTTTTCAAAAACGTTTTTCAAGACACAGGAGAGGTCGGGTTGAAACATTACTGATGTTTCACGTTAAAAATGGCTCTAAAGATTGATGCTAAACAACGTCTGACATGTTTGAACGAATGTAAATAGATTATTTTTTTTACTTTTCATCGTGACTTCCTCGCCCTTTCCCGCCCTACTTTTTAGTAGCCTACCGAAGCGCTAACAACTTGGAGTTATTTGGACATCAATTATGAACTTTGTCGAAAGAAACCACATTTGTTGAGGACCTGGGATTCCTGGAAGTGCCAATGGATGAAGATAATCAAAGGTAAGGGATTATTGACAATAGTATTATTGATATTACATGGTTACAAGATGGTGCTAAACTGTATATCCTAGCCTATTGTTCTTAGCACAGCACCCCGTTTATTGCAAAGTGGGATTTCCCAGTAAAGTTATTTTGAAATCTGGCAATGCAGTAGCATTTACGAAATGTTAAACTATAATTATTTGAATGAAAATATTATAATTTACCAATGTTTTCGAATAGTAATTTTGTAAATTGTAACGTTGATTGACGGGAAGCATTTGAGGTAGAAAAAAATTCTGAATTTCACCACTACTGTAAAATGCTGTTTTTGGATATAAATATGAACTTGATGGAACAAAAAATGCATGTATTGTATAACATAATGCCCTAGGAGTGTCATCTGAGGAAGATTGTCAAAGGTTAGTGCATAATTTTAGCTGGTTATCTGCTTTTGGTGACGCCTGTCTTTGAATTGACAAAACATTACACACAGCTATTTTCAACGTACTCTCCTAACATAACCTAACTTTAGGCTTTCGCCGTAAAGCCTCTTTGAAATCGGACAATGTGGTTGAATTTAGGAGATGTTTATCTTTCAAATGGTGAAAAATAGTTGATTGTTTGAGAAATTGAAATTATTAGATTCTTGCCGTTTTGAATTTCCCGCCATGGTCTCTTGACAATGAATCCCATTACCGGGCAGGTATCCCCAACAGGTTTTAAGAATGATGGAGGCCATTGTTCTTGGGAACCTTCAATGCTGCATACATTTTTTTGGTACCCTTCTGCAGATCTGAGCCTTGACACAATCCTGTCTCGGAGCTCAACGGACAATTCCATCAACATCATGGCTTGGTTTTTTCTCTGTCAACTGTGGGACCTTATATAGATAGACAGGTGTGTATTTCCAAATCATGTCCAATCAATTGAGTTTACCACGGGTGGACTCCAATCAAGTTGTAGAAACATCTCAAGGCTGATCAATTGAAACAATAAGCACCTGAGCTCAATTTTGAGTCTCTTAGCAAAGGGTCTGAATACTTATGTAAATAAGGTATTTCTAAAAACCTGTTTTTGCTTTTTTCATTATGGGGTATTGTGTGTAGATTTGAGGAACAATTTAATTTTATACATTTTAGAATAAGGCTAATGTAACAATGTGGAAAAAGTCAAGGGGTCTGAATACTTTCCCAATTCACTGTGTGGGTGGGTGGATGGGCTGAAGCTTGGCCGCAAGACATTAACTCAAAGCACACATCAAATTCCACAAAGAAATGGTTAATTGACCACACAATCAGTCTCTGGACTTGAACCCCATTGAAAATCTGTTTAAAAATTTAAAAAAAAAATTATAATATTGAAGAGGGTACTCCATTAACACAGATGAAGGATATCAAGGATCTGGAAAGATTCTGTATAGCAAATTAGTAAGAACTTCTCACCCCACGTTAAAGAATAGCCTTTTCCCCTTTATTCAGATTACAACCTCTCACTTTCAGTTATTTGAAAAGGAAATAATCTCCCAAATATCGCTATCTTAAAACAAGCCATAAAAAGTTTGTTACGATTTCAATTTAATCCACGAGAAAAGACCGAACAAATAAAACAATAAATATTGTGGGCAAACTCAAATGTACTAATTGAAAAAAAACTGAAGATTTAAACCTGTTTTCTTTTAACTCCACCAGTCATATTTATAAGTTATGTCCCACATGCAGCTCAGGTTGCACATTTTGGGGAATATTCAGAGGTGTAAACTTTTTGTGGAAATATATGCAAATTAATATTAAGTTAATAAATATTATGTTTTTGCAAATAGATATGTTTACCATATATGGAGACAGAAACATAAGGTAAAATGTTTATCTTAAGTAGACATAATTGCAAATGATTAAATCCTTCCAATAGAAATGTTAAACTATTTAGTTACAAATTTAACTTTAATTAAATTAGTTGACTCTTCACATGGGATGATTTCACTGAACAACAAAAGAAAGGGAATATTGAATGATCCCCAAGGATCCATTGCATCTCCCCAAAAAGTTTTCAACATACATCTGTAAAATGATACTCAAGAAACTAAAGCTTTGGTTGTCTTCCTCTTAGGCTTCCATGTCTTCTCCCTGGACCTCCTCAATGTCCACCTCTTGAACATCAGACTCTGAGGCCTCATCTTCACTGTCACTTTCCAACCTTGTTGAGGTTTTCTCGTTGTCAGGCTCAAAAAGATTAGAATTTGCCCAGATGGCCACCAATTTTTAAACCCTGTTGTCAACCTGTTGCGTGCTTTGGTGTGTGTGTTCCCAAACAAGGACCAGTTGCGCTCTGAGGCGGCTGATGTTGGTGGGATTTGGAGGATGACGGAGGCAACAGGGGAAAGAGCCGCAGATCCACAAAGTCCCTTCCACCAGGTGGCTGACGAGATATGTTGGCACGACTGCCATATTACATCTCCATCCCAAAGCCTTTGCTTGGAAGTATACTTCGCCAGACTGCCAAGAACCTTGGCCTCATCCAGGCCAAGGTGACGAGACACGGTAGTGATGACACCATAGGCCTTGTTGATCTCTGCACCAGACAGGATGCTCTTGCCAGCATACTTGGGGTTCAACATGTATGTTGTGGCGTATATGGGCTTCAGGCAGAAGTCTTCATGCTTTTTGATCTATTTCAGAACTGCGGTGTACTCTGCTTGGAGCAACAGTGAAGTGGGCAGGGCAGTATGGATTTCTTCTCTTACATCTAAAAGCAGAGTCTGAACATCAGACAAAATGGCATTGTCTCCCTCCATCCATGCAATGGCTACTGCTATATGTTTCAGGAGTTTCAGGCTGCTTACCACTCTCTCCCATAATACATGATCCAGGAGGATCCTCTTGATGGGTCTGTCCATATCGGCAGACTGTGATATGGTAATTTCTTGGATAGACTCCTTCCCCTCCAGGAGACTGTCAAACATGATGACAACACCACCCCAACAGGTGTTGCTGGGCAGCTTCAAAGTGGTGCTCTTATTCTTCTCACTTTGCTTGGTGAGGTAGATGCTGCTATAACTTGATGACCCTTCACATACCTAATAATTTCCTTGGCTCTCTTGTAGAGTGTATCCATTGTTCTCAGTGCCATGATGTCCCTGAGGAGCAGATTCAATGCATGAACAGCACAGCCAATGGGTGTGATGTGAGCGTAGGACTCCTCCACATTAGACCAAGCAGCCTTCATGTTCGCAGCATTGTCTGTCACCAGTGCAAATACCTTCTGTGGTCCAAGGTCATTGATGACTGCCTTCAGCTCATATGCAATGTAGAGACTGGTGTGTCTGATCCTTGTGTCTGTGCTCTTGTAGAATACTGGTTGAGGGGTGGAAATTATGTAGTTAATTATTCCTTGCCCACGGACATTCGACCAGCCATCAGAGATGATTGCAATAGTCTACTTTCGCTATGATTTTCTTGACCTTCACTTGAACTCTGCATCCAGCAAATGAGTAGATAAAGCATGTCTGGTTGGAGGGATGTATGCTGAGCGAAGAACATTCAGAAATCTCTTCCAATACACATTGCCTGTGAGCATCAGAGGGTGAACCAGTTGCATACACAGCTCGAGCAAGACATTCATCAGCATTTCTCTGACTACATTCTTCCACTGAGTAAAAAAAAACTTATATTTCCAGGAGGACCATGAGCTGTTGCTATCGATAAGGTGTCTTCATCATTTTCACCTCGAATAGAAGTAGAGGGACTTTTGTCAGAGCTTGCTAGTTGTGAGCGCTGAGGCAACTTTATGCACTTGGCCAGATGATTCTGCAGCTTTGTTGCATTCTTCACATGATTTGGCACAGTATTTGCAAATGTACACAGCTTTTCCTTCTACATTAGCTGCTGTGAAATGTCTCCACACATCAGATTGTGCCCGTGGCATTGTCCTGTTAAGATTAGAAAAAAATGAGTTAAAAAAAAAAAAACATGTATGGAAACAGGTGAATTAACACTCCTCAGTTAGCATGCTCAAGCAAGCTAAAACCCACATGGTAGCAAAAAATAGCTAGCAGAAATTGTTAACAAGTTAGAAATTATTTAAACACACTTTGCTGTAGGCTACTATTTACTAGTTAACTTCTTGGGGCTATTTGGGACGTTAGCGTGCCACCCGTGGCGCACCCTATCAACTGCAGGTGCATGTCAAGAGCGGCAAATTTGAAACCTAATAAATGTCAAAATTCAAGTTTTTCAAACATACAACTATCTGACACCCTTTGAAAGATTAAACATCTCCTTAATCTAACCACGTTGTCCGATTTCAAAAAGGTTTTACGGGGAAAGCATAAAGTTAGGTTATGTTAGGAGAGTACATTGACAATAGCTGTGTGTACTGTATTGTCAATTCAAAGACAGGCGTCACCAAAACCATAAAATCAGCTAAAATTATGCACTAACCTTTTACAATCTCCATCAGATGACACTCCTAGGACATTATGTTAGACAATGCATGCATTTTTAGTTCTATCAAGTTCATATTTATATCCAAAAACAGCGTTTTACTATGGCGTTGATGTTCAGGAAATCGTTTCCCTCCAATAACCGGCAGTCAAGTCATCGCAACAAAATAATGAATTAATATTAGAAAACATTGGTAAAATATTATATTGTCATTCAAAGAATTATAGATTTACATCTCTTGAACGCAATCGACTTGCCAGATTTAAAAATAACCTTACTGGGAAATCACACTTTGCAATAATCTGAGCACTGCGCCCAGAAAAATACGCATTGCGATACAGACTAACCGCCATGTTGGAGAGATCTAAAATCGAAAATACTATGTAAATAATCCATTACCTTTTGATTCTCTTCATCAGATGTCACTTCCAGGAATCCCAGGTCCATAACGAATGTAGTTTTGTTCAAAAAAGCTCATCATTTATGTCCAAAAAGCTCCGTGTTGTTAGCACATGATCTAAGCCAGCCGGACTTCACTTCACGAACGGAAAAAATATATTTACGTTCGTTCAAACATGTCAAACGTTGTATCGCATAAATCATTAGGGCCTTTTTTAACCAGAACATGAATAAAATTCAAGGCGGACCATTGGGTTCTCTTTTAAAATGTTTCGGAATGAGAGTACCCAACATGAACTCGCGCGCCAGGTGTCTAATGGGACATCACCGTTCCAAGGCTCTTCTTCAGTCAGATCTCAGAGTAAAAGACTCAAAACACTTTGTAAAGGCTGGGGACATCTTGTGGAAGCAATAGGAAGTGCCAAAACATTCCTCAGCCCCTTTGTTTTTCAATGGCAGAGGCTGAAAGTCAATTCAACACATCAGGTATCCACTTCCTGTCAGAATCTGTCTCAGGGTTTTGCCTGCCAAATGAGTTCTGTTATACTCACAGACACCATTCAAACAGTTTTAGAAACTTTAGGGTGTTTTCTATCCATATATAATAAGTATATGCATATTGTAGTTACTGGGTAGGATTAGTAACCAGATTAAATCGGGTACATTTTTTTATCCAGCCGTGAAAATACTGCCCCCTATACCCTAACAGGTTAACAAAAAATCATGTATGTCATATAAAATATATTCAAGGCTCAGTGTCGTTATCCTCACAAGGTGAGGCTGCTGGAGTATCAGAAACAGGAGATCCAATCATTTTGATAATATTTTTTGGCTATTTTATTATTTTTAAACAATCTCTTTCTCTGAGCAATTGTATTAATATAAAATAATGTCCATACAATACAATTCATCTCAGTATTTGTATTATTTATTTTATGCAGTCTTTTTTGCTCATCTTTATCAAGGGATCCAATAATTCCAGATCCCACTGTACCTCACATACTTAGTTAATAATTAGATCTAGGACCTATTGGGAGTGAGCAACTCCTACACACGTAAGTCCATGGTCCGCCTACCAGGGTAAATCTGAAATCTCATTGCAACTTTCAATCCCTTCTTGACTTCCTGATCTTGCTATTTTGTTTGCATTGCATGTAGAGAAATATAACTTGTATCTTCCAGTGTTTACATGTCATTAAACTACACTGAACTACATTTCTCCCACAGTCAATCTGGACTGATGTCCAGTTGCATGAATTCAGAGAGACAAATGGACATTTGACCTGACAAGCAAGCTGGTACCACAGCCATGACTCTCCCAGCATGGGAAATGTCTAAACATGCTTGAAAACTCAGCCCCTCTTATCCTCAGCCTTAATATGAATCATGCTATTTCTCTTGCCACTCTGTGTTTGGACAGTGGGAGAAATACAAAACATGAGAAACGATTTTGTTTTTTACCGAACCATAAAAATAATGAGGCATAAAAAGTAAATAACTCAGTGATAAATATCAGGTGTGCTGTACTTGTTTTACGACGATGGCCTATTTGAACGGTGAAGCATCGCGCCATTAGCAAGTTCTGATTATACCGTTCCTGTTCACTGGAGCTCAATCAGAGCTATGAAAGAGCAATGGCTTTTAGTTTGGGAGTAAACTAATGTTCACTGCAGTTGCTTATAGGGAATGGACAGGATTTGTAGCACAATGAAAGTGTACATATTGTAGCTGAGAGGAGTCTTAGTTTAGAAGTCCCTCTATCGTTATCTCATTAATAAATAAAACAATACTTTCATTAGGATGTTATGTGGTTAGCATGCTTCTCTTTAGCTAACCAGACACTGTAAACAAAAAAAATAGATAGCAGAATGAATAGTCGATGCCAAAAGCAGAGAACATCTACTACGGGTTTCAGAGAGGGAGAGGCACAGTGGAGTTTGTCATCGCACCACACAATAGGCCTACACGTTTTCTGATTGACTGCATGGCCATAGAATAAGGTCAATGTTATGCTCTTTTTTTTTTCTTTCAGTGCCTGAAGCAGTATGTGGAACTCCTGATCAAAGAGGGCCTTGAAACTGCTATTAGCTGTCCAGACTCTGCCTGTCCAAAACGAGGACACTTATTGGAAAATGAGGTATTATTTCCAACTATTTGTATTTTACTGTTAATCATTTGATTGAGGGGAAGATACAATTATGATATTGATACATTGAACAAAAAACAGTCATGTATTGTACCATC
The DNA here is from genome assembly GCF_901001165.1 of Salmo trutta. Lineage (NCBI taxonomy): Eukaryota > Metazoa > Chordata > Actinopteri > Salmoniformes > Salmonidae > Salmo > Salmo trutta. The sequence goes on along the minus strand of NC_042981.1, from coordinate 38,807,909 downwards.
ACACTTCAGCAGGCGCTTATTTCCAGTGAACAGTTGCTTAATTGTAAGAACCTTTCTTACATCAGAACACGCACATACACATCTTCATAATTCATGCGAGTGAATTCATGATCACAATACACAAAGTTGTGGCAAGTTGGAGGATAATTGCATTTGATTTTACTGGACTTGATGCTTGCATTTTACAGCAACAAAACAGAATCAATGCAGAATTGACAGAAGTGTCTTTCATAAAGTGTGTTCATATCGAGACGACAAAAGGGAGGTTACACAGACATAACACAACACAGTCATGATAGATGATGGGGGAAACTAGCCTGAGGGCCAGTCTGTTTGTGCTATCATATCAACTTCTTGTCATTCATTGTCATGCCAATGATTGGCTTGACATTGAGCAACGGAGTTGGCAAGAACAAACCGATCCGGGACCTGGCTATGGAGACACAGCCACTATTTCATAGTGAGGCACAATGCATTGCATGTATTGCATGTATACCATCAGATCATCAAGGAAAACCATGTGACCAAAGCCCCTCAACTTCACCATTCTTTGGTAAAGCCTTAAGGGGACAGTAGTGCCCACAGAAGAGGATTTTCTGTGTGTCGTTGTGGCGGATGAAGAACAAAAAGGGGTAGTCGGCTTTGAAGGTGTTTACTTCAGGTTTCCAAAAATAAGAAAATAAGTCATATTATTCAAACAAGCTAGCGGTGATGGCAGCGGCCTTGTTGCACTGCTTGTTCACTTCTACAAAGGCCTTTTTTACCACTCCAGACTAGACCAGTCCGCTACACCAGTCTAAGGCGTCAACTATGCCCGTCCTAGACAAAATGTCATTCAGGTTGTAGGTCTCATCCAATTTACATTGTGGATGTTACACTCGTGCCTCCATGTACTGGATCCTCACTGGCCCCGTCCATGCCGCAAAGTTCTCATATGTGAGCTGCTTCTCCAGCCCTCATCAGGGAGCATAATGAGCATGCTCACATTGGTTCCTTCATAGGGCATCTCCAGAGTCTGGAGGTTCATATCAGGGATGAAGGTCAAGTGGACATTGAATATCATTTTCATATTTTCTACCTGGCAGTTTCTAAATCTTGCTCACTTTGAACCTGATCTTCTCAGGACTCCTCAAATGCCTCTCTCCACTTGCCCTTGAAGTAGATTGCAGTCACCAACACTAGTTTTGTTAAAGAGTTGAAAGTCTCCTCCCATCAGGTAATTCATTTTACCCTCTATTTCTCCACCCAGCTTTATACATACCCCCTTGCAGCCTCTACACTGGACCTCCAACTTGGCACTGTAGTACTTCTTGGTTTCACTGAGGAAAGCCTCAGCCTCCTTAGAGATGGTTGGCCAGGCTCAGTGCGTATGGGGCTCCCCCTTTGTTCAGCACAGACAGATGATCCTCTTCAATCTACAGACAATACCCCATAATGACGAAGCAAAAACTGGTTTTTAGAAGTTTTTGTAAAAAAGTACAATTAAATATCACATTTACATAAGTACTCAGACCCTTTACTACTACTTTGTTGAAGCACCTTTGGCAGCGATTACAGGCTTCAGTCGTCTTGGGTATGACGTTACAAGCTTGGCACAACTGTTTAGGGAGTTTCTCCCGTTCTTCTCTGCAGATCCTCTCAAGCTCTCTCAGGTTGGATGGGGAGCGTTGCTAAACAGATATTTTCAGGTATCTCCATAGATGTTCGATCGGGTTCAAGTCCGGGCTCTGACCACTCAAGGACATTCAGAGACTTGTCCCGAAGCCACTCCTGCGCTGTCTTGGCTGTGTGCTTAGGGTTGTTATCCTGTTGGAAGGTGAACCTTTGCCCCATTCTGAGGTCTTGAGCACTCTGGAGCAGGTTGTCATCTAGGATCTCTTAGTACTTTGCTCAATTTATCTTTCCCTCAATCCTGACTAGTCTCCCTGCCCCTGAAAAACACCCCACAGCATGATGTTGCCACCACCATGCTTCACTGTAGGGATGATGCCAGGTTTCCTCCAGACGTGACCCTTGGCATTCAGGCCAATGAGTTTAATCTTGGTTTCATGAGACCCAGAGAATCTGGTTTCTCATGATCTGAGCCTATTTTAGGTGCCTTTTGGCAAACTCCAAGCGGGCTGTCTTGCCTTTTACTGAGGAGTGGCTTCCGTCTGGCCACTCTACCATAAAGGCCTGATTGGTGGAGTGCTGCAGAGATGGATGTTCTTCTGGAAGGTTCTCTCATCTCAAATACTTATTTTCCACCATAATTTGCAAATAAATTCATTAAAAATCAATGTGATTTTCTGGATTTTCTTTCTTCTAATTTTGTCTGTCATAGTTGAAGTGTACCTGTGGTGAAAATTACAGGCCTCTCGTCTTTTTAAGTGGGAGAACTTGCACAATTGGTGGCTGACAAAATACTTTTTTGCCCCACCATTTAATGTGAAAAACATCAAGCGGTCTGAATACTCTCCAAATGTACTGTAGGTAAAAACAATTTAAGAATACATATTTAAGTATTTTCTTTCTTCCATATTTACACAGTTAGTACGGTAGTTATTTACACATGCGGGGGAAGTGGAAAGTTCCAATTTAAAGGGACAGTTACAGAAATAGTTAGTCTCCTTACCTTTAAACTTGTATGGGCCAAGATAAACTTTAATTCACTCTTCTGATTTATTTACTAAGCCGCTGCTATCAACTACTAATATTAGCATTGATGACCAAAACCAATGAATTTCAAGTGGCCGTCGTGGATTTGAAAGACATAAAAATATATATATATATCTCAGGGATTAGTGTCTTTCCTGGCCCAATAAACTTATTTACTTTTATTGATATTTAGACCTTTTGAACATGTTCAATTACTATGAACATATAGGTAATGTGTGTGCTTTATTTAGATGAAAGAAATCTCTTAACATGACCTCAGAGACCTCTGAGGCTGAGGAAAGACAGTGTTTTTAATTAGGGTCCCTTGCCGAGCAGATGTTAGCCCTCTGTGAATATCGCGCTCCGTCTTCTCCAAAACTACCTGCACAAACCAGTCTGGCCTAGCTCCGTCTCAGCTCTGGCCCACCTTCTAGACGTATCAGCATGTTTATACAGAGTGAATGGGCCCCGCTTGTCTGCGTCCTTCCCCGATTTGGGGTCAATCCGAAGGCACTGTGCCCCACCTCTCACTCTCTGTCTCGGAGGCCGGCGGCACGGCCGTATGTTTCCAATCAATCAAAGTCACTGGCCTTTAATGGGACCCGGCTTGTCACACCAGTCAGAGACGAGGCGTCTCTCATCCAGCCGCTGTGACAGATAAGTCTTTGACTCATAATTGACTGTTCTCACACTCAACCGATTGTTATTTTCATCATTGCGTAATGACTACATTTAACCTTTTAGTATATGTAGCCAGTATGCAAGTATACCGCTCACGGAACATGTGAATAAAACCGATGGGCTAGTCCTAATTATGCTGAAATTGAGTGAGGTTTTGTAATTGATCATCTTCAGACTAGTGTGGCTGAAAGCATCATGTCCTGTATTCGTTTGGTACGCTATCGCAAGGGCGTTTATGTTCCTAACTCTTCCTCTTCTTTCTCCTGCAGATTGAGTGCATAGTGGCTACAGCGATTATGCAGAGATACAAGAAGCTGCAGTTTGAGAGGGGTAAGTGGGAGAGTAACCGCACTGACCGCATCACTGCTCATAGACGTGTGGGGCGTGTAGGTAATTGAGCCCCACCTGGCTCCCTTGTCTCCCCACACCATTTAGTATTTATTAGGGATCCCCATTAGCTGCTGCCAAGGCAGTAACTACTCTTCCTGGAGTCCAATATCAATTTGACCTGGAGGACAATGACAACCCTCTACCTTTTTTTGGCTAAATTCTGTATCAAAGTTTAACATGGCCACCATCAAAGATGCATGGGGGAAAAGCCTTTTCAGGTTCATTTAAAGTGATGTTAATTGGATAGGTAGTGCTATATCATAACCTAAACTGTGTCTGGCTGGGGACTATATATCTATACAGTATGTCTAAATATCCTAATTCAAAGCCTTTAATATTTAGTCCCTGTGTTAAGTTATGAATTCATCATCTGTGGTTGTCTGTCTGTATATTTAATAAAAGGTATTTTTATACCTTTCGAATGTGAGCGATGACGTAAAAGTCTCACTGAGGAGTATAAGGGGGTGCCTTTCTGCTGTGAATGGCGTATGGCCATTCACCGATATTGATGCACGAACCGGTTTGGGTTTTTACTTTACCTTGTATAACGGTATTTCAATGTTTGGTTTGTTAAATGTGTTAACGCCGGTTCTTCGGCGGTGAATTAATGTCCGTTTTTGTTGTTTACTCCGTTTTCTACTTGAGTCGTCTCTCTCCTTCCAGACACACCATTCCCCACCCCCTGTCATTCAAGGAGAGCAGTTTTGCGCTACCACGAGTCGCAACAACCACTCACAGTCAGTCTTCATGGTCAATGGTGCAGATGCAATGCTGCAGATCTGGCTAGCCAGCTAGCCAGCTAGCTAGCTAAATGTACTTAGTCAGAGCAAAAGTAGCTAACTAGCTAATACAGCCTGATACCAGTGCTGGTGTAGGCCTAGATCAGCATGTTTACGCAATGGTATATTATAAATAAGAGAGGAATAGGCAAAGCATGGACATTTTAGCTACATCAAAGCAACAGTAAGATACCATTTTTTTTATGTAGCATTCATTATTGTCCACTGGGAAACACTGACCAACACTTTGGTTCCTTCCCTGTCCCAATAGCCCTGTTTTTTTCACTATTCAAAGTGCCTACTATATTCCAACTTTTGAAATTTCATTGAACAGTATAAAACAATCAGAATGGACAAAGCCCCATTAAAAAAAAAAAAAAACACTTAGAATGTATGTGTTGCCACCCTAAGGTCATACGCTACTAATAAAGCACATTTAGAACTTTTATTATTAACAAACCTCAAATACCACCAAAAATGTGAATAATATTGTGATTATGATATGTGCTAATCTGTGACATGGGGTTCCCACGCTAATCTCAGCCAGACTTGCACACCCACTCTATATGGCATGTGCCTTGAAGGTACTCCACCCATCCAAAGGCACAAACACAGACGCACATTGTGGACACACAAGGATGGAGAGTCGCAGAGCCAGAGCAGCACAGACAGCAGGACAGCAGGGCAGGGGGCTGCCATTTTGGTTCAACAGCAACAGACTGAGGGACATGCGCGAGTCAACAGAACAGAGCCATGTGATAGCAAGCAGTGTGTGTTAGTCATTGGGACAGGATGGTTGGACTTGCTATGTAGCCACAGAGACCAAACATTGAGCGTCTGCCAACTTTGTTTTAGTTTGGTAGAAGCACATTCAAATAGGGTGATTTGGAGAAAAATAGATGTTGATTTAGCTGCTGTGTTAGGGAGCACCAACTGATCTGTGTGTGCATATGTCAAATGACACTTGTGCTTCTGAGAGTGTGTCCTTGTGCATAGGTTAAACGCATGAAATAAAAAGATACATGTTTTATTAATAGACACGAAAAAAGACAACAATCAACAGTAAAGTAGTAAACCACGTCCAGCACATAGTGCCTATGTCTCTGTGTTAACACACACACACAGACTTTCTCATTTGCAATGGCTTTTTGCACAGATTACAGATCTGTAATCTGTGCAAAAAGCCATTGCAAATGAGAAAGTGTGTGTGTGTGTGTGTTAACACAGAGACATAGGCGCTACAATCACCTCGTGACCTCATGACCTGTCACCATGCTTTGGAAGCAGTCACTGTATACAGTACTGTTGGTGGTGACACCTGGTTTTGTGCCACCACAGAGGTGCTTCTGGACCCGTGCCGGACGTGGTGCCCATCGTCGTCATGCCAGGCAGTGTGCCAGCTGAAGGAGATGGAGGTGGCGCAGCCCCAGCTGGTGAAGTGTGCCGTGTGCACCCTGGAGTTCTGCTCAGCCTGCAAGGCTAACTGGCACCCCGGGCAGGTCTGCCCACCCCAGGAGAACAACCTGCCCATCACCGCTTTCCTACCCGGAGAGACCAGGTATGGAACTGGACTGTTGCCTCTTCCTTCATCATTTCAATCACTTCCTCTCCACCTCATCAATTCTTTGATATCTGTAGAGACCAGGTATAGATGGAGCTGGAGTTTTTCCTCTTCTTCCTCCTCTGTCTTCACCATCTCAATCGCACTCTCCTCCCCATCACCTCCTCAAGCTAGTTAAGAGAGGTTAGACTCTGTGAACGTTGAATGACATTTCATCGCAAAAAGCATAGGTTCTCATTCAATCAATCAGGGTAACTGTCTTTCCGCAGTGAGCCACACTGTAAACACTGCGTTGTTGAGACTATAAACTCGTACGTTTGACAGGAATAATGTCCTTATCCTGGAAACCCTGGTGCCATTATCCACACACACGTTCACTCACACGTTCGCGCGCCCACACACAACACACACAACACACACACAAACAGCTTGTAGTTGTTTTCTCCTAATGTGGTTGATGATCTGCCCTCACCTGCTCTCACCCCTCTACTGAGGACACTGTGAGGACACAGCCTCTGGTCCCCGTGGGAACCTGTATTTACCACTCTGGATACCAGCCTAGCTACTGCTGTGTTGATGTCTCCATGAAGCCAGCTGCTCTCATGCATAACCATCCAGGCACTAGTCATCTAGTGCCTTCTAGTGCATATTTAATATGACTGAGTGTATTGGCTGGAGCAGATTGCCTGATGATAGTCCTGGGGGACCCATGGGCTCAGATAAGGCTAGCCGAGGTTGATCAAGGTCACAGAGGAAGTCAATATGTCAATATAAGGAGTCATTAGAAGTCAAGGCCGTAACTCTTAGCCAACCTGCATTTGGACTATTCGTCTACTTAAAACTCTAGAATGCGGTGGCCCAGTGGCAAAGCTACACTACATGACCAAAAGTATGTGGACATCTGCTCGTCGAACTTCTCATTCGTAAATCATGGGCTCTGCTGCTATAACAGCCTCCACTCTTCTGGGAAGACTTTCCACAAGATGTTGAAACATTGCTGCAGGGACTGGCTTCCATTCAGCCACGAGTCAAACCCGAGATTTGTCTGTCGACTCCGGCGAGCTTTACACCATACCAGCAGATGTTTGGCATTGCTCATGGTGATCTTAGGCTTGTGTGCAGCTGCTCGGACACGGAAACCCATTTCACGAAGCTCCCGACGAACAGTTCTTGTGCTGACGTTGCTTCCAGAGGCAATTTGGAACAGTAGTGAGTGTTGCAACCAAGGACAGACTGTTTTTAGGCGCCATGCGCCTTAGCACTCCGCAGTCGAGTCCTGTGAGTTTGCGTGGCCTACCACTTGGTGGCTGAGCCGTTGTTGCTGCTAGACGTTTCCACTTCACAACAACAGCAGAAATTTGACAAACTGACTTGTTGGAAAGGTGGCATCCTATGACGGTGCCACGTTGAAAGTCCCTGAGCTCTTCAGTAAGGCCATTCTACTGTCAGTGTTTGTCTATGGAGATTGCTTGACTTTGTGCTCGATTTTTATACACCTGTCAGCAACGGGTGTGGCTGAAATAGCCGAATCCACTAATTTGAAGGGGTGTACACATACACTATATATACACACACACAAAAGTATCTAAAAATAAAGCGAGGGAGAGGGTTGTGGAGTTGTCCTCAGATGTCACGAAAAGGCCACAGTGGTTTAAAGGGGAAGTTTCTAACTTTACAACTTAATGTTAGATGGTTCCTCGCCCTGAAAGTAGTCTATGGGCCAGAAGAAACTGTAATCCATAGTTCAGTTTTCTCTAAACAGCCACAACAAACTTCATCTAACTTGAGCCATGGATTGTTTTTTTCCAGGCCCATACACTACTTTTAGGTTGAGGGACCATCTAACATCAAGTTGTAAAATCCTGAACTTCCCCTTTAAACTCTGCCGCTTCCTCTCTCTCTCTACCCCTGTCAGGACTCCAAGTATGGCTTGTATGGCTCTTACTGTGATTACTGTACATACTGCACTTATCTAAACAATGAGCTCTGGAGTACGTTCTTCTCCTCTCTCCCCTTCAAGTGTGTGGGAAATTAGTGTCCTAATTCGAATGGACTCCACGTACACTATTAGCCCGATCTGCACCCAGCTGACATATGCAGCAATTACCTCAAAGGGCAAATGTATTACTCTGTGGACCTTTCCCATTTGCCTGGATCTTGCTGCCTTTTGCTGATACAATTTTTTAAATATTTTTTTCTCCCATGACATTCCTCTGACATAACAGCCAGCATTCAGAAGGACACTCTCTCCTTAATCCTCACACTGATCCAGGTATTTTACCATCTGACCTTTAGCCTGTATTCCATTACATTCAGGCCTCTATCCCGTTCCTTCCAGAGTAAAAGCTAGAATCCGAAAGTCCTGTTTAGTTACAAAATGGCTGCCAGGGTATCAAATGAAGTAGGACATGAAAGGTGTGCATTAATTCACTCTGGCCAGATGCGATCAATAGCCGGAGAATTGGCTCAGAAAATGAATGTGCTTGTTCCTCTCTCTCCGCCTCTCTGACACTTGAGAGGACAGCCGACAGCATCACCTGCTCTCCTTTCTGGCCTTCAAGAGTCAGCAGCACTCAGGTGGGGAAAAGACACAACAGACCTGCCTTTAAGATGAATAGAAGAAAGAAAAGCCTGAAAGGAGTGGGAAGAAAGAAAGGCAGAGACAAGCACACTTTACATTTCTCATTTCGTTTGCGTTTCAGGTGTTAGGAGAAAATTCTGTTGACGTTTATTGCAAGCTTAGATCTATTGCACATTAACAAAGGCTGTTCAAGATCTGTGGCATGATAAACTGTATGAGTGGATAATCTCTTGTGGCATTCTGGATCTCTGATGTATCATGGTCTTTGTTCTTTAGCGTCATTCAGCGAAAACAATTGTTTCACCCAACATTTGTTTAAGAAACGTAACACACTGAACATGGTGCTCTCTCCCTCTCGCGCTTACCGTGTCTCCTCAGCTCCTTCTACAAGAGTGACGATGACGATGGTCCCATCAAGCGCTGTCCCAAGTGTAAGGTGTACATCGAGAGGGACGAGGGCTGTGCCCAGATGATGTGTAAGAACTGCAAACACGCCTTCTGCTGGTACTGTCTGGAGTCACTGGACGTGAGTAGAGAACCTTGTCGCACGCGCACACACACACCCCTTTCTAGTTGTACTTTCTGGAGCCCCTGGATACGAGTACAACTTTGTCCCAATGTTTCCCCAAAACACCTCCCCACATCTGTGCCGCTGCAACATGTTCGTATAGAATAATACACACGTAACTTTGCAAATGAGTTTTAATTTCCCTTTTCAGTATGTTGGTCCTGACTTCAATACAGCAGTCTGAAATGTGCATAGAATTCACTCTGTGTATATTTCGCATGTCTGGTGTTAGCAGTGTGAGCAGTGATCCAATGTGTTATCAGGGAATAACAGCACTGCAGGAGGTGTGATAAGGCTGCAGGCGGATGGATTTCCAAATCCAAACCCGTTTTTATGATGTTTGATACAAGACAATGGAACTGAAACAGAGGGATTTTATCTGGGCTTGTAGGAGGCTTTACTGGCAGTGGCTTAAGTCAATTCTAATTGCAGACCACAGGCGATTTTACGCCACACTGGTAATTTAAAAGCAATTTTCTCCAAGCAGCTGCCCCTACCTCTCAGTACTAACGATAGATCATTGTTTTCTCCTCTTCGCGTGTGTGTGTGCGTGTGTGTGTGCGTGTGTGTGTGTGTGTGTGTGTGTGTGTGTGTGTGTGTGTGTGTGTGTGTGTGTGTGTGTGTGTGTGTGTGTGTGTGTGTGTGTGTGTGTGTGTGTGTGTGTGACACAGGATGACTTCCTCCTGATCCACTATGACAAAGGGCCCTGTCGAAACAAACTGGGCCACTCCAGGGCGTCTGTCATCTGGCACAGAACACAGGTGAGTAAAGTTAGTGTGCCCACTTTCCTCCTTTGTCTCACTCACTCTCACACACACACTGGACTTCCCCTATGTCTGCAGCATGTGCTAGGGCACATGCACACACTTTTCCCCTCACACAAACACTTCCACACACACGCACATGTTTTTAACGTGAATAAACATGGAGGGTGCTCTGTGAAAACACTAGTCGGTAGGGGAGCGCAGCTTGGTTGACGTGCTCTGTGTGCCGGCCCGTTGTTTGTGTCAATGTGTCTCCAGCATAGCTTTCTTATAGTTGATTTCTTTCTGTGTATAATATGTGGACATTTGCGCGTCACTTATGAGGTCAGAGTAATGCTTTTACTTTGGCACAATCTCTAAAGTAAAAAGCAGGGGCGCAACTTTCACTGCACATTCTGAAATGGCATTTTTGTCCCCCACAGTTGTATCATTGGAACGCGATACAAAACGAGGCAACGGCGTGCTTTAGGACCATGCGGACGCCTCCGAGTTGACTGGATAAAAAAATGATATTCATTAAAACCAAAGTTGTGCCCCTGGTAAAACGTAACACTGGTTGCTCAATATTATTTTACGGTACTGTTAAGCTGTTCAGTTACAACATGCATAATGCATGCCATACATTACGAAATAAAAGTCCAACACATCCTTTCGAATTCTGATTCTAATATCGAGTGAGAATATTGAGTAGACGTTATATATTTTCTTGTTCCCCCAGTCGTCGCCCAGCTCTAGCTATCGTCCGGCGCATATCTAGTCGTAGACGAGCACATTTCCCGGGTTTAACAGAGCGTTGTGAACGCTACGCTAGCATACACACTGACATCTGTTGCCCAGTAGGACAGGCTGAGTCATTTGAGCATGATTACAGCTTGTGGTACTGCACCTCCTTTACCCAGCCCGTGCAACCTCACTGCTCCCCAAGTCCAGTCTCTCTCTTTAGCTTCTCATGAATGCATAACACATACAGAAAGGACCCCGGGGCCCTTATTTGCAAAATAAGTGCTGATCTAGGATGAGGTCCTCCCTGTCAATGTAATCTTATTCATTATGGCAAAAACAGATCCTAGATCAGCACTCCGACGTTTTATGAATTAAGGCCCTAATATATTAGGGCAAATCCTGCCTTTTACTAAGAAAGCTCAGCCTCTGTGTTTTCTGTTTTTGCCTCTGTATCTGATTTTTCAAATCAGTTTTGAGATTTGAGCTGAGGGGTCTGCATCCGCTAGGGACGCCATAGAAGGAATGAAGGTCACCTCTCTCGACGCTTTACTGTTCTCAGATCAGACATGGTCTATTATATACGGTAGCTTTGTCAAGGGTTGGTTGATCTGAGCAAATAGGATATCACGTTAATACAGGTATGCCGGTGGAACTAAAGGTTCATGGGGTGCTCGTCTGGGTAAATAATGTGATTTACTAAGACCTCCAAAAAGAGGGAAGTGGACAGAAATACACAAGAATGGATCGCAACAACAATGTATATACTTGCATGGAGCTATTTAATCAACAGGTCTTTGTCATAGGATGCCACTCTCTGCTGTTTTGTCCTGCATTGGCCCGCCCTGGATGATCCTCAAAATGACTCTCCTCCTACTCTGACACTGGCAGAAGTCCGTTCATTTATTCTAAGAAGGCAGGATTGCGTGTAATTGCTACTTTCGAAGGCCATTTTGTAGCTGAGATGTTTCTGCTCGTATATGATGCCCCCATGTGGTGAGATGGGAGACTTGCACTACAAAGATTGAAAATAACTCGCACGGGGGTTATGATCACGTCAAACAAGAGAGCAAGTTTTGAGAAGGGAAGTGGAAATGATTTGGGGTGTATTATCTTGTTAAGGGATCTCTCGTACGCTAGTCCTGTTTTCAAAGTATTTTCTATATAGTGCCAATTGTGTTCTTCCTTAGTGATATGTTTGCAGTGTAGCTAAACAAAAGGTGTCTTATTTGATGGTGCCTCTGTCTTGTTTGCAGTCTCTTACTCTCTCTCTCTCTCTTTCTCCAAGGTGGTGGGGATCTTCGCTGGCTTCGGCCTTCTCCTGCTGGTGGCCTCTCCCTTTCTCCTCCTGGCCACGCCCTTTGTCCTCTGCTGTAAGTGCAAGTGCAGCAAAGGGGACGACGACCCCCTGCCCACCTAAACCCCGCCTCACTCATCTTAGCAGGCGGCCATATTTCTTTTCGTCCCTTCTGTTTTCTCCCTCCAAGCTTCTTGCGGTGCTTCATTTAACGGGGCTGGGGCCTAGCTGCGCTGTCTCGGCCCAGCCGCATCCCGATCCATCTCGCTCGCAGTGTCATGGTGGGACAGGAGGAGTCGTGTTGACCCTGTGCTCCCTGGCCTGGTGGAAGATGGGTTCACAGAGGTCAGACTTTGAGGACGACAATGATGCGCCTCTCTGTGGGCTTCGGAGCATGTGTCCGTTTACTGTAGCAGGGCCACTCTGAGGCCTTGAGGTAAGCTACAGACAGTGGTGTAGTACAGAACCGAAGAAGAAGAGGATGTTTTATCAAGAGAAGAGGGATAAAGACGTGATGTCTGAATCCTCTTGTCGGAGACATTTTCATGCAGGAGCTGCTACTATCGGAGGACCTTCACCTTAACTCGTTTCAGTCGAGTTTCTTGTTTTTGTTGGTTTGTCGAACACAAAGCTTTCCCCCCCTGTACTCTCTCTTTTTAGCTCTCAACATACAGGAAATAGCACTGTGTTTACTCATTAAAGACACTCCGTTTGTCGCTTTAAGAACCGGGGCGGGAGTCGGGAGGTTTTCGGTCTCTCACTCCCCTGTACAGCACGTTCTCTTGGTGGTGTCTGTGTTTCTGTAATCTTTTGCTCTGCTCCCACTATCAGCAAGAAGTTATTCTTTTTACAAAATGGATTTCAACTCCTCCTATATGTGTCTTTGTGAGAGAGGGTCCCAAACTCCTTCTCACAGCCCAAAAAGAAGACTCCTGGTCCTGTGTTTACAAAGAGTCTCAGAGTAGGAGTGCCTGTCTAGGCAAGACAAAACTGATCCTGTATCAATACTCCTACTTCAAGGCACTTTGTGAACATGGGCCCTGAACATTCGTCTCCCCATCCACACAGACGTGAACAAACCATCTGGATGGAACTGGTTCTGACTTGTGTTGTCGAATGGAATACTTTAATATAGATGTCGTGGTGTTCGTTCTGAGTTCCTCTAAACTCAAATAAGAATACTATTTAGCCACATAGCAACAAATGGCCTTAAATGAATAAGAAACAAAGCCAAAAAAGCCACCTCCAGTATTCTGAAGAAGAAGAAAAAAACTGTCTTACAAAAACACATGGCCATTGTCCAATTCCGTCCTTGTGAAAGCACACTTAAATAATGAATTTGTTTAATGCATCACAGTCAGTCATTAAAACCTGTCTATTTTCAGGTAGAACATATGAAATTAATTTGTCTCTCTGATACAAAGATGTCCCTTCATATGATCTATATTACATTGATGTTGGTCATCTGTCCAACTACTCTAATGAACAATAATCGTATACAATGTTTTCTTTATTGTGTGAATCTGTGGCAAACTTGCATAATGTTAGTGGTATTGTTGTCAACGTTTTTGTTGGGAGCAAGTCGAGAGCTCTCGCTACATGCAGCTACTGCAACCTACGCAGGGATATAAACATGTCAAGAACTTCACTGGACTGTTTTGGACACATCCGAAAACTGCTCTACACATGACTGTATCTATGCAAGTTAGGAAATGTACAATCTTAGTATCTTAGTCTTGCTGACAGTGTGGTCATATCAAGTGGTCCAGTATGTTATACCAGATTCCATGTGCCATTATCACATCATACAGTAAAAATTTCACAAAAGGGTGGTTGACTTACATCAGATGTATTGCTAGTTTTTTTTTTTTTTTTTTTTTATCTATCAGGGAAGCCATACATTATTTCATCACCATAATTTCCCCGTAAGTTGTTGCATCAGAACTTGTGGTGAGGAGGCATTTACTGTAGCTACACCATTTCTCACTCTGAAACCCATTTAAACTCGATCAGTCATTGGCGTTCCGCCTTCAATAAGCCACTTTGGAACACATACAGAAAAGCCTGGGTGCCAGTCTGTTTCTGCTCTCTTGCCAACTCCTTATGAAATTGTCACGCAAAACTGGCTTGACAATGGATTTAGGGAAAAAGCACAAACAAATCCGGGACTACTGTAGACTACATACAGAATACTGAGATACTCTTCTCAGAAATCCCTGATTTTTAATTTTGCTCTTCCATATTGGTCTCCGCGTAGCATTCGAAGAGTGGGTATGGCAGTTACTCGAACTAGCATTAGCCATTCACCTCTAGCTCATGGTAGCCACCACACACAAAGAAAACATTAGCCTTAACTTTTAAGTACCTCGTACCTTTAGCCTCATCATTTCCCGCTAACCCTTAATGCATGCAAGTAGTCAGACTCGATTTAAAAAATTTAAAAAAAAAAACATTTCAGTTGAGCTAATTTACCCTCATTTTCTGGCAATAGGGAATATGAAGGTCCCAACTGAGCATGTCTTTGTGTGACAATCATGCCAAGCAAGTCTTGTGGGTGGCGATAGAGAGTAAGTGAATAGTTTCAAGCGTTTTAAGGTTTGTAAAGTAAAAGTGGAGATCTTATGGCCGGTTCCAGGCATAAGCCAATCAGGGTCTCAACTTACTGTTGAGAGTAAGAATAGTAGAGTACACCAGGTGCTATTTTGGAATTTGGTTGTGCGTTAGCAGTTTTTCTCTTATGTCACTCACTGACAGTCAATTAGCAATGTCAGTTAACAATTTTCAGAGTGGTAGTTAGATGGCTAGACTATCTAAACCCGTAGTAATCATGGCTGCATACCGACCGGGCATGCATGGCACGTGCCCAGGGGCCCTGACCTCCAGGGGGCCCCCATTTTTTAATTTGTTGGTCATTCTCACTCCGATATCATATTAACATGGCATAAGTCATTATAAAATGTGTAGAATTGCAGTAAATTGGCTGTAAAACTGAAATGTTTTATTTCTGCCCCATGGCAAAATTTGTAGAATTATCTGACTTTTCTACAATTGCAAAGTTCTCTCCCCACCCCATGGCAAAGTATGTAGAATTGCAGAAAAAAACATGCTTTAAAGGTCCAATGCAGCCATTTTTATCTCAATATCAAATAATTTCTGTGATTGTTTTAAATTAAAATGGTAAAAAATAAACAAAAATGGCTTCTTAGCTAAGAGCAATTTCTCAGGCAACAATTTTGCTAGGACTGTCTGGGAGTGGTCTGAGTGGGGAGGGGAAAACTGAAAAGTAGCTGTTATTGGCAAAAAAGTTTGGAACTCTCTTTCTTGTTGGTCTATTAACTAATTTACCACATGGTGATGTCACCATGGAAGGCCAAAACACCATTCCATGAAAACAGGATGAAATTTCAGACAGTCTTTTCAAACAGCTTAAACACTACAAGGGAATTATCATGTTCACAATTTCACAGTATTATTCCAACCTCATAGTGTGGAAATTAGGTCTGTCAAACAATGAAAATAATGAATTGGGATTAATCGGCAGTTATATCGAGGTATTCCGTCATAGGCATTCAGCCATTCAGCTCGCTAGCTAACATTAGCATAACTAGAATAACTGTTATCTAAAAAAACGCCTGGGGATGTGTGTATAGTTAAACTTTCTGTACGTTTTCCTTACAGAGGAAATTCCCCATCGTCAAGACGGGGGCCACTAAAATGTTTTTTTCCCCCCCGCTAGGTAGGGGTCCCCCAACCAAATCTCGCTTAGGGCCCCAAAAGGCTAGAGCCGGCCCTGCCTATGGCAGGGGGATGTTAATGTTGGAAGTTGAGCTTTTGAAAACTGTACAGTATGACAGTGTACTATTGTTTTTGTTTTCAAGATGCAGTATGTTCATTAAATATTGCCGTTCTCTCTGGAAATGTGTAAAGCTGTCACAGACACTTTTTGTTGTCCTTATTAAAGGGGTTCGGGGATTGTAATTTTAAGAAATGTAGCCTCTATTTCCAGGCTTCCTCATAACTCAGAGACTTGGTAGGATGGCATTGCGTGACTATAGGAAATGTACATTCAAGCGAAGTGGAAACGAGTTCATTTGGTTGAGAGGGGCTTTGAGCTGAGAGAATCTTGAATGCTTGTCACAAAATCCTTTGACTCAGCTGATTTTGCCAGTACACCAATCAAACTCCGATGACTCGTACCGTCATTAGTGTTGTTATCATCTGGTTTATTTCAGCATTATGCAGCAAAGGGACACAAAACATTTAATAAACTCCGTTCACCTCGAGGTGAGACCAAGCCTGTTGCACAATTATATTCTATGGCTTGAAACTTATTTAGCTCTTTGTTCACACTTTTGGGCTTCTAAACTATATTTCAACCTGTTATAACAGATGATGACATTGCTCTTGTTTTTAACATTGCATGTTCTACTCTCTACCGTCGCTATATGTTTTTAAAATAAGGTCAAACTGTGCCTCCGAAACAACATTGTGTGCACAAAACGTCCGACGGTTTCGGTCATGACGTACCCTTTATCCTGGATTTTAAGTTTCACTTTCAACTTACCGTACTTAGGTTGCCTTTGTGTTATACTTGTTCTGTAGGCTTTTATGCAGTAAATCATTACAGTAATGACTTGTATTTGTGTTAACTATGGAAGGATTCATATTTCCAACTTTTCAAAAGATGTAACCTTGTAAATTGGCATGTGTGGACAGCATTGGATAAACACATTGTACTTCTCCCATGTATCTACTGTTCCACTAACACTGTGAAATGGAATAAATGTGGTTGTTTTTTTGTGACTCGCCTCTCCTCTGGACATGAACGCTGCAAGCATATTGACATTAGTTCACGCTATAGGTCAAGCTGAATCGTACTGTGCTGGCTCAGATTTTTTTTTTTGCGTTGTCCTTTCCAGCACGTTTCCAGTAGCTGTGGTGGATGTCTAACCAGTCCAGACCAGTACAGCTTGGCTCAGTTTTGGCCGTATGGCGTGAAGAAGGCAATACATGTCTCGCCAGTCCCCGTCATCAATTCCAAACACATGACAGTCTCATGTTCAAGTGTGCCCTCTGGTGTTGGAAGATGGTATGTTCATATCTCAGCCAACACTTGATGGGACATTGTCTTTCCAGTCAGCGCTCGGGTCATGTAAAGGTCACTGAATAGAGATTAATGTTGAGTATGTGAGCAAGGGCCATCAATGTACTTGTCTTATTTGAAGACAGGCCGACAAATATGTTTTTTGGGGGGGGGGTCCGACGTTTTACAGCAGGGAAATTGCTAAAGTGACATTTTTCCACACTGAATTCTCATAAATTGCCATCCAAAAGAGCAATTGTCCAATAACTATGCTTCAAATGTTGATTTCATACATTGTGACAAAGACACCATGAGAATAATTCCCTTTTTTTCCCTCCTATTTTTGGAATATCGGTTATTAGTGGAGTTATCGGGCGATACCGATGTAGCGTTAAAAGGCCAATATAGGTAGATAATATCGGTCGGGCTCTAATCTAATGTTGCTAAGCTTCCAAAGGATCCTTTTTTTTTGAGAGAGAAAGAGAGGGAGACATTCAAGTCTATTCATAGTGTAGCTGATGGCCATTTATTTTCTTCCTGTTATCATCTTTGCACAGAGACAGATTCTCAGAATAAACAAAGACTACAGAGAATTAGGATAGTCAACATTCATTTCCTGGTACCATTTAATAAATAAATGCAGTACATTCATAGAAATGTAATATGTTTGTGTGGTACCATTCACAATGTTGTTTTGGTCTCAAACGTTTTCGTATAGCTTTGGGGTTCAATACTGTACATACCGAGTTGAAGCCCTTAACCAACAATGCAGTTCAAGAAAGAGTTAAAATATTTACTAAATAAACTAAAGTAAAAATAGAAATAACGAGGCTATATACAGGTGGTACCGATACCGAGTCAATGTGCGGGGGTACTTGTTAAGTTATTTTGTACATGTAGGTAGGGGTAAAGTGACTATGCATAGATAACAAACAGCGAGTAGCAGCAGTGTAAAAACAAAGGGGGGGGGGGGGCATTTGATTAATTGTTCAGCAGTCTTATGGCTTGGGGGTAGAAGCTGTTAAGGAGCCTTTTGGTCCTAGACTTGGCGCTCCGGTACCGCTTGCCGAGTGGTAGCAGAGAGAACAGTCTATTATTTGGGTGACTGGAGCCTTTGACAATGTTTTGGGCCTTCCTCTGACACCGCCTAGTATATAGGTCCTGGATGGTAGGAAGCTTGGCCCCAGTGATGTACTGGGCCGTACGCACTACCCTCTGTAGCGCCTTACGGTCAGATGCCGAGCAGTTGCCATACCAGGCGGTGATGCAACCGTTCAGGATGCTCTCGATGGTGCAGCTGTAGAACTTTTTGAGGATCAAGAAGCTATAGAATACATGCTCACGAAAGCTATTGAAAAGCCTTCTGCAAGCAACCTCCTTTTCTCCTCACACATTGTAGTCCTGTGTGGCCCTGTCAAACCAACACCTGCTCTTCAGCCCTTTGTTAATCACTCTCTCTCTTTTCTCTCTCCCTCTTTTTCTCTCCCTCTTTCTTTCATTGTGCTTCTATTTCCTGCCAGATGTGGGTCTGGAAGTGTCAAGCAGACGAGCCTGAAATGAAATTGCTAACGCCAAATAACAACTCCGTGATATATCATCCCCCAGCAGCTGTTCTCTGTTTGGAAGGCCCCCACCAATCGCAGGGCCCGGCCGCAGAAAGCGCCATCTGTGGGCGCCATGGCGACAGGGTTGCGGGTGCTGAGGCTGATGGGTTATCTGGAGCGAATTAAGCAAGGAGAGTGGATAGTAAGCCAGCACCAGGCTCTCACACCTGCACTGTAGGGTACACAAAGTCCTGAAATCACACGTGTGTGGGCGTCCGGCCGCAGGGCTGGGTTTACCCACTGCGCTGCCAAATCCTTCCTCTGCTCTCTCCTGTACTTTATCCTTTGGGGTAAAGAGTGTACTTTATACTTCGGTTACTTCTTTCTCCTTGTGTCTTCCAGGGTGTGTTTCTGTGAAATGTTACACTAATTGCTGTACTGTCTCTAGAGTGGACCTGCATAGTAATTGGATTGTGCAAATATGCAGGTTCATGAGTAGGTCATCATTTCTTTTAGCTTGATCTTTCATGTACACACATGATTTAGTTGTATCTGTACTTACCCAAACACACCCTCTTCATACCCATGATATACACACAGTACCAGTCAAAAGTTTGGACACACCTACTCATTCAAGGGTTTTTCTTTATTTTGTACTATTTTCTACAATGTAGAATAATAGTGAAGACATCAAAACTATGAAATAACACAGGGAATCATGTATTGAACAAAAAAAGTGTTAAACATCAAAATATATTTTAGTTTCTTCAAAGTAGCCACCCTTTGCCTTGATGACAGCTTTGCACACTCTTGGCATTCTCTCAACCAGCTTCATGAGGGATGCTTTTCCAACAATCTTGAAGGAGTTTCCACATGCTGAGCATCTGCTTTTCCTTCACTCTACGTTCCAACTCATCCCAAACCGTCTCAATTGTGTTGAGTTTGACTGATTGAGGAGGCCAGGTCATCTGATACAGCACTCCATCACTCTCCTTCTTGGTCAAATAGCCCTTACACAGCCTGGAGGTGTGTTTTGGGTCATTGTCCTGTTGAAAAACAAATGTAGTCCCACTAAGCACAAACCAGATGGGATGGCGTATCACTGTAGAACGCTGTGGTAGCCATGCTGGTTAAGTGTGCCTTGAATTCTAAATAAATCAGTGTCACCAGCAAAGCACCATCACACCTCCTCCTCCATGCTTCACGATGGGAACCACACATGCGGAGATCATCCGTTCACCTACTCTGTCTCACAAGGACACGGCTGTTGGAACCAAAAATCTCACATTTGGACTCATTAGACCAAAGGACAGATTTCCACCGGTCTAATGTCCATTGCTCATGTTTTGGCCCAAGCAAGTCTCTTATTATTATTGGTGTCCTTTAGTAGTGTTTTCTTTGCAGCAATTCAACCCTGAAGGCCTGATTTTATGCTGTCTCCTCTGAACAGTTGATGTTGAGACGTGTCTGTTACTTGAACTCTGTGAAGCATTTATTTGGCTGCAATCTGAGGTGCAGAGGATAATGAACTTATCCTTTGCAGCAGAGGTAACTCTGGGTCTTCCTTTCCTGTGGTGGTCCTCATGAGAGCCAGTTTCATCATAGCACTTGATGGTTTTTGCAACTACACTTGAAGAAACTTTCAAAGTTCTTGACATTTTCCGGATTGACTGACCTTCATGTCTTAAAGTAATGATGGACTGTCATTTCTATTAGCTTATTTGAGCTGTTCTTGCTATAATATGGAGTTGGTCTCTTACCAAATAGGGCTATCTTCTGTATACCAACCCTACCTTGTCACAACACAACTGATTAGCTCAAATGCATTAAGAAGGAAAGAAATTCCACAAATTATCAAGGTACACCTGTTAATTGAAATGCATTCCAATGTGCAAAGCTGTCATCAAGGCAAAGGGTGGCTACTTTGAAGAATATAAAATATATTTGATTTTGTTGAACACTTTTTTTGGTTACATGATTCCATGGGTTATTTCATAGTTTTGATGTCTTCAGTATTATTCTACAATGTAGAAAATAGTCAAAATAAATAAAAACCCTGTAGGTGTGTCCAAACTTTAGACTGATACTGTATATAAAATGTCACAATTATATATTACCTTAGATAGGACTCTGCTCTGTTCTATATCTGCAGACCCTGCCTGTTCTTTCAGAGGTCCTCTTCCTGTCTCTGTGGTTTGTAACAAGCCGCTAGGAGCTGGGAGGCAGCTGTAAACTTGGCTGTGGAGAGACTGGACTGGACTGGACTGGACTGGTGATGGTATGTGGTTGGAATTTCTCATCATCTCTAAGTGGCAACTTGATGGATAGCCCATAAAATGTCTCAAAGCGATTTGGTGCTGTAAAATAGGCCCCAGGTGCTGCCCAGACGGTATTGGACCGACCCTATCCACATAACACAATCATTTGGATAGCCACGCATCTTTGCCCTCATGTGGGTGCTAGCGAGATAGCAAGCAGGCTAGGGAGTGCTCGGTATCAACAGCTAATCCAGTGAGCTATAGAGAGCTTCGACTGGTCAGTAGCGTCGCGATATTGCTGTGCATTTGCATAAATTTCAGCTTTCCCCAAGTTTGGTCCCGCCTTGTTCACGCTCTCTTGCCCACCCAGCCCCCCCCACCCCGCCCACTTCCCTCCATTGAAAATGAATGGGGCGTCGTTGATTCTTCGCCCCCCATTGTGTTATGTGAAAATGCACATCTTTGCTTTGATAATACTGCAAGCGAAGAACTCCTTTTGGTCCATCAGTGGTTGAGTTGTGTTAGAACTTGAGATAAGGGTGTCACATTGATATTGACAAATGGCAGTTCATGCTCAACCCGATGTTACACAATGTTTTTCAGTGATGAATGACACAGACCACAGTTTATTGGTTCATTACCTACTCATGCCTTAACTTCCATGTATGGTTTCTGTTTCAGTATCACTAAAGCTCAACTTAACCTTTGCAATGTAAGTAGTTAATCATTTCACACACCTCATATACACAGCACATATGGTTAGATGAATTAGCCAATATTGAAAAGTTCAAACTTTTTAAGGTGTCGGTGATGATCCATTTTTGGTTCTTAGTTTTTGTTAATTGTCTATAATGTGTGATGAATTGAGATAATATGATTAACACGTAGCAAGTGGTTATTTTGGTCCTTCCTACTTTCACTTTAAAAAAATGTAAGGAGTGCAGCACTGTGGCAATTAAAAGTCCTTTTTAGTTAAAGTATTCAACTTTGAATATTATCATTATCACTTAAACTAACTAATTCGCTTCAGTTAGCATGTATCTGTTCTTCTTACCACCACCTACAACACATTAGATTCACAGCAGTGATTTGTAAGAAATGCATACAATATGAATAGACTGATTATCACGCAATCATCTGGAAAATGTATGGTGTTGGAATTTCACAATTTTACTGGCCCAGTGACATGGTTGTTTATATCTACCTGGATTTAAATGTGCAATATTAATCTCAAGTTATTTCCTTTAACTCACTGGTCCTCATAAATGTACTAGGATGTTAACTAAATCAGTAAATACTGTAAAAAAATGATGTCGTGATTGTCTTTGCTTCTATGATCTTTGGGGGCTTAATTCAAGGGATATGAGCAGTGTAAGGGATGCCATGTAGAATTCCAAGGTGAATGCTATAGATCAGTTTGCCAGAAGAGGGAACTAGAGTGCTATCATCTACACCACAGATGGCATGCCCCCCCCCCCCCCCCCCCCACACACACACTAATACACATTATGTGACTGATAACCTGAATATAGAGCTAACCTAACCTAGAGTATGTCACCTTCTGGCCACAACATGATGACAAGTTGTGCTTCAAGTGAATTATTTAGTAGCGTTTAACAACATGTAGTGTTGCATATGGACCGGGAACGTATAGGTGCTGATGTGATTTCAAATTTTGCATGACAGAGGGCTGTCTTTTCTATACCATATTCCTCTTCTTTTTTTTTAAACATTCTCTAACGCTTCAGCCTTCCTGAATGTAGCCCATATATTGCTTCATATCCATAGCTGACACAGTGTTGATTGTTGTGAGGTCAGTGGAGGCATACATGCCTGTTATGATCTGTTGACAGGGGTTGTTTGTTTCCCACACACAGATGAATGGAGTAAACACAGGTTGCCATCGGGGATGCCCCCGAAAGGTCAAAGGTTAATAATGAGCGGGGTGATGTGACTCAAGCTGTGACCGGAGGCCATGTGACTGCCATCAGATGACATGTTGATCAGTTTTCTCCCAGCATGCTACAGTGCTGCTCTTTGTCCATGTCACCCATGACACCTATTAACTTCCTGTGGTTCGGCGTGGCCTTGGTACTCTCACGCTGTGTGACATTAGCAGAAGAAGAAAAGGCTTGTTGGCCTCCGACCAACAAAGGATGCACTTATTGGTGGCTTTCCAAAGGTCTTCTTGCCCCTTTGACAAGATTTTCTGCCCATGATGTCACACATATGGGAGGCAATAAAATCCATTCTGGGATCAATGTATAGCATAAGGCAAATTACCATCATACTCCTATGGAAGTAATTCTGACAGATGGAAGTAATTCTAAACTCACCATATTCCTGACGGCACCCCTCATAGCCTGGTTGCTCTCTAGGTTTCTTCCTAGGTTCTGGCCTTTCTAGGGAGTTTACCTAGCCACCGTGCTTCTACACCTGCATTGCTTGCTGTTTGGGGTTTTTGGCTGTGTTTCTGTACAGCACTTTAACATCAGCTGATGTTAGGGCTTTATAAATACATTTGATTGATTGATAACCATAAACATTCGGATACCAGGGCAGAATACATTTAATTCCAAGTCATTGCTTTATGTACACTCTGTCCCCATAGGAGAACCCTTTGAATAACTCCTTTTGGTTCCACATAGAACTCTTTTGGGTTCAATGTAGAACCCTTTCCACAGAGGGAACCCAAAAGAGCTGGAAACAAAAAGGGTTCTACCTGACACCAAAAAGGGTTCTCAGCCTCTTAACCCTTTTGGAACCCTTTTTTCTAAGAGTGTATTGCACTGAATCACCCAAATAACCTCATATCAACATACAGTATGTATTGTTCTACAGTGTGTTTATTGAGTAACCATCCCAGTGAATGTTATGATACCAAAGGTAGGACCTACGACATTCATGCCCTACAGTAGAAACTGTTATGTAACAACTGCCAATAGTGTTGACATGTCTCTTCTCCGTGAGGGCTCCACCCTCGTCCTCTCCCGCCTGCAGTCATTCACCTGAGTCTTCTCAGCCGTTCTCTCTCTTTGACATATCTGCTGGCTTCCGTGGAAATGTTGTTCCCTGCTGCACGGGCAAAAAGCCCTGTTTCTCTGTGTCTGTTCTGACACGCCCTCAGACCTGAGCGTGCCAGAGGAATTTGTCGGTAGTGAATGCAGGCAAATGCAGATGCACAAACATGTTTGAAATGGATATCACCGAGTCAATCTGCAAACAGCCATATCTATGTCTTGGACTGATTTTTAGGGACGATTTGATTATATAAGAACACAGGACACGAGAGATGATGTGTCATAAGGGAAATGACTGAAATTAGGAGAATTTTGTGTGAGTTATCATTCTTTGCATAGTTTTCCTTATAGGTGTCAAATGACAGTTAAGAGCTCAATTACATATTGATGTTCATAGTCACAAAAAAGCTCATTGAATTTATCTGCCTTCCACTTTCCCTAAACTCCACAATACACCACTCCTGGTTATGGATCTAAGTAGATTGGCCTCCAGTTTGCCAAGAATTTGCCAGTGTTCAAAGTGTACATTTTGTCTTTAGACTTCAAACTGCTGCACAGCCTTGGGCAGTAGAGAGAACCTGAATTCGCACGAGTTTGGCACATTGTTTTGAAACCACCAGGGTTAGACTTGGCAGATTTCGCACCGCACCAGTTTTTAAGTTGTGTCACTCAGTCATCTCTCTACAGGTGTAGGATCACCCTGTTGCAGGAGAATTGTCGTGGAATGCAGGAAATATAGAACTTGTAGTTTTTATTTGAGGTTTGAAAAGGCTTCTAAAGTTTGTCATTTCCACTTTGAAATGTCTTGATTTTCCCTTACGGAAAATGTATCAACCCCTACAAAAATGTCCAATAATTATAACCCACATAATAATTCACATTTCCTGTTGCTGCAATGATTATTTTCCCGCTGTAGCAAACTGGCTCAAAGTAAGATCCTACATCTGTATTACTTATTCTCTTTTATGTGTGTTTGATTAGTGTGATTGGATGTGGCAGTAATCAGAAGAGATGTGTAGCACAGCTCTCCGATGGATGTTCAGTTATACCAGCGCTCCCAGCCATGCACCTGTTCCTTCCTCCTGCTCTCGTGTTGCTTGTGGATTTTGCTTGGCGTTTCTCATTAAAACTCTGACGAAAGTTGACAGAAATAGTTCTGACGAGTGACGCTTCCCACAAAGACTCTCAAACTGACAGACAGATGACATCCAGCAGCGGGTTGTTGATAGCTGGTGCCTTATTGTGAAAACACCGGTGTCTCAGGCTAGGGACAAAACCCAGATGTAATTGACAATGCTGATAATCACTGACTGTTTTTATGGAATCAGGGTAGATGTCCAACTAATGGCAATTCGTGGGAGACGTATGAAGCAAACAATGATGAACTCTTGTTGTCATGGTGACACTAGGTTGTTGGCTTTGGGTGAGTAATTTGTTCTGTTCAAGCAAATTAGATCCTTATACATGTAAGCATTTTACTCAAAATTAATATTCACCTTTTTAAGAAATAACATGTCTTACCTTCAGCCTTCATATTTCACTATGAGTAATTTCATGTTTCTCAGAGCAGTCTACTCTATATAGCCACTACAGTAATTCCATGTTTCTACGAGCTCCTTAGCTCTGGCTTTAATAATGCTTGAGTGTACAGTCTTTTTTTCGACGGCGTGCCCTCTGTCGCCAGTAAACTTTTTGAAAAGCAAGTTTAACAGGCCGTGAAAGAGCAGCACAGATGGCTACATCCTAGGTGGTAATTATCAAACACTTCCTTCCAAAAACAAGTGAAGGTGTTGCCATCAGGTCAGGTGGTTGACACATTTCGCAAGTCAACTCCAATCGATGGCGGCCTTCTGCCGCGTGGAGATGGCGAGCGAATGGTGTCACAGGTCACGCGCGTCCATAAGAGGATGATTTCTAGCTTCACTGCGCATCACTTCCTTCCCCAGTGGAAGTCTATATTAAGGGCTGACTGTAATAGCTTAGAAAATATAGAATGTGATTATACTGTGCTGTAGGCATTAGTTGACAAGTGTTGTCTATGGGACTTTGAAGGAGTACTCTGAATGCATTTTAGAGGTAGGTTTAGAGGTTGGTTTTGTCATGTACAGTAGACGGGCACATTGCTAAGACGCAATTAGTGCAAACCTTCCTGTCTCCACGAGCTGTTGGTAATAGGGGCGTTTACGCCACATTAGACGAGCAGGGGTTGTTTTTGAAGAGCTTAACCGTTTATTTTGGCGCCGATCTATTAAAATTGAAGGTGACAGCTAATTTGAATCATCTTTTAATTTGGGTGCAATTGAATACTCTACAAGGTGATAGCAGCTCCCCTCGTACAAGCGTGCGCATGCAAAAATATGTAAATGCTGCCCATATTAGAATCTTTGTCTGCTTGTCATTCTCACATGGGGCACATCAAAGCCATATGACCTGATTTTGCACCTGCTGTTTAATTAAATTTACAAGACAGACACAGTCTCCACTCCTGGTGATGTACAAATCTGGTTTTATTACCCGGGCCCTGTAATTTACAAGGCAATTGACTGCTGAGTGGTAATGGTGCCTGCCAAAGAGGCTCCCTCCGAAAACATGTTACAAACCCAAGAAACACTGGGGTTTGTCTTCTGCTCCTATTCAGAAGAATGCTTTGAATCTACAGTATCATAGCTGGAGTGTCATCATCCTGGACATAGAGGTATCACTTCTGGCATTTTCTTACCTGGGACCTACTTTTCGACTTCTTTTTCCATTGCGAAGGTACACCCAATACAAAGGCCACCATCACACAGTCACACACAGTATCTGCGCGTGTGCACGGGTTCGCTTCACGCTGTTCACAGCGTTGTAGCCAGGGCACCAAAACAGAGGAGAAGTTGAGCCTCGCCGAAATTGACGCACTCCCCTGTTATGCTTTCTGCCTATCGCTGAGTCTACCATTAACTTTCTCCTGATATTAGGCTCGGGAATGGTGCTCATGTGAAATTGGCATTGTGTTGTAAGTGATCTGTATTGTGAATTCATGGTTTCATTATGATTGTTGTTTTTTCAATATGATACACTCCAATTGATATTGTGATTCGTTATCCATTATGATTATAATGGTAGCATTTTCTCACAGTTTTATACCCTGTCATTTCTTTTTGATTGGCAATCCACTTACCCATCACAATATAGTATACTTCCTTTATAAAACAACACAATATGAAATGCAATACAATAAAATGCGTTCTTTCGTTCCAAAAGGGTTTGGTGTCTGCGTGAAGTATGCAAATTTGAGATTGCATGTGATTCAGAAACATGCCCCCGGTCGCAGAGGAGTGTGCTTCTCAGGCAATCCATAATAGATGATGGAATTTGGCAAGCAGTCCAGCCTTATGGTCCATTCTTCCTCCTGCAGCTGCTTGTTTTCCCAGAACTCATCTGTGCTGACCAAGTTGTGTGTGTGTGTGTACGTGCCTGTGCCCGTATGTCACTGGCTCTGCCCACAAGTACTCCACAAGCAACTTTTCATTATTCAATATGTCAGAATATGTAACATCCAACTTTCCTCAGAGCTCAACCTCCATGTGCACATATGGGCGAGAGTTGATCTAGAAAGGCCATGCACTTTAGAGGAAAATAGGTAGGAGTTGAAACTAGGAGACAAGCTGTTGCGTTTGACTTGAGTCTGTTTGTCTGGTAAAGTATGATGAGGTTGGATGCAGTTGCCTTGAGACACTCACTGATCTTACAGTGGGGGAAAAAAGTATTTGATCCCCTGCTGGTTTTGTACGTTTGCCCACTGACAAAGAAAGGATCAGTCTATAATTTTAATGGTAGGTTTATTTGAACAGTGAGAGACAGAATAACGACACAAATATCCAGAAAAACGCATGTCAAAAATGTTATAAATTGATTTGCATTTTATTGAGGGAAATAAGTATTTGAACCCCTCTCAATCAGAAAGATTTCTGGCTCCCAGGTGTCTTTTATACAGGTAATGAGCTGAGATTAGGAGCACACTCTTAACCCTTTCACACGTACCATCACACGGGGTGTGATCGTTCTACAGTGGTCCCTGAAGCGTACGATCACACCCCGTGTGATTAGAACACTCATTTAGAACGCTCATTTAGAACGGCCAGTTTCGAATGACGCAACAATCAGCATTTGAGCTGGCCACACTTTTTTCAGAAACTATTTACACAAACACAGTCCTTACAAAGTTATGTCCAGAATGTGAGCAGTTTATTTTTGGATGCAATGTTCAGATATTCACAGAAGTATCTATAGCATAACACAATCATCCTAACTGGAAAAATGTAGGCTACATTTGTCCTAGTGCTAACTGAGGAAAGATTGACGCAACACAAGCGGTCATTTTTTCTGTCTCTCGGCTGACGTAAACTATACCATGAATTAGCTAATAGCAATTACTATGTATAATTAATCACAACACGAGTGAGCTCACCATTGATCGAAATAATTAGGTAAAACACTTTCTAGAAATTGAAAGTAATCCGTCGATTAGTTTCAGCGCACAGCCATGCATTTTGTAGACCTACACAAGGCTGGAATGGGCTACAAGACCATCGCCAAGCAGCTTGGTGAGAAGGTGACAACATTTGGTGCGATTATTCGCAAATGGAAGAAACACAAAAGAACTGTCAATATCCCTCGGCCTGGGGCTCCATGCAATATCTCACCTCGTGGAATTGCAATGATCATGAGAACGGTGAGGAATCAGCCCAGAACTACACGGGAGGATCTTGTCAATGATCTCAAGGCATCTGGGACCATAGTCACCTTCGAAAACAATTGTTTAACACACTACGCCGTGTAGGACTGAAATCCTGCAGCGCCCGCAAGGTCCCCCTGCTCAAGAATACATATACATGCCCATCTGAAGTTTGCCAATGAACATCTGAATGACTCAGAGGACAACTGGTGAAAGTGTTGTGGTCAGATGAGACCAAAATTGAGCTCTTTGACATCAACTCAACTCGCCGTGTTTGGAGGAGGAGGAGGAATGCTGCCTATGACCCCAAGAACACCATCTCCATCGTCAAATATGGAGGTGGAAACATTATGCTTTGGCGGTGCTTTTCTGCTAAGGGGACAGGACAACTTCACCGCATCAAAGGGACGATGGACAGGGCCATGTACCGTCAAATCTTGGGTGACAACCTCCTTCCCTCAGCCAGGGCATTGAACATGGGTCGTGGATGGGTATTCCAGCATGACAATGACCCAAAACACACGGCAAAGGCAACAAAGGAGTGGCTCAAGAAGAAGCACATTAAGGTCCTGGAGTGGCCTAGCCAGTCTCCAGACCTTAATCCCATAGAAAATCTGTGGAGGGAGCTGAAGGTTCGAGTTGCCAAACGTCAGCCTCGAAACCTTAATGACTTGGAGAAGATCTGCAAAGAGGAGTGGGACAAAATCCCTCCTGAGATGTGTGCAAACCTGGTGGCCAACTACAAGAAACGTCTGACCTCTGTGATTGCTAACAAGGGTTTTGCCACCAAGTACTAAGTCATGTTTTGCAGAGGGGTCAAATACTTATTTCCCTCATTGAAATGAAAATCATTTTATAACATTTTTGACACGTGTTTTTCTGGATATTTTTGTTGTTATTCTGTCTCTCACTGTTCAAATAAACCTACTTTTAAAATTATAGACTGATCATTTCTTTGTAGGTGGGCAAATGTACAAAATCAGCAGGGGATCAAATACTTTTTCCCCCCACTGTATGTCAGTTTAGGGTATTTTCACCTAGTGGTTGTGGTTAGGATATAGGGAAGGATGGCTGATCCTAGATTCAGTGAGCTGGGATGATGGGAAGAGAGATACAGTATGTGTGGGACACACCTGCCTAAGTTCAGATGAGACTGTTATGATGACTATACACTCTCCTTCCGCCACTACCTCTACACTACCTCTCATCAAGTTTGCAGACGACACAACAGTAGTAGACTTCATTACCAACGATGACGAGACAGCATACAGAGAGGAGGTGAGGGCTCTGGGAGTGTGGTGCCTGAAAAACAACCACTCACTCAACGTCAACAAAACAAAGGAAATGATCGTGGACTTCGGGAAACAGCAGAGGGTGCACCCCCCTATCTACATCGACGAGACCGAAGTGGAGAAGGTGGAAAGCTTCAAGTTCCATGGCGTACAAATCACTGACGAACTGAAATGGACCACCCACACAGACAGTGTGGTGAAGAAGGCACAACAGAGCCTCTTCAACCTCAGGAGGCTAAAGAAATTTGGCCTGTCACCTGAAACCCTCACAAATTTTTACAGATGTACAATTAAAAGCATCCTGTCGGGCTGTATCACCACCTGGTACGGCAACTGCACCGCCCGCAACCGCAAGGCTCTCCAGAGGGTGGTGCGGTCTGCCCAACTCATTACCGGAGGCAAACTACCCACCCTACAGGACACCTACAGCACCCGATGTCACAGGAAGGCCAAGAAGATCATCAAGCACCCAAGCAGGGACCGAGAGACTGAAAAACAGCTATCTCAAGGCCATCAGACTGTTAAACAGCCATCACTAGCACATTAGAGGCTGCTGCCAATAGGCATAGACATCACTGGCCACTTTAAGGAATGGAAGACTTACATTTTTTTATCCTTTATTTAACTAGACCAGTAAGTTAATAAGAACAAATTCTTATTTACAATGACAAACTAGGAACAGTGGGTTAACTGCCTTGTTCAGGGGCAGAACGACAGATTTTTACCTTGTCAGCTCGGTGATTCGATCTAGCAACCTTTTGGTTACTGGCCCAATACTCTAACCACTAGGCTACCTGCCACCCCATTTAACAATGTTTACATATCTTGCATTACACATCTCATATGTATATACTGTATTCTATACTGTTCTACAGTATCTTAGTCACTTCATAATGTTTACATATCTTGCATTACTCATCTCATATGTACAGTTGAAGTCGGAAGTTTACATTACACTTAGGTTGGAGTCATTAACTCGTTTTTCAACCACTTGGCAAGTCGGTTAGGACATCTACTTTGCATGACAAGTAATTTTTCCAACAATTGTTTAAGGAGATTATTTCACCTATAATTCAGTGTATCACAATTCCATTGGGTCAGAAGTTTAAATACACGAAGTTGACTGTGTGTCACGTCCTGGCCAGTATAAGGGTTAATTAGTATTGTAGTTTGGTCAGGACGTGGCAGAGGGTATTGTTTTATGTGGTTCAGGGTGGTGTGTTTGTTAAAAGGGTGTTTGATTTAGTATTTCTGGGGTTTTTGGTTTATGGTCTATGTTTATGTATTTCTATGTTAGTCTAGTAAGTGTGTTTCTATGGTTGATTAATTGGGATTGGGATTCTCAATTGAAGGCAGGTGTTTTCCCTTTTGCCTTTGATTGAGAGTCCCATATATGAGGGTGTGTTTGTCACTTGTGGGAGATTGTTCCATGTTTAGTGTGTGTCAACATTACAGGACTGTCAGTTTATCGTTCGTTCTCTTTTGTTATTTTGGCGTTCATTTTGGAGTGAATAAATCTCAAGATGAGCTTACTCATACCTGCTGCGTTTTGGTCCTCCTTCACCGACGTAAACTGTGACACTGTGTCTTTAAACAGCTTGGAAAATTCCAGAAAATTATGTCATGGCTTTAGAAGCTTCTGATAGGCTAATTGACATAATTTGAGTCAATTGGAGGTGTACCTATGGATGTATTTCAAGGCCTCAGAAAAGAAATTGGAGACCTCCACAAGTCCGGTTCATCCTAGGGAGCAATTTCCAAACACTTGAAGGTACCACGTTCATCTGTACAAACAATAGTACGCAAGTATAAACACCATGGGACCACGCTGCCGTCATACCGCTCAGGAAGGAGACTCCTTCTGTCTCCTAGAGATGAACATACTTTGGTGCAAAAAGTGCAAAACAATCCCAGAACAACAGCAAAGGACCTTGTGCAGATGCTGGAGGAAACGGGTACAAAAGTATCTAAATCCACAGTAAAACGAGTCTTCTATCAACTGCTTAGCAAGGAAGAAGCCACTGCTCCAAAACCGCCATAAAAAAGGCAGACTACGGTTTGCAACTGCACATGGGGACAAATATCAGACTTTTTGAAGAAATGCTCTCTGGTCTTATGAAACAAAAATAGAACTGTTTGGCCATAATGACCATCATTATGTTTGGAGGAAAAAGGGGGAGGCTTGCAAGCCGAAGAACACCATCCTAACCGTGAAGCATGGGGGTGGCAGCATCATGTTGTGAGGGTGCTTTGCTGCAGGAGGGACTGGTGCACTTCACAAAATAGATGGCATCATGAGGAGGGGAAATTATGTGAATATATTGAAGCAACATCAAGACATCAGTCAGGAAGTTAAAGGTTGGTCGCAAATGGGTCTTCCAAATGGACAATGACCCCAAGCATACTTCCAAAGTTGTGGCAAAATGCTTAAGGACAACAAAGTCAAAGCATTGGAGTGGCCATCACAAAGCCCTGACCTCAATCCTATAGAACATTTGTGGGCAGAACTGAAAAAGCATGTGCGAGCAAGGAGGCCTACAAACCTGACTCAGTTACACCAGCTCTGTTAGGAGGAATGGGCTAACATTCACCCAACTTATTGTGGGAAGCTTGTGAAAGGCTACCCAACACGTTTGACCCAAGTTAAACAATTTAAAGGCAATACTACCAAATACTAATTAAGTGTGTATGTAAACTTCTGACCCAATGGGAATGTGATGAAATAAATAAAAGCTGAAATAAATCATTTTCTCTACTATTATTCTGACATTTCACATTCTTAAAATAAAGTGGTGATTCTAACTGACCTAAAACAGGGAATTTTAACTAGGATTAAATGTCAGGAATTGTGAAAAACTGAGTTTAAATGTATTTGGCTAAAGTGTATGTAAACTTCCGACTTCAACTGTTTATACTGTATTCTATACTATTCTACGGTATCTTAGTCACTTAATGTTTACATATCTGGCATTACTCATCTGATGTGTATATACTGTTTTCTATACTGTTTTACAGTATCTTAGTCCGTTCTGCTCTGACATCACTCGTCCATAAGTATATAGTCTTAATTCATTCCTACTTAGATTTGTGTGTTTTGGGTATATGTTGTGTTATTTGTTGGATATTACTTGTTAGATATTACTGCACTGTCAGAGCTAGAAGCACAAGCATTTCGCTAGACCTGCAATAACATCTGCTAATCATGTGTATGTGACCAATAAAATTAGATTTGAAATCACCGGGGAAGCAAGGGCCAGAAAAAGAAGCCATATTACAATCTACCATACTGTATGTGTTTTGATAATTACTTTGTTTGCTCTATAACCTGTTAGTTCACACTGTGATATCTGTATAGGCCTAAGGCCGAGACAATAAGAAGACAGTGGCAGAATAAATTCAACCATACCTTTTGTTTCATTACAAAACAGGAGAGCAACATCTGTCCGGTGAAGTTCACAAAACATATTGCATGTAACAAACACTTGCATGGTCAAGCATGGAAATGTTTCCGATATTTTCGGAACACTAAACAACTATTGCGTTTGAACCATGTCCCTCCACTATTCCAGCACCATTTCATCTTAAAACAGTCAACATCATCAAAAC
This sequence comes from Salmo trutta, assembly GCF_901001165.1. Classification (NCBI taxonomy): domain Eukaryota; kingdom Metazoa; phylum Chordata; class Actinopteri; order Salmoniformes; family Salmonidae; genus Salmo; species Salmo trutta. The sequence continues at coordinate 38,774,411 of NC_042981.1, read as the reverse complement.
ACCTAGGATTAGGATAAGTCCAAATCTCTATCTCCATCCATGCCTACTCTAGGAAAGGGCTGATTTTAGCTAGATAGCCAGCCACCAGAGGACAATGACACAACGAGAAGCAACAATAAAAAAAAAAAATTGTCAATGACGTTTGGCTTCTGATGTGATGTGATTGGTCTTAAGCCAAATCCAAACTGGCTTCCCTTGAGACTTTTTTTTTTCAGTGCACCAGGACCATTCACAGCTGAGCTCACTCAGTTTAGCTCAATGCTTATTGACTACTGTTTTATAAAAAAACATTTATCAAGGAAGGCCAAAGCTCGCTGGCTTCCCTTGCATTCAATGCTACGGGCAAAAACAATGACATATACGCTTTTTGACCAGACAGCATCAGATAGATACACAACACATACTGAGAGAGAGGGGCGCTGTTTAGTTCGCTTGGATAATTTTTCCGGTGAGATCAAATTTCATTTGTCACATGCACCGAATACAATAAGTGTAAACCTTACTGTGAAATGCTTACTTAAGAGCCCTTAGCCAACAATAAAGAGTTTTAAAAAGCAAGAAAAATGTGCTAAATCAACTAAAGGAAAATAGTAACACAACAATAACAAGGCAACATACAAGAGATACATTCAGCCTTTTGCAAATTCAAGGAAATGTATGAAACACAGAGAGATGAAAGATAAATGATTTAGTGTGGGGTTTTTTCTTGGTCAATTTTTGGGGCTAGCCTGGATTCCCTTGGCATCCATGAATATTCACCACTGTACCGATCTGCTCATGGCTTTTCAACTTCAATCACAAAAATAATTGAATGTTCTGGAATAGTTCTCTGTATATTAGTTAATGCATTGACTTTTCACCCAAGTTTTATTTGATCTGACACAAAGCGCGGTGTATACATACACTCTCTCTCTCACACACACACACACACACACACACACACACACCCATTCTACACAACGGTGTGGTGATTGATGGGATGGGTTAGGCTGGTATGGTGGTATAGCTGTGTGTGAGCGGCTGAACAGCAGCTGTTTTCTCCAAGCGAAAAGAGTGAAAGCGAGTTGGGAGTGAGAAAGAGCGAGAATAGAGGGCAAGAGAGGAGAGGAGAGGGAGGAAGTCTTCCGCTTGCCCTTCAGGCAGACCAGGTGTCTGTAGCTCCATGCTGTGTCATCGATAGAACCTGGCACGACTGCTCTCAAACATGTCCTCTTCATAAGGGTGGGCACAATTAACACACATGGAGTGCAACACCCCCCCCCCCCCCCCCCCCCCCCCCCCCCAAAAAACACGAAAAAATATGACAATTTCCCTAGCCTCTGAACACGGAAGAGAATGGAAATGGGAAAGGGAGCCAGAGCCAGAGAATCACACAGGAGAGCTTGTTTTGGATAGGTGCAGGTGCAGAATTTGAGTGACTGCCAGGTTGCGCTCTCCTTTTGGTTCCTGTATTAACGTGTCAGCTTTTTCCATGTTTTTTTCCCCCACCTGCAGCACATTCAAACCACATTTTGCAGTTTGCTCATTTTGTGTTCCTCATAATATGGAAAGGTGGGAGAAGTTGGATTTTTGATTATCATACAGTACAGTTGCATGAAAATGGAATGTGTGAAATTAAATGTTGGGAAAATAAAAGCATCATTTGACAATATCTCAACCTTAAACTTGCCAAAGTCATAACTTGGTCCAAGTTAAGTCCTGTACAGTGATGTGTAATCATGGATGCCAAGGGAAGCCAGGCTTCTCCCCCAAAAAATTGCAAGAAAAAAGCATAGATATGTGTTTCATAGTTGTGTTTCATAATTTGTGTTTCATAATTGTCCTTCAATTCACAAGAGGCTGAATGCACAGTCCATTCGGAAAGTATTCAGACCCCTTGACTTTTTTCACATTTTGTTACGTTAGTCTTATTCTAAATTGAGTAAATCGTTTTTTCCCAACATCAATCTACACACAATACCCCACAATGATGAAGCAAAAACAGGTTTTTAGACATTTTTGTAAATGTATTAAAAATACAAAACTATCAAATGTACATAATTATTCAGACCATTTACTCAGTACTTTGTTGAAGCACCTTTGGCAGTGATTACAGCCTCGAGTCTTCTTGGGTATGACACTACAAGCTTGACGCACCTGTATTTGGGGAGTTTCTCCCATTCTTCTATTTAAGAATGATGGAGGCCACTGTGTTCTTGGGTACTTTCAATGCTGCAGAAATGTTTTGGTACCCTTCCCCAGATCTGTGCCTCGACACAATCCTGTCTCTGAGATCTATGGACAATTCCTTCGACCTCCTCGCTTAGTTTTTGCTCTGACATGCACTGTCAACTGTGGGACCTTATATATGCAGGTGTGTGCCTTTCCAAATCATGTCCAATCAATTGAATTTACCACAGGTGGACTCCAAGTTGTAGAAACATCTCAAAGATGATCAATGGAAACAGGATGTTCCTGAGCTCAATTTGAGTCTCATAGAAAAGGGTTTGAATGCTTATGTAAATAAGGTATTTTTTATTTCATTTAAAAAAAAACTGTTTTTGCTTTGTCATTATGGGATATTGTGTGTAGATTGATGGAAAAATATATATATTATACAATTTTAATGATAAGGGTGTAACGTAACAAGGGGTCTGAATACTTTCCGTATGCAGTGTATCTCACCAGAGAAAGCATCCGAGTGAGCGAAACAGCGCCCCTCTGTCTAAGTATGTGTAGGCCATCAATCTAATGCTGTCTGGTCAGAAAGAGTATGACATTGTTGCCGCTCATAGCATTGAATGCCAGGGAAGCCAGCGAGCATTAGCCTCCCTTGATAATTATTTTTTATACAATAATAGCCAATCAGCATTGAGCTAAACTGAGTGAGCTCAACTGTGTCCTGTCACACCCCCCAAAAAAGTGTCAAGGCAAGCCAGTTTCTTCACACCAATCACATCACATCAGAAGCAAAACATCATACAAAAATAATCTTCAATTGTGTCGTTATCCTCTGGTGGCTAGCTAGCTAGCTACAATTGTCCCTTTTCTAAATTAGCCATGGATGGTGATAGGGATTTGGACTTGTGGTTTTACTTCAACGCACAGGCCAATGCCCCTGGCCTGAGAGGGTGGAATTTCAATATGTAGCCAGATGTAGTAAGCTAATGTTAACTAGCTGGCCTGGCACATCACTGCCCATGAAAGGAAGTTAGGCTAGCGAGCAAGCATTTTAGCCAGGTAGCCTAGGACAACAAAAATGAAAGGCGTGTTCCCATAGACCGTTTCGCCAACATGAGAGGAGGATGGCATTGGCGTTTCTCTACGAGTAGGGTGATTTCAACATGTTTTTTTCTACTTACACACACACAGAGAGAAATCAGTACTATGGACAGCCACATCATATTAGCTTCTGTTGATTGGACTAAATCGTTTTTTGGTATTTTTAGTTGACAATGAATTAGACTAAGCAAAGGGGATTTGATGATGGTGAAATTGAAATGGTGGGCAATAGTGGAGGCAGGTCCTGTTTTTATTAGAGACTTAGCGGTAACTCTTCGTGCTCCTAAATCAATAGTTGTTTAGTATTCCGAAAATGACGGAAACATTAACTTGCAGATATTGCTCTCCGGTTTTGTGATGAAACAAAGGTGTGGTTGAATTTATTCTGCCACTACGTTGTCTTATTGTCTCGCCGTTTAGGCCTATATATATCACGGTGGCAAGGCATATGAACTAACAGGTTATAGAGCAAACAACGCAATTATATCGATACATAGGTTGTAATATGGCAATTTTTTCCCCCCTATCTTGGCTTCCCCACCGCTACTGGTACAATAACAGTCTGAAAACGTTCTATCCAGTTCTAATGCGATAACAAATGTGAAATCAAATCAAATGTTATTTGTCACCTGCTTCGTAAACAACAGGTTTCACTAACAGTGAAATGTTTACTTACAGGCACTTCCCAACAATGCAGAGAAAAAAAGAGAAATAATCTGAAGGGGGTGCTGTGACATTATGAATAAATACCCATTGGGCACAAACTGGTTAAATCAACGTTGTTTCAATGTAACTTGTCACCACTTTGTAATGTGGAATCTAAGTGGAATATACATTACGTTTGGGGGAAAAAAACAATCAACTGTTGTTTTTGAGGGTGAAATTTCAACCACAGGGTTATGTCCTCATTGTAACCTATTTTCAACATAGACAAACCTTGACTTTTTATTTTTGACAATTTGTACCTTTTTTTTAAACAACGTCAGATCTTCAACGATATATCAACTATCAGAAAAAACAACAACAGGATATGCAACACTTTCTACTGGAGATTGAGTCTATCCACAGCTATTAATTTGGTCTCCCATCCCGTTTTTTAACCAAGCCCAGCTTGGCTTTGTCACGGACTACTATCGTGAGAAAGATTATTGAGAGATCTCTTAATCACTAAATATATTTACAGTTGCTATCAAAGTCATTCCAAAGGGTAGGTTTAACAGAGCAAATGAAATGTATCCATACTTTCGAAGTCATATATATCATCACTGAGACTATTTAGGCCTGTATAGCATTTGCAAAGTCATCAACAGCTATTGTTTCAATTCAACTCAGGGTTCAACAAAAAGTTGAAAGTACATATAGGCCTAGGGTTTCAAGCTCTGGTTGATTTTTCAAACGTCATCTTCAAGTTAATCATTAATATGTCTCCCATCTCAACCAAAAATCTAGGTTAAAGAGTAGGACGGAATCAAATCAAACTTTTTTTTAAAGTGCATTTTAAAGTTTGATTTCATTTAGTTCTATTCTTGAACTAGAATTTTGGTTGAGACTGTGATGTGAATCCAACGTATCAATCATTCATTTGTAGAAAAACTGCAATTAAAGCGAGACAGTGGCACAAAGGTTTACATGTCCTTCAAATGTTGATATTTGGTTGTGTTGACAACCAAACACCATTCAATCCCACTGGGCACAGACGTCAATCCAACATCTATTCGACAATGGTGATTCAATCAGTGTGTGCCCAGTGGGATATCACTTTTGAAATACAGTAAATAGCCTATTTACTTGTCGACAAGTTCAATTTATATGTTGGATTCACGTCTCCAACTAAACCGAAAATAAAAGTTAAAGAACCAGTCGATCAGATGAAACAAAAATAGCCTAAAGTTAAGGCTATCTTACAAACTAATGTAACAGTATTTATTCAACCTTAAAATGAGTAGCACATCCATGACCACATTTTGAGGTTAGCCTACTGTAACTATAAATGTCTTCTTATGTAATCATAGAAAGCGTTCATGTTCAAAATAGCCTGCAAAGGTCGCAGGTCTGTGGAGATCTTCACAATTGATCACTTGCACCGTGTACTTTTAAGGTAATCTCAACTGTAATCCAGGTCATTTGGTTGTGCTATTAGATGAAGCTCGACGATAACACATTAAATTGTATAAATACAAAATATCTGACATTGTAATCCCATTTGACCCTTGTTATTATTTTTAAATGGTTGAAAGCTCAGTAATAACACATTTAGATTACAACTAAACCAAAAATCAGACATTGTTTTTGCATTGGGAATTTAGATGATTGACAGCGTAGTGATAACACATTGGGAATTCAACAAACCTCTGGCTGTCTTTTTGAGTGGGTGAATAAAGGTTCAAATCGAATTGATCAACTTCTCAACCAAATGTTATCGAAATGTCCACGTTGAAATGACGTGGTGTGCCCAGTGGGTAGACACTTGTTTGTACGTCAACATTTTTTCAGAGGTTCCATGTAGTCCAGGAATATGGTAACGATATGCCTGTGAAAATGACCTATAGTCTATAGACACCATCACTGGTACAGAATTCATTACTTCCCATAAACAGTAATATAACCTGTTTTCATCCTCACAAGATGACCAGCCAGCTGGATGTATACAGTCACCTCAGCATGGGCCTATAAAACATATTGAACCCAACATCATACACAAACCCACACACTGTATTGATGTATTTAGAGGCCCCTCCCATCCCCCATTGCCTGCCACTCGACTCCGCTGCCATAACAACCTCTATCCTTATCTGTTTAATTAAGCTTTTATGCCATTGTTTGTGCTTATTTCTTTTAGTCCTGACAGATGTTTGTCTTTGCAAGGAGAGCTATCCTTAATTGTGGAGACATGCTTCTCACCAAAACACACAAAGCAAGCAGGCCTCTTGTTTAAACCCACTGAAAGTGAGGCACGCATGTGTTCCTATACCCACTGTGTTTTTGTAGTAGTATTTTGAAAATAGTCTCTATTTGGCGTGGAATGTTCTTTCTAATGACATTTCAGAAGTACCAGTGTGGGTGGTGGTGTGTGGGGAACATTAGTGGAACATTAATCAAATTCAAGTTCAATTATTTCCTACCTGTTGGGTGTACATTGAGTACACTGCAAGATACATCGAGTCCAACAAACCAGTCCATAGCATAGGGTCAGCACACAACCAAAACTTGGATGGAAAAAAAGTTCCTGAAACCTCAATATGTGTCTGATCGCTCTGATCTTTGCATGTTTGATGAAGCCAGTTGGTGAGGACAATTTATGGACCACTCTCAAGTCTAAATTAAACAAATGGCGGGAGTTGGATGACAGCTTTGGAGGGGCAGGGCACAAGTCTTCTCCTTCTCTCTGTGTGTGTGTGTGTGTGTATGTGTGTGTGTGTGAGAGAGAGAGAGAGAGCAAATGTAGCACAGCAAACATTGGCACAAACCGAACCCAGCTCGGAGGCAACGGAAGAAAAATAACTTCTGTCGTAGGAAAACAACAAAGGAGAGACACACGGCATGCTTACCACTTTGGTCCTCATTATTTTACGATTTCGTAACCAAGAGGATAGGATCTGATCTACAAACCATGGACAGCTGGTTCATTTCCACCACCGTGCCTGCTGGGACTTGTAGTTCTTTCTCTACGACATATGCAAATCCCAATTGTCCCTCCCCTCACTCCCTATAAGTGTCGACTTTTGAGAGACAGAAGGAGGCTGTGTGTGTGTGTGTGTGTGTGTGTGTGTGTGTGTGTGTGTGTTTTTGTGTTTATGCATGTGTGTGCTCGAAAGGTCCTACGTTATTTCCAGTAGATAAATAAAGTGCGATGCTTCTTCAGGGCCGGGCAGAAATAAGAAAGGGATGCAGGTTAGAGATACATAGGGGATTGTTGAGGAAATCTGGGCCGTGGCTCTGCATCGATTCTCTGTTTGGATCCACGGGTGCTGCATTGTGGGTCACAGATTGTGTCGCCCGCATGGGCGTCCCTCAAGTGAGCTGTAAAAAGCGAAGCTCCCATCTGCCGAGCAGATTTTCTACAGCCCCATGAAAGCCTTGTCAGCCGGGGAGGATGATGGGAGGAGGACAGAATGACACACACAGCACGCCACTCAAATCAACTCAGCTGTCACCAGAGAAGTGGAGCTAGTGCGAATCTCTAACCTTGCTGACGAGTTGCTACAAACTTTACTGTACATAACTGCCTGAGAGCTCTTAAGCCTGTCAGTACTGTAGGTTTCACAGAATAGTATAGGCATACATGGCCATGGTACAACACAGCCTGCAGCGGGGTAAATTATGGTAATAACATGCAAGTCATCTGCTTGGTGGCATTTGACTTGATACATCTCTGAAACACTCCATCCACTTCAGAGTAGGAAACAAAGAGGCCATTTCAGATCGAGGTGGACTGTGGTGTTTGTACAAGAACCCTTGTTCCTGTTCTCGCCCACGTAAAATCATAGAGGAAGTTTGTTTTACAGGTGGTTTAATAATCCATATCACCTGGTGATGGTGAAATGACCAGTGGTTTGATTTTGAGACCTGATCATAGTGATGTGACGTGAAGTCTTCAGGGCAAGGCCGGAACAAGGCCTGAACTTCTTTTACAATGTTTATTCTCCATAGTCAAACATTGGCAGTAGAATGGCCTTATTGAAGAGCTCAGTGACTTTCAACGTGGCACCGTCACAGGATGCCACCTTTCCAACAAGTCAGTTCATAAAATTTCTGCCCTGCTAGACCTACCCCGGTCAACTGTAAATGTTGTTATTGTGAAGTGGAAACGTCTAGGAGCAACAACGGCTCAGCTGCAAAGTGGTAGGCCACACAAACTCAAAGAACGGAACCGCCGAGTGCTGAGGCGCATTGCACTTAAAAATCGCCTGTCCTCAGTTGCAACACTCACTACCATTTACATTTTAGTCATTTAGCAGACACTCTTATCCAGAGCAACTTACAGTAGTGAATGCATACATTTTATACATTTCATGCCTTTTTTTGTTTTTGTTTGTACTGGCCCCCCATGGGAATTGAACCCACAACCCTGGCGTTGCACACACCATGCTGGCGTTGCAAACACCATGCTCTACCAACTGAGCCACAGGGGAGACCAGGGGGAAGACTACCGAGCCACAGGGAAGACTACCGAGTTCTAAACTGCCTCTGGAAGCAATGTCAGAACAAGAACTGTTCGTCGGGAGCTTCAGGAAATGGGTTTCCATGGCCGAGCAGCCGCACACAAGCCTAAGATCACCACGCACAATGCCAAGTGTCGGCTGGAGTGGTGTAAAGCTCGCCGCCATTGGACTGGAGTGATGAATAATGCTTCACCATCTGGCAGTCCGACGGACTAATCTAGGTTTGGCAGATGCCCGGAGAACGCTACCTGCCTGAATGCATAGTGCTAACTGTAAAGTTTGGTGGAGGAGGAATAAGGATGTGGGGCTGTTTTTCATGCTTCAGGCTAGGCCCCTGAGGTCCAGGGAAGGGAAATCTGAACACTATAGCATACAATTACATTCTAGCCAATGCTTCCAACTTTGTGGCAACAGTTTGGGGAAGTCCCTTTACTGTTTCAACATGACAATGCCCCCGTGCACAAAGCGAGGTCCATACAGAAATGGTTTGTCAAGATAGGTGTGGAAGAACTTGACTGGCCTGCACAGAGCCCTGATCTCAACCCCATCGAACACTTTTGGGATGAATTGGAACGCCGACTGTGAGCCAGGCCTAATCGCCCAACATCAGTGCCCGATCTCACTAATGCTCTTGTGGCTAAATGGAACCAAGTCCCCGTAGCAATGTTCTAACGTCTAGTGGAAAGCCTTCCCAGAAGAGTGGAGGCTATTATAGCAGCAAAGGGGGGACCAACTCCATATTAATACCCATGATTTTGTATCTCTCCCTGTCTAGGTGGATGCTGGGCTTCAGAGGTGCATTGGGGGTGTCTTTCAGTTTAGCATTCCAACCTTCCTGTTCACACCACCCACGTGTGTGTGTGTGTGTGTGTGTGTGTGTGTGTGTGTGTGTGTGTGTGTGTGTGTGTGTGTGTGTGTGGCGACACACCACACTGCAGAGCAACCACCGCCCCGTACACAGCTGTTGCTGGGCTCATGTGCAGGTGCGGTTCTCACTTCAAACACCAACTTAGGATGAGAAACAGATACAAGGCGGGGCCAAACGCAGTGTCATAAGAATTCCACAGAGATCCACACATCGGCAGTACCGCCGAGGTTATCATCACGCCTGCTCTTTTCTGACGGCATAATTATTCAAGGTGGTAAAGTTGGAACTTTTTCTACCCGTACTAATTTGTTCTCTTAAGCGTTTGTAGGTAGAGGGGTTTTCAGTGGAAGGTTGTGGTCTCAGTAAATCCCTCATTTGCAGGCTTTCATCAGTACTCTACTACTGTATATCATACAAAAGACTCATAGGTGCTAAAATTGCAATTAGGCTCTTAAATCTGTTGCTACACAGTACAGCTGCGGCTACAGTAAGCAGGGTCTTGCTTGGTCGGCTCTTGATTGCGGGGCCTCTTGGGAGGAGAAAGGTGCTGCAGACAACACGCTGTGCATCTGCTGATTAAACCATAGATTATTGTCATAAATCTTCAACGTTTGATTTAATAGGCCTTATATATAATATTTCAACATTTGTTGATATTGATCATGTATTTGGAGATACTGTTACTATAACTATTTATATTCTTTAAAACCAAAATGCATTAAAATCCCACTCATGGTCCCTTCGTATAAGTGGCTATGGTAATGTCGAGACGACCTCTCATTGTGTCTATAGAGGTCACATGACTTGTTCTGTTAATGTCTACTTGCATTTGACATCCGAGAGGACTAAGGTGAAGTGACATGCTCTCCCTCTGATGTCATTACCAATGGCAGTGGATATAGTTGAAATGGTATTCAATCAATAAATCATTTTACTGGGGCTTCAAATCAACTGCAATATTGACAACAGACAAAAGTCATTTTCTCATGAGCTATTTAAGACGGATCACAGATTATTTCACTCATTCTCTAAATGTCTAAGTGTGTGTCATATCAGAGACGACAAGAAAGATATAGCCATCAGCAATGCATAATCTTGTTTTGAGGCTGCTTCGCCCTTTCTCTCCCTCCCTCTATTTCTCCTTCCCTACCCCCTCTCTCGCCTCTCTCTCGCCTCCCTATTGAAACTCTAGACAGAACCATTAGAATTTTACAAACCTACGATCAATAGAAAACATTTCATGCAGCAAGTTTCTCCTGCTAAGTGAGTTATCTGGATCTATATAAAGAATGTAATTCAATCACAAGATGGGAGACTTCAAAGACCTTAACCTTGTACTGAGATGTCCAGACAGACAGTATGCACTGAATGTTCTGGTTCAACAGTGGAACCATTTCCTTCCAGACATACACAATCCATGTCTCAATTGGCTCAAGGCTTAAAAATCCTTCTTTAACCTGACTCATCCCCTTCATCTACACTGATTTTTAAGTGGATTTAACAAATTACATCAATAACCTGCTCAGTCTATATGTCATGGAAAGAGCATCTGTTCTTAATGTTTTGCACAGTCAGTGTATCAGCGACAGTCGGTTGTAATGAGGAGTTGCATAAAATCACCAACTCTTTATGTAGACATAACGTTCTCTTAGGCATTACTAATCAAGCTCCGCACAAACAGACATCAACGTAGCACACAGATGATCGATCGTATTATCCCATTCACGTGAATTATGAGAATATTACTTGTGATTCTGTATTAATATCAGTAGCGTAGTAGTAAAAAAAAAGAAGCTCGTAATGGTTAAACTATAAACTCCAGTGGGCGATCAAGATAAGACGAACGAACAACCACCGACGTAAACGAATACGTATGCCATTTTTAGAACTGTATTGTTTGCATTTTGATAGCATTTTAATGTAGGCCTATAGGGAAGACAGGCCATGTGGAGATGGTCATACTGAAACGTATCTTCACTTGATTTACTTCCTAACTTGTTTGATTAGTGCAGATTTTCTCAGAGGACCCCACATGGGGCCCCGACCCTAAGTTTGGGAACCACTGTACTAACCTCTCTCTCCGCTTGCTTCCTCTCTCTCCTATGTATCCACTCTGCTTCCTCCTGCATGCATTGCAACCTGCTTTAACCTCACCACTGAGCACCACATCACTGTCTGTCTCAGTAGCCTACTCTCTGAAAAGCAAAGTTATTATGAGAATTTAGTAGCCTATTTTTTTTTGCTCCTGCTGAGGTAGGCTCTGTTTAACATTAGCTTCTTACTTCATCCTTCTAGCTGGCTAATAGCCAGAGCCCTTCAACGTTACTGCACATATCTATAAGCGACTATTTACCAGTTGTGCACTCATTGACAGAGTTGTTTTTTTGTTTGTTTGGGGGATGTCTGTAGTCTCGAGACGGTTTCAGAATGGCCTTTTGTCCGGCGTCTTGCAAACACACTGTCAGCAGTTGCCTACTTGAGAGGACTCGGAGGCGAACATAACAAACAAACCACTGTTCATGATTCCACTCATTCGCAAAGAGCCAGATGCGATTAGAACTCTGTCAGATCAAGAACATAAGCGTTCTGAGCTTTGATCAACGTTGGGAGCGCTATTTAGAAGCATTTATTTTTTTTTGGGGGGGGGGGTGGGTTTACATGTACTCGTGCAGTATGTACACTGAACAAAAATCTAAACGCAACATGCAACAATTTCAAAGATTTTACTGAGTTGTAGTTCATACAAGGAAATCAGTCTATTTAAATCAATTAATTAGGCCTTAATCCAGGGTTTCCCAAACTATGTCCTCGGGACGCCAAGGGGTGCACGTTTTGGTTTTTGCCCTAATCAACTAATCCTCAAGCTTTGATCATTTGAATCATCTGTGTTGTGTTAGGGCATTAATCAAAACGTGCACCCCTTCGGGTCCCCAGAACTGAGTTTGGGAAATGCTGCGCCTAATCTATGGATTTCACATGACTGGTTATACAGATATGCATCTGTTGGTCAGAGATACCTTAAAAAAAAAAAAAAAAAGGTAGGGGCGTGGATCAGAAAACCAGTCAGTATCTGGTGTGACCAACATTTACCTCGTGCAGCTTAAAACATCTTCTTTGCATAGAGTTGATCAGGCTGTCTTCAATGGTCTGCTCTTAAATGCAAGTAAAACTAAATGCATGCTCTTCAACCGATTGCTGCCCGCACCCGCCCACCCATCTAACATCACTACTCTGGACGGTTCTGACTTAGAATATGTGGACAACTACAAATACCTAGGTGTCTGGTTTGACTGTAAACTCTCCTTCCAGACTCACATTAAGCATCTCCAATCCAAAATTAAATCTAGAATCGGCTTCCTATTTCGCAAACAAAGCATCCTTCCCTCATGCTGCCAAACATACCCTCGTAAAACTGACTATCCTACCGATCCTCGACTTCGGCGATGTCATTTACAAAATAGCCTCCAACACTCTACTCAGCAAACTGGATGCAGTCTATCACAGTGCCATCCGTTTTGTCACCAAAGCCCCATATACTACCCACCACTGCGACCTGTATGCTCTCGTTGGCTGGCCCTCGCTTCATATTCGTCGCCAAACCCACTGGCTCCAGGTCATCTATAAGTCTTTACTGGGTAAAGCCTTATCTCAGCTCACTGGTCACCATAGCAGCACCCACTCGTAGCACGCGCTCCAGCAGGTATATTTCACTGGTCATCCCCAAAGCCAACTCCTCCTCCCCAGATAAGCTTTTTTGTGCGTATGGAACATTTCTGGGATCTTTTATTTCAGCTCATGAAACATGGGACTAACACTTCACATGTTGCTTTTACATTTTTTTGTTCAGTATAGTTATGGCCCCGGTCACATAAATATCTATAAATGTCATTCAAACAGAGATACGTTTAAATCAATACTCAGTCAAGACTATGCTTTTCTGAAGGCTATGCTTAATTTCTACAATTGATGATAATTGTATATTGGATATCTTGTTATTACATATTGAATATCAATATTTTTAAGTGGATCATCTTGTGGATTCTGCACTAGAAAACCCCGATATCTCATTCATGCTATTGCTTATTTAGAAGAGAATGAGGGGTTTAGACTGACTATCTTATCCGACATGTTTCCACATTGTCCTTTAAACAAAGGAACTGAGAAGTTGCCTAGACAGCAACACACAAAAGTAACCAACACAGAGCTCAAAACTTATCAAACCAAAAAATACCCACCCCCACCCCCCACTCCCTCCTCCTCATCTGTCCATATCTCATTTTCCCTCTTTTTTTCTCATTGTGAGGAACAGAGAGAGGAGAAAATGGGAATTTCGCCCTGAAATTAAACATCCTATCTGTTCTCTGCAGGGCAGCCTACTGAGCTCCAGACACACACACACACACACACGGTTGGTTATTGAAAAGTAATAAAACTACAGTAACAGTGTAGCACTGTGTGTGTGTGTGTGTGTGTGAGAGAGAGAGAGAGAGAGAGAGAGAGAGAGAGAGAGAGAGTCTGTGTGAGGCTGGATACAGGACCTAACTGGGGCTGGGGCTGGGGCTCGGTGCAGGAGATAAATGTCACTTCCATCCTATCCGCAGGCCTGCAGCACAGACACAGCCGCCCGCTCTTCCTCTTATCATTAGCCGGCACACACACTGCTCCCTCTCTCTAGAACAATTAGCTTTATGCCGGCGCAGAGCCTGTGAAATGTCATTCTGTGGAGTAAACGGGTTATTATATCACAAAGGCTGCAGCTGAGTCAATTATTCAGTATAGGGGAGAAGGGTGAGGGGGCAAGAGAGAGAGAGAGAGAGAGAGAGAGAGAGAAAGGACCAAAGGAATAGAAGGGGCCGGCCACCTGGGCAATAAATTCTTGATTTCATCAAAGGAGCCTCCATTGGGGGCAGAGGTGGCCTGGGTCACTGGTGCATTGAGGATGGACGAGAGAGAGAGAAAGAGAGAGAGAGAGATCTTTAATCAAATAGGACCTCAGGTATGCTAATCTGCCATTTACTTCTGTGGGGATTGGGGAAAACCCAAACAAACCGTGTCCTGAAACCTGTGATTCAAATATGTAGGCTTGAAGGGGATTATTTGTGAAATGGTACCACCATCATATTGCATTTATCAGCTGTTTTCATACATGGCCACAGCATTAAGTGGTGGCATGTATTATGGTTTTGTGATAGAGTACACTGTCAAACATGTTTAAAGGTGCACATGATGATGGTGTAATGGTGAGCGTGTCTTGCATTGTGAGTGTGACAGAGAGAGAGCTTGAGAGAGAACGAAAAAGCGAAAGAAACAGTCAAAAGTAGAAAATCGAGAGAGAGAGACACTTATTTTGAGCGAATGCCATGTCGCTGCCATTCTCCACTGCAGAGTGGCCAGATGGAGACTCCGTGCTCAGGGCACGCAAAGGTGGCCCCTGGGGACCCCCCCCCCCCCATCACCCTCCTCACCCTGCCTCGCCCCTGGTCTGGGGCTGCCACGGCTGGGGAGAGGGAACCTGCACTGTGGCACCGGCCTGCTGTGGAGGTTGTGGTGGACCGGTCCCTTCCACTCCCTCCTGCTGCGGACGAAAGCCCAAATGCCAGCACGTCCCACCTGGACCCAGCCAAGCCTGTCCCCACTGATGGGTGAAGGCGGGAGCGTGCGTGACACGCCGGGCCCAAAGCAGTCACCCCTGACGGGAACACAATGGCCCAAGGACTGCCAGGCTGACTCGGGCAGGTACAGATAATATTGTTAATCGTGCAGAATGGCGAACAGCTCCCCAGAACAATGAGAAGTCGGCGGAGCGGTGATTGGAAAATATCCCCCCTTTTTTCCCATTTAAGCACAGAAAATTTCATTTGGGTCTGTGCTACCTCTGAGCCCCTATCTGCCAAGGTGTTCGAGCCTGATATAACAGCAGAGAGATTTCTGCCGTTTTACAGAGGTGTGTAAATCGCCAAAAATCCTCCCCTCTCTTTTTTTTTAATCTAAATTGGGAAACAATAAACACACATTGCTACAAACCTTGTTTTGCCTGGCTTTTTTTTCCCCCCGTCTGGATGTTCAAAGATATTCTTAAGCAAAGCCTTTATAAAGGAAGATAAACATGTAATTCTTCAATATGTTAAAATTCCCAAGCATTTTTAATAAGAAAAGTATTCCCCTTTGGGTATGCAAACTATCATCTACTTCTACTTAATTTTTCTCTGTGTTGCAGGCAACTCATTTACATATTGTGAGTGTGAGGCTTCACCATCCAATATAAACATTGCAACTCCATTTGCAAAGCAATGCGGTTCTTTTGCAAATATGTGTGGTATCATTACCATGACATTTTTTAAAACCGCTGTTGATTATTCAAAACCAGTTCACGTCCCTACGCAACACCTTAGAAGCACCTACAGTACACAGTCACGTCAAATAATGTCAGTTGACTAAGCACTGTTTGTCACTGTGAGGTAAATTAGGTTGACTCTTATGTTAATGACAAAGATGCAGATTATTCTCAATGGTGTACTCGATAAACAGATCATTTCCCACTTCTGATGTCTCCCGTAATGACATGTTTCAGGAAGCTAAGGTGAAAGTACGTGGGTTAATGAAAAAAATACATGTTTTGATAGCATCAGTGGGAGTGGAACCGCTTACGCCCATACCTTGTTGACTTTGTAAGATATCAAAAGAGGACTTACTGTGCTCTCACCTCTCTCTCACATACACACCGCACACGCAAGCACGCACGTGCACACACACAGAAATCAGAAATGTTTGAAACACACCAGCATTATGTCATATATCAAAATAAATCTCAAATATATATATATATATATATATATATATATATATAAGAAACACCCCAGCATTGCAGTTTCATCACATAAGGAGGCTGAAGAATTTTTATTTGCCTCCATTTCGCATCTCTCTCACTTGGTTAGAGTTGGGTGGTGTTGTGACGACTCCCTTCTAGCTGCTCAGATGTGTCCAGATTGAGTGACAGCCTCCCTAGCTCCAGTACATCTGGGGTGTGAGGGGGATGTGTCAGCAACACATCCCAGAGACCGACACTTTATCACCTGCCGTCATTCATATTAATGTCTGCAACAGGATCTGACCGGCTTGCTCGACTAAAAGGCCTGTGTTGGATTCGTATACTGTATATGTATCGTGCAACAGAAGGGGGACAATGTAACAGAAAATAATAACGATGTAGAACAAAGACACCAAAACTGGGCTTTTCAAAAACCTTCGAATTTACATTTCCTGTTATTTGGACGTATTGCATTCATGCTGTTGGTTCAGATGCATGTCTCTTCGAAGAGGGACACCTCATCCAAACATGTGTCCCCATTTCAACCCAAGACAATGGTATTTATCCTAATATTGAAAAAAAGTCTGGTAAGATATACTAGTGTTGAGAAATACCCACGAGTAAAAAAGTGTGAAAACCAACCTGTCTCCCCTACCCTGCCATGCATAAAGAAAACATCCAGGAATGAGACTGGAATCAAGGTAGTCCTGGATAACAATGTTCAAGCCCCCCCGAAGACCTGAGTTTGTGCTGAATTGGTATCTCCTCACCTATCCCTTGAGACAGGAACCAGGAACGACCCATGCTTATCCATGCAAACCTGTAATGAGATTCTGGAATGGACTCCTACATGGTCGTTTGGCACGTCACAAAAGAATACTTCATTTTTCAACGGGTTAAAAGGTCATTTAGCGAAAGCTATTTGTATGGACCACGTACATGGACAAGGTAAACAGTCACCAGTGACCCAAGAAAACCTTCCTTGGTGACCCTCGGTGGGGAATTGAGTCATAAGGAAAGCAAAATCAAAGGGATTCCAACAGCCATGATATTCTCTTGACCCTGAAAACGTATCGCTGGCAACGGCCAAGACAACAAACTACACCAGCCATCACTCCCTAACATCAAATCATCAGCATAAAACAAAAAACTTCACACTCATCGAACATCACAATCCCGCAAGAGGGCGAGCGGTGCACTGACTACAAAGCCGGCGATTCGGAGCCCCCATACCACTTTTGTGCTGACCTTAAAATGAGCAGCGCACTGTGCAACATCTGGCTCATCAGCTGGATCCTATGCATCAGCAAGCAGAGGGACACACTGGGACAGGTTGGCGGCTGCCTTTGACAGCAACAGTTAATTTCCAACATAATCAATTTATGTGCAGCGCCGTAATAACCATCTGTGTGCGACGCGAGGACAGTCCTGAGGAACAGGAACAGCTCTCCTTCCTCCTCACCAGGAGCCAAGTCAGGGAGGACAAGCCAGGGAAGGAGAGGAGGACTACTCTTTCCATAAACACACACACACACAAATCTCAGCTCTCAGGGAAGACTTCCTAGGGCCAACAGTATGCTGTGTGATTTTGAAGCAGGCTAAAACGCTGGTTCAGAGGGATGGATGGGATTGTGTTTGCGGATATTTTTTTTTGTTTCAGGAAAATCCGCTTCATCTCATTGGCTTCCAGTTATTTTGCATTGGATTAAGTGGCGCACCATATCTACCTGCACGCAATTTCGTCCTGCCACAAGGTTAAAACCCCCATGGTACAAAACTCTGAACATCCTCTTCCACCTTCAGTGTCAAACTTTCCCAGAGAAGATGCCGCTCACACGATTACCGTATCACCTTAGTGAGCCAATTACAGTGTGTGTTGTCAAGGCCAATAGCGAGCGGCAGCTCACACACAGACGCCTACAGCTTGGCGCGGGAGATAGGCTACATGAAAACAGAATTAAGCTCCCGTGACCCTCAACCCCACTACATGCAAGTTTCATGAGAGCAATCAGCACATGCCACTACCGCCCTAGCAACTCAACACACTGTGACTTTGACCTTAGCTGTACACCGGGGAAACGAAACTTGATCTTGATGTCACTATTTAGCAAGGATATAGGTTTGTCATTTGCGTTTCCCAGTTAGGCTGAATTAAAAGCGGATAGATGGGGGCACCTTGGCTCGCCAGCTTAAGTCTCCATTATCGGCCTGAACCGTTGCAGACACATCATTAAACCATAGAAATTGCTTTAGTTTGAGGAGAATTACACTGGAGGTAGCAATTGGGAATGAATGGCTGTCACAACAATTTCGGTGTTTACCCTTTGTCAGGCTGTGTGTGTGCGTGCGTCTGTGCGTGTGTGTATGAGAGAAAGGTTATTACATCATGGTATCAAGTAGCCTCACTGCTAATTCACCGCCTGTGACGAAAAGCTATGGTGTGGACTCGGTTTCCTGGTTTAAACTGCAGCACACCATTGAGCAGCAAGCTTTGGATCTAATTTAAAGCTTCTATACAGTACATCCACCTTGCCATGCCACATCCATGCATTATACATTTGGGCTGTGGATGTCCTTGTGTCTTCCTCCTAATTGACATGCTGAGGGTCTCGGCAGCTGTGTTGCTCTCAGTGAGCCTCTTGCATCACCCTGGCCACCTGGACATAATAGTCCCCTAAACCCCCTTTTTATTTATCTCCCAAGCACCGCTGCCATTGTTCAATCCCCCACCTCTGGCATTGAGGATATCTGTTTCGGACACAAAATGGATTCATCATTCGGTAGAGCAGACGGTGGTGTTTCAATGGTAAAGGCGTACTGGCTGTGTGGTAGCTCCGGCCTCTGCTATCGCTTTGATGTTAACACCAAGGAGTAGCACACCCATCATGTGCAGATGGGATAAAGGGCTCGACTACATAGGATGAGACCGTGTGCAATTTCATCTCCATTTTTATTTTTTTATTTTTTACCCTGACGCGATACATATCCTAGTCTGCTTTGAGGTGTAGAAGGAAGGGGACGTCACATCCCCTCAAAAGCACGAATGTTATACAGTACACACTTGTCAAAATGGAGATAAAGAAGTTTTCTTTCTACCAATAGTTCAGGAATAGTGTATATGCGTTCTTTGTTCACAGTACATTCGCAACCTGACATAAGCTTTTTTTTCCCCCCTCGATCCCTGCTTTTTTTTCCTCTTATTTTTCTATCAGAATCCTTTGATTTTTGTCCTGCTTCTCAATTCTTCATGGAACTCATCTTCAAAGAGTTATTTTTTCTTTCCCAGGCAGAGCGCTGGCCAAGTCTCTGAGTAAGAGTGCCCATCAGAGGTTAGCTGGTGTCAGCAGGGGGTTGCTTGTCTCCAATTCAGGTCATCCTGGGCTCCAGACGGGGACTTTAAAGTTACCCACAACGGGTCCTGTGATCCCAGTAAGCACGCTTGTTAGTGGAATTGATAACGGCTCCGGTACACCTGGGTCCTCTGAAGTTGGCATGCCAGTTTAAAGGGAAAGGGAGAGCCAGGGCAGTGGATACATGCACCAAGTGTCCAATGAGGAATGGAAAAGGACTTCTGGCACATGTAGAAAAAGAATATGTTGGAGAGACCTAAAAATACTGTCAAGCCCAATCTATACTTGCGGTGGCTAAAAAGTTTTCGTCATGACTCTTTATAAGTGTGATATAACAGTTTCACGTAATGTGGTGTAGCTAGGTGTAAAATGAAACATATTTCAAAATATAGGGTCATATAATATTTTGTTCATCATATTGATTATAAACCCAATGTTCAGGAAAATATGAATTTCAAATACATGAAAATTACATATTTTAGCATACAATAAAGCTATAATTTGCCACCCCCTTGAATCTTCGCATGCAGAACCAGTCAAAAGTTTGGACACACCTGCTCATTCAAGGGTTTTTCTTAATTTTTACTATTTTCTACATAGAATAGAATAATAGGGAAGACATCAAAACTATGAAATAACACACATGGAATCATGTACTAACCAAAAAAGTGTTAAACAATTCAAAATATATTTTATATTAGAGATTATTCAAATCAAATCAAAGTTTATTTGTCACATGTGCCGAATATAACAGGTGTAGACCTTACAGTGAAATGCGTACTTACCAATAGTACAAAAAAGGTATTAGGTGAACAATAGATAGGTAAAGAAATAAAACAACAGTAAAAAGACAGGCTATATACAGTAGCGAGGCTATAAAAGTAGCGAGGCTACATACAGACACAAAGTAGCCACCCTTTGCCTTGATGACAGCTTTGCACACTTTTGGCATTCTCTCAACCAGCTTCACCTGGAATGCTTTGCCAACAGCCTTGAAGGAGTTCCCACATATGCTGAGCACTTGTTGGCTGCTTTTTCTTCACTCTGCTGTCCAATGCATTCCAAACCATCTTAATTGGGTTGAGGTCGGGTGCTTGTGGCGGCTACTTTGAAGAATCTAAAATATATTTAGATGTTTAACACTTTTTTTGGTTACTACATTATTCCATATGTGTTATTTCATAGTTTCAATGTCTTCACTATTATTCTACATTGTCGAGATTTTACAAATAAAGAAAAACCTTGAATGAGTACGTGTGTCCAAAATTTTGACTGGTACTGTACAATAGATTTCATATCTGTATCTGAAAACAAAGCATTGTTGATTTCATATGTGTAAATGACTAAAACAAAAACAACACATTCTCCACCTCAGCTTACCATCCTCCATCAAAACAACAAGCAATAATCCTCAGCTCTCCTATGTATGATAATCAGGGTATAATTCATTTATACCCTCTACCTTTACCATGTGTTGACCCATAGGCCATGTTGTATGCTCACATCTGGCTGGTGCTCACAGTCCTTGGAAGGGATTTGCCTCTGGTTATGGGGCAGCTGGTAGTGCAGATGAAGATGGGTTGAGGAGTGCTTTGTGTATTATGGATATGGGATTTAATGGAGACATTGACAGCTGCACATCTCCTGAGTATGAGGCCCACTTCTGTTGTTCCTCTTCCTTTTGCAGTTAAAACAGTAAAGCTCACAACATTAGTGGTAGTGCTGAAATGGAGGCTAGTTGAGATGGAGGGCAGTTTAGGTGATGGACAAGATGAAGGCCTATGGTATGGGAGAGTGGTTTGGGGCACTCTGGAGTGCAGTCTAAAACATGTTTACCTCACTGTTTGTGAGACTGGACTCTCCAGTTGCAATACGGAGGGTTTTGTTAACCCTGTATCTGGGTCATATCTTACTTAGTAGCATGTAACATTGAAATACGAAATAGGACATTCATATTGTGGCAATAAGCTAAACCATGAATTCATTCATTAACAGTAAGAGTTTGTACATCAAAATATTAGACTCGGTTGGATTCATTTATTGCACTAACCACTGCGTGTTCTAAACAGCGACGTTCAATTCTATCTACTAATGATTATGTCTGTTAGGGTCCAGGTCGGTAAGGTGGACCGAGCGTGTTGAAGACTGAAAGGCAACCGCATGAACCGACAGAGACCACGGACCATGAGAGAGCCAACCGCCAACCTTCCCTGCTGCCCGTTTGTAAAGGATTTGGGGATTTCATAATTTCCTGTTCTTTCTGAAAGGGGGATGGCAGCACCTGGTCCACACAGCTGTACTTCATTTAGTGAGCAATTTGAAAAGAGCGAGGGGGAGAGGAGCGCACGCTGCCTTGTCATTAAGGGCTCCAGAATGGCCTCCGTTTGTTAGACACATGGCACAGAGTTAATGCCTCTGAATGGGGAATACGCGCTGTTGATGCTGTCACAAATTTCTCGTAAGTGCCACGACATCTGAAAAGCTACTCCGAAGGCGGGGAGTGAAAAATTCAAATTTTCCTTATCAAAGGGGTGTTTTCATAGGTAATTGACAGCTGTGGAAAAAATGTACCGCAAGCGCGATGTGGTGTCTTGTGTAGTCGAATATTCAATTTGCGTCTTATCGTTTCATCTTCGGAACACCCTGAGACTTCTGGGAATCGGCAATTGTATTTTTCCAAGTTTATGTCAGTTGCTTCACCATACGAGCAATAATTGTGATGTTGGTAAACTAGCAGTGCAATGTGCAGGTTTGTTCAGTAGCGGATGCTGCCATGCTTCTTCAGCTTGGACATAATTGATTTTGACATGCACATGTGCAGGGGAGACAAAAAAAAGAGAAGTACGATCAAAGGCAAGTGCTTTATCGCCACATCAGAGCCCCCCACTGCATTTTGTATTCTACCAATCTGTCGAAACATTGACAAAATCCTGAGATGGGGAGATGTTTCTCTCTCTCTCTCTCACTCTCTCACTCTCTGTTTTTGATTTGTGTAATCACACAACATTTTTAAGTTTAATATTGTATGCTAATAACCTATCTACGTTGGCAGTGTTTGAAGTCAATAAACCTAAAACACAAAGGCTGTCATAACAAACACAGTTACTATAAAAAGGTATACCTGATATACTTAGACAAAAGTATGAACCAAGGCCCCCCAAAAATGCATAAATTGATAGAGGTTAAAGGTTGATAGAGAACAAGGCTAGACTGTTTTGGCATGCACGGTCAGTACACTGTGCAATGTGCATCCTGGGCAGCGGTGGAGTGCTCACCATCCTATCATGGCTTTTCACACACACACACACACACACACACTTAGTTATAATCCACATAATTATTACAGCCAGGTCACCCATGATACAAGTCAGTATTCAATGTCCATCCATGTCTGAGGACGTCGGGAGATGACGTGGAAACCGGCCACTAGGGGCAACAGTGAGCACTGTTACCTTCAAGTAGGTTTCGGGTTTGCTAGGGTGTTGTGGATGGGGATAACAGAGGGGTGTAAGCATCTGCCTCTGATTTCAACAGTGGCAAGTTTGAATCTAGCGATAAAAAAATAGTTTTTGATATTTTGTTTACAGCCTATCCAAAACCTTAAGCCTTACCTTAACCGTTTGGAGTTAATGCCTAACCTTAGGATTTAGGAGTTAATGCCTAAACTTAAGCTTAAACACTTTCAAATTTGAAGTCTGCTACTACTTTGACATTTGACATTTTGAGAAACATGGATAAACGCTTAATTCTGATGTGAGAGCTAGTTGAGTAATTCACATTTCCTGTTGCTACAGGATTATTTTCCTGCTGTAGGAGACTGGCTCAAGATAAGATCCTACATCTGTAGGAGCGGAATCGCTTACACCCACACCTCACACCAATAACACATACACACACACAGCTGTCTTTATATGGATAATAGCAGTTGGCCACCTTGGCTCCTCATCATGAGTTTGTGGCTCCCTGTAGAGTGCGGTACTGCATGCTCATTGTTAATGGGATGTGTCTGTGGGCAGTGTGAGAAACAGAACCACGATTGGATTGAGGCAGCTCTGAGCTGAGCTGAGCAGAGTGGAGACCGAGGCACACCTGGCAGGTGTGGGAGGCTCGGCGTAATGGTGTTGGACTCCCACGACCCACCGGTCTCACAAAGCTGTGCATCGCAGATGAGTCAGAACCACAGCCATCTCACAACGTGCCCCATGGTATACGTCTGCAGTGTGGATAGCAGGCACACGCACATGCACACGCAAACACAAAATATTGGATAGCGCAACTGCAATATACTCACTTAATTTACAGACTCAAACCACACCTCATCGGAGCCATTCCAAACGTAATCTGCAGTACTGCCTTATCATTGTTTATGCCAAGCCTTCAAATTACCACTCCCACCTCTGTTTAGCCAAAAATGCTGATATTACAATGCCGTCTGCCTTTCCAAGAAGAGGAACCAACCAACACACAAAGAAACAAAACTTCAGAAAGTTTACCGAGGCCTGTGCATGGTGTTCGCTGATTATTCCTTTGGCTTGGATGGTGGGTGAGAGGCAGCATCGGGGTGAGATGATGGTGGTGGGGGCGGAAGAGTTGGGCAGGGGGAGGGGGGCGGGGTCAGGGGGGCTCTTGGCTGCTCTCCTCCCCTCCTGTCAGCCCTCCTCTCTCGGCCAGGCGGCGTTGGGGCGGCCCAGCTCCTCAGCAGCAGATGCGAGCCCTCATGTCAGAGGCAGCCAGTGGCCCGGCGGAGCGACGCTAGCGCCTCATACCTCATTGAGCCATCTCCCCTAGCAGATGGCGCGCTGCTGCGGGCGCTCCTCTCCCCGATAATTACCAGGCCTCGCTACAGATGGAAATGTCAGTCAGCCCTCACAGGTCCTGGTTCCTGCCATTGCCTCCGTCCACGGCCCCTCTACCTAGGCGAGGCCACTGCCAACACTCACCATGTGTTTTGTGACTGCTGACTAGGCAGGCAACAAAAGAGAAATTTTGCCATGAATATTCATGACGGGATTGTAGGTAGGTAGATGGAGGTCGGAGTAGCCCGCCGCACAGTTGGACAGGTTGCTTTCCACTCCTACTCCCCTCCTCTTTTTCCCTCCATTTCTATATGCGATGCCAAACTAGCCTTCTGAAACGTGATGTAAAAATGGATGCCTCTCCCTCACTCTCCCTCAAAGTTGAAATACTTATTACTTGTACATTACGGTTGGGGAAAGACATGTTTAGTAGATTAGGATAACTGTGTTTGCAAAATGGATTAATTCTAGCAGATGCCAGGACTAACCCCCACTTATCTGTGATAAGGTGACCAGATGTCCCAGCTTGGCAAGAGCAACGCTCCCACTTTTATTACTCCCTCCCAAAGTATCCCAGGAGAAATATCCCGCCGCATTCATAGATAATCTACCTTCGCCGAGAACAAGGCGACAGGGTTTTGCCATTTCATTTGTCGGTCCCTGTAAGACTTCATGTGGCTGTGTTTGACTTGGGTCCTGTGTGTAAAAAGCTCAAGTAGATTAAACCTGAGTGAATACCCAAGGTGCACCAGTGGTTGAAAAGGACACCAAGATCAACAGCAACAGCTCACCTTAGGTATCCGACTGCATACCGCCAGATCAACAAGGCTCAGTAGAGAACTGGCAAAGGCCTCATTTGAAAAAACACAAAATGAGACATTGTCATCCCCAATGGGGGCCACTTCACTGCCCACTGGGCACACTCTGGTTGAATCAACGTTGTTTCCAAGTCATTTGTTTGGGAGTTACTGTCAGCTCATCACAAGGCAGCAATGCAAGAAACAGATTTCCAAAGAGAGAGAGAAAAAAAAACGACAGAAAACATTGGCCAAGGCATTTGTATTTTTTTTTTTGTATATGTGAAACTGTCAACAGGGACATGATGCAGATTACATTCTCACTACCTTCATCTTTTGATTTCTTTATTCACTCACTCCAAATACATTTACATCAGTAATGCCAGTCATCACAAGCAAGTCACAACCGAAACAAACATGTTTAGATTAATCATAACTAAATTGGCGGCACTGATGATGCATCACAATTCACATACATACATACTGTACATACAGACATACATACGTACAATGCCTTGCAAAAGTATTCAGACCCCTTGGATTTTATTGTGTTACAAAGTGTGACTAAAATGTATTTCATTGTAAAAAATATACTCTCATGTCTAAGTGGAAGAAAAATTGTCATTTAAAAAAAAATATTAATAAAAATGTAACAACTAAAATAGTTGTTGCATAAGTATACAGCTCCCTGAGTGGGTCAATACGTGTTAGAAACACCTTTGGCATAGATTACAAATGTGAGTCTTCTTGGGTAAATCTATAAGAGCTTTGCACACCTAGATTGTGCAATATTTGTACATTATTCTTTTCAAAATTCTTCAAGCTCTGTCAAGATGTTGGGGATCATGGCTAGACAGCATTTTTCAAGTCTTGCCATAGATTTTCAGTCAGATTTAAGTCAACACTTGTAACTTGTCCACTCAGGAACATTCACTGTCTTCTTGGTAAGTAACTCCAGTTCATACAGTTGGTGAAAAAAGTATTTGATCCCCTGCTGATTTTGTATGTTTGCCCACTGACAAAGAAAGGATCAATCTATAATTTTAATGGTAGGTTTATTTGAACAGTGAGAGACAGAATAACAACAAAAATATCCAGAAAAACGCATGTCAGAAATGTTATAAATTGATTTGCATTTTAATGAGGGAAATAAGTATTTGACCCCCTCTCAATCAGAAAGATTTCTGGCTCCCAGGTGTCTTTTATACAGGTAACGAGCTGAGATTAGGAGCACACTCTTAAAGGGAGTGCCCCTAACCGCAGCTTGTTACCTGTAAAAAAGACACCTATCCACAGAAGCTATCAATCAATCGGATTCCAAACTCTCCACCATGGCAAAGACCAAAGAGCTCTCCAAGGATGTCAGGGACAAGATTGTAGACCTACACAAGGCTGGAATGGGCTACAAGACCATCACCAAGCAGCTTGGTGAGAAGGTGACAACATTTGGTGCGATTATTCGCAAATGGAAGAAACACAAAAGAACTGTCAATATCCCTCGGCCTGGGGCTCCATGCAAGATCTCACCTCGTGGAGTTGCAATGATCATGAGAACGGTGAGGAGTCAGCCCAGAACTACACGGGAGGATCTTGTCAATGATCTCAAGGTAGCTGGGACCATAGTCACCAAGAAAACAATTGGTAACACCCTACGCCGTGAAGGACTGAAATCCTGCAGCGCCCGCAAGGTCCCCCTGCTCAAGAATACATATACATGCCCGTCTGAAGTTTGCCAATGAACATCTGAATGACTCAGAGGACAACTGGTGAAAGTGTTGTGGTCAGATAAGACCAAAATGGAGCTCTTTGACATCAACTCAACTCGCCGTGTTTGGAGAAGGAGGAATGCTGCCTATGACACCAAGAACACCATCTCCATCGTCAAATATGGAGGTGGAAACATTATGCTTTGGGGGTGCTTTTCTGCTAAGGGGACAGGACAACTTCACCGCATCAAAGGGACGATGGACGGGGCCATGTACCGTCAAATCTTGGGTGAGAACCTCCTTCCCTCAGCCAGGGCATTGAAAATGGGTCGTGGATGGGTATTCCAGCATGACAATGACCCAAAACACACTGCCAAAGCAACAAAAGAGTGGCTCAAGAAGAAGCACATTAAGGTCCTGGAGTGGCCTAGCCAGTCTCCAGACCGTAATCCCATAGAAAATCTGTGGAGGGAGCTGAAGGTTCGAGTTGCCAAACGTCATCCTCGAAACCTTAATGACTTGGAGAAGATCTGCAAAGAGGAGTGGGACAAAATCCCTCCTGAGATGTGTGCAAACCTGGTGGCCAACTACAAGAAACGTCTGACCTCTGTGATTGCCAACAAGGGTTTTGCCACCAAGTACTAAGTCATGTTTTGCAAAGGGGTCAAATACTTATTTCCCTCATTGAAATGCAAATCATTTTATAACATTTTTGACATGCGTTTTTCTGGATATTTTTGTTGTTATTCTGTCTCTCACTGTTCAAATAAACCTACTATTAAAATTATAGACTGATAATTTCTTTGTAAGTGGGCAAACGTAGAAAATCAGCAGGGGATCAAATACTTTTTTCCCCCACTGTATTTGGCCTTTATGTTGTAGGTTATTGTCCTGTTGAAAGGTGTCAGAAGTCTCCCATTCTCTGGTGTAAATCAGACTGAAGCAGGTTTTCGTTTAGGATTTTGCCTGTGCTTAGCTCTGTACCATTTATTTTTATCCTGGAAAAACTCCCCTGCAGTGAGTCCCGAACCTCCCCAATGTCCCGAACCTCCCGAACCTCCCCAAGCATACCCACACCATGATGCAGCCATCACCACTATGCTTGAAAGAAAAGGAGGCAGTTACTCAGTGATGTGTTGTGTTGGATTTGCCTGAAAGAAAAGGCTTTGCATTCAGGCCAAAAAGTGTATTAGTTTTCTGTTTTTTTTTGTTGCAGTATTTCTTTAGTGCCTTGTTGCACACAATACGCGTGTTTTGGAACATTTGTATTCTTAATCCTCTTTTCACTCTGTCATTTAGGTCATTATTGTGGAGTCACTACAGTGTTGTTGATCAGTTTTCTTCCATCACAACCATTAGCTTTTTTTAAATCGTTGATGTGTCTGGGTGATTTAAGAATCCACAGCATAACTATTAACTTGACCATGCTTAAAGAGATATTCAATGTCTTATTTGTTATTATTACCCATCACTGCTCTTTTTGATTTCATGGTAGTTGAATCTGTGCCTCAAATACAATACTTGACTGAGGGAACTTACAGATAGAGTTGAAGTCAGAAGTTTACATACACTAAGGTTGGAGTCATTAAAACTAGTTTTTCAACCACTCCACAAATTTCTTGCTAACAAACTATAGTTTTGGCAAGTCGGTAAGGACATCTACTTTGTGCATGACACAAGTAATTCTTCCAACAATTGTTCACAGACAGATTATTTCACTGTATCACAATTCCGGTGGGTCAGAAGTTTACTAAGTTGACTGTGCCTTTAAACAGCCAGAAAATGATGTCATGGCTTTAGAAGCTTCTGATAGGCTAATTGACATCATTTGAGTCAATTGGAGGTGTACCTGTGGATGTATTTCAAGGCCTACCTTCAAAAACAGTGCCTCTTTGCTTGACATCATGGGAAAATCCCAAAAATTGGAGACCTCCACAAGTCTGGCTCATCCTTGGGAGCAACGCCTCAAGGTACCATGTTCATCTGTACAACCAATAGTACTCAAGTATAAACACCATGGGACGACGCAGCCGTCATACCGCTCAGGAAGGAGACGAGTTCTATCTCCTAGAGATTTCACGTACTTTGTTGCAAAAAGAGCAAATAAATCCCAGAACAACAGCAAAGGACCTTGTGAAGATGCTGGAGGAAACAGGTACAAAAGTATGTATATCCACAGTAAAACAAGTCCTATATCGACACAACCTGAAAGGCCGCTCAGCAAGGAAGAAGCCACTGATCCAAAACCGCCATAAAAAGCCAGACTACGGTTTGCAATTGCACATGAGGACAAAGATCGTACTTTTTGGAGAAATGTCCCCTTGTCTGATGGAACAAAAATAGAACTGTTTGGCCATAATGAAAGGGAGAGGCTTACAAGCCGAAGAACAACATCCCAACCGTGAAACACGGGGGTGGCAGCATCATGTTGTGGGGGTGCCTTGCTGCAGGAGGGACTGGTGCACTTCACAAAATAGATGGTATCATGAGGAGGGGAAATTATGTGGATATATTGAAGCATCTCAAGACATCAGTCAGGAAGTTAAAGCTTGGTCGCAAATGGGTCTTCCAAATGGACAATGACCCCAAGCATACTTCCAAAGTTGTGGCAAAACGCTTAAGGACAACAAAGTCAAGGTATTAGAGTGGCCATCACAAAGCCCTGACCTCAATCCTATAGAAAATGTGTGGGCAGAACTGAAAAAGCGTGTGCGAGCAAGGAGGCCTACAAACCTGACTCAGTTACACCAGCTCTGTCAGGAGATTTGGGCCAAAATTCACCCAACTTATTGTGGGAAGCTTGTGGAAGGCTACCTGAAACGTTTGACCCAAGTTAAACAATTTAAAGGCAATGCTACCAAATACTAATTGAGTGTATGTGAACTTCTGGCCCACTGGGAATGTGATGAAAGAAATAATAGCTGAAATAAATCTTTCTCTCTACTGTTATTCTGACATTTCACATTCTTAAAATAAAGTGGTGATCCTAACTGACCAAAGACAGGGAATTTTTACTAGGATTAAATGTCAGGAATTGTGAAAAACGGAGTTTAAATGTATTCGGCTAAGGTGTATGTAATCTTCTGACTTCAACTATTTATGTATGGGGACAGAGGAAGGATTAGTCATTCAAAAATCCATTTAATTTATTATGTGACTTGTTAAGCCTATTTTTATTCCTGAACTAATTTAGTCTTGCTTAAACAAAGGGGCTGAATACTTGTGCAATGATTATATTTTAGAAATTTTCGATTTATTAAAAAACATTATTTTTTTCTTCCACTTTGACATTACAGAGTATTTTGTGTAGATTGTTGACAAAAGATGACAATAAAATCCATTTTAATCCCACCTTGTATCACAATAAAATGTGAAAAATCCAACGGGTCTAAATACTTTGCAAGACACTTTATCTACATACAATGCATCCAGCCTCATTGCTCATCTCAGGTTATGTGAAACCACCAGAACAATGAAACCCAATGATAAAGAGGGGGAAATGCTATGAGTCACACTCTTCTCTACCTAGTCAACTCTTGCTCTCTGCGATGCATCATTGTTCTTTTCCCTGCCTGCTCTGGCCACAGAGTCATAGACCTAAGCCTGGCTGATGCTGAGAGGGACGTACTGCTGGCTGCAATGCAATGCAGGTGCAGTCAGCAGAGGAAATTAGTATCAGTAGTGCGGTCCCTTAAAGTGGTTACGGTAATGGGATGTTCTTCTAGTGCAAACTTTGCAGCAGCAGTTGAGAAGGGAAGGATTAGAAGGGTGTGATGCATGTGTTATTTTTTTAAAGAAGGCTAAATTGTTATTGTATAGATTTTTTCCCCATAGTGTTACAATATATTACGTTTAGAATAGTTTGAAGTCTTTCCTTTGGGTAGTTACGATAAAAGCAAACAGGAATTGAAAAG
This sequence comes from Salmo trutta, assembly GCF_901001165.1. NCBI lineage: Eukaryota > Metazoa > Chordata > Actinopteri > Salmoniformes > Salmonidae > Salmo > Salmo trutta. The sequence goes on along the minus strand of NC_042981.1, from coordinate 38,743,749 downwards.
TAGTATATTCAAAATGTCTTGTTTGCTGTTGTTCTTTTGGATTTATTTGAGAGACACTGTATAGTGTGATTGTTAGTATGTGAAACCACTGTCACCTTTAACTTTTGACTGCACTAAGTGGAAGAAATTATTTTGTTGTGAGTGAATCAAATCAAGCTTTATTTATACAGCACATTTTAGACATGAATGCGTCTCAATGGGCTTCACAGGAAGAAACTAACAACGAAAATAAAACTGAAACATTTACTAGGCAAGTAACATAAGAGGATACAAATAAATAAAAAAAGAACTATTAAAAACTGAAAGACTAAAAAAAGAAGTAAGGAAAAGCTAAAAAGGAATGCTTTAAGATTTTAAATAAATAAATCCACAGTTTCGGCCCCCCTCAGGTTCTCTGGCAGGCTATTCCACAGGCTGGGGGCATAGTAACTAAAAGCTGCCTCTCCATGCCTCGTGGTCCTAAGCTTTGGGATAGGTAAAAGGCCAGTGCCAGAGGACCTGAAGAACCTATAGGGTACATAACTTAAAAGCTTGAGGACTAATTCAATAGACTACAGCATAACAAGACTATAGTACCTCTCACTTACTGACACTTAATTAACTCAGCAAAAAAGAAACATCCCTTTTTCAGGACCCTGTCTTTCAAAGATAATTCGTAAAAATCCAAATAACTTCACATCTTCATTGTAAAGGGTTTAAACACTGTTTCCCATGCTTGTTCATTGAACCATAAACAATTAATGAACATGCACCTGTGGAACGGTCATTAAGAAAACTTAGGACACTAAAGAGGCCTTTCTACTGACTCTGAAAAACACCAAAAGAAAGATGTCCAGGGTCCCTGCTCATCTGCATGAACGTGCCTTAGGCATGCTGCAAGGAGGCATGAGGACTGCAGATGTGGCCAGGGCAATAAACTGCAATGTCCGTACTGTGAGACGCCTAAGACAGCGCTACAGGGAGACAGGATGGACAGCTGATCGTCCTCGCAGTGGCAGACCACGTGTAACAACACCTGCACAGGATTGGTACATCCCAACATCACACCTGCGGGAGAGGTACAGGATGGCAACAACAACTGCCCGAGTTACACCAGGAATGCACAATCCCTCCATCAGTGCTCAGACTGTCCGCAATAGGCTGAGAGAGGCTGGACTGAGGGTTTGTAGGCCTGTTGTAAGTTAGGTCCTCACCAGACATCACTGGCAACAACGTCGCCTATGGGTACAAACCCATCATCGCTGGACCAGACAGGACTGGTAAAAAGGGCTCTTCACTGACGAGTCACGGTTTTGTCTCACCAGGGTTGTTGGTTGGATTTGCGTTTTTCATCGAAGGAATGAGCGTTACACTGAGGCCTGTACTCTGGAGCGGGATCGATTTGGAGGTGGAGGGTCCGTCATGGTCTGGGGCGGTGTGTCACATCATCATCGGACTGAGCTTGTTGTCATTGCAGGCAACCTCAATGCTGTGCGTTACAGAGAAGACATCCTCCTCCCTCATGTGGTACCCTTCCTGCAGGCTCATCCTGACATGACCCTCCTGCATGACAATTCCACCAGCCATACTGCTCGTTCTGCGTGTGGTTTCCTGCAAGACAGGAATATCAGTGTTCTGCCATGGCCAGCGAAGAGCCCGGATCTCAATCCCATTGAGCATGCCTGGGACCTGTTGGATCGGAGGGTGAGGGCTAAGACCATTCCCCCCAGAAATTTCCGGGAACTTGCAGGTGCCTTGGTGGAAGAGTGGGGTAACATCTCACAGAAAGAACTGGCAAATCTGGTGCACTGCAGTACTTCATGCAGCTGGTGGCCACACCAGATACTGACTGTGAATTTTGATTTTGACCCCCCCTTTGTTCAGGGACACATTCCATTTCTGTTAGTCACATGTCTGTGGAACTTGTTCAGTTTATGTATCAGTTATTGAATCTTGTTATGTTCATACAAATATTTACATGTTAAGTTTGCTGAAAATAAACGCAGTTGACAGTGAGAGGATGCTTCTTCTTTTGCTAAGTTTAGTAGAGTAAGATGGAAACTCAAAAGCAATAAAGCATATGATGCAATGCACCAGCAATACAGTACTGGCATTAAAAAAACAATTCGAACCCAGCCCTCAACTGGAAAACGACCTACTGTTGTCATAACTCATGTTTGAACCAATAGTACTCCTGCTATTTCTCATGTTTGCCTCTCTTGACATAATACTTCTTATGTCACATCCAATACATAAACATAAATTCTGTGCATAACTGTAGATGCTCAGCCGTAGCCCTAGCCAGCCATGATACATTGTCTGAATAAAGTTAAATTGTTATTTTCTCGGTGTTGCAACTGTCAATAAAATAATTTCTGACAAAAAGAATTTCCTAATTTCCACTGCATATGTCTTAATGTGTTTTTACTCCTCCTTCAATCCCATTAAAATAGAATTAAACAACAAAAAACACTCAATACATTTTGACGGAGGGCCGAGAACGCCCCCATCCACATCGACGGGGCTGTAGTGGAACAGATCGAGAGCTTCAGGTTCCTCGGAGTCCACATCACTAAGGAATTATCATGGTCCACACACACCAACACAGTCGTGAAGAGGGCACGACAATGCCTCTTCCACCTCAGGAGGCTGAAATGATTCGTCATGGGCCCTCAGACCCTCCAAAAAGTTCATCATCTGCACCATCGAGAGCATGTTGACTGGCTGCATCACCGCTTGGTATGGTACTGCTCGGCATTCGACCGCAAGGCGTTACAGAGAATAGTGCATACGGCCCAGTACATCACTGGGGCCGAGCTCCCTGCCTCCAGGACCTCTATAGAGGCATGGCAAGTGGTACCGATGCACCAAGTCTGGAACCAACAGGACCCTGAACAGCTTTTACCCCCAAGCCATAAGACTGCTAAATAGTTAGTCCGGGTAGCTATTGGTTAACTATTTAACTGTCTGTATTGACCCTTTTTGCACTAACTCCTTTGACTCACATATGCTGCTGTTACTGTTTATTATCTATCCTGTTGACTAGTCACTTTATCCCTACCTATACAGTATGTATATCATGACACAAGGCGAGACCCAGATGCAGACACAGGATGCAGATGGTTGGAGTCTTACAATATTTATTAATCCAATAGGGTAAGGCAAGAGAATAGTTGTGGACAGGCAAAAAGGGTCAAAACCAGTTCAGAGTCCAATAGGTACCGAAGGCCTGGCAGAATCAAGGTCAGGGCAGGCAGGATGATCAGGCAGGCGGGAAAGTAGTCCAGAGTCAGGCAGGGGTCAAGACCGGGAGGACTATCAAAAAGAGAATAGCAAAAGCTGGTTGACTTGACTAACATAGAAGCTGAACTGGCACAGAGAGACAGGAAACAGGGATAAATACACTGGGGAAAATAAGTTACACCTGGAGGGGATGGAGACAATAACAGGAACAGGTGAAACAGATCAGGGCGTGACAATGTGCATACTGTATCTACCTCAATTACCTCGTACCCCTGCACATCGACTGCTACCACATGTATATAGCAGAGTTATCGTTAGTCATTGTGTATTGATTCCTTGTGTTATTATTTATCTATTATTTCTCTTTTTTTCTCTCTGCATTGTTGGGAAGGGCCGTAAGTAAGTATTTCACTTTTAGTCTGCACCTGTTGATTACAAAGCATGTGACATATATTTTTTTTTTAACCTGTATTGTCGAAGAAATGTTTAGTCCATAATGTTGATTGATCAGTGGTTAGGCTATTAGCTGGCCAAAATTTGTCTACATGAAAAGTGCAATACCATTAAAGAGACTTTCCGGAAGATTTGCATACTTTTTAGCCAGTAATTCTGAAAGTAGTGCCAAAACGGGTCCCCAAAAATTGCATACTACGTCATATACTGTATGTGCAGATATGTGCAGTACGTCATTGCTCTCTCGCTCTCTTTCTCTCTGCTGTGTCACTGAGCCAGCCAATGGGTGTATTATTGCGTGTTTTCAGTGAATTTATGTCAATCGTGAAGCTCGTCTAAAATTCGCAGCAACAAAAGAGTGATCAAATTAAGATCCTACATCTGTACATCCCTCATTATTTGTGGTGTGCAGATGTGCTTCAACTGAATTGACTGAATCAGTCCTTTGCTCTGTCTTCTTTTTATCTCAGGCTGACAAAGCCTCAGCCTCCTTTTGCATTCGCCCCATTATGGTTCAGATGAGTAAAATAAGTGTAAACGGCTAGGTCTCCTTCAGGACCAAGCAGAAATTTGCACTTTAAAGCCATTTGTGCGGAGGAAACAATGGCACAGGTGCTGTGTCCTTGACCAAGGGCTCTCTAGTCTCCTGTGAGGCAGAAAGTTGGAGTCACACCTGTTTCATCCCTTTCTGTTTGCTCTAGGCCAAGCTAATTCAGCCCTGCGCAACAATTACCTACAGCTGAAGCTGTCAAAATGAATCATGGCAGCTTTCACTGCTATCTTCCAATCCCCTGTCTATAGCTTTTATCCAGATTGTGTCCTTCCTCTTTTCAATCAAGTTCAACCCTCATGTGCAATATGAACTCATGGTCTATCACACGCAGGGGTTGGAACCGAAATGATTTCCCAATCGTTCTGTTTCGAGCAGAAGCCCTATTTATTTTGTTCCAGTGTTCTGACCAGCATAATAAAGTTCTGAACCGGTCGAACCCAAAACAAGTAACGGATTATATAGTTCCTTTACGTTAATTGTTACCCCGTCAAATCAACAACGTTTTTACATTGAGCATATTACTCTACTCCACCAGTGAGCGTGGATATAGCAGCTTGTTATGGAATGGGTAAGCTAGTTGTTTACATGTTGGATGGACAGATAAGTGCAGGTGCGAGAATCGACTGAAATGTCATGGGTCGGGAGAGAGTGAAAGAGAGGGGTGGATATGAAGGAGGCTTGGCTTGAAGCACTGAACATCATGACATGACGTGAATTGGAATGTGTTTACACCTTTACTAGCATCATAACTTCACTTTATTACAGAATTAAATACTAGACATTAGGAATATTTTTGGAACAAAACCATTTCTCAAGACTTGAAAATAACAGTTCTGTTCCGGAACACTAGAGATCACTTTTGCTCCTGCTTCTGTTTTCATTCCTTGAACAATTTCGTTATTTTCTAGGTTTCAGTTCTATTCCCTGAACCGGTTCCAACCCTTGATCACGCGTGATGTTTGATTTTTACAACATTGCTATTGTATGTTCCGAAACTACTGTATGTGAAAACCTATGTTCACTCAATATATTCACTTGTTTGGCTACAACCCTACCAATAGGCCTACTTTGTGCTTTTCACAACCATCGCTTGCCTTGTTGACCTATAACATCACCTGTACTCCACTATCATCATTTCACTTTGTGTAATTTTCCTGATTTTGATTAATCATGCCTCACCTCAGTATGTTTGCGGGATGCTGCATTTGACATATTAATGAGCAGCCATATGCTATTCGTGGTCTGGCGAGGTTCCTCTCAAATATCCTGTTGTAACACTCTGGCAATAGTGAAGGGCAAAGCTGCATGCCCAAATAGATTAAAACTCGTCACCTATTACATTTAATCAGTGATTTCATCCACCTATAAGCCCCTCATGAACAACAATGGAAATGTTTAGCGCTTTGGCTAAATGAGGGGAAACTGCTAGCTGTTAGCTTCATGTTATATATGTAGAAAGCTAATAATTTCACTGATGTACATGGACAATATTCAACAAACATTTCTATCATATGTACTATTGTCATGCCAATAACGTGCGATATGAGATGGTACTCTCTCTCCACGACACTCTGTGACCTGACAACCCATTAGCAAACACATGCTTTGTTAGCGTTAGCTTTGAGTCCTTCCACCCAAGCCTTTACAAGCCCAACAATGGGCTACACAACTTTGTCTTGATGAACAACTACCCTTATTTATGTTCCATTTTCAGCGCATGCACTTACCCAAGGGATATTTTATGAACCTCTTTACATTATTTCATTAAAATAATATGTGTTTTCCCTATAGCTGTTAATCTTATGCTATACCAGTGGCTAAAGTAGACATTTATGATTATACAGCTTTCAAACCGCAATACAAGTGAATGAAAAAGACATGGTTGACGCTTTGGTAAATAAACCTTTTGCATCAATATAAATTCCCCTTTGGGGTATGTGCATGCTTATTACTTTGTTCCAGAGTGATCAGATGTGACAAAAACAATGAGTGGAAGGAACAGTTGAAACCCCACGCTCAAGTGCTGGAAGCTAATTAATTTCCTTTTATGATGGTTTCCCTTTATCAACCCATATCAAATAATGCAATTAGTTGAATGTGCATGGGCAGGATTCAGACTAAAACATGTAGACTGTAGTCTCAGAGAAAAGTTGTATTTATTTGATTTTCAGTCATACATAGAAAACTCTTAAAGTCTGTCCAGTCAGTCATACATAGAAAACTCCCTGCTCATCTCCTCAGTCTGTGCACCTCAAAAAAGTACATAAGGGAATTTGAGCAAAAGACAGCAAGTAAGTGAGAGGGAGTGGGAGTGAGTGAGCGAGGTGACCTTGTTACCAGTTGGGTTGAGTTGGACAGGCTGGTAGGAGGTTTGTGTCTACGGGGAAGGACAGACAGATGCTCGCCCCGTTCCCTGGGTGAGACATCTCGCCTGGTGCAGGCAGTGCACAATCTGGCCCGAGCAGATGCAACCCTAATGATCACTGGTGGCACCGCACCTGACCGGCTTAACGCTTGCCCGCTCCGCCCGCCTCGCCCTGCTCCCCGGCCCCACCCGTCTCCTCTTTGACCTCCACCGCCTTCGAAACTCTGAGTTAAAACAAGTCAAGTTAAAATGGAGAGGAGGAAGTGGAGAAGGTGAAGGAGGAGGGAGAGGAGAAAGAGGAAGAGGTAGGGCAGGGTGGTGGAGGATGGCAGGATGGCTCTAAGGAGGAGAGAGAGAGGAGCGGCTATGTTCCTCCCCACTGTTCCCAATGATCCTGTCTGAGCTGCTTATCGACCCTCTCCCACACTGCACTCTGGTGTCAGGGCTCTGGCACTAGGGCTGTGGCTGGGTGGGTTTAGCCTGTCTCAGACTCATTGCTGCTGGGTAGCACTATAACATCACTCAGGGGATAACATGGGAGACATGGATTGGGAAGCATTTGTGTGCTCATCTTCCCCCTGGTAACCAGCGTTCCTATTCTGAAGTCACGGTGTTGATTACTTGCTATTTGTTTACCAGGTCTGTTGTACAGTTTCAATGCAGATGCTCTTGTTCAAATTAGGATATGTTAAAGAACTTCAAGAGTACCAGTTTTATTAATGTAACTAGAGTCATATCGACTGTGCAATTAAAAAATATAGTACATTACATTCAGTGGGTGAAAATACGCTGATAATTGCAGTAATCTTTTGAAGTTGACCTTATTTAATCTATGGGCAAAAATAGCAAAGCAATTTCCTACTGTAGTTATTTCATATATTGGGGGAATTATGGTTTTACAAAACATGTTTTTGTTTGGCGTGTGAATTATGAGTTCTATGACTCCTAATTCTAATTAATCAATGCTGAGCTGTTGTTTTTCTGGCATGCTGTACACACACACACACACACACACGCACACACACACATACACACACACACACACACACACACACACACACACACACACACACACACACACACACACACACACACACACACACACACACACACACACACACTGTTACTGCACACGAAAGGTCACCAGAACCATTGTTTAACATAGTAAACACATCAATCAATCAAACAAGAATTAAATCAGTGAACTGCTCCATTCATTCAATCATCTAAAATATTACAAACTAGACTTCAGATTTTCTGTGGGTGACGGAAGTATTTGATGATGATAGAGTGGAGTTTTCGGGTGAGTGAATGAGCGTTTTTAAACCTCCGAACAGAAGTTTCAAAAGGGGGTGCTAGTTAGCCACTGTGAGCTCCTCCATTCTGTCTTGTGTAGACAGAGAGCTACGATCATTGTGAGGCTTTCTATTGAATTACAAAGGATACAGTACAATACAACAGGGACAGCGAATGTAATTCTGCTCAAGAAGGCAATATTCTTTCAAGGTTTTAAAATGCAAAGAGCTTGAGTGCTTCACCAAATAATATTCTCTGCTCTAAGTAAACAATAGTGGTTCATAGCTTATCCACGTAATTAGTCCACAGTCTGCATGTTGTCTTGAAGTGTATTGCATTTTGCAATTATTACATGTAACAGAATGGACACGTGACAGAGTGGACTCATAACAGAGTTGATATATAACAGAGTGGATGGGCCAGATCTAAAGTGGAGCTGCTCTTTCACAAGGCAGAAGGGGAAACATGAATTAATCAGCGCTGTCGTGACCTTGTGACCCCTGTGTATGAGACAGGTGCGCACAGCCGTCTTTGATGTCTAGTGCATCTTAGTCCAAGGAAGGGAGACAGGAAGTGAACCAGGAGAGAGAGAAGAGACAGAGAGAGAGAGAGAGAGAGAGAGAGAAAGACTGAGAGTGGGAGAGACACACAAAGGGAGAGAGAGTGTATATGTGCGTGTGTGGAAGAGAGAAGTGTTTGGAGATCAGCCCTGGCCAAGAATGTGCTCCTGCTGCTGCTCTGTGTGCCTGTCTGCCTGGGTGACACTTGTGACACAGACGTTTCACAGTCTTTCTGACCGCTGATCTGTTGTTCCCCCTTCCGGCAGCCAAGTGAGGCGACTGGGGCCTGGCCTGGGTTCATGTAAGCAGAGGCCTGGCCTGCCTCTCATCTCCTCTCCATATGACCAGACATGGGTGCAATACTGCTGTTGTGTCCGCCTGCCTGTCAATCTGTTATTACTGCATGTTTGGTATTTAGGGTGTTTACGTCCTGTTGTGCAGTCAACCAGGTCGGCCCCTAACACATGGAAGATTAGCTAAAAGATAAAGCCATGTCATATGAGGATGTGACGGGGACAGGACGGGAACATTTGGGATGCAGAGACGGTGAGAGATACCAATGTAGCTCTCGCAAACAAGTTGAATTACGCTGGCTGGTCAATGTGGTGTGCTGCGTGGTAAAGGGTGAACAGGACCATATAAAACGCAGTTGCCACCAAGCCTCGTTGCCATTTTTACATGAGAGGGCTGTCAGTGGAAGTTCACAGCTTCCTATACCTCTGGCATGTTTATCTGTGTCGGGAGAGGAGGGAAAAGAGGTTGTGTGGGTGGGACTAACCTGCGCAAAATGAGGTTCTGTCCAACCACAGAAAGAGAGATGGACAGACAGACGGACAGGACAGTGAGGGGCACCTCACAGACACCAGCCACGAGCAGAGCTACCTTCTGTCTGGCATGTTTTTATCGGCCTCACGTCATCCGGGCAGCCCTGAATATGACCAAATGAGTCCCCAGTATAAGCCTGCTATCTGGCCGCGTCCCGCCTGGACCGGCTAGAATCACTCTCTTCCTAGCTCTCTTCCCGACCAGCTGGTCTGCTCTGATGAATCCCAGGCTCCTCGGGCTTGAGCCTCCGCAGACCGGGAACACCGTCGCAAGGAAAAGGGCAGCACTTCCTTTTAAGGCCACAAAGCCCTAGCTTGGGTATATAAATATATAATATATAAATACATTTATACAGAGCAAGTCAGTCAGTTTGCGAAAAGATGGAGGTAAATAATGATCTTGTACTGTGGTACCCAGTGATTTTTGCTTACTTTATTTTCTACCGACAGCAGATGGGCTGACCTTATAACTTAGAGTTCTGGGGATAGAGCACAGGAGACACGGCCTGGCAAATTGCTGCCCAGCATAAGCAACACTGAGGAAAGATTAGAATAGGCACTTGGCAGGACTTACAGAATTACTCAGTCATTCCCAGCATGTGACGTCTTAAGTAAGTTTCGGTTGTTCTGCTAAGGGAGCCTTTCACTCACTCACACACGCACACGCAGACACACCCCACACACACACACAGGAGCCTTTCACTCACTCACACACGCACACACAGACACACACACACACACACACACACACACACACACACACACACACACACACACACACACACACACACACACACACACACACACACACAGGAGCCTTTCACGCACGCACACACTCTCTCTCTCACTCTCTCACTCACTCACTCACTCACTCACTCACTCTCTCACTCACTCACTCACTCAGTCACTCACTCACTCACTCACTCACTCACTCACTCACACACTCACACACACACACACACACACACACACAAAGAAAGTGTACAGGCCACGTACAGAGGGAGAGAGTATATCAGGGGGACAGGGATGGGGAGGGGTGCCAAAGACTACAGCGGACAGCCTGTGCCAACCTGAACCCATCCCTTCCATCCAAACAGAAATTACCCTTGGCTCCCGACCGCCACTAGCATGCAGTTCACTTGCCAAACTTTTTTTTCCTGAAAAGTTAAAAACAAGACAAATTAGATACAAATATGCTGAAAGAAATGATGAAACCTATCTTTAGTGTGAGTCAGATTGCCATTCAGAAAAGTTCAGTAATGCAATTTGAAGAGTTTCAGTCCAAAACACTATATATCCATTTTCTGAAATGTTGGTAAATTAGCTTTTATTGTGTTAAAGATTGGTGTTTTTTCACTATCTAATCATTGTTTGAGGTTGCTCAATGACAGACCTGTATTTGTTTATAATCTATCACTTGATGGTTTCATATCCACCTCACTCTCAGAGAAATGAGTAGTACTGCTAGATTTTACACAGTCAAATGTAACAAATAACTACATTATTCATAAAGAACTGTACAAATGATACATTTGTGACATCATTTTTTATGAATCAATACAGTAATATGAGATCTGTATGTAAAACATTTACATTTGACATTTTAGTCATTTAGCAGATGCTCACATGCATTTTAAGATAGCTAGGTGAGACAATCACATGTCACAGTATATACATCTACAGTATACAAACATTCCATTCCAGCTTAACAATGGATATATACCTTTTTACATAAAAAAAAATAACAAAAATGTATACGCTACTAAAATCTATGAATTATATATCTGAGGACAGTAATATTTTACACACAAATGAAGGTATCCATAAGAAATCATTTCTGATTAAAAAACACATATATGAAAAATTGGTGGATATAGTGTTTTGGAAATGAACTCTTCATAGCTTCAGGGATGGAAGCTAGAGAAGCTCGGCATTATACTACTTTCAGTAGACAATAGCCTACACTTACTGCTGATGTATCATATACCGCAATAACAGTGAAATTGAAACCCATCTTTAATCAGCTCTGATATCAGCGCTGATACAATCATTGCCGATTGCAGCAAACCCTGTCCGTTTTTGCCATTTATCCCCATATCTACTGTACAGTATATCACCGTGTTATTTGTGCATTAGCCAAGGCTCCGGTGCTGTATGTGCTCATAGCTGTATTTGCTGATCTCTCTTTGCTCTCTGCCTCAGGCGCTATTCACCTTCAACCAAAATAAGCGCTTCTGATTAGGGCCCTGATCTCGGCTGCTTCTTGAACAACGTTCATACTGCTGATGGCGCCCTAACCCCAGGACATGGAGAGAAACCACACTTCACCATAGCAACACAGCACTTTCTCCGCCAAGAACAAGCAGCCAAAGACAAGGCTTCTGTCTCGGCTCAGCTATCCTCCTGCATGTAGTGCAGAAAATAAACCCCCATAAGCCCCTGTTCTACTCCCCACCCCATTTGGGTACTATTGACTTTTAATACCCGGAGAGCACACAGCACGCAAATCTGTGTGGGAATAAACTACAGGAATATAGTGGTGATAGTCAACATTGCTGAAATTGTATGAATTTCTATGGACCATTGACACTTCGCTAAGCCCTTGGTTACTGTTGCAACGTCAGACAATATTTTCCCGGGAAGCCCAGTTCCCCCTCCTAACTACTGCCGAAATCACCTCACAATGATCTCAAACTGTGTTTTTAATACACAATGAAATTAAACACAGACTATCCCTTACTAATCAGGAGCCTCTCTGGTATGTTGTGGTGGACTGTCATTATAATTGCTTCACGGCAACCTTGTAAAATGAAGGTTTGTAGTGTGCATTGCCACTGGATGGCTCTGAATGCACTGTCAGCAAGTTACCAACCATTTTTGGAGCTAACTATTGTTCTCAAATTGTATCCTGATGGCAACAGTAGATGAAAGTTGTATTCATAACATGGCTAACTTAACTGGCTGGCTAGCTAGCAAGTGTTAGCAACATTGGGTGGTCAATAAGACCTAGAGCTAAGTAGTAAGTGACCATGGTGCACAGTTCAATTGTTTAACCGTTTAAACTATTTGTATTTGGAAGAAAACTCGTAGTTTTTATAATTCCCTCAATGGCTTTCATGTGTTTCAAACTTGAGCTTGTCCATGGTGTTGGACTCGATGACAGCTGCTATCCATTGGAGCGCTGAGATTGGTTGCCCCAAATTCTGGGGCGGGCTTAGCGAAGGGTCAATTGTGGCGTTGTCAACCGGTGAAAAATCAATATGACTGTCGAAGTGAAAACTTACATAGAAAAATAACATCCTTCTGACAGTCACATATTCTGGGCAAGTCTGGCTACATAGTGTGAATCCATTGACAGTAAAAACCTCTGACATTAGCTCAAGCTCACTAAGAACACTAGAGCCCATGAGGAAGAATCAGGTTTCCCAGACGTGCCTACCGTTGAAATCCACCTCCGACGTTCCCTGACTAGGTGGCTACACAAGGGCCAACGATCCCTCTGATCGCTTTAACTCTTCCAAGGGGCTACTCAGCTCCTTCCCTTAACAGACCCCGAAACAGGAAGTGACACATTAACGGAAAAATCTACCCCCTTGTTAGGGTCTGACAGTGAAAACAGAGCAAGGCCTTGCAATTAACACCACTAGTGGATTTTGTCAGCTGATAAGGGCTAACAGATCAGGTTGACTAGTGACCTTAAACTGTCGGGATAGTCTCTTTTTCCTGTACTCTTGAGTTAATGGTGGACTCACTCTGGCTTGGAACAATGCCCTTGGGGAAGTTATTATGCAATGAGTATAGTGACTCGACAATGGAATCAGATACTGCCTCATGGAACTTCTGCCCACACAAGCCCAGCAGTAGGGTATACAGTACAAGGATAAACAGTATTGTTAATTTTCCCTTCGCATCCAAACAACTGGCAAAGTCTAATAATAAGCTTTTTTGAAACATTTCTGATTGCAGGCTAGGTGTACCTAGAGACAAAAGAGAATAATTTCTCGTTTTTTTTTTGCTAAAGTTTCTAGTGTCTTAGAGGTCACTTCCATTGAGTGAAAAGAACAAGGCTGTATTGCTACACAGGATGTTGCTTCCTCTTTGCCTATATTGACTTAGAAGTATCTTTGAATATGTGTGTGCGGACATATCAAGCATGTACGCAAATCTAACATTTTAAATGTGTCAAATTCCAACTAGACAAAGTCCTCAAATAAAGACATTGACAGAATGCATATTCACAAGCATATAATGTAGAATCAAGAGCCAACTTTCTTCCTTGTTGAGCATTACCCAGGTACAAGTCACTCAATGACAACATAATGACATAATGATCGAGACTCAGAGGTGCACCAGACGTTCATTATTAGGTCGTTCCCTACAGATCTGACTCATGTAACCCAATGCAAGAGTGATGACCTCAGCAGGGAAGACAGGCCAAGTTCACACTGGTGTGTTTTCATTGATGTCAGTTCAAATCATGACAACAAGTCTGACTACATTTAACTCTGCACTCGCGTTTTAATTCACCATATCTTTTCCCTTTTTTTATTTTATTTAAAGCAGGTCATGATGTCATGTACTAATTAGCTATATAAGTAACATTTTTAAAGTACACAAATTCTCCGTGGCAGCCCACTTAGGTTCACGCCGCACTTGGCAAAAGTCCTATCAGCCTAAGTGCTGAAAATAATAAGATTGAACTGCAAATCGTACGGCTCCAACCAAGAGATAGATATTTGGGCTGAGTTCATTTTTGGCATAGCTGTAGAGTTAGACATTTCCCATCTTGTGTTTTACACACGTCTAGACAATAGTGTTTTGTTCTTGGCAGATAACATTCATTTTTACATTCTTCACACCCCAGCTCCTTGAAATTCTTATCTAATGAGCTGTATTTGCGTTTTAAATATGTATTGTTCCGGAAATATTCAAAATATGCATTGTGCTATGAGTTGTAAGGGAGTAATATACACAGTCTCAAGCTAAGGTTCCACTAATGGCTATTCTTGTCTTAGCACCTGGAGAAGGGCATTGAATGAGAAATGCGCACCTTTCGATGCCACCTGAAAGACTTTATGTAACAAACTTGTCTGCGTAAATACATTATAGCGTGCTGTAGTAATACCATGAACAAATACTAGAATGCATCGCAAAAGCATGTTACAATGTTACTAGGAATCTCCCAATATCAAGCTCCCCACTGGGCACACACTGGTCGAGTCAACGTTGTGTCCACGTCATTTCAATGAAATGACGTTGAACCAATGTGGAACAGACGTTGAATTGACGTCTGTGCCCAGTGGGTCTCTGCTTGAGATTACATTTCAGTGGACGGATCCTGTCCAACCCTCAGAGGGAAGAACACACACAGGACAGCCCTCACGTTCGTGTGGCAGGTGGACTTCCTGTTTTAGTAATTAGAATCAAATTAGGTTAAACTGCCTTTCTTTTCCCACCGACCACAGAGGCCTGGTGCTCCCTGCACCTCCAGGCACAGTGAATTAGACCGGCAACATACTGAGCACATAATGGGCGAAACTATGCGCCGGCTGCTCCTACTCTGCTAAATCTGCACCTGCAAAACATGGAAAATATCACACTTTTTTCATAATTAAACTTAGCAATTTATATGTCTCCGGTACCAAGAGTTAGATGTTAGGGGGTGATGATGAAAATGAAAAGATGGATGCATCTAGATAAAGGATAAAGCAGGGTCCTGTTGGTTTTGTGTGAGGCCCTAATTGTGTTCTGATGGATTTACATTAATTTCCTTCTCACACCTGCCTCCTTTATTTGGTGGTGAGATAGTGCAGGATGGGCTTCCTCGCTATGGAAGGTTCAGTGCACGTCTCCTATCTTCGCAGATAACCACATTAACCACTATTGAATGCAGGCGGTAGCACGGCAACGTGGAGAACTTAGAATGTAGAGAATTTCAACGTCTCTTTGTTTAGCTGGGGACAAATCTACGGAAATGTCAATAGAATGATCGGTGAGCTTTTGTGCAGTTTGTGTGAGCGTGGTGAATTCTTAGTGAGGTCACAAATGAATGAAAGGAACTCGTTTTTAATGAACACATTTTTTTACTACAATTTAGAAAACAGCTTTATTAATTTTCACAACATATACAGTCAGGTCAATAATTATTGGCACCCTTGATAAAGATGAACAAAAAAGATTGTGTAAAAGAAATAATACAAATACTGAGCTATATTGTATTTCAAAAAAGATCTCTATTTTCATGGTCAGATGACATGAAAATAGAGAACTTTGGCTACTCACACTAGTGGTGGGTTTGGCGTCGAAAAACGTAAGCATATGCAAAGAAGTACCTCATATCTACGGTAAAATACAGTGGCCATCTTTGATGTTTTGAACTTTACCAAGTACCAGGACGTTTTAGCCCAAAACCTGGTTGTCTCTGCCAGAAGGCTGACACTTGGCTGCAAGTGGACAAGACAATAACCCCAAGTATACATCAAAATCCACAAAGAAATTGTTAATTTACCACAAAATCAACATTTTGCAAAGTCCATCTTAGTGTCCGGACTTGAACCCTATTGAAAACCTGTGGTTTGAATTGAAGAGGGCAGTCCATATGCACAGACGAAGGATATCAAGGATCTGGAAATATTATGTGTAGAGAATGGTCTAAGATCCCTCCCAATGTGTTCTCCAATCTCATAAAACATATTAGAAAAAGGCTCAGCATCGTTATCCTCGCAAGGGTAGGGTGCTGGAGTATTGAAAACAGGGGTGCCAATACATTTTACAGCTATGTTTTTGAGCCAATTTTTTAAAAAATTACTTAGTTAAACAAGAGCATACAATTTAGCTCAGTATTTGTATTATTTATTTTATACAGTCTTTTTTGCTCATCTTTTCTAGGTTGCCAATAATTCTGCATCTGACTATGTTAGAAAAAGCCAAATAGGCCACAATAACTTGATGCATAATATTCTGAAATTGGATGATGGACGTTTCCTTGAAATATCATAGAATCAAAATGTTAACAACAAAACAATGGACACTGTCATTAGATTAAGTTGTATCGTTTTGTCAACCTAATGCTTATCAGTCGTGCACCTCTATTACCCTTTAAGATGAAAATCTTAGTGGCGGCCATCTTGAAATCTCTACATTCCACTAAGGGGAATAATGTCCTGCTCCTCATCTGTCTCCTCGGGAGGGGGCCGTATGACCCAATCAACCCAACATGGTGTCTATGGGGCCGGGGGTAATTGTTGGAGCGCCTTGTGTTCTGAGATGTGACTGACAGAGCTAACTGCTCTTTGGAGGAGGTAATGGGGGGCACTTCTATTGGGTCAGGGCAGCCCCTTCCAACTGGAGGGTAATTGCTGAACACGACGGAGAGAGAGAGAGGGGCCTGAATGATTGACTTGTCATTGATCATAATCGTAATTGCATGCCCAATCCCCTGAGTGTGATTTGTCTGCTTGGTAGTGTGTCTCCTGTTTGCTGATCCATTTAAATACGGAGGGTGATGCTCAGGCAGATCGATTTGGATACGGTAGTCGATATTCAGGTCTGCTCTTACAGTTTTGAATATAAAGATTTTAAATTGTTACAGCCCAAGCAAAGGATGCATAAGGATATGTCCAATAAAAACTAAGATTTTGTTCAATATAATGTTTTTTCTTTAAAGGGGAAAATCACAGCCTTGGACCTTCCGAAATGGAAATGTCACACAAGTTCAGGAGATCAGAAATTGTGCCTATATTCTTACAGAGTTGGATCTCTCCTTATTTCCACAAATGTATGTGTTTCTTATTAGCATTCAAAAGAGAGCAACTCCTTTCTTCATATGTTTCCTTTTATTGAGGAAGGCTTGACGTCTCTTCAGACAGTAGTCTCACTCAGAAACGGGCATTTTACTAATGCTTTCCTGAGCTGCAGACACACAGTATTCACAATGGGATTTGCAGTTACGTGCCCTTGGTGAACATTAACAAAGGCTAACTGCTGGAACAGTGAGGCCAATGCCAACGGAACCATTGCATGAGAAAGAGGAATACACCACACTCTTTGTATTCAATGCAAGGCATCCACAAAGAGTGTTGTTATCGATGGGAATTGTATTGAAAAGATAGATGTTTCAGAAATATCCTTACCACACGTCTTAGATTAGCAAATTTGGCAGCTAAATTCACAGAGGGCCTTTGTTTTGTTCTTAACTGTTAGCATTAGCTTCATATGCTAAAGTCAGCACTGAGCTAGTGAAAGAAGCAAGGCTAAACAGAGAGTTTTTTGAGTTTCTAGAGACAGAGCGAGCTCAGCTGTGTGACCTCAGAGCAGCGGGATTGTCTCCACACTGATGGTCAGAGGGCTCACCTCTGGCCCTCGTGCACCCCTCTCCACAGGGAGGGAAAAGAGAGAGAAGAAGAGAAGAGACGGAGAGCTCACCAGGGCCAGAGGCTGTGTAGCATGGCCTGTCTCTTTACCCAGATGGCAGGCTGAGATTAATCATGCCCTCTAGGTCAGGAGGATGAGCACACCTTACCTCTGTCACTGTTTCCATGGTGCTAAAAAGGTGACCGCCTCGGACAGAAGGCCCATTCTTTACAGTGACACAGAGAGTAACAGTATGTAGGCCGCACAGTTTATTTTCTCTGTTGCTATATTGAAATGTTACGAGTCATGGAACTTGCCAACACTGAGATGTTGTTACGTAAATGGAAAATGGATTCTGTGTCTTCTGAAGGATCGGAATCCTTGAATGTGTCATTCTTCCCACCCAAAGGACACAGGTGCAGTTTCATTAATCAATTAAATGTATTTATAAAGCCATTTTTATATCAGATGTCACAGAGTGCTCACACAGAAACCCAGCCTAAAACCACAAACAACAAGTAATGCAGATGTAGAAGCACATAAATGCTTCAAATGAATCCAAACTCCAGATCCTGGTGGATGAAAACAAGAACACAAGGTTAATTGACTCTTCTCTAAGCCCCGCCCCAGATTTTAGGGGATCCAATCGCATCGCTCCAATGGATAGCAACTGTCGTTGAGTCCAACACCTCAGACAAGCTCACGTTTGAAACACATGAAAGCAGTGAGGGCAGTGAGAATTTTCAAAGCTGAGAGTTTTCTTTAAAGAATGAATGATTTAAATGGCTAAATAATTGAACAATGCATCAGGGGTACTTGCGACTGTGATTCCTGAATTGCAGAGCCTGTTGATGGAGTATTTTTCAAATCTGAAATGATACTTTTGTTACATTGTTTGCTATCTCAGCTGGTTAGCTAGCTCTCAGTCTCATTGACCACCAAACGTGGCTAACGCTAGCTGGTGTAAAACCGTAATGCTCCAGGAGCTGAAACACCACCCGACAATGTCATTTTAAAAACGTGAAACTGAAAATAAACATCTAGTCACTGGAGTAAACTTTTGCAAAACCTTAAACACAAACATATGAGCCTCCTGGGTGTGGCCAGATTGCGGGTTCACAGGAGACGTACTTCAGTGCTGGGGTCCTGGAGGAGCAGGAAACAGGACAAGGTTAATGTTCTATGACAGACAGAAGCCAGCAACTCTCTTTAATGTCGTCCCATTAGGAAGCCCCCAGCCCTCGCATCCTTTAGGAATCGCGCTGCCAACAACTGGTGGGAGAGCAACGCACCAGCTGCCAAACATGACATTTGCTGGCTAGGCCACTGAACCCCAGCAGGTGACATCTGTGGAGCAGCCTTTCATCCAGCAAAGCCTCCCGATAGGCTAGATACCTGCGTGGAGCGGAGCCGAGGCCCCAGAGAGCCCAGATGAATAGCGTTCAGTCTTTCCTCCCAGCTGGGGCTCCCAAATAGCCACAGGGCCAGAGCATTGGCCCCATCGTCGACCCCCACTAGCCCCCGGCTTTCCAGCATCAACATCTGCAGCTTCTGGGCTCCCTTTGTCTCCGTGTTTCATCGCTAGCTGGCTGACAGCACGAGTCGTGGCCTTCCACTGCAATTTCCAACAGAACCGATCGTAATTGGTGCCCAGTGATATTATTTAACCCTTCATCTGAGTTTTTGATCAAATATGCATACGCAAGCTGGGGTAGCTGAACAACACACCAAACAAACATGGCTAGGTTAGTGATGCGTACTGGGCTAACATGTGGTGCTAGGGGCATGGAGGGAAGCTAACGAGGAGGTTGGAAATCGATTGGAAATAGTCTGTCAAAGACTACAGCAGCTGAAAAAGTTCATATCAAGGAAGAGATTCAATCTATCCTGACTATGCCACCATTTTAACATGGAAGTGCCTATTTATTAACAGACATTTAAGTATCGTGCCTCCAAACACATAACTTCTCTCTCTCGCTCTCTCTCTCTCTCTCTCTCTCTCTCTCTCGCTCATATATATATATATATATATATATATATATGTATACTGAGTGTACAAAAAATTTAGGACACCTTCCTAGTATTGAGGAAGGTGTCAGAACAGCCTCAATTCGTCGGGGCATGGACTCTACAAGGGGCCGAAAGCTTTCCACAGGGACGCTTGCCGATGTTGACTCTAATGGTTTCCACAGTTGTGTCAAGTTGGCTGGATGTCCTTTGGGTGGTGGACTATTCTTGATAAACACGGGAAACTGTTGAGCGTGAAAATCCCAGCAGCGTTGCAGTTCTTGAGACAAACCGGTGCACCTGGCACCTACTACCAGAGGTGTGGACTCGAGTCACATGACTTGGACTCGTGTCAGACTTGAGTCACAAATATGAGCAACTGGTTCCATTCAGAGGTACATTTTTATTTTCATATCTATAATGTAAGTGATTTTCACAGTTAATTTTATTATGTATTGCTGTAATATCATTGATTTATGTGATTGTTTTCTGTGACACTGATACTAATTACTGATAGTGATCTCTTTTGGCAAAACCTCGCTGTCCTTTTCGGCAGAATATCCCCAGCAAGCCAGCAAAGTATGGCATCAAGATATGTGTGGCCTGTGACCAGAGGTGTCACAAATATGATGACTTGGACTCGACTTTGACTTTAACACCAATGACTCGTGACTTGACTTGGACTTGAGCCTTATGACTCGACCTGACTTTATACTCTCCCCAAGCCCAAATAATAAAAATGATGCTATTTAAAAAAGTGTGCAGTGCATCAACTCTTCATTTAACGGATTACAGTTTGAATCGGACAGCAGTCAATAAAATTGTGCCAGCTGAGAAAAAGTTGTGCGTGGCAGTGCAGAGGAACGTCGGTGGGTGAATTCAGATGGAGCCCTTGGAAAGATGATACCCAAAATTATTATTTTCGGATATAAAGACAACGCTGTGTCAACAAAAAACAGATTGCAACTTGCAAAACATGCGGGAAGAAAATTACAGACGGAGGCGCAACAATTTCCAACTTCGTTCGACATTTGAAGCTGCACAAAGAACGGTAAGTCGTGGCTAATATAGCTGACAGCTATATATTTTATTACTTTACTAGTGTATCATGTAGGCTAGCGTAAAGTTAAATCAATGAGCTTCCACACAGTCAGTCAGTGCAGGAACGTGATCATTGCACCCAAGATTGAGCTACAACTGGCTAGGCAGTTGGTAGCCTAAATCCTGCCTGACATTCCTAAAACAAGGTTGGGCGATTGTGTACAAGCCTACATCGCCCGATTGCGCCCCATAGCGATCCTCGATAGTCGATCACTATTGGGTGGGGGGTGTCTTTCACATGGCTACCCATGTATTTCCATGGAAATATAACGTTTCTTTGGAAAGTAATAAATATATAGATATTTTTAAAAGCCTCCTTGATTTGCGTAAATGTAATATACTTACTATTACTCTTGTTAAAAATATGAAATGGTATTACATTTGGTGAAGAGCATGCGTAGCACATTCATCTCCTGCACATCTATCACTCCAGTGTTTTATTGGTATATTGTAATTACTTCGCCACCATGGCCTATTTATTGCCTTACCTCCCTTATCTTAACTCATTTGCACACACTGTATATAAACCTTTTCTACTGTATTATTGACTGTATGTTTGTTTATTCCATGTGTAACTGTGTTGTTGTATGTGTCGCACTGCTTTGCTTTATCTTGGCCAGTTCGCAGTTGTAAATGAGAACTTGTTCTCAACTAGCCTACCTGGTTAAATAAAGGTGAAAAAAGAGCACATTATGACTTGTTTAGGACTCAAAACTCAAAGTTAAAGACTTGAGACTTGACTTGATACTTGACGGTCTTGACTTGAGACTAGACTCGGACTTGCCTGTCTTGACTTGGGTCTTTACTTGGGACTTGAGTGTTAAGACTTGAGACTTACTTGTGACTTGTAAAACAATGACTTGGTGCCACCTCTGCCTACTACCACACCCCGTTCAAAGGCACTTAAACCTTTTGCCTTGCACATTCATCCTCTGAATGGCACACATACACAATCCACGTCTCAATTGTCTCAAGGCTTAAAAAATGATTCTATAACCTGTGCCCTCCGCTTCATCTAAAATGATTAAGAGATCATAGCTTTCACCTGGATTCACCTGGTCAGTCTATGTCATCCTAATGTTTTGTACTCTCAGTGTATATACAGTATACATATCTCACTATAAAGAGTTATCTCTGTTCTGAAAACATTCTGTTTTGAACTGGACTGTGCAGTGCCTTGGGGTGCCTTTAGCAGGAGGCATTGTTTTGGAACGTTCAGATAGAAATATGCTACGTAGAACAAACATACCTCTCTGACATGGAAAATAAGGAATCACATCAGGACTATTCGTGGTATTTCTACTTGCTATGTTCGACAATGTTTGGCTACTGAACGTGGCCCTGGTTAATATCCTTATCCTCACGTTTGGACATCCTAATTGGCATGACACAAGCACAGTGGACCACTGGCTGAACTGCCTCCAAATTTCTCCTTAATTGCCTCCCTACACTGAGCTGCCACACGCAATTTAATCTAATTTCCATCCCCTCATTTTTACATCTCGAATACCAAATTCGTATGCGTGTTATGAATGAGGAGATGTGGAACTCAAGTTTTCCATGACGTTATGTACATACTGTATGTTGTTGATCCTTTCTACATTTCTCATTTGAGCATTCCCTGTTTGACTTCATGGTGTCAAATCAATAATGCTATTTGAGCCAAGTTACTACGGTATGATGCAATGGTCTAAGATAGACAGCTAATGGTAATGGAACAGACTCTCCCTGCCTTCTCCCATCTCCGTGACAGGGGGTAGCACCCAGTCCTACTACCTCCCTCTGTGGAGCCTGTGTTCCACAGCCTCTGTGCTCATTACTGGCTCCTCTCTGGGCCCGTTCCCGCGTTCTGAGCTCCTCCGGAGGGCCAGTGGCACGGCAGGTGAGGTGTTTGAAAAATCATGGGCCCGCTGTGCCTCCCCCCCTCTCCCTCGGCGGGGTGGCGAGGCACAGTGTGTACCCTCTGACAAACAGAGCCTGACGAGGTGCCTGCACAGCCGCCACCATGTTTGATCAGGGCAGGGGGTAGCCTCCGTCACACACACACAGGCAAGCACACACACATGCTTGCTTGCATACATGCACATTCTTGCATGTATGCACACACACACACACACACACACACAGATACACACACACACACACACACACAGATACACAGACACACACACACACACACACACACACACACACACACACACACACACACACACACACACACACACACACACACACACACACACACACACACACGCTGAGCCGTTAGGTGTGCTCCTATGGGTTTGACAAATGTTCAGAGGATGCTGTGTTGGAGGTGAGAAGATGACTGTGTGGTGACTCATCTCTAGCTTGTCACGCTGGTTCTCTACATACCACAAGTTCCCAACCTTGTTTCTCTACAGCAGTGGTTCCCAAACTTGGGGTCTGAGGCCAGATAAAAAAGTTTTTAAAAATAAATATTGATAGCAACAACAGATTAAACAAATTTGGCCAAGGGGTCTGTGGAAAAAGTATAGAGGGTGCGATACAATACAATGTATTATTAGTCATCTGCAATATACCCTTCGATGTACAACAGGGCCTGGGAGGCTCACAGGGATCCATCAATGATCCAGTTTTCAACTCAATAGTTCTTGTATTCCCTAAAAATGTTGTTTTAAATGTACATTTCTCGTTTCATGAAAATAGGCGTATGTCACACGTCACTACCTCACAGGATAGGCGTTTGAATGTTAACATACATTTTTTTTGCAAAATTCCTTCTGGAACATGTGAACTTTCATGTGCCTTAATAATAAACTTTCTGCACACGCCACAGTCAGTGTGAACCAGAGTGACTTGACACAACACTGGTTGTTAAATGGTTCCAGTCTGCCGTGGGCGTTCACCAATGTCTAACGGTAAGAGTCTAGCTACATTATCAGATACTATACGTTTCTAATTTTGTCAGCAGGTCGTTTTCATTGCAAGTTAAAGCGTACTGTAAGCTAGCTAGTGAACATTAGCTTGCTGGCTCGCTAGCTAACGTTACGTGTATAATCTGTGCAGTAATATTATTACAATCAGAAATCCATTTGTTTTGCTAGTTATAGCCTAATGTTAGCTAGCTAACATTGAACCTGGTTGGTTAGCGTTAGCTACCTGCAGATTCCTACTACAGCTATGACAATGTTTGTATTGGTATTAGTATGAGTTGGGATTACGCCAGTTCATTGTTTAGCTAGCTAGCTACATGTCTAAACAATTGAGTCCACTTCGCCAGATGATAACATGACCAATCAAGTTAGCCAGGTGTATCTGTGGGTGATTATGGCCATGTATTGTATTTCATGAACACGTGTACATGTCTAGACAATAGTGACCCATCCACTTAGCTAGATGTGGCTGGGGGGGTTATTTCCTTCACATGACCCATCAATTTCGACAAGTGTGTCGGGTAAGCATCATCTAGTATTATAAACTATTTGTATCTGGACACTTTCTGTTTTTGATATTGCTACTACTGTCTGCAAGTAACCATTTCACTGCACTGTATCCTGTGTAAGTGACAAATAATAAACTTGACCTGCACCAAAGTCAGATTAGGATATAGGCAAAGGACTAGATCAAGTGTATTTTCACCTGCAGTTTTTCCTTATTGTAGGCTACTACTTTTACCACTTTTAGTTTTGAAATCTTTGGTAGTTTACTAAACTTGTTTAGCTCATGGCCTCACATGTGAATCCTTAAAGAGATGGGTGGGGCTAAGGCTTAAGAGGGTGTGAACGATGCTGAATGGGTGTAGACAAAGAAGAGCTCTCCAGTAGGTGTAGCAAAACACTCAAGGGCCTTTTTCTCAAAAGTGGCGTTACAAGTTGATCAACTTTCAGAGCAGAATTACTTTCCCATTGTTCCTCAACTGCAGTGTATGATATAAAATGGTCTACTTTTATCCACTGTAAAAAACACAATTTCAAATGTAGCTGCATAATACCGAATGGAGGCGGTCGGTCACAAATGCACTATAATTTTAAGCTTTAAAACTGTCAAATTGTCTCTCTGCCTTATGGGAAAATATGTGTAGTTGCAAGGAATTAGCTTTAAAACTGATAAATGTTCTCTCCGATGCAAAGAGGGGGGCCTTTAAAATGTTCTTAACCCAGGGCCCGAGACTTGGTTAGTCCGGCCCTGCACTGCAGCAGTCATAGTAAAAGCCCTTTACTATTCTAGTTTTTATTACACTCTAAAGTCTGAGTTGTGTTCTGATTTTGACGGGGTCCCAGATGAATTTGCTATCACAAAAGGGGTCCCTGGTCCCAAAAAGTTTGGTCTAAAGGTCACCTGGTCTAAAGGTCACCTCTGTGGTCTTTCAGTTGTACATTCAAGCTCAAAAGTTCAAGTTATTATCATAGTTTGATTTAAAAATCAATCATTGTTTCACATTTCTTTAAGTCTTTAAACTGAATTTGTGGGACTCTTTCACTCCAAAAATTTCTAGACCTCAACAAAGTGCGGATTCATTTCAGTGAAGCTCCTCCCTGAGTTTTCACAGTATTACGTGACCCAGATTAAGTTTTGATTTGGTCATATGTTAAGTTCTCAGGTGTTTCTTCAAGTGATGAAATATTAAAGCGCGGATTCCAAGGAGGTATCTTATTTTTTGTTATGTTTAATTTATGTACTCTACATTGTTGACTCAATGAATTATAATTCCTACTATAAAGAAGCGGTATGAAATTATACATTTTTTCCAACGATTTGTTTGGAGCATGAATTGACTGGAAGTGTCGTGACGTCCATTATTTTCTAAAATGTGTCAAAATAATTTCTGCCTGGCCTCCCGAGTGGCTCAGTGATCTACCACTAGAGATTCTGGGTTCAAGTCCAGGCTCTGTCGCAGCTGGCCGTGACCGAGAGACCCATGGGGCGGCGCACAATTGGCCCAGCGTCATCCGGGTTATGGGAGGGTTTGGCCGGCAGGGATATCCTTTTCCCATCGCGCACCAGCGACTCCTGTGGTGGGCCGGGTGAAGTGCACGCTGACACGGTTGCCAGGTTTATGGTGTTTCCTCCGACACATTGGTGTGGCTGGTTTATGGGTTAAGTGAACATTTTGTCAAGAAACATTGTGGCTTGGTTGGGTTGTGTTTCGGAGGACGGATGGCTCTCGGACTTCGCCTCTCCTGAGTCCGTACGGGAGTTGCAGCGATGAGACAAGACTGTAACTACCAATTGGATATCACGAAATTGGGGAGAAAAAAGGGGTACAAAAAAATATGATGAATAAAAATTATAATAATTTGTGCCTTTTTTAAGTGTTGTGTGACACCAACCAACAACTCTTATAAAACTAACAAACACAACAAGACAAGCCAAAAAGTCAGTTCCCATGTTCTGGAAGCAGGTTAGCATTTTTCATCATGAATCTTGTTCTGGAGGCAGCTCTGCAGTGGTCACTAGCTGGCAGAGCCACAAAGTCATAAAATCTAGATTTTAATCCTAACCCTAACCTTAGCCTAACCTTAACCACAAGCTGACTTTGCACCAGGACAAGACTCATGACAATAAACATCAACCTGCATTCTGCAACGGACAATAAAAATAAATCATTCACAATCTAGTCACGTGTGTGTGTGTGTGCGTGTGCGTGTGCGTGTGTAGCTTCACCCACATCTATAAACATCACATCTCCTCTCATTCACTCCCATATACACCAGTAGTGGGAACTAAAGCGGCCACTCGACCCCAGCCAGTCAGCCAGCCAGCATTACATCTGAAGGCCACCCGTATCAGATGAAAACAACAGAAAGAGAACACGGTCTCTCTCTCCAGCAGCTCTCTACAGCGCTACAAAAACATCAGCCTTAACTTAGCTTCAACTCCCAATGCCAGTGAGGGGAGACCGGGGGAGACGACCGTTCTGTTCTGGGGGAGAGATTGGGTTACCATGACATAAATCTCCAGGTTTGGTGTGCGGGCGGGTGGCTGTGGGGCGGTGGGGCGGCTCATAGCACCGGTGTCTTTGGGAATGTCAGCGTTCCCTGGAGGAGATAGAAGAGATAGGCCTGGCGCCTTCGCTCGGAGGAGAGGCAGAATGAGTGGAGAAGCTCCATATCCTTATCTCCAGGACACCACAATAAGGTTCTGTACAGTGCAACTGTGCTGCAGAGCGAGAGAACTTCAGAGGGCACCGGGGTATGCAGGAGTGAGGGGAGGCCAAGGCACACAGAACACAAGGCTGGCTCTGCTTCCTGCAATTATCTTTGCTAAATGACTCTTGTTATTGTTAGCTAAATGGTTACAAAGCAGGGGGGGATCAGGGCAGCGCTGAAAAGGCCATCCAGAAGAGACAGGGTCCAGGTATCAGGGAATTAGAGCTGGAATTAGAGCCGGTTCTCTGAGGATCTGTCTGGTAATCACTTCAGTGACAAATGCCTGTTTGGGACGGGAGGGATAAAATGAATGATGATTTACAAGAAGGGTATAATGAGCAACTAGCTGCTGATTTCAATTGGGATGGTTTTCTCACTGAATAATTGTCCGAGAAATTGGATTAAATAAGACAACACTTATGGGTAAAAGCTTCTGACAGAAATGATGTTTGTCTAAGAGAATACTAACAACTTTATTACAGAGGGATCGCTTATGACTATAATAGACAGGCACGGACTAAGACAGGAATTATCACCCTTTTTCAAAGACTCCTAATTTATCCAAGGTCAGACCATACGGATTTCCCAACATCTCCAACCGTTCGCTACAACTGTCTGTGAATCTTCGGGAGGGAATCTTATCACTGTTTTCATCACTAGGAGGTCAAAAAGCTGTGACCTCGTATGTATTTTCTCAGAGCAACTAAAATGCCCAGGCCCACTGACCCAGTACCAGTAATAGGATAAAGCCTTAGAGGCAGTAGAATCACCCTGACAGAAAGAATGGCAATTATTTCCCCAAATCAATTTTCTCTTCTCTTATCGACCGCAAGTCTCCTCGCAGGCAGCGGAGGTGATGTGAAAATTCATATCTTTGATCCTATTAGGGATCTCCATTTTGCTGAGCACGTTTGCAGAGTGGCCTACCGCCATCTTGACAGGGCGTGAATGTCAGTGCAGAGCAAGGGGCAGCCTTTCTTCATCACGATGTGTATAAGAATAGATTTTCTTTCCCTCTGGATGGTAGTCCATTCATTTCCATTAATTAGCTCTCCTACCGCCTCAAACCACTATTGATAGTACCATTTGGTTGGTGGGTGAGACAGTCTGCAGTTACTTCAATTGAAAAGAGAGTACGTACAGGAAGATAAAGAGGCATGATTCCTTTGAAATAGGCTGCTGCAGTATGTTCTGTATGTGGATAGAGGTTGAGTCTTCAAATCTCTCCCACACTGTTAGCAGTTTGTATAAGATGGAATATGACCTGGGCTGTATTGGAGGAGCTGTTATTGCCTCCCCAGGCCCAGTCTTAAACCCTGTTTATTTTTCTGCTGTGAAAAGCCTACGCTCGAGCATTCTCGCATGTCACTCCATGACAAAGATTTATTGTTGTGTTTATTTCATTAATACTTCGAGCTATTATATAAACTTCCCTCAGAATATTGCAGCTATTATTTTTTTGCTCTGGGAGCCTGTGTGTGTATACAGTCTGCAGTGCACACAAATGTAAATTAAAAGTGGCAGCACTCTCATAAAGGTCTCGGCTGTGGAAGTGCTACAGGCCGTTTCAGTGTGCACTCTCCACTGTGGCCACCAACAGGCCATTTGAATGATTAACTGTAACTCCTCATGAGGAAATTCATTACAATTCTCCACTTTGTCACTGATGCAAAAACACACACACGCCCGCACACACACACACGCACACACACACACACACACACACACACACACACACACACACACACACACACACACACACACACACACACACACACACACACACACACACACACACACACACACACACACACACAATAAAAACGAGGGATTAAAGGATTCATGGCCCTGATTCTGAGCAGTAGCATTTGGGGGCAGGCTGGTCAGGCGCCGGGGGTTTCGGTGGCTGGAGTAGGCCGTCTCCTCCCCCTGTCCCCTCCTCCACCCCGCTCTTCCCACCCCTCCAATCCCCTCGTCTCTCACCGGAGAAGAAAAGGAATCCAGTAGGGGGTTTTGGTGGGAGTACCATAGAGTTGACTGTTGAAACAGATGCTGGTATGTGCCACCTATGTAAACAGTTCTTGGTCTCTGGTCCTCGATGCTGCTCACAGATAGGAGAAGGGCCCTGCCCACAGAGCCACTGAGTCTAGACTCCAGATGTGTTGTTCACACTACTGAAATACCAGGGCCAGCATGCATAGCTCCTGTCCAAGCCGGGCAATATTTCTAGCAGATGACAGCCACCCACTTACAAAGACTTACACAGAGCTCTCTCAAGTGTGGACATGGAAGTGGAGGAGATTCCTGCCTGCACTCCTTAACATGGTTAGATTAGTGACTAGCCGGGTAGTATGGGAAAAAGTCTGTAAGATCCGAGAACGATTCAGAGTAGTAGTTATCTTGTTGCAATGATATACTGAGAACATTTTTAAGCAGTTTCAGTGGGAGCAGAGGCCAAACCACTCCTATCCAGATGACTTTTGGATGCAGTTAGGTCGTGGCATACCCCTGATCATCAATACCGTTATTGTCCTTCCCTTGGTCCCAACATACTAGATCAATTTATCTGGCTGTATGTAGGGGAAGTTTGTTTGATGCAGTATCAGGTATATCCCTAATCTAGAGGGAAACATTGAATGTTCCTGTCAACAACTGCCATGTTTTACAGTATATACAAGTGAAGTTTAACATATTCAACTCGTATAAGGGTAAGCGGTTACAAAACTATACCATATAAACTGTTCTAATCACAGATGCAGTTTTTGTGTGCTCGAACAAAACAACATCACTAAGACAAATAGAGAAATGTAACTGTTAAACTGTTAAAACAAGTACTCACAGAGTACAGGAACAGAAAAAGTGCTTCCACGCACAGATGCACCCTGCTCGCTATATCCTGCATGTGCTTGCGGGTACACTGCCTATCCAGCTATTCTTGTTGGTTTGTTAATTGTTTGTCACCCACCAGGTGCCATCTGTCTCAGTCCCCCGGTCCCCGTGCCATGTGGGTAGGCCTGCCTCACGCGCCAACGTCACTGACCTGCAGCAGCCATCCACACCTCCGTCACACACCTCCTGATCCGTCTGGGATAACTAGGAGCTTCTCCCTCAACTTCTGTTGTGCCATCACATATCGCTTCTCCACAATCTGCCCCAGTCTAGTTTCTGAGAGAAAATGGCTCGCAATCTGTCAGTTGTTCTGTTGCAGAATACTCTACAACCTTCAACTATTATGCTGCAGAAGTCAATATGTCAATTCTTAGTTTTAAGTTGCTTTACTTAAGTGTATATGAAATAGTTTACCACAAGATCGGTGAAATGACAGCTCCCCAAAAAACATGAAATATAAGACAAAAAATCATCCGTAACAGACCAGACAGTATTTTTTGACACTGCACCGAAGGCTTTACTGCACATCACTAATTTAGTGAGCGGAGGTCACCTTCACCTGTGTGTGTGAAATGTTAGGGCAGCTGTGTGTGAAAAATTAGACACATCTCCCCACGTGCTACAGCACTTTGTGAAGCCACCGAGGGCACCAGGGTACCATACTGCAGCATCATACTGCAGCATCCTACTGCAGCATCCTACTGCAGCATCCTACTGCAGCAGCACACATAAAGGAATAATAAACAGAACAGAACAGGCCTAGTCGTCCCGGGGCATGTAGGGTCACCTTGATGGGCCCAGCAAGGGGAACGCGAGGGGAGCGTAGCTGCTCTGCTTCAGGGTAAGGAGGGAAACAGCCAGGGTAATGAGGCGTGGCCATGGAGGCAAGTGGAACAGCTTTTAACTTCCTGCTGTATTTACTGAGGGGACTGGGACCAAGTCAGGGTGGGCGGGGGACAACTGCTTGGTCGGAAACCTCACAGGATTCTTTACCACAGAGAAAATGGTTTTATAGAACAATGCTTAATATATCAAGATGGATATTTGAACAGAAAGGAATATAATTGTACTTTGTACAAAGTATAGGTGTATTTTGCCAACGTTTGGTAACACTGAATTTCAGTTCTCGGGTTAAATATGTTGTTGGATATTTTTGGTAGTTGTTTGTTTGACCTTTAGAATGTACGTACACTCAACATGAAGGTTACAGAGGTCGCAGAAATGCTAGAGACCAAAATACCCTGTGACATCTTTGGTTGGGTGTACCTGTAACGGCCGTCGTCAGAATTAGACCAAGGTGCAGCAGAGGATGTGTTCATCATTAGAATTTTAATTAAAAAAAGAGAACACTTTACAAAAAACGAAACAAAAACGACCAGAAACAGCCCTGTCAGGAAACACACTGAACAGAAACAATTACCCACAAAACCCAAAGGAAAAACATGCTCCTTATGTGTGACTCCCAATCAGCAACAACGAACTTCAGCTGTGCCTGATTGGGAGCCACACACGGCCCAAAACAAAGAAATACAAAAACATAGAAAAAGGAACATAGAACGCCCACCCAATGTAACACCCTGGCCTAACCAAAATAAAGAACAAAAACCCCTCTCTATGGCCAGGACGTTACAGTACCAAAACATCTCGCTATGAAAACACTATTAATCATATCCCTATGAAACATTAATTTGCAATATACATTTCAACCTTTTAAAGAATGCTTTCGATAAGGTTTAATCATTCATTCTGGTCTCTTAAAGAGAGGACAAGGCATTTCTTCATGTTGAATCATTGGTAAACATTCCCTAATAGCTTCTGAACTGCAGCGTTCCCAATCCACCGGAATTTCCGAGCCACACATTTCCTGGTTGACTGTTCACCAGTAGGAATTCCTGACCAGTGGCCACTCCACTCCAGGCTCCCACTGTTGTGATTGCAGCAGGAGACATCCAGTGCCTTGGCAGAGGAGAATTATGATGTATCTGTGGTGTGAGTCATTATGCTTTCCCCTCTGCTTAAACAGAACCATATTCAACTGTGGAACCAGGGAGAATAGGAGGCCGTACCAAAGCTAGTGAGTGTGAATTGCGTTTCATGGAAAAGAACAACAGGCATACAAATGCTCCCTAAAGAGCGACCGAAGATTGAGACCAATTTTAGAGTGAGAGAGAGAATTAAAAAAGGGATTTATTTTCATTAAAAGCTGCTGGACATGTTGGAAAAGAGTTGTCCCCAACTGCTGAGAATGAGTCACTCTGTCTCTGTGAGTTCTGTGTCTTTTTGCTTTGTAATATAATAGCTACATTATATACTACACATAATTCCAGTTTAATATGAGTGCCATGAAAGTTTGTAACAATGTAGGATTATGCATCTAACATGTTTTCATGACAGGTTTATCTTTGATTGCTCATCAAGAGATTACATGGCTATACATGGCTCAAGATGCCCACGTGAGTCAAGGTGTTTAAGCTCAGAACGAAACGACTTGTAAAATTGTGCTTGTTACCCCATACATAAAACCTCCCTGATTCCATTCCATTATTCACCTATTCCTCCTCTTGCAATTGAAAACAGCCGCTGGAATAGAAAACACTCCAAATCTTGGAAACCATGAGGAAATTCCACAAACGCATGCACCATATCGGTATTAAGTTATAGCCATATCAAGAGACCCTAAAAAGTTGTTTTCATTTTTCCATTTTCTTAAGATGATGAATGATTCCAGAAGATTCCTTTCTTTTTCACTTTCTCTCCTCTCGGAATAGTAACAGTCCAAATTTTCTGTAAGCTTCGGTACAGATGCTGTTAGGTCTGGACAGAAATGATTATCAGACTCAGATCCCTCTGGCCAGGCTTTCCAGTAACACTCCTACACGGGGCTGGGGCGACTCTGCCAGGGAATGCACTGCCAATAGGCACCAGAAATTAATACCAGCACTGGGGCCCTACCATAGTCCAAATTCACTCAAATTCACTAGTCGGGCTCCAGCTGGAGAAGAGCCACTGGTTTGACTGCGCTGACTGGAAATGATGTAAGAGTATGGGTGTTTGTGTCCGTGACGTGCTACTTGTGAAGTGCCGACCTGGAACCGAGCGAGGAAGACATCGTCTGACAGACGAGATGCCACGCTGGTGGCATCACCTCTCTGTTGGAGTGTTGGCGTCACAAGCACATTTTGCGATTTCTTTGCGAAAGAAGTTGAAATATGGGCCGAACAATAACATTTACATAAACGGGCCCTGTCGAAACTCAACGCGTATAATTATCCTCTGCCCTCTTTTCCTGTTAATAACGCTTTCATTCAACTAGAAATCATAAACATGTGTACTGGAAGAGAACATAATTTAACATTACTTAGGAGGAAGATATTTCCTTGCAGACCGAGGGGAACCACCACAGATTCTTGTCATGTGAAAGTGCAACCCCATCAAACAAATCCAACAACCCACCACCAATGACAAACATCTACAAAATGCTGGCTGACACCCAACAATGTTTTATGATCAGATATTGGCTGACGTTCCATTTGCTTAAGGATTACACATCTATTTGGTCATCACTCATTCTACATTCAACATAGCCTGCATATCTACGCAAATTGGTTACAGATGTAGAATCTTAATTAGAGCCAGTTTGCTACAGCAGGAAAATAATCCTGCAGGAACAGGAAATGTGAATTATAATGTGGATTATAATTCATGGACATTTTTTTTTAGAGGTTGATACATTTTACATTAGGGCAAATCAAGTATGACATGTTTAAGTGCTAATTACAAACTTTCGAAGCCATTTTAAACCTTGAATACTTAAAGTTTCGTCAACAAAAGAGGAATACAATTAAGATCCTACATCTGTATACTACATCTACAGGTACTGTAACTGCCAAAATAAAGGAAACACCAACATAAAGTGTCTTAATAGGGTGTTAGGCCACCACGAACCAGAACAGCTTCAATGCATGTTGGCATAGATTCTACAAGTGTCTGGAACTCTATTGGAGGGATGCGACACCATTCTTCAATAAGAAATTACATTATTTATTGTTTTGTTCATGGTGGTGGAAAATGATGTCTCAGGCAACGCTCCAGAATCTCTCATAAGTGTTCATTTGGGTTGAGATCTGGTGACTGAGATGGCTATGGCATATAGTTTACATCGTTTTCATGCTCATCAAACCATTTAGTGCCCTGTGGATGGAGTCATTGTCATCCTATGGGGGCATAACCATGGTAGCCAAAAAAATGGCCTGCTAAGCATGATGGGATATTAATTGCTCAGGAACCTCACCTGTGTGGAATGACCTGTTTTCAATATATATTTACTCAAGTGTTTCATTATTTTGGCAGTTACCTGTACATTGTCTATGTATTAGCTCAGGCATGGCTTGAAGGTTGAAGATATTCCCTTTGAAGGCCTATATAACTTCAGACATCTAGAACTCAGAGGCATCTTCCTCTGTGTATTTTTAAAGTAGCTCTGAAGTAAAGTCTAAGCAGTTTATACATTGACATTGAGATACTATACATCCTATTACAGCCATGATGCTTTAAACACGAGGAAATCATTGTACATCATGTTAGAGCACTGGGGGCCCCCAAAATGATCTCTGCTAAGTTATGACAACAGAGCAATATGCACACAATAGCGATTTCAGTACGACTATAAGACTGGGATCAAAATGTGTGGTTTTGTAATACATTAATGGCACAAGGGGGGAAGTCAATTGATTGAGTTAACAGTTGATACGGTTTTAAAACGGGGCTGCTGTAAAAAATCAAAAAACCACTCTGTCATTCATTACTTCTGAAATAAAAAATGCGGGACCTCTTCTGCTCAGATTCAGTTTCCAAACTGACAGTACATAAAGACTTCCAAGCATATGCATCCTCGGATCAATGAATTAATAATACAAAATATGAAGTGAAATTTAGATTAAACATAGTTATTTTGTGCTGTACGAGTAGGTAAATAAGCCCCAGGAAAAGTTCTATGACGGATGCAAGGCCAACTATTTCATTAAAAGGTCTGTTTCTTGATCTAATAAATACAGTACATTATGTTGTCCTCATTCATTTCAAACTGGAATTCTTCCAACCATCGCTTGAAACCCACAAATGAATAATGGTTGCACCTACTGCCTCAAAAAAGTAATTGTTCTGGTAAACCCTTCAGAGTAGGCTTAATTCATGTCCATTCAAGGGAAACTTTGATTTTACCATGGAAGAATGGAGTCACTGCAACCAAGCAAACAGTAAAATATTACTTGTGAAAAAGAGCCCCTTTGCCAGCCTGGTTTATACGAGAATAAAGACTCTCTACTTTTAATGGAAACAGATGCCGAAAACTAGAGCTAGATCAAGCGCTAAGCAAATTTGGCTTCTGTTTTTCTTTTTTCTACTTTTCTTTTTTTAACCTCCCCAACACTCCCTAATGGCACATTGTTCTAAAACTGACCAGGCTGGAAATATGCTAAGTTTAATACGCTCTACAACAGCGATGACCGCGATCGAATTACAGGAATAACAGTGGTCTGACAGGGCCAGTAGCTCATGCTGCTGAGGAACAGTGTGAACATAACCTCCCTGTACAAACGGGAATGGGGTTTAAAACCAGGGGGAGAGAGATGGAGGTCTGGAGGAAGGGAGAAGATGAATGAAATACCCTAAAACTTCAATTAAACAAAGAGTCTCAAATAGCCACTTGTTCCCTTTAATAGTCTGGCTAAGGGACACATTTCAGCAAATAAACGCCTGTTTCAAATGAATGTCGGATCTAAATAACTTGTTTACAAGGTTACCAAGAATGACCATGAATTGCTTACGGGGTTTAATGCTAAATTTGCTACATAAAAATTAGGGTCATTGGCTGCTAACAGCTGAGAATTTCTAGTTAACTGGCAAGCACAAAAACAGTCAGCAACTACAGTAGTACAGACCCCCAGAAATTGGTTGATCGCCCTCTAGTGGCGAATGTAAGAACTGACAAAAAAACGCACGTTCAAGGAGGAGAATAATTCTTCTGTCAAGGAGGCTTTTTTGCTTAAATAAACCACATTTCTATCCACAGTTTTTATGTATTGTCATACCATATAGAAAAAAATCACGAGTGATAGAAACACGTAGTTTCAATACAATTTCATAAATGCAGACAAACAATTTGTTTGTTCAACATGGTGGGATCTTGTTGTGTAAGGTAAAATTAATTATCCGAGAAATTGTGGTGGAAACAGTTTTTAACGAATAATTTATTACATTGAAAATAAAGTTAATTCCAAGTGATTTTGGTCAGGTGTTTCCACGCTCATCCTTTTTAAAAGTGACAAGACAGCTACGTAATAAGCCCTACCATTTGAATTCCACGCAGGAGCTATACATTACTCAGAGCTTTGACGAGATCAACATGACCCTTGCTCTTATTTTGGAGCAAGATATAGCATCCATATTAGATGGGAAAAGGCAAAGAAATGCAGATACTTTCCAAAAACATTGGGAAGACATGGCAGGTGAAGGCTTCAAGAAACCATGGAGCCTTCTTCAGAGCACATTGAAGTCCCTTAAACAAAGCTACATGGTTGATAAAAGCCGGCTTTCGCCCAGGGGGTGCCGGAACAAAAAGCCAACGGGCGAAATCCTCAGTGAAATCCTCAACGCAAGGCCCATGGTTTCTTTGTTGAACACCAACATCAACAGCTTGAGTAAGTACAGTTTTTGTTCTCCTATAAATATGAACATACAGTACATAGTGTGTGCCTAATTAGCCTATTGCTTGGCTGAGGTGAGCCAAACCGTGAGCAAGAGAACAGTCAGGAGGCTGAGGACGACACCCTGGAGACTACAGGTAGGCAATTACCACCTACTTGGCTATGGCAGAGAATACTGTATGTTTGACATTAGTCTGAGTAACTGTAGAGCAGTGGCTGATCTCTGATCCTTGATTATTCCTATCTGAACAGAATGCAATTTGTATATTTAACCTGT
Source organism: Salmo trutta (assembly GCF_901001165.1). Classification (NCBI taxonomy): domain Eukaryota; kingdom Metazoa; phylum Chordata; class Actinopteri; order Salmoniformes; family Salmonidae; genus Salmo; species Salmo trutta. Next base: position 38,707,015 of record NC_042981.1, on the reverse strand, counting down.
TTGGGATGGGGGCAGTATTTTCACGGCCGGATAAAAAACGTACACGATTTAATCTGGTTGCTACTCTTGCCCAGAAACTAGAATATGCATATAATTAGTAGATTTGGATAGAAAACACTCTAAAGTTTCTAAAACTGTTTGAATGGTGTCTGTGAGTATAACAGAACTCATATGGCAGGCAAAAACCTGAGAAGATTCCAGGCAGGAAGTGGCCTGTCTGACAATTTGTAGTCCTTCTGTTGCATCTCTATCGAAATTACAGCATCTGTGCTGTTACGTGACACTTTCTAAGGCTTCAATTGGCTCTCTAAAGCCTTTAGAAAGTGGAATGACACGTCTCCTGTCTCTGGGCAAAGTATAGGAGCAGAGTTTATAAGTGGCCTGCCTGGGGACAGTGAGTCTGGAGATGCGCGTTCACGAGACTTCGCCATTTTTTTCTTTCACTCTTTGAATGAATACAGCGTTGCCCGGTTGGAATATTATCACTATTTTACGAGAAAAATAGCATAAAAATTTATTTTAAACATCGTTTGACATGCTTCTAAGTACGCTAATGGAATATTTCGAATTCTTTTGTCACGAAATGCACGAACAAAACGGAGGTATTTGGATATAACTATGGATTATTTGGAACCAAAACAGCATTTGTTGTTGAAGTAGAAGTCCTGGGAGTGCATTCTGATGAAGAACAGCAAAGGTAATCCAATTTTTCTGATAGTAATTCTGAGTTTAGGCTGCCCCGACGTTGGCGGGTCTGAATAGCTAGCCTTGATGGCCGAGCTATGTACTCAGAATATTGCAAAATGTGCATTCGCCGAAAAGCTAATTTAAAATCGGACATAGCGATTGCATAAAGGAGTTCTGTATCTATAATTCTTAAAATAATTGTTATGTTTTTTTGTCAACGTTTATCATGAGTAATTTAGTAAATTCACTGGAAGTTTTTGGTGGGTATGCTGGTTTTGAACATCACATGCTAATGTAAAAAGCAGTTTTTGATATAAATATGAACTTGATTGAACAAAAAATGCATGTATTGTATAACATAATGTCCTATGAGTGTCATCTGATTAAGATCATCAAAGGTTAGTGCTGCATTTAGCTGTGGTTTGGGTTTTTGTGACATATATGCGTGCTTTGAAAATGGCTGTGTGATTATTTGTGGCTATGTACTCTCCTGACATAATCTAATGTTTTGCTTTCGCTGTAAAGCCTTTTTGAAATCGGACAATGTGGTTAGATTAACGAGAGTCTTATCTTTAAAATGGTGTAAAATAGTTGATTGTTTGAGAAAATTGAATTGTGGTATTTTAGTTGGTTTTGTATTTCGCGCCAAGCGATGCTGTTGGCTAGGGGTTCCGCTGGCGGAACGGGGTTCCGCTAGCGGAACGTCTAGATGCAAAAGGTTAAGATGGATTAAAGACTGTTTTTGTGTGTTTTCCCTTACCTTTAGAGTCACCAAATGGCACCTGCTGCTCCACAGACCAGCATTCTGTGGGAGGTCCCAGTGATGCAGACCAATCCGAGTCACCTTCACCTTCACCAGGCAAACTATTGCCTAGGAATTCAGCCTCACCATCCAACTCACAACGTTTCTGGATGCGTCCAGCAAAGAGCACCTGAATGTGAATCCTTTTCCAGAGATACAAGGTATCTACGAGAACCTGATAAAACAAGCAGAGCAGGATCAGGAAACCTTGCAGTCCATGGCCACTGCCATCACTAAGGCGGCCAAATACTTTGAATGTTCTTCCAATGTGGCAAATGCTTCTGAGAGGATGTCTGAGATGAGGCATGGTTGGAACTGTGCTGCACAGCCAGCACAGCCAGCAACCCAGTTTAATATCCTACCATCAACCTGTACCCTGGTCCCAACATGTCATTGACTACTCTTCTGAACTGGAAGTAAGCCTTTGCCTAGGTGCAGCATGGTCAATCTGAGTCTACATTGGCTGTGCAGCATTTACGGTGTTATGGCCTCTGCAGATGTCAGGGCATTCATACTTCTTGCTCTTTGCCGAGCAGCGCAGAGCTGTTGTCAAGCAAGTGAGTTTGTGTTTATACAGGACCTCTTGCCCTCACCTACCATTAACCAATCATGTCAAAGCGGAGCTATACGGAGCCCTCCACATTGCAAAAAAATTTGAGAGGTGCATGGTGATGCGGTACGGAGCCCAAATTAGCCTCATCGTGCCTCCAGAAAGCATCACACCATCTATACGGCGCCTCCGTCCACATTCACATCAAGCATAAATTGGCATGTTTCTGTTTAGGCTATTTGCTGTTTTCTTTTGAAGGCACATTTATTTGTGGGGAAGTGGGGGGTCAATGACATGCAGTAGGCTAAATAAAATTGAAATAAAATCATAGGCTATTAGGCCCTCTTGGTAAAAGAAATCCATTTTTTTTCTAAATACTGCATGTGGACCATATGCGGTCTTTGTGATTTTGTTGTTGTTGAGAAAAGAAATAAAATTGTATTGAAGCAATTTCTAAGAGTGAATGGTTTCTGCACTGTAGGCCTACTACTTTTTAGGGGACAGCGGGGAAAAGGAATAGGAAATAAGATCCTAATTTGTGGAGAAGAAACATTTGGAAAAAATATTAATTTGGGTTAATATAAATCAACATTTACGACCAGTCCATCCCTTTATAAACCAACCTACAGTCGAAGTCGGAAGTTTACATACACCTTAGCCAAATACATTTAAACTCAGTTTTTCACAATTCCTGACATTTAATCATGGTAAAAATTCCCTGTCTTAGGTCAGTTAGGATCACCACTTTATTTTAAGAATTTGAATTGTCAGAATAATAGTACAGAGAATGATTTATTTCAGCTTTTATTTCTTTCATCACATTCCCAGTGGGTCAGACGTTTACATACACTCAATTAGTATTTGGTAGCATTGCCTTTAAATTGTTTAACTTGGGTCAACCGTTTCGGGTAGCCTTCCACAAGCTTCCCACAATAAGTTGGGTGAATTTTGGCCCAATCCTCCTGACAGGGCTGGTGTAACTGAGTCAGGTTTGTAAGGCCTCCTTGCTCGCACACGCTTTTTCAGTTCTGCCCACAAATGTTCTATAGGATTGAGGTCAGGGCTTTGTGATGGCCACTCTAATACCTTGACTTTGTTGTCCTTAAGCCATTTTGCAACAACTTTGGAAGTATGCTTGGGGTCATTGTCCATTTGGAAGACCCATTTGCAACCAAGCTTTAACTTCCTGATTGATGTCTTGAGATGTTGCGTCAATATATCCACATAATTTCCCCTCCTCATGATGCCATCTATTTTGTGAAGTGCACCAGTCCTTCCTGCAGCAATGCTCCCCCACAACATGATGCTGCCACCCCTGTGCTTCACGGTTGGGATGGTGTTCTTCAGCTTGCAAGCCTCCCCCTTTTTCCTCCAAACATAACGATGGTCATTATGGCCAAACAGTTCTATTTTTGTTTCATCAGACCAGAGGACATTTCTCCAAAAAGTATGATCTTTGTCCCCATATGCAGTTGCAAACCGTGGTCTGGCTTTTTTATGGCGGTTTTGGAGCGGTGGCTTCGTCCTTGCCGAGCGGCCTTTCAGGTTATGTCGATATAGGACTTGTTTTACTATTGATATAGATACTTATGTACCTGTTTCCTCCAGAATCTTCACAAGGCCCTTTGCTGTTGTACTGGGATTGATTTGCACTTTTCGCACCAAAGTATGTTCATCTTTAGGAGACAGAACGCATCTCCTTCCTGAGCGGTATGACGGCTGCCTGGTCCCATGGTGTTTATACTTGTGTACTATTGTATTCACAGATGAACGTGGTACCTTCAGGCTTTTGAAAATTGCTCCCACGGATGAACCAGTCTTATGGTGGTCTACAATCTTTTTTCTGAGGTCTTGGCTAATTTCTTTTGATTTTCCCATGATGTCAAGCAAAGAGGCACTGAGTTCGAAGGTAGGCCTTGAAATACATCCACAGGTACACCTCCAATTGACTCAAATGATGTAAATTAGCCTATCAGAAGCTTCTAACATCATGACATCATTTTCTGGAATTTTCCAAGTTGTTTAAAGGCACAGTCAACTTAGTGTATGTAAACTTTTGACCAACTGGAATTGTGATACAGTGAATTATAAGTGAGATAATCTGTCTGTAAACAATTGTTGGAAAAATTACTTGTGTCACGCACAAAGTAGATGTCCTAAACCGACTTGCCAAAACTATATTTTGTTAACAAGAAATTTGTGGAGTGGTTGAAAAATAAGTTATAATGACCCCACCTAAATGTATGTAAACTTCCGACTTCAACTGTATCTTAACTTTATAAGCATCCAAGAAAAAACATTTCGATAATGAAAACTTAAGTGTAGATATGCTGCTTAGAAATCGTAGTTTGGGTTATTTAAATATTACACATAATTGTGCAACTTCATTTAACATAAAATTGGTCACTTCGGTCTGGTAATCTGATGTGCAGGCCACCTCTTGGAGAATGTAGCTGACTCTGTTTGCCACGTACCTCACTAGAGCTGATCACCTGCGTCTGTGTGTTATGTGGCCCTTCGTAGAGTTGGTGAGGTGGCTGTGGTGCAACTCGTTCCTCACGACACTCATCTTGGCCCGGTTGTAGGAACCTCTGCCTTTCCTTTTCACAGATGTTATGAAGCGCACAACATGCGAGCACAACAACTGGCATGAAAGCGTAATTAATATCTGAGCGTATGAAGAGGATGCGCCATTTCCCCTTGAGGCTTCCAAATATGTGTTCCACCTTCACAGGGCTGCCATTGAGTTGAAGATTAAATGCTTCTTCTTCATCTGACAGGTTAGGAGAAGGCTTTCATCAACAATGACAGGAGAGGGTAAACTGGGTCTACAACCAGCAGCAGAGGCAACTGGACTCCCTCCATGTCGACTGTAGAATAAGGACATCTCTCGGGAACCTGCACAGGTCCGAGGTAATTAACATGGCAGCCATGTGCACTGCCTGGTAAGGCAACACAAATGTCTCTGATCAAACACTGATCATCCACAACAACCTGTTTAATTATGGATGGCCAGCCTTTGCATTCACATAATCCTGGTATTCCCAAACCGGGTAAAATGGGTGTATGAGAACCAACCAGTGCGCAGTACACCTGTGGCACTTGCTGTGCGATGGAATTCGCTGTGCGTTTGAAATCTCCTGTGCCTCTGTAATTCCAGGCAATGTAGAATAGCTGCACATCTTTTCTCGAATTGTCAGACAGACAACATATACATAATGGTGAACAGTTGTCTTGCTGACACCGAATGTCTCTCCCACTACCCTGTACTCTGTGCATGTGGACAGTTTGTAGAGAGCTATAGCACTACGCTTTCGGGTTGAAACCAAAGGATGCTGACTTGACATTGTCAGATCAACAAATTATCCAATCACATTACACAGCAGGCCGAACATTGTTCTGGACATACGGAAATGTTGCAGCCAAAGGCTCTTGTTGGTGGCACCTTAAGTGGGGAGGACGGGCTCGCGGTAATGGCTGGAGCGGAATAAGTGAAATGGTATCAAATACATCAAACACATGATTTGACGCCATTCCATTCGCTCCGTTCCATCCATTATTAAGAGTCGTCCTACCCTCAGCAGTCTCCACTGCTCTCCACTATCACCTCCCAAAACCACCTTACGCGCTGCCATTGCCAAGTATTTGGTGCACGGCACCGTGATCAGGCCGTTTTTTTCTCACATCATGAGGCGAAGTGCTGCGTTTTTTTTGCTGCAGTCCTCTGAGGATTACATACACTGTGGAGGTAGTGTGAAACATTAAAGTTATAATAACTTAGCCAAGATGAATTAATTCTTGAAAATCCATTTGGATATGTGCATTGGGTAGGCTACAGGCGGGCTAACATGCAAGATCAGGCCACACAGAATTATACCATGTTATCAACAATCTCTTTTTTTATGGGTAGGATACATTTGCCAGGTGGATGAAATCAATCATGGAAACACTTTTCATAAAATTCAATAAATCCAGGTTTGTGCGATAGTGTCTTAGTCGGATGTGACATAATTACGCACAGCTTGTTATCTGCAACAAGTCAGTTTGAAAATGCCTATTATTTTTGTACAGATTTTTGAATATTCGCATGAAAATCTTTCACCAATTGGATGGAAAACTAGTAATGCATACTAAGACAAAAGAAACGTGACATAGTGTGTAAATAATAACACATTCGTGCAGGAAATTAAGACATTTATTACAATTGCTGGAAGTGAATTCTGGAATTAAACAATAACTATGCAAATGAGCAAAAGCTGTGTGCGTTAAGGAAATAGAATACAAGCAAATAAACCTCTGGGCTAATAATTGACGTTTTATGGTAAAAGAATAAAGCTGCTCAAAGGATTTAGTCTTCCAGGTTAGCGCCGGCTAGACCTCCAGGGTTCAGCCTCTGGTAACAGCCCGGGACAAGTGGGCCTGTGTGGGGCGAGACTGAGCACTAAACCCTAAGCCCTGAGCCCATGGTGCCTGCTCCCGAAGTGTGGGTGGGCCGCCAGGGAAGGGGAGAGGAGGTGGGCAGGTCGGCGCTGTCACCAGGCGCTGGTGTGTTTGGATAAGGCCCGTGGAACATGTGGAAGAATCAGCATGAGGTATCACACCTGGAGGAAAAGACAACTAAATCCAGCCCCAGTACCATGGCCCTGGCTCCACAAAGTCTAGCCAGCATCTGGAATGGATATCAGAAGACACGGCCTCAGCCCACACTGGCGCTTCGCTCCACCTTTGTAATTTCTTCTTCGCAGTGAAAAATTGAAAAGCAAAACAGACAGGATGTGTTTATATAACTGTCTTCTGTGAAAGAACGTTTCCCCTCGGCATCCCATCCATCTGCCGCACATGGTGTTATGGTGTTGCCGGTGACGAGATTAAAAGCCAGATTTTTTTATTTATAATTGCTAAATTCTTATCACCTTCAATATGCTTCAGCGTCACTTCTGCTTGACTTTAACAAGTTTACGGATGTCAGAAGTTTTGCATAGCGGAGACCTGATCCACCATCTCCCTCCCGCAGCATTTTAGTGTTTAATGATGCATCCATCCACTCACACAGAAGTCTCATTGTATTTCCTTAGCCATTTGCTACCCTTTATCTATTCGAATGGAAAGGGTCCCTGACAGCAAGATAGGGATCAATTCAATTAAACTCCATTCTGGTGATCCATTGAAACGCAATTCATGAAAGAAGATTGATGCACACAATCCTCATTCAAAAAGTCAAATGATCTATTCATAAAGGGTATTTGAGTTGAGAGTGCATTGACTCCTAGCCTGGTTAAACTAGACTGACAGCTGTGCTCACCATTAGTTTCGCTGGTGAGTGCAGGATTCCGTCTGGTTTAACCAGGTTATTTGACCACATACTGCCTGGCAGATTCAGACGTGATTCAGGAGCAGGAGGAGTATTGTGTAGTGATGGAGTACAGTATGGGGTCACAAGGTCATGTTTTGACTGGGGAGAGCCTGACCACTGTGTTTGTTTATACAAGACCGCTCGCTCACCCAAATAATCTGCCATTGTGGGCCCTTTTAATCCCACGCAATGTCAATGGAGCTGGTGACAGTACTGATAAGATACTCAAACACAGCTCTTGATCTACACACCCAGAACGCTGCTTCCCACACTCTCAGCCCCCTTTGTTTCCTCTATTAACATTCCCAGCGTGACATGGATTTTGAAGTTCATGGGTCGCACTTGGAACAGGGGTATATTTTCTTTCGACAGGACACATCTTGTCAAATTATTGCCCGGTCTGTATGATTGTTGTTGTTGTAGGTGAGTCACAAGTCGACTTGGAACCACCAATGACTCGCAGAGGGTTGTGTATTTGGTTTGAAATGGTGCATTGTTTTGGTTTGGGCTGCTGAGGTGGTATTCACACAGTCAAAACTGGTGTGTTGAGCCCTGAAAGTCCCAATGCCAGTGTACTATCTGGATGATTAACATTCCAGACATGAGAATGTTACTATTTTTTTTAATCTTCTTTAAAAAAAAATAAAAAAATCTTCTATTCTGCATTGTTGGGAAGGGCCCGTAAGTAAGCATTTCACTGTTAGTCTACATCTGTTGTTTACGAAGGATGTGGCAAATAATATTTGATTTGATTTGATGACCCAGTATTATGTTCTGGGAACGAGAGCATATTTGCCTTTCAGACCTTTTGTACGGTATGAGTAAAAGGAAAGAGGGCAAGGGAGAGCGAGAGGGGGGGGGTAGAAATGTGGCTCCATAATATAACAGAATCTTGGGCAGCATGCCTCCATATCTCTACATTTCACACTTTAAGTACCACAAAGTTGGCAATGAGGCCTTCTCCTTGAATCGGCAGAGTTATTTTTGCCCATGAACTGTACACTGCAGCACCAAGATAGTTGGCGACCGCGCAGATGGGAGAGAAGCTATAGCTCTGATACCACAATATGACAGAAAAATGTTTGAACACAGATAAAGCTGACATACCTCAAGCTGTTTCATAGACAATACCCGTGGCCCAATCTCCCATCTGGCACCACTGTATTTAGACAATACTCTCTGTCATGCTCAGTGTGAACTGGAGAGACAAAACATGCACTCTGTATATCTCTCCTTATCAATACATTACCTTGGGTTTCGCTAGACCGATGTCATGACACCTCACCTTGTGGTCTTACAGAGTATCAAAAGCCTAGTATATAATTCTAAGCATTTTTGTATGGTTAAGTTCCTTTTTCGGAGCTATTTCTATGCATGCTAAAGAAAATAACACAAGAAGAATGATGATGAAGACAGTGCTGTACTTTTTCTCTCCACTTGATGGTGCAGCAGATAAGAATGGACTACTTGGTAGCTGACGTTGGCCTTATGGACAAGGACACACACACGCACAAGCATTTTTGTGGTGTAGATGTGATTCTTGACTCTAGATGTGGTATACTATACCCTACTGTAGGTCAATAAATGAAAAATCTCTAGTTTGATGGGCAACAACCCCATAGCGGAGTTGCAAGAATCGAACCTCTATTGCTTTCAAAATATGACAACCGACAATTGTGGTGGAAATCAAATAAGACAAACATTTTTATTATTTTCCGGCTGACCACAAAATAACAGAGCTGCGGGCCAAAAATGCATGTAAATCATCTTTATATTAAAGAGAGTACTGTATGTTATTCAAATAATGACTCTTAATTAGATTTACTTTATTTAGATGAAACATTGAAGAGTTGATTTCCAAAATGATATATCCACCAATTTTTCACATTTGTGTTTCTTCGTCAGAAATGAATGCTATGTGTGTGTGTAAAATATTACTGTTCTCAGATGTGTTATTCATAGATTTTAGCTGTGTATTAAAACATGTTTTTTGCAAAACACTATATACCATTGTTTAGCTGAGAATGGAATCAGAATCAGAATCAGCTTTATTCACACGATGCATTTACACATACCCAGAATTTGACTTAGTGAGAAGGTGCTTCCAGCAATAGACAATACAAACAGAATACAAACACTAGTCCACATAGACATCATACAGAATGTACAATATCGGAACAGTAAACATAAAACTCTGGAGTATAGGTTGATCACAGTGGAATATACAATTTACAGAGGGGATATATATATATATATATATATATATATATATATATATATATATATATAAGCAGAGGGAGGGATGCTGCTGTGGAAAATACTGTATATACAGTGTTGTGTGGAGGTGAACATAGTGCTAATGCAGTATAGTGCTGATTAGTATTTGAGATAATTGATGACAAGGTGCAGTAAATCTGCCCAATGCAAAGTCACTTAATCGCTATGAGTTTGATGGTCGGTTGATGAGGGCCACGGCATGGGGGAAGAAACTGTTCAGGTGGCGGGCGGTTTTGGGCATGATTGACCTAAACCGTCTGCCAGAGCGGAGTCTTTGAAATATGGGGTGTCCGGGGTGGGCAGGGTTGGCGATGATCTTACCTGCAGGTTCTTGATGGAGGGCAGGTGACAGCCGATGACCTTCTCCACGAGACCAGACGATGCGCTGCAGTTTGCCCTTGTAGCGGGAAGATGCAAATCCAAACCAAACAGTGATAGAAGAGGAGAGGATGGACTCCATGATGGCCGTATAGAACCGAACCAGAATTGTCAGAGAGAGTTTGAGTTTCCTCAGCTGGCGCAGATAGTACATCCTCAGTCGGGCCTTCTTGGTCACTGCTGTGATGATGTCCTCCCACCTGAGTTTGTGGAGATGATGGTCTCCAGGAATTTGAATGATTTGGCCGTACTGACGGCTGATCCATCAATCTCGAGGGGGAGAGAAGGTGGGGGCATTCCCTGCAGTCAACTACCAATTCCCACGGTTTTGACTTTGTTGACTTCCAGGTTGTTGCGACAGGCCACCAGGCGGTCAACCTTTCCATGGTTTCGTTGCCGTCGGAGACGAGACTGACCAGGGTGGTGTCATCAGCATGCTTGAGTAGTTTGAAAGATGCGTCGTTCGGAGGTGCCATCATTGGTGTAGTGAATAGAGGAGGGGGGAAAGCATGTAACTCTGCAGCGCCCCCGTGCTGAGAGATAAGGAGTCTGAAAGATGTTTTCCCCATCGTAACGTGCTATGTGCTGTTGGCGATCCACCTGCGGATGGAGTCAGACACATTCAGCTGGGTGAGTTTGTGCTGTAGCAGGTCCAGAATGATTGCGTTGAAGGTTGAGCTAAAGTCCACAAACAATATCCTTGAGTATGTCCTAGGGTTGTTGAGGTGTTGGAGGATGTAGTGAAGGCCTATGTTGACGGTGTCATCCACAGACCTATTGGCTCTGTATGTGAACTGCATGGGGTCAAGGAGGGTGTCGGTGGTGCTTCTGAGATGGGACAGCACCAGGTTCTCAAAGGTTTTCATGATGAACGAGATGAGCGCTACTGTATATTTGACAGTAGCTATCTAAAGATGAATGCACTAACTGTAAGTCACTCTGGATAAGAGCATCTGCTAAATGACATCTCATATTACTATATTATATTAAAAAAAAAGATGTTATATAAAAAAATGATGTTGACGTCACAAATGTATCACTTGTACAGTTCTTTATTAAAACTGTTGTTATTGGTTACATTTGACTGTGTAAAGCTAGCTAGCAGTACTACTTATTTCTCTGAGAATGTGGCGGATATCCTGTACAGCTTTTTGCGAAAGTCTCCATCAAGTGAAAGATTTCAAACAAATACATGTCTGTCATTGAAAAATCCCATGCCATGATCAGACAGCGTAAAAATACTAATCTCTTTCATAAGTTCTTCAAACAATAAAGCTAATTTAACAACATTTCTGAAAATGGATATATAGGATTTTGGGGAAAAAACTTGAGATGTATATTTGCATATGGGCTTATAGAAAAGAGTGCAAAACACAACGACAAAAGAGCCATAATCCAACCTAATTGTCCATATCATGCTAATTCTCTACAGATCATATTCAACCGCGGCTCTATGCTACAATGTATCCAAATGGGAAAATAAACCTTTTTCAAACACAAGGACGTTTGCTCACCCACTTGCAAGCTGATCAACACGTACAGTACTCTAACTCAGGGAGCTATTGGATAACATGAACCAATATAGCTATAAACCTCCATTAATTTCCCTCATTGACAGTAAGTACTGTACCTGCAAGCTGCAATGTGGCTCCGCTCCCTGGAACCAGTAGACAAACTCCCATGCCCAGGCTACTATATCCCATAGCCCCTGGCCCCTGGCCCCTAGCTTCTGACTGTAGTGTTGTAATGCTGCTCCCAGGCTGTCCTGGCATGGGCCCTGTCTTCCCCCCTGTCCCAGGGTCTGGTTGCCTGTGTGACCTGCTCTGTCCCTTGTGGTGAGCTGTGTTGGCTGCAGTGTTCATCTCCAGACTCCTGCACTGCAGTACAGTACCGTACAGGGTAGGGGAGAGCAAAGGCTGAGGCCAGAACAAGCAAAACAGTGTTTTGCTGCAGTCGCTAATGATGCGTTGAGTGAGTAAGAGAAGTGATCCGCCTCCTCCTCCCCCTCCTCAACATCATCATTCTAATCATTATCATACATGATAACCACTGTCAAAACAATCATCATCAATGTAGTGAGCCATTATTAACAGAGACAGGGGTCAGTGAACATAAAACCAGTCACATGGCTTTCAGCCTATCATTATTAAACAATGTGCTGTCTTTGGGACCAGGGAGAATAGGGATCACACAGCACACAAAGCAGGTCTCAAGTATCACTGTCCCTATGGGGATGATGTCACTGACCTTAGGAGGCAGCCACAGAGTCAGCAATGCAACACAAACTTCATGCATTGAGTCTACAAAATATTTGGAACACCTGCTCTTTCCATGACATAGACTGACCAGGTGAATTCAGGTGAAAGCTATGATCCCTTGTTAAATCCACTTCAATCAGTGTAGATGAAGGGGAGGAGACAGGTTAAAGAAGGATTTTCAAGCCTTGAGACAATATGTGTGCCATTCAGAGGGCGAATGGGCAAGACAAAATCTGCCTTTGAACGGGGTATGGTTTGAGTGTGTCAAGATCTGCCACGCTGCTGGGTTTTTCACGCTCAACAGTTTCCCGAGTGTATCAACGATGGTCCACCATCCAAAGGACATCCAGCCACACAACTGTGGGAAGCATTGGAGTCAACATGGGCCAGCATCCCTGTGGAACGCTTTCAACACCTTGTAGAGTCCACGCCCCGACGAATTAAGGCTGTTCTGAGAGCAAGGTGCAATTCAATATTAGGAAGGTGTTCCTAATGTTTGGTAAATTCAGTTTACGGCGCAATATCATTATGGCGTCTTTGGTCAAAACAACCTCCTTCATGATACAGTGTCGGCCTTTAGGGTTTAGGACACAAAGCTGAGACACAGATATCAAAATATCTGGCTGGTTTTTGAACTATATACAGGTACCAGATTATTGTGGAAGCTACAATCAACTTGAATTAAATCATGTCCTTGTTTGTGCACTAAGTTACTTCGTATCTAACATTTTAATTTCATATTGGTCCATCATGTATCAGTAACGCATTGGACAGTATCTTCTTGTTCTGTTGTTAAGACTGCTGACGTCAGCCTCCCTCAGTGAGTGAACAAAGGCCTGTTCTATCCAATATGACATCTAGTGTGTGTGTGTGTGTGTGTGTGTGTGTGTGTGTGTGTGTGTGTGTGTGTGTGTGTGTGTGTGTGTGTGTGTGTGTGTGTGTGTGTGTGTGTGTGTGTGTGTGTGTGTGTGTGTGTGTGTGTGTGTGTGTACTTCCTGTGTGTGCTCACACCTGTACTCTCAGAGATGATGTTATCAGACCCTAACACCTGCTTCATAGGTCACCCTCCATAGCAGAAAGGACTCTATTCAGGCGGACATTACAGAATACAGTTTTGTGTGCAAATAAAAAGAGGAAATGTGTTATTTTCCCCCTAGGTGGTTCAGTCAAAGTTCACGTCACAGAACATTCAGTATTCTCACATGGTGGTGATGGTCTTTTCGGAGATTACTCAATTAGAAATGAGATGTGCTACAGAAGAGAGAAAGTGCTACTGTATTCAGCATGTGTGTTGCTATATAGCTGGCGTTGGTATATACAGTATGGCAGGTGTAGAAGTTACTTACTGAGTGACCCACACTCAGTGTGAACCCTGGTGTTCGAGTTGTTGAAATAAACTCAATTTGCGAGTAACATAATTACCACAAGAGTGGACTGGTACTGAATAAAAAGCTTCGTTCGAATTCTGCCCCAGTGAGAATGCATGTGCAGTAAGAGTGGAGCTGAGGAAAATGGCATGACTTCTTTCTGCCTAGAGGTGTATGCCAAAAATACTCACATCCCCATCCATAATGACAAAGGGAGAAAAACCCATTTGGTTGAAAACAATTCCAACACTTCCAGCCATATCAAAATATCTGCGAGAACATTTCACCAAAAGGAGGACATTTCACACACTGGGAGTCTTTTTTATATTTTGTCCCTCTCTCTCTCTCTCTCTCTTTTCTTTGTGTGCGTAAATCATCTCTTCCCCTCTAGGCCTGTCTATGATCATGTTGATGAGAAACAAAGAAATCCTGAATGGCACATTAATTTCCTCCCCCTCGTCCCCTCTACCCACTCCCTGGGTCTAATGAAACCCCCTCAGCTCCACCAGTAGGCCCGAGGAGCCACACTGGCAACCCATCACCGCCGAGTAAACATGTTTACCTTGGAGCACTGAACTAATGGACTGTTTACAGACACAGGAGCAGGGACTAGGCACCGGGGTGTGTTGTTCCCAAGACTAATGAAGACTCATTTAGTGGTATCGCTACTTCTCTCCTCTTCTTCTCTTCTTTTCTTGTTCTCTTCTTCCCTGATACACAAAAAAAAAAAAAAAAAAACTATTTAGGTTATTTGGTAACCCAAAGTTGGGTAAATATTGGACAGAACACACGCTGGGTTGTTTTGACCCAGCCAGTTGGGTTGCATGAATAACCCAACATGTTGGGTTGTTGGGATTACCCAAACATGGGTTAATTTAACCATCAGTTGAGTTTTACTCACTTTCATGCTGGGTTGACCCAGCAGCTGGGTCTGTTTTAATGTAATCCTTAGGTTATTTTCAGGAAGTGTGTCTTATTAGGGGTGTGGCTTTCAGATAGTTATTTATGGCCACCCATGAGAGTAAATGTCATTCCTGTTCATCATGTTAAGTTTGGACACTGCAAATTTTGAATTCCTTAAATATTTGTACATGTAACATTTTCTAATAATTACATGACTATTTACACATTGTAACAAAGTGTTTGTCTTCCCAGCTTTTAAGGAACTCTTAGACTTTTGTAAGCTTCATTAAAGCAACTAAAGTGTCATTGTTCAACCTTAATATGTGAGCATTGTGTATAGAGAGAGGGGTAGATTCAGCTACTCTCACTATGGGACTGTGCTTCTGTGTCTGGCTATGTTAGTAGGAGTCAAAAGCACCACTCCATTTTTTTAAAGTTGTCACATGCCAAGTCCTTATCTTCGCGACACAAACATTTTAACGTCAAAAGTTTATCAGGCCCTTGTCGAAGGTATTTGCCAATGGTAGAGCTGTCAAATGATGCTTCCCCAGTCTGCAACATCTCTGTGACGGTCCGCTGCTAGCCAGGATGTCTGCTGTCAAACACAACAAGCCAACGTGTCCCTCAAGTGTCGCCATGGTTTTCTATCTAGAACTGTTTGCTGATTGGGAAGCCTGTTCAGTCTGTCTGCCTAGTGGGTCTAAATGTGTGACACTTCTTCAGACCATACTGTCTCTAACAAAAGAGGCTACTGGTCACTGTCATTCCCAAGGTGAATTACGTGGGAGAGAGAGTAATTTTGTGCAAAGGCTCATACAACATTCTTTGTAGATGCTAACAGCAAAGTAGCATGCAACTGCAACCAACATGCAATCCCTTTGTTTGAAGTGTACTTCATTCTAATGTATTGAAGTATTAGGCAAAGTGTAATATATGCAATCTAACCACCAGTGGGGGGAAAGAAGAGAGCTGGTCAACATATTTAAAATAATATTTGCTGATGCAGAGAAGATGGATGATGCAGAAGACAATATAAAACAAATGACAAACTATATTTCATTGAAGTCCATGGAAGAAGTCTCAAAGTTTCACTCTTTTGAAACTTGTTTACCAGTGAACACCTGCATTACAATTTGGTGTACTGTTGCTGGGCGATATATTACCTGAATGTGTAAATCTGCTGTTTTGTCAGCTTTTTTCACGTGCGTTCAAATTGGCTCAAGCGGTGGTGCTGATTGTATGAAATGATAGAAATGTCATCATGACTGGTAGATGTCCAGGACAACCCAAATAAGAAGGAATGGAACGCCCAACCTAATTTCACAGGGGTTATGTTTACTTTAGAACAGGTTATATGCGTAAAATAGTTCTATAAGGATTTATAAAAGCTTGTCTTTTACATTCAAATTCGTTTTGCACCAGCTACAATGAACCTGCAGAACTCTGAATAAAGAGTTTCTTGCTGGAGAAATAGTATTCAGGCTAAAAGGTATGAGCCTCAGTAATAAGACTGAAGTCTTTTGAAATGATTCTGTGGTTAAATCCCCCTGTCTTGTACAGATAGCTAGTTTACAGTAAAGGGAATGGTCCTTCATTTCTACCTACAGTATTAGGTGTTTTATCATGTGTTTCTCTAGTTTTGTGAGCAGATTTGTGTGACTGTGTGTGCGTATTAGGTGCCAAGTGATGGCTAATTCTCTCCTGAGTGCCTACGCCTGAAACAGCCACACACACACACACACACACACACACACACACACACACACACACACACACACACACACACACACACACACACACACACACACACACACACACACAGTGTCCTGCCCTTTCCCATATTACCAATCTGACTTTCCCAGGACCACACCAGCACCCTTCGATGTCGCCGTCCCGTCTCCTCTACCACTATCCCTGGCGCCTGGCACCACTATCAGTGACAGGCTTGGATGTGTCCCTGTGTCCCACATTGTCTCTGTGTCCCTGTGTCTGGAACCAGCTGGTGACAGCAGCCTGCTGTTTTGAGTCTGCCATCGCCTCGCCACACCGCTCTACCACTTTCTATCCATCCACCTCTTATAGCCATCGATTTTTCCACCTCGCCTCCTTACTTAGATGTGCACAGGGCACAAACAGGCACACTGCAGAGACTACAGGCCAAGCAGGGATTAGGGACTACTTGTGTAGTAAAACCAAAGTATTGATTGTAACAGGGATTATCTTGTGCTTTTGCGGCAATCAAAGTTTAATTTGCTGACTCTTATTTTACCTTTGACATTGTGCTGTTTAATTACCAAAATTGTCAGTTGGTCGTGGATAACCTATATGTAAACATTTCCTCTATGTTGTATCTGTATGTCAATATATTAACATTCTCATGAAAGCCCATCTCTACATTGTGTTGCTATGGGCTGTGACTTGTATACACTAGGATAGGAGATTGCAGCCCTCCTCCTCTCCCCTCTCTCCTCTGCCTGCCTGCCCGCGGCGTCCATCGATTGATTTCCTCTCACAGTGACACATTTGGTGCAGCCACATGCGACCTATTAATTATATCCACAGCACTCTCGTCACGCTCCCCTTTCCTCAACAATACATCCTTTTTGACGCGCGCACGCGCACACACACACACACACACAGACAGACACGCACAAACATGGAGACAGAGAGACACACACACAGATACACAGACACACAGGCCGTCAATAGGGGAAAAAACACACCAATGGGGACAGTTATAGACTGGGTTTGGCACCTTGGAGAAGATCCAGCCTAACCGCTGGATTTGAGAGGAAGGGGGGAGGGATTCAAACCTTGAGCATGTTGGACCCAGTGAGGTCAGCTGAGGCTGAGGGGAGGTCAGTATGGGGAACATCTGTTGGCCATCATGTGTTGGGTTCCATTTAGAGCCCAGAGTGGACTAAGAGCCTGAGGACTCTCGCCCACTGCTGCCTGCACCCACACTCCCAAGCTTTTAGCAGGCCAGCTCCAAATGGCCCCTGCCACACAGACGGACAGAGAGTAGAAAGGGAAGGAGAGAGAGGATAGAGAGAGGGCAAGGAGAGAGCAGAGAGAGAGGCTGACACGCACTCGAAAGCACACAACAGCACTTAGCACATCAGGGACATTTTTATTTTTCACGTACACACGCTGTGGGAGAGAGGGTGTGTGTGTGTGTTGTGTGTGTGTGTTGTGTGTGTGTGTGCGTGCATGTGCGTTTATAGTCATCCCCAAAAATAATAGAGTAAGCCTCCAACGCGGCCTGCAGATTGTGCTTTTTAGCCCCCAAAATCCCAGATTATATTTTTAAGCGTAATCACTATAATTTCCAAATTAGATATACACTGGCCAAGAACACATTCCTTCCCTACAATAGCTCTAAACAGGCATCTCCTACCTCTGAGGCAATATCCAGAGAGACACTTTAAATGTTAGAGCCGGTATTTAAAGACAATCCATAACAATGACAACAACAAAAGCCGCAAACAGCTGCTGTTTAGGATATTGCGAGGGTGGGAGTCACAGATTAAGTCGGGATTACGAGGACATTTACTCAGGGTTCCTCATCTTTCAGATTGACAATGTCAGGATTGTGAGGTAAACCTTGAGATTTTCATATGAAAATATGTTTTCCTGGAGGGATTAAAGGATGTTATTATTCATTCACTTCTCTCCTTGTTTTAGCGGTGTTTACTGAGAATACGGCGAGGACACTAAAAGAGAGAGAGGGAGAGCACTTTCTCTTGTCCTCATTTTTCCTTCCCCTTCTTTGTTGTACAGTATCAGTCTTGGCTGTGCATTTCAGTGGGGTTGCTCGTGGTATAAACATGCAGCACTAAGACAAAAAAGGCTATAGATACTGCATTATTCATTTGCAGAAATACACAGGAGCATATGCATAGAATATGTTCTATTGTCACCTTGACCTTACAGATGCTTATTAATTGACATGTTTATTTGTTTGATTATTTCAGTTGTGCATACATTGTGAGTTCATGTATGTGAATGCATACATTTCACTGTTAACTCACTGTGGGCGAATGAGAAAACAAATCATCTAAATCCACCCATCTTCTCCATTGTTTCCACAGTCTATTACATCAAGTGATTAATATAAAGATCATAGTTCTCATTCATTTGCTACCCAGAGATGCATCAGAGGAACACCGCTTTGAAAACCCGCTTCACTTCCACCCTGAAACGCTCCCAAAGGTATCATCGGGGAAAAAAAAAATATGGAAACAGCCTCGTTATATTCTTCCGTTTTCCTTTTTTGATCCACATTCTTTCACTTATTTTTTTCCCCCTTTTAAAATAAAACATCACTGTTAACGCGACACAGAAAAATGAAAAAACAACCCAACTTACATTCACAGTCGCGGCAAAATTAAAACCGACCACATTTGTTAATCCTATTGACACTATTAGATTCCATTTTTCCTGAGCAGCCAAAGTAATTATATTAGCTGCAGAGATATTCTTTATGGGTCCTTGCCCATTAACATAGTCTATAATTAGAG
Source organism: Salmo trutta (assembly GCF_901001165.1). Lineage (NCBI taxonomy): Eukaryota > Metazoa > Chordata > Actinopteri > Salmoniformes > Salmonidae > Salmo > Salmo trutta. The sequence goes on along the minus strand of NC_042981.1, from coordinate 38,687,920 downwards.
GAAACGCAGCCTGGGCTCCCGGTGGTGGAGGGAGGCGGTCCCCACTGATCGAAGAAGGGAGCCATTAAAGCTGGGGCCCGGAACATCTCTGGCCACGGATCGCAGCTTGCGTCCCAAATGGCACCCTATTCACTACAATAGTGCACTACTTTTGACCAGGGCCTAAGGTTTGGATCAGGGCTCTGGTCAAAAGTAGTGCACTATGTAGGGAACAGGGTGCCATTTGGAACTATTCAATCTGTATCACTGAAGCATTACAGACTGCGCGATAGAAAAGTAGAAGGTCATTTCCGATTGAGCCGCCGTATGCGGTGTTTACCGTGAATGCAGTCGCTGCTAACGCGGGAACATTGCCTTTAAATGTCAATATCGCTGTAACGTTGAACTTCCGCAATACGGATTGAATAGAGCCCCTAGTCATGCAAATGCACTCTGTGCAAATGAGGCCTCAGCCAGAGAGGAAACATCCCACAGGGTGAATCAATAGCCAGTGTTTGATAATGGAGGGGCTGTTCCCACAGCTGTGTCCTGTCTATCTGTACCGCCGCCCGCCCAGCCCAACGCCATCCCAGCATCCCGCACCTGCCAGAGTGTGGCCCTCCGACGCTGGTCAATGGGCAGCTCCCCTTACAGCTCAATTCACACAATTATCATGGCACACACGCATACGCACGCGGGTACACACACACACACAATAACAGACACGGGCGCATACAGGCACAGCCGCTGTCCTGGTGGCGTTAAGTGATGCCAAATGGACGGAGGCCCATGCTCATCCCTCCCAAATTCTCATATGCACACACGCGCACACACAGTCGCATAGTCACTGATGCACAAACACTGCAACACTGGGGAATAAACTATAATAAGAACTTTGAGTGATGCGCTTCCACTTGTTTCTCATAATGGTCTGCACACTTTTCCCCAGTTTCCACTCTGTCATTTCACAAGGAACATGGTAAGATGAGTTGTGTTATTTGACGACAGTATCTTTTGTACTTGTCATGGTTAGTTCGTGTGGATGGTGTGGTGTAATCCGAAGATGACTGAAACCTCATTTCCTAGAACTCAGGGCTGGACTCGCCTGATTGGAGAGGAAACAGGAAATCCTTTTTTCACTGCCTCATAAAGCACGCCGACAGCCGTCGGAAGATGTGGAAACACCCTGATATTGTACACACACGTGCACATTTTCTTCTCCCTCCCTCTTTCCCCCAGCACACACTCACATACGCAGACACTTAAAAAATCGATAACAATATAAAATCATTACTTGATCTCATTGGGTAAAGTGCAGCTCATATTGATCTACATTTACGACTTAAACAAAACAACACAGAAACATTAACAAGTCTTATATTCGTTTTGCGACCAACTTATTATTTAGTTTGTCATTTTTTCAGAAGAGAAGGTAAAGGTATAATTAAAAATCATATTAATTCAGATTTAATCATCTATTAGTTATAATATTTGCATTTCATAATTTATCCTTTTCTATACCTGTGGGCAGCCCCCCCTAAAGAAATAAGTATCCTATTCCTGAGGGAAATTATTAAGCAGATTAATATATCAAAACATTTACAGACTGATGGATTCTTTCAACTGCCTACGACTCATCAAAAATTATTATTTTGAAAGATTGCCTCCCTAAACTCCTTCAATTAGAAATTGAATTAAAACATTTAGCAAAGGCATAACCATGTTTTATGTTCTTCAATAGCAGATTTTCATGTGCGATTAAGCTTGGACATTTCTTTCTTAAGCCACAGATAAATTAATTTGTTTCTGTACGTTATCAGCAGACATCTTGGTTTGTTTATGTTTTTTCTCCCGGCTCGCATTTCCTGCATTCGTGTGTCGGGCCTCAGTTCTATAACTGATAGAGAATTGACAATGTTCCTCACACAAGCTCCAGTTAATTAGAGTGCCTTGAATAAGGTCTTCCATGTTACAATGAAGCAACTGCAGGCCTAATGTACAGTCCCTAATGAGAAGGGACATTGGACCACAGTTACCATGCCGCCGCAAAATACTTTTCAATAAGACCCAGCTCATATTGGTGCATATTTATTCAAATTAGGCCCCTTAATATCTGGAATATTAGCATATCTTAAACTGGCTGGCTGTTTTTTTTGCCTGGGGCTGATGCAAGTCTAACTGACAGGCAGAGAAGGGAAATGTGAGAAGTGTCTAAGATTATAATGTACCGCAAAATCCTTTTACATGTGGTAAAGATACAGCGGTGTAAACTTTAACCTCTTTGCTGCTACTGCACGTGTGTGTCAACAACCTACAACAACCGCCTGACTTACAGTAATACATCATTCATGAAGCCATCATTCAAAACACTGTCCTTATCAAAAGTGTATATTTTGTTTGGGATTATATGCCGTGCACACTTATAATTCTGACGCCACAAAGCACTCACCTGCAAATCTGTGTACTCAACCAATACACTTTCATTTCATTTGGTTTGACCTTTGAGGGGATTCTACTGGCTATTTTTATAAAGAAAAAAAACAAGTTAATATTATATTGTGGACATTTTTCAATAAGGCTTTAATTGAATTGAGTACTAAATCTGATTTACAATATACTACACCTACAGCAATATATATATATATATATATATATATATATATATACAAACAAATCTCAAGCAAAGAAAATCTATAACAGTCTGTTGAATTAATGATAAAGATTGAGAGACAAGTTTGAGAGACTGTACAGTGAAACTGAGACTCTGTACAGAAAAATCTGCACTGGAGGATTTTTGTGTCTGATGTGTTCTCTCAGGTATGGACTGAATCCACCTGAGCAGGTATTGAATGTGCATCCTGTTGAGGACCTATTGAGTATCCTAATGAGGACACCTAGCTACTGTAGGACTATGACTCTGTACAGAACATGATCCTCTGAATGGGTTGATATCTTACCCCTGTCTCAACAGGCTAACCATGCTTACCATGGCATTGTTGAATACTCGCATCTGATTGGCTTGAAGGACATTCTAGAGCCTGCATTATTTAAGTGATGATGCCCGAGAAGCTGGTGTTTGGAGGATGTATTGGCACAGGTGTTGTTAGGCCCGAGACAATGTTGTATATTTTCACAGATTTTCATTAAAAACATTATTTTTATGAATTTATTCATACTATTTCATCCTTCCACAAGATATAGTCCCGATACAAATCTAGGGTTGCTACCAAAACCGGCTGGTCATTCGTTCTATCAGTTTGGTTGCCAGAGACGCGACCCAGTCGTTCAGTCTTCTTGTTCTGTATCTATGGATGCGACCCAGCCATTTGTTGTAAATGTTCCATTGCCATACTGGCTGGCAACGTTCATATCCCTTGCTTGCTCGCTAGCCAACTACAGCTAACTTACAGTCTCGTCAAAAAGCAGCCAGAATGACAGCAAAGTAGGTGCATTTGCATTTGTTTAAGCTGTTTTCTAGTGGCATTTATTTGGATACATCCAAAACAATGAACTAATGAGGCGCGATTTCGCCTGGCTCACTCATCAGGACACTGTTGTTCAGTGGAGCTAGCCAACAACACAGCTAACACAATCCCTTCAAACTGTAGCTGAAAAGACTACAAACTAGCTGCACTTTGTTTTGTTTTACTTTTTTTCAATTGAAATTTCTTTGTATCTATAAAAAGGATGCCAGCTGATTCATGATTTCATCTAGCTGAGAAATGCTGCCGGCCTGTCTGTCTCGTCCCCGACTCCCGACACGTTCATTACTATGGGACAGCTGGAGATCGAATTTGAATATTGAAACAATGTTGCAAATGTCAGAGAGACAGAGAGCAAGGTTTATACTAATCTCCGATGTTGAAAACTAAATGTTAGTCTAAAAGAAATGTGAAATAATGTCAAGATGGCTTTTATAGTGGAGATCAAGTTTATAAATTGCCTGGCTGGGCTGATGATTGCGCAGTCAGATGGAACAGAGTAAATAGGCATTTTAACGTCATAGATTTAGCCACTGGTAACTTGTGGAATAGACACCGCCTGGAATGTGCTTTTAACCAATCAGCATTCAGGATTAGACCCACCTGTTGTATAATTAAGCAATAAGGCACAAGGGGGTGTGGTTCCTGGATACAGTCCTTAGCCGTGGTGTATTGGCCATATATCACAAACCCCCGAGGTGCCTTATTGCTATTATAAACTGGTTACCAATGTAATTAGAGCAGTAAAAATAACTGTTTTGTCATACCCGTGGTATACAGTCTGATATACCACGGCTGTCAGCCAATCAGCATTCAGGGCTTGAACCACCCAGTTTATGATTCCCTATAACGCACAGTATATCCGCACAATAGAATTCAATGGCTATAGTTCATTCTTACATGCTCTATGTTTGAGCTGCTTTTGAAAGCTAAAGTTTAATTGAAAACATTATTGGCATTGTTAAATTAGATTTTCCTAATAGCAACCTAGGACTGATGGTTTGGTTAGTTGAACTGGCAAGTCTGTTTGAGGGGTTACCAAGGCAACTACTGTAGCTATCTAGTAAACTTGCTAGCTACCTACTTCAGTGGATGTTGAACACATTTCTAGCTAAAATGTGTTCAATTATAGCCATGGTATAAAAGGGATCATCAGCTCTGGGCTCTATGCGTTCTCTACAAAATAATGCAACTCCGTGGAAGGTCAGTTCCACTCCATGTAACGCACCTTCCACGTCGTTCATTATTTTCCATAGAACGCACAGCCCCTCATTGATTATCCCTTCCATGACTCACATATAGCCCAGACGTACAACCACCATGAATGGAAGGCAATCCCATGCAATGAAGGCCATATTGTACATTATTCAGGACCAGGATTTCAGTACAGTCAAATCCTGATGAGTCACATGGGGTAAGTGCAAACTATTTCAGTACAGTGCTGTCCAAATTCCAAGTCAAACATGTCTTTTAAAAAAAAAATGTTTACTAAAGTTCTGAATGCTCCTGTTTCCTACATACTGTACATTTATAGGATAGTTCCAGTCCATTGCATTTATCAGGAGTCAACTGTACTTCCAATTCAACTGAGGAGAATTCCAGTTCAGCATCTACCAAAACGATCAATACCGTGGCACTCGCTCACAGTATCACAATGGATCCCAACAAAGAACATCTGCTCGGTGTGACACACTTTTTAGACAAAGTCAGTCATGCAGTGATGGCATTGAGGTGGCCTGTGCGAGTCATGTGAGGCATGTCATCAAGTGCAGGTCCTGTTACCTGAGAGGACAGTTCCAAGAATGATTTATTCAGGGAGACGTTCCGAGTGTCTTGGAGAGATGGTGTGTCTTTTACATTACAAAACACCATCAATGATAGATGGTCACCTCATGTTGGGAAGCTGAGAGGAGAGGATTACATCTGTTTGCCTGTATAGGTATGTATGACATAGATATGCAGACCATGCGTGCATTGGAACATTCACACAGTGCTCCCCCACGTTTATTATTAGAAGCAAAGAGCAGCAAAAATGTATTTTTTTTTGTTGAAAAATGAAATAGTTATATGCCTTAGATGCATTGGCATTATACTGTACATGCTATTGTACGTAGCTATTTGACTCCCTTGAAAAAATGGAGCCTAATACGTGAAATAGATCATAATAATTAAGTCGATGCAGCATTTTCTGACACCAACTTAAATACATCAATCTATGATTCATACATACAAAATATGCAAAAATAAGGAAAGAAAAGAGATAGACTTGAGGAGGAGAGCGAGGAAGTGAGTGAGAGAGGCAGGGAGAGTATGCTGTATCCCACTCAGACCACCTGCTCAGTAGATCCACTGGCACCATTGGAGCTGTCATTGTCCTCCCAGTTAAGATATAAAAAATCTCCCGGTGTGTTCACAGAATGCCCATTCCCAGTCCCTCCCACATCAGATGCTGGGCAGAGAGACTCTCATTTCAAAACTGTTTAGTGTTCATATATGCTTGGTACCAAGCCATTGAAGCCAACACCCCGCACAGTTCCTATAAACTGTTCTGTTACCTGCCCAGCGCTAAACAAGAAAAGCTTCCAATAAAACCTGATACAGAAATACAGCAACCAACTGTCTGTTTCTTCCTGTGAAATGTACATTTCCTTGTGCAGGCACTATTTTCTTCTCTTTAGAAGGTCATTTGCTTTAAGTCTTCCAAATTGAAAATGAACTCTTACTAACCAGGAGATAAGAGTAGTTTCTGCGCAGTTAAAAGTGTTTTCAATTAAGGTAAATGTGACTGAGAGGGTCCAACAACATCACAATAACATTTCTTTAGCTTCCAAGGCAAACACACTCCAACAAATGCAATCACCTGCAACTCTAAGCTAACACTGACTTTCTGTGATGTAAAAGCAAGTCATTTCAATAAGACTACAACGACAGTAGCATTGGATCTTGTATTAAAGCATGACACATTTAACAAAATATTGAAGTTAACCATTTAAACATACTGTACGTAGGGCGGTTTCAGCAGTCACTGTTCAAATAGACTAGTAGGCCTATTTTTGAGCAGTGCTAGCTAGCTAGGGGCTAACACCATGGCATAGATGGCACCAGTCCCAATCCCCCCCTTCCCCCACATATAGGGATGCCATTGAAGGGACAGGTGCAAAGATGCATCAGTCCCCCTCTCCCCCTTCTCACCCCTACCCCCGCCCCTCTCTGATTCAGAGGGGTTGGGTTAAAAGTGGAAGACACATTTCCGTTGAATGCGTTCAGTTGTGCAACTAACTAGATATCCCCCCTTTCCCTTTCCTTTCCTTCTACCCAACACAACGAAATCCTCCTCCCCCCTGGCAGACCATTGTTTGGGCAAAGTGCACTCAGGTACCCTGGGTAATAGCATCTGGGGTTATTCAGAGCCTAAATGGCAGCCGCTGCCGTGGCTCTGCTCTATCTGCAGCTCTGCAGAGTGCTGTTGGAGCACTGGGGGAGTAATGTGCACAATGTCTCGGTGAACTACAAAGGACAGGTGTGTGCGCGCGGCTAAATTGTCCCCCCGTTGTCTGGGCCTCTCCGAGTGGCAGGCCCTGTCCATTAGATGCAATTTAGCAGGATGATCAGAGTGCTTGAAAGGGCCACATCAAACAAGCCCAGAGAATCCCAGGTGTCCGACGCAAATGCAGACCCTGCAATAACCATCCCACTTAGCCCTAATGTATTCTGTGAGGGAAATTAAGAAGTTCCTCTTCTCCATCGCTCTTTTGTTCTGGCCAGACGAGTTTAAAAAAAATCTAAGTTCACCATGGTTTTTGGGTAATGGAAGAGAAGGGAAATTGGCAACTGTAAATGTATTGATATTGTACTAATGGAATTGTAATGATGGACTAATAACCCATCAAAGACCTATTAAAGACATTGTGAATTATGCAGATTTCAATGTACATAACAAACAAAAAAGTGACAATCTCTATGTAACCCCTTGATGTAATGAAGATCCAAACTTCGCCCTCTAATCCAGCTGAAAGGGGACTTTGTTTGATAGAATTTCATCATCCTCCCAAATCTTGGCCAATGACAGCAGAGTAAAGGACCAAAGGACACCAAGTCCCATGTTTCCCTGTTGATTTATGACCAAATTTGCTCCCGCCATGACCTTTACTTTTGTCACCTAGACACGGACACACTTGGCCCAAAATGTCACATTTTCTCTCAGAAGGTCATATAACCTGTCCATAAGATACATCTTCTAAAACCTGTCTTGACTCTGGACTCTGGACATTCTTCCCTTGCAGCAAAACATTTTTTTTGTGTGTGTGTGTAACTTCTAGAACTAAAACACATTCTGCACTATTTCATATTTCCTTTCCCTTGTTTCTTTTGTATGCCAGTGGTCACTTTCTCAGGCATGTGTAAGGCGCCTATATAGAGCTGAGTTCTGACAAGGACCCCCACCTCTGTGACCTCTACAACCAACTTGTCACCTGTAGACAACAGAGCATTTCCAGTGACATAACAGGTACATGCCTGTTGACAGGCAAGAGCTGTCATGAAAAAGCGCCCATAAGCAAAGGTTTCCCAGAATTCCCAGGGGCAAACACCCGGCAACACATCTTACCATACTTCCAGAGTGGTGAACACACACACTCACACACACACACACACACACACACGCACAGGCGCTCTTACACTGACAGGTGTGCAACAGCGACCGGCCTGTTTAAAAAAAAACTGCATCTATTTCCTTAGCAACTGGACGTCAGATAGCTAGATTAAGCTGGGCAAAATTACCAGATGGCTCAGTGAATACCTTGCCATGTGTTCCTGAACAGAAAGTATAATGCATCACGACAACAGAGAGACACACAAGCTCTCTCGCACACACACACACACACGTACACTCTCTAACACACAAACATTCGCATAATCACTTTCTCTCCCGTTTCCTCACTCTCGGATTAAGGGGTTTAAGTCGAGGGAAGATTTTTTTTTATACATAATGGTTTTGTACTCGGCGCTTTGAAGCAGTGGCGGCTCCTCAGAGGAGGAAGGGGAGGACCATCCTCCTCAGTAAATTTCATTAAAATGCTTTCGTCCTCATCTGAGTACATTGACTTCAGTACAAAACCTAGGAGGCTCATGGATCTCACCCCTTCCATAGACTTATACAGTAATTATGACAACTTTCGCAGGACGTCCTCCAACCTATCAGAGCTCTTGCGGCATGAACTGACATGTCCACCCAATCAAAGGACCAGATAATTAATCTAGTACTGAAAGTATAAACTACTGCTAGCTAGCACTGCAGTACATAAAATGTGGTGAGTAGTTGATTCGAAGAGAGAGAAAGAAAATAGTTGAAACGTTTTGAATAAATTCATTTCATCCTAAATGAAGGAGAAGCAAGAGAGAAATATATATAGAGAGATATTTCAAAATTATTTCCACTTTCAGTTTCACTTACTTAGCCAACAAATGCAGCTAGCTAATTTAACCTACTGAAACACCCTGCTCAAACAGAGGGATGCTAGGTTAGCTAGCTGGCTATGACTATCCAACACAAGACTGGAACTCTTCTAAGTCAAGGTAAGCTTTTGGTTTTATAAATGTATTGCCACCGCGGCAAGCCGGTGTAACTGCTTACACTGTACACTGTAACGTTACTGCATGATTGTAGCAGGTTTACTAACGCATTAGTTCTATTAGCTATGCTGACTATGACTTTACTTTAGCTAATATGGTGACAACGATGTAGGCTGTGTGTAGCGGTTTGGCTAGGAACGTATTTTCCGCCTGGTCACATACAGCTGATGTGTTGTGCATTGAAGTCCACAAGCGAAGGGAAGAGGTGAAAGTAGGAGAGCGCATAACGTAGATGCCAGAAGGAATACAACGTGGCTGCTATGAAACTGTGAACTGTGTTTACGCGTGATCAGGGGTGTATTCATTCCACATATTCTGTTGAAAAACGTTTCTTAAACAGAAGCAAACGGAACAAAACGGGGTTAAACATACCTGAATTTGTCCAATAGAAACTTGAGTTTGCAACTGTTGGACTAATGATTACACCCAATATGCAGGCAAGAGTGTGCAAGGCGGTATTGAATGTCAGTGTCTGTCCATGTGTCACTGTCTGTCACATCAAATTTGTCTCTCGACCTGTGTGCACCTACATTGCAAACTTTCGTTCATAGGCTAGGTTGTAGCAACCTCATGATGGGTATAGGGCAAATTTGAGTATCACGTAGAAGTCGAAACATATCGCTGTTACATTGAGCTGGGTGAACAGAATATGAATGACAGTCATCCAATATGCTGTAATAGAAATAAAGCCATGCTCATGAAAAATAATGTGTCCTCCCTGATCTGAAACGACACTGACCGCCACTGCTTTGAAGTGTCTTTTGTTTGTTGTTCCAGGGCCTGTGGTGAATGCTTCCTTTTGTAAGAGTTGGCCTCTGCCAAAGGTCCCATTTTATTTACACTGCATAGCCATGACTACCTTGTTCTATGTGATAAATATGAAAGTGTATATCCAAGGGTACTGCCGAAGACACCATTCCCTTCATGACAATCTTGTGTCCTATAGAAGCATATTTGTCAACTAAAGTAGTACCTATTTCTATTTTCCGACCCTCAATTTAAGGCAACAGTAGGGTCCATGAAATAGTCCACTTTAAAGAGTGATCCAATCACAGAATGACTCCTTGACTAATCCCTGTTCTATTGCTCTTTGATGACCTTACATTAAAACAACCTCCAGAAAATTCAACCAGACACCGAATGTGTCCACACACACTATTTGTCTTGTCTGAGGTTGTTATCTATTCAAACACAGCCGAGACAGGTGTAACAGTATAGCTTCCGTCCCTCTCCTCGCCCCTACCTGGGCTCGAACACATCGACAACAGTCACCCTCGAAGCATCGTTACCCATCGCGCCACAAAAGACGCGGCCCTTGCAGAGTTAGGGGAACAACTACTTCAAGGTCTCAGAGCGAGTGACGTCACCGATTGAAACGCTATTAGCGCGCACCACCGCTAACTAGCTAGCCATTTCACATCGGTTACACAGGCACCACAGCCCCTCTCTCCCTGTTACCCTAGCATTGCGACCTTGCCTTGTTATGTAGACTGTCCTTGACACCACCTATCAGCCGGTAGCCCCGTAAACAAGGAAGATGGTGCTACCCTCTATCTCTTCCCCTGCAGCTGTAGAGGTGCAGAGTGAGGCCAGCTCTACTGTCCCAGACCCAGACAGGGACCAGGGACCCCCGTCATTAACACCAGCCCTCTGAGTGGCCCTGTAGTGGGGCTTCTCTAGCCACCACAGGCCAAGGAACATGTGTCTCTGTGTGGGGATCCCTGTGGTCGCCATGTACGTCTCCATGTAGGGTCATTACACTGCATTGCCCTTCCAGCAGAATGAGATACTGTAGAAAGAGTGTGTTCCTCTATACAGATGATACTATTCTGGATGTTCTTCTTTACCTTTGTGTATCATGTGAAGACCAGATATCCCATTTTAACACAAATATGCTCACTGCTGTGGAAGCGGTGGAAGCTAATGGATAGTTTAAGAAATATGACTAGAACCCCTGAGATATTCATACCTTATCTGCACTTAGTTTGGAATATCTACTGTAGCATAGCATGACTTGACTTTTTTTTTACCAACATAATCATTAGAGCCTTGACTCTTAAAGATGCACTATGCAGAAATCGCTCTGCTATTTCCTGGTTCTAATAGTTTGCCTAATTTACGTTTATGTGACAAAACAAGCATGTATTGAATCATTGTACCATCTAAACCGCTGTGAAATATAATTTCCATAACAAAAAATATTATATTTTCAGCTGTTTGAAGATGGTGTACAACACCGAAAGTAAAAGACGCAAAAACAAAACTTAAGAACAGTAAGCATATAAATAGCGCACATAGAACAGACCTACAGCTTCTTAGACTTGCTTTCAATGAGAAGGACAGATCTCTAACTCACATTTCTCTGTGAATTTGGTCAGGTCGTCAAAAATGTTACATATTGCAGTTTTAACTGTATAGTAAATGGCTAGTACCCGATTAGCTTCTCTGTGCGTCTGGTGGGTTAAAGCACCGGGCTTAGCGGTTAGCTTGCTGTCTGCGGTCTGCCTATATGTGAGGTTAGTGGTTAGCTTGCTGTCTGCTGCCTGCCTGGATGTGAGGATAGTGGATAGCTTGCTTGCTGTCTGCTGTTTACTTGGATGTGAGGTTAATGGTTAACTTGCTGTCTGCTGCCTGCCTGGATGTGAGGTTAGCGGTTAGCTTGTTTATTGTCCTCGTCCAAACTGTGTGTAAGGTTAGCGGTTAGCTTGCTGTCTGCTGTCTGTCTGCTCTTTGTGGCTGGTAACTGCATGTACCAGGTTAGCACATCAGTTAGCACGCTGTCTGCTGTCTGCTTGCATGTTAATCCTCATGAGCAGAGCTGAGTCTCCCTGCCCACTGCCTGTTCCCTCTTCAGAGCCCATATGCCGCTCTCCCTCTCCCGCGCTAACCCCATCAAGGCAGGCACACTGGAGCTTGATTAAGCCTGACTTGTCACCAAATTACATATACAAAGTTTACATGCATTCCCCGGCACTCCAGCTGTTGCAGATTTGTAACAAAAAATGAATCGTGAAGCACTTGACTGAGCAGCTCTGGCACCATGCGAGCCCGGATGCCTCTGTGTGGGAGACAGACAGAGAGAGAGGCCAGGGAGGAGCAGGGATATCCCACAGTTGTTTGGCTGTGGCCCAATTGTCTTTGTGAGTATCCTTGTCTCCGTTAGGCCTAGTATGTTATCGTTTATCTGAGGAGAATCAAAAGGAAAACCAAATGGTGGATACCTGGCTAGTCCTGACCACATGTCAGTGGTAATGCAGGAAAGGCCCAGAAACAAGGAAAGGATATGAGGAAAGTAAGACTGTGAGGAGACAGTGCAGGACAAAATGGCGGACGCTGACGTTTAGACAGTGCTTGAATAATGGCTTTTCCACCATTGCCGACGCAAAGGTCACACTTGAAAAGGGCAAGTGTGGCCACTCGGTGTCATGACAACAACCGTGTAGCAAAGGCCATATCTTAAACATCTTGAAATGTTGCCACTGCCATCCGCCGGAGCGTATTTGAGAGATAAGAGTAGCGAATGACGCTCACTATTTCCCTCCATCTTCATATGACTTCTCTGGTAGATCATCTAAATGGGAATGTCAGTAATTGCTTTGTGGGCATCATTACCCGAGAAAGCATGAATAAGAAGCAGTAATGAGTAAAAGCCCTGGAGCTCACTAGACCTTGATCAATACCATTAAACAATGTGCACTTTGCCTGCATGGGCTGCATTCGAGAGAGCCCGGGTTCTCCGATGGAGATTTCTCATAGCACTAATGACTTTGAACTGGGCCTCCATTACCACAACGTATGAAAGCTGGTTATTAACATAATCAAATCTCTCTGTTTTGTGCAGAGATAATATGAAAAGACAAACTAGAGGTTCTTAATGTAATTAAGCGTATGCTATAATTACCCACCCCCAGATCACATGACCCCTTTTAGAACCGATCTGAATAAATAGTCCCATTCCACTGCTACTGCTTCTGCTGCAGTGTGTTTTGGTGCATTGCTATTCTAAAATGTCATCTGACGTGTGTGCGTGTGTGTGGGTGTGTGTGACAATCAAGATGAATATGTCATTCACTGAGATGCAGCTATACACGGGAATGTGTCGCTCCCTCTGACAGCAACTAAATCCCCATGGCAATAGTTTACTATCAGACAATGGAATATTTGTTATCATGCTTGTAGATAAAAAAAAAATTGGTTTGGCACCTTTTTTTGTTTGCAAACAGCAACATTTGAAGCAGCTGCAAAACAACCGAAAGATCGGTTGAGTTGTATGATTCATTTCTGTGTCTTCTTTCCAGCTGCTTTGCCAAAACTGGCATAAAAGAACACTCAAAAGTGTATTCACTTCTCAACGCATTTCAACAAGTCTATTTATGGGGATAGCAAATCTGATGGATTGAAGGCCTGTGGAATACAATTGATGAGAGAACTTCGTTTTCATCCGATCCAAACGTTCTTTGCTTGATTAGACACGTTTACTTGGAAACGTTCTCATCATATCCCTCCAAACGATAATGACGTGTCAATATCAATTTCCAACGGACTTGAACACACAACAGTTCTTCCAAAACCGACCAGGCAGGATTCAGACGGTTATAGGGGAGAACAACTATTATGATCAGTAAGTGTAATTACAGAAATCGAAATTAGCATCGTGGGTGTTAATTTTTCAAATCCATCTTCGCTACGAGGCCTTTCCTCTCTCCATCTGCCTGGGAAATAAGAGAGGAGGAAGAAGACTGAACGGGAGGGAGGCCGGGAAATTATTATTTCACTAACAATGCCTTGGATGCTAATGGACATCGTATTGATTGCTCCACCCTTTGAGATCAAGGTCATATGAAAATGTAATCAAAAGGGGTTTAATAATTCCTGCTGAGCCACGAAATTAGAAGTGCAGAAGTGTACTTAGCTAGGCTCCTTAACAGTGCCGAAATCTCCAAAATGAAGGATTTGAATCTGAGTAATCAGAACTGCAATGATATGATACATGGGCTACCTTTGAGTTGAGCCCTTTTCTGCAGTTTTTCAGAGAAAGTACAATACCATCACATCTCGTCATTTCTAACCATACCCCCGTTGACTCGCACTCTTGATTTTCGTCGAAAAGCATAACAATTGCTCAGACACATTTAGAATGCTTTGTAGCATTAGCAGTGTATGAATGGCTCCTCTCAAAGCTTTCGTTTCCTGTGTGATGATGACTAACACTTATGAATGGGATGTTAATGGAATACTCCCAGTTAATAGAATGATTGATGGGATGGGGTAATTGATCAGTGAATCCATTTAAAACACAGTCACCCAAAAACACTGAACGATGAACGATCGGTATTAATGACTGTGGAACATTTCAATGTCTGTTTAAATCAAACAGAGACTCCATAAATAACCATATTATAAATCGTACACATTCCGTCTGTGTGATTCTGAAGTCATTTCCGACGACTCAAATGAGACATTTTTTGTCATCATTAGTTCAGTCAACCACTTTCTAGCATTCATCCATTAGTTTTATCAGCTTATTATTTGCATAATGACCATGGACAACCACTAAAGAGTTTCAGGTTCAGAATTGTACTAGAATTATGCTAAATGATGTCAAATGATATCATATTCATATCGACTAGAGGCATCGTCAACATGTTGACATAGCAATGCTACTTTGGCTATAATTTATAGAATTACTAATGACGCAAGACTGTTATTGTATTAAATAGCAGATGTGAGTTACATTTAAGACAAAAACATCACTTCAGAGGCATTCAAATTGAAAAGAGCGATTACGAGACGGCTTAGTTCATATACGCATGTGATGTCTTCTGCACCGCTGAGGATTTCAGACACACATTAGACCTAACCCTTAACATTAGACCCCCCCCCCCCCCACACACACACACACACACCCCTTGCACACACACACACACCCCTGTCCTTGGTGAAAGTGGGAATCAGGCTCCATCGGCGCTCTGCAGAGCCTGGGTAAAAGATACCACCCGCCCGTCCAAATTTCATCAATGCCAGCTCAACTCCCCAGCAAAACTCCCTCCTCATAGGTTAATCCCTATATCACACTTCACCACCAGTTCACTAAGCTGCTTAAAAGGACACATTAGAAGTACGACAATGACCTGCTAATGGTTTTACATTTCTCTCAAGCATTATGAGCTATCTTTGTCACTTTTATCTTATAATGAGATCTGTCAATTGGGGAAGGAGATCCCAGGCAGCGGCCAAGGACGTTGATATTTCACCGAGCAGAGCATGGATAATAAATAATGAGCTAGAAAGGCATGGGGGGAGAAAACAAACCTTGATCCCTCCCCTGTTCTGTTTTCTTAACAGGCAACTGCTCGGGCAGCCCTGTGGGGCCTCGGCGCTCCGTGTCACTATTAAGATACTGGCTACTCTGTAGCTCCTCGGTCCTCAGGGCCGCCACAATAGCCCCGGCTCCAAGGTGATTGATGACTAGCTGCTCCCATGGGCGTTTTACTACATTTCCTCAAGCAATGTCCCCCGAAGAAAATGTACCATAATTTATCATGTTATTACTGTACTGAGTCCAAATAGTCATTTTCTTTCCCCTCTAATTTTGTTATGGTGCAAATTTCGCCCTCTTATCTGCTTTTCCGATGGCAGTGGCAGCATTCTATAATCAAGCTAAATAGCATGATTGAACAAGGCGGTTATTATCTACTTCCAATTTGCCGTTCAACTATTGTCCTGTAAAAACAGGAGAAAAAAGACATCCTCCCATGTCATACACACTAGTAAGGGTTGATAATTCATTTCGTTTATTTGCTCTTGGTCTCTAATGATGTATTCACGTTTTACACACCTTTAGCCTCTGCGATTCCTACGGTGTGGCCTTAAATAGATGTACTGGCCAGACTAAATGAACCATTTGGAGCTTATTTGGGGGTTTTGAAGATAAATATCAGCTGAGATAAATATCAGCTGAGAACCGATGACTAACTGAGCTCTGTGATTGATTCCAAGTCCATAAAATCATGGGATGGACACAAAGCTCAAAGTCAAGTGCTACTTTTAAGAGAATGTCAGGGGATCTTTGGTCCAATTTCTCTCTAAATATAACATGTGTTTCTTGCCCACACTCATTTGTTAAGTTTCCAGCCTAATACAACTGCCCAGAAAATTATTTTTACACCTATATCCAGTACAATAGACTGGAAAATAATACTACAGCATCACTTAAGACGCAATTCTTCAACTTCATGAACCGTTACACAATAAACCAGAACACACTTAGGATAACTTTTTTGGGAACAATGATCTAGCAATACTGACAAAAAACCAAATCACTAACGCACACATGCATGCACGCACGCACGCACGCACACACACACACATACGCGCGTGCGTGCGCACACACACACACACACACACACACACGCGCGCGTGCGTGCGCACACACACACACACACACACACACACACACACACACACACACACACACACACACACACACACACACACACACACACACAAAGTATCAATGTCTGCCACAATAATCCAATAAGTGCAACATTTAATTGGATGTGACAGCTCTTGGTTTAATTTACACAGGGCACATGCTAACGTGATAACATTGCCTCTGAAAGGGACAACAGTGGGACAACAGTCTGGTGAGAAGGCCCGCACTGAGGTGACACAGACACAGGCTTCCGTGACCTGGCTGGCTCCTGCCTGTGTCTTCCCGGCTGAAGGCTGGGGCCGCCATGTGGCATATGCCCGGGGCTGCCTCACCCTCTGTTCTCCGTGCCTGGCTGTCTCCAACTCTGAGAAACCTGCACTACGACTTCACCACGACTCAACGCAGGCAACAGCAAGGTCACCCCGACCTGCCTGAAAGACCTCTCTGTGCCACATGGATCTGTTGTCACGACGTCAGAGAGGTGGGGGCCAAGATAGGGGCTTACTTAAACACACCTTTGTGATATGGAAATCAACTGTGCCCCATTTCCTGTATGGAACCTGACTTGTTTTTAACTATGCTATTCCTATGATATGTTCTATACGAGGGACATATACAAGGGATATGATGTAGTGTCTACCTATGTAGTGTCATCTCATAAAAACTAAGATCCATTGTATTCAATCAAGAGACACTCATCATGTAAGTAAAGGACAACAGGAAATATACTCCCACTCAAACTCTGTGTACATCTATTTAAGTAATAATTCCCGAGAAGCCGGTGTTTGGAGGATATTTTGGCACGGGTGTTGTTAGGCCCGAGACGAAGTTGAGGTCTGGCAAACCGTGCCAATATATCCTCCCAAACACCGGCTTCGGGGGCGTTATCACTTTTATACAACGGGTAACCAACACATTCAAATAATGATTGACATATTTTCATTAAAAACTTTATTTTTATGAATTTATTCATAGTATTTCATCCTTTCACAAGATATAGTCCCTACACAAATCTAGAGTTGCTACCAAAGCCGGCTGGTCGTTCGTTCTATCGGTTCGGTTGCCAGAGACGTGACCCAGTCGTTTAGTATTTTTGTTCTGTATCTATGGACATGACCTAGTTGTTCGTTCTAAATTATCCATTGCCGTACTGGCTGGCAACATTCTTGCTAGCTAGCTAGCCAACTACAGCTAACTTACAGTCACCTCAAAAAGTGCAGCCAGAATAACAGCAAAGTAGGTGCATTTGCATTTGTGTAAGCTGTTTTCTAGCTACATTTATTTGGGTACATCCATAACAATGAGCTATGAGGCACGATTTCACCTGGCAAAATGTGCTCACTTGTCATGACACTGTTGTTCAGAGGAGCTACCCAACATCACAGATAACACAATCACTTCCAACTGTAGCCTGAAAGACTGGAAACTAGGTGCACTTCGTTTTGTTTTGCCTTTTTTCAATTGACATCTCTTTGTATTCAGTACCAGTCAAAGGATTGGACACACCTACTCATTCAAGGGTTTTTCTTTATTTTTTACTATTTTCTACATTGTAGAATAATAGTGAAGACATCAGAGCTATGAAATAACACATATGGAATCATGTAGTAACCTAAGTTAATTTATGACATTTCTTTCCTTCTAAATGCGTTTGAGCCAATCAGTTGTGTTGTGACAAGGTATGATTGGTATACAGAAGAGAGCCCTATTTGGTTAAAGACCAAATCTGTCCTTTGGTCTGATGAGTCCAAATTTTAGATTTTTGGTTCCAACCGGCGTGTCTTTGTGAGACGCAGAGTAGGTGAATGGATGATCTCTGCAGGTGTGGTTCCCCCGTGAAGCATGGAGGAGGAGGTGTGATGGTGTGGGGGTGCTTTGCTGGTGACACTGTTGGTGATTTATTTAGAATTCAAGGCACACTTAACCAGCATGGTTACCACAGCATTCTGCAGCGATAAGCCATCCCATCTGGTTTGCGCTTAGTGGGACTATCATTTGTTTTTCAACCGGACAATGACCAAGCACACCTCCAGGCTGTGTAAGGGCTATTTGACCAAGAGGGAGATTGATGGAGTGCTGCATCAGATGACCTGGCTTCCACAATCACCCGACCTCAACCTAATTGAGATGGTTTAGGATGAGTTTGACCGCAGAGTGAAGGAAAAGCAAGCAAAAATTGCTCAGCATATGTGGGAACTCCTTCAAGACTGTTGGAAAAGCATTCCAGGTGAAGCTGGTTGAGAGAATGCCAAGAGTGTGCAAAGCTGTCATTAAGGCAAAGGGTGGCTACTTTGAAGAATCTCAAATATAAAATATATTTTGATTTGTTTCACAGTTTTTGGGGTACTACATTTACATTTACATTTAAGTACTCCACAATTCCATATGTGTTATTTCGTAGTTTGATGTCTTCACTATTATTCTACAATGTAGAAATAAGTAAAAATAAAGAAAAACCCTTGAATGAGTAGGTGTGTCCAAACTTTTGACTGGTATTGTACTGTATATCCATAAAAATGATGCTAGCTGATTCATGATTTCTACTGTCTAAGAAACGCTGTCTGCCTGTCTGTCTCGTCCTGTCCTGTTCATTATTATGGGGCAGTTGGAGATCGAATTTGAATATTGAAACAATGTTGCAAATGTCAGAGAGACAGACAGCAAGGTTTATACAAATCTCTGCTGTTGAAAACTAACTGTTAGTCTAATAGAAATGTGAGATAATGTTTAGACGCTTTTTATAGTGGAGATCAAGTTTATAAATTGCCTGGCTGGGCTGATGATTGCGCAGTCAGATGGAACAGAGTAAATAGGCATTTTAACTTCATATATTTAGCCGGTGGTAACTTGTGGAATAGACACCGCCTGGAATGTGGTTTTAACCAATCAGCATTCGGGATTAGACCCACCCGTTGTATAAACCCAGATAAATTTGATCTTAATAAACAGCATATGACATACATGAAGTGATCGTTAGGATACGTTGAAGACGGAGACATTCCTAATGTTCCAAATTGAATTCCCCACACAGCTGAGGTGGGTTGGAGAGTAGATTTAACCCCTGAAGGTTACTGCCTAGTAATCCGTGCATAGTTTATTCAAATCCAGCCATGGCGTTCATTGTCTCCAAGATATTTCCCCTTACAGCGAGCGGAGCAACGTGTGACCTTTACATTTGACGCATGACAGTTTCTCAGATTCAGCCGACCAGAACAGATGAATGCATATTAATGTGTTTATTTCAGCCGAGATTCTCTTACTTTTTATCTGGCGGAGGAACACAAAAGACTAAAGCTCTTTATAGATACATGGTGCATTGTATTGGGGTTTGTTATAGGGCGATATTCCCCTTTCTGGTGTTGAGACGCGGAGAGGGATGTGTCTGTCATCTCTTGCAGATCATCTACTGTGTTGCCATGCTGTTTAAGTCCTTGTGCTTTATCCTTGCTGGGAAACGGTGAACATCGCACCATAGTTCACAGTAAAAAACAATATTCTTTATGTGGGGTCGGACATTTCCTGAAGGTTACATCTAGACTAGAGTATAACCAATCTGAACAATAGCAGGTAATATCCACCGCACACATATAATAGCTCATATAATAGCGTGCAATGACATTTACACAAATACCATAAACATGATATCGATCTACATATGAGAAGAAGCCTACATTACAAAATAATGTATCAATCTATGATAGAGTCTGCAGTGCATTCAAGTGTTGAATAGCATCAGTGCCTTGGATGGGCTGTACAGTATTTTTCGTTAGAAAAATTATAAAAGCCAACGATTTTTTCAAAAATTGTATAACTATGATTGAGAAGGGAAAATAATATATATTTTCATCCATTTGAACCTCATGCTGCTATTGCCATGAATAGACTACAGTCGGTGACTGTATGGTTTGTATAGTGAGGTCCTTTTTATTTGGGCATCTGGTACTCTAGGAGCATAATGAGCCAAGATAATCTATTTAGATTGGCCAGGTTAAAGGATGTCATTTATCATGAAAATATGACCGCTCCTCAGCTGGCATTCTTACCAGAGTCCAGCGGGCTGCTGACGTTTGTGTCCAAATCAATAACCTTTACATCTGCCCAGGTTGTGTGTGAATGTGAATCCCCTGTTAGGCCGGGAAAAAAAAATATTTCATTACTATGGGAAGGAAATGGCAGATGTAAGATTAAATAGAGAGAGAGAGAGAGAGACAACATCACTCTTTCTCATTTCAATGAATGCTGCTCCTTCAATATGGTATGTCCAAGATATTAAATAGTTCATATCTGGCACAGGTGCCCAATAGAACGGATTCTTACCACAGACAAAAAAGGATCGCATTCAATTAAAAAATGATGCAGGTAACGATGCAAGGAAATGGGTGCCTCATAATGAAAAATGTATGTTCTATTTTCCCAAATAATCTAAATGTGTGTGTGTGTATTACCTCAACCAGTCAAGGTTAACAGAGCCAGAACAAGATCCAGTGAAACAAGGCAACAAGAAATCTATACACATACATTTATCCCCATTCCTCTCCAAGGACTTAGATCCGAGGAAGTAGAGAATTAACACTTACAGGCTGACTGCACCGCTCGCGTCGCGTGCGCTCGCGTTGCAAAATCAATTTAGAAATCTATATTATTCAATCATTGCACCCACACTGCTCGCGCGCGCCAACGAGTGTCTGCATTGCCAAGGGCTAAAATGGAAGTCAGTACTTTTTGTGACGCAGATCGCGCTGCAAGTCCTGCCTCTCCCATTTCCTCATTGGTTTATAGAAGCAGGCACCCACGTGCCATCTCCTCATTGGTTATACCCACGTGGGTGACTGATAGACGAACGAGGTCAGTGGCGGTAAGGCACCTCATTTATGAAAGTTGCCAATCGCAATATAAAGTCAAGTGAAGAAAAAGCTTAGAAGGAGGAGAGATGACTAGAAACGATTTGGTTGACCGTTTTATGTGTGGATCAATTGTCAGAGTAGAGGACCTTGTGCATTTCAGGTAAAATAACAACTCAATGTTTATATCCCAGGACAAATTAGCTAGCAACAGCAAGCAAGCTAAATAGGACAAATTAGCTAGCAAGTGCAAGCTAGCTAGCTAAATTGCCATAAATGTTTAATGCTTTTCGGCCTGTCCCCAAATTAATGTAATTGGTTCAGAGTTTGTTTTGATATTTTAACCTGCGTGTCGTAATCGCGTTTGGTGTGGGGGGACAAAATAAATTCATGCACAATGACACATCATGGCGCAGTCGCGTTTGGGTTCCGTGTGAGATAACCTTTGTTGCTCTGATGATAGGCATCAGTGTATACAGTGCATTGGGAAAATATTCAGACCCCTTGACTTTTTCCACATTTTGTTATGTTGCAGCCTTATACTAAAATTGATCAAATTGTTTTTCCCCCCTCCTCAATCTACACACAATACCCAAAAATGACAAAGCAAAAACAGATTTTTTGAATGCAAATTTATAAAAAATAAAAAACGGAAATCACATTTACATACAGTTGAAGTCGGAAGTTTACATACACCTTAGCCAAATGCATTTAAACTCAGTTTTTCACAATTCCTGACTTTTATTCGTGGGCAAAAAATCCCTATCTTAGGTCAGTTAGGATGACCACTTTATTTTAATAATGTGAAATGTCAGAATAATAGTAGAGTGCATGATTTATTTCAGCTTTTATTTCTTTCATCACATTCCCAGTGGGTCAGAAGTTTACATACACTCAATTAGTATTTGGTAGCATTGCCTTTAAATTGTTTAACTTGGGTCAAACGTTTCAGGTAGCTTTCCACAAGCTTCCCACAATAAGTTGGGTGAATTTTGGCCCATTCCTCCTGACAGAGCTGGTGTAACTGAGTCAAGTTTGTAGGCCTCCTTGCTCGCACACACTTTTTCAGTTCTGCCGACAAATTTTCTGGCAAAACCCTTGTTAGCAATCACAGAGGTCAGACGTTTCTTGTAGTTGGCCACCAGGTTTGCACACATCTCAGGAGGGATTTTGTCCCACTCCTCTTTGCAGATCTTCTCCAAGTCATTAAGGTTTCGAGGCTGACATTTGGCAACTCGAACCTTCAGCTCCCTCCACAGATGTTCTATGGGTTTACGGTCTGGAGACTGGCTAGGCCACTCCAGGACCTTAATGTGCTTCTTCTTGAGCCACTCCTTTGTTGCCTTGGCCGTGTGTTTTGGGTCATTGTCATGCTGGAATACCCATCCACGACCCATTTTCAATGCCCTGGCTGATGGAAGGAGGTTCTCACCCAAGATTTGACGGTACATACCCCCGTCCATCGTCCCTTTGATGCGGTGAAGTTGTCCTGTCCCCTTAGCAGAAAAACACCCCCAAAGCATAATGTTTCCACCTCCATGTTTGACAGTGGGGATGGTGTTCTTGGGGTAATAGGCAGCATTCCTCCTCCTCCAAACACGGCGAGTTGAGTTGATGCCAAAGAGCTCCATTTTGGTCTCATCTGACCACAACACTTTCACCCAGTTGTCCTCTGAATCATTCAGATGTTCATTGGCAAACTTCAGATGGGCATGTATATGTATTCTTGAGCAGGGGGACCTTGCGGGCACTGCAGGATTTTAGTCCTTCACGGCGTAGTGTGTTACCAATTGTTTTCTTCGTGACTATGGTCCCAGCTGCCTTGAGATCATTGACAATATCCTCCCGTGTAGTTCTGGGCTGATTCCTCACCATTCTCGTGATCATTGCAACTCCACGAGGTGAGATCTTGCATGGAGCCCCAGGCCGAGGGATATTGACAGTTCTTTTGTGTTTATTCCATTTGCGAATAATTGCACCAACTGTTGTCACTGTCCCACCAAGCTGCTTGGCGATGGTCTTGTAGTCCATTCCAGCCTTGTGTAGGTCTACAATCTTGTCCCTGACATCCTTGGAGAGCTCTTTGGTCTTGGCCATGGTGGAGAGTTTGGAATCTGATTGATTGATTGCTTCTGTGGACAGGTGTCTTTTATACAGGTAACAAGCTGAGATTAGGAGCACTCCCTTTAAGAGTGTGCTCCCAATCTCAGCTCGTTACCTGTATAAAAGACACCTGGGAGCCAGAATTCTTTCTGATTGAAAGGGGGTCAAATACTAATTTCCCTCATTAAAATGTAAATAAATTTATAACATTTTTGACATGCGTTTTTCTGGATTTTTTTGTTGTTGTTCTGTCTCTCACTGTTCAAATAAACCTACCATTCAAATTATAGACTGATCATTTCTTTGTCAGTGGGCGTATACTTCTGGCCCTTCTTTGGACACTGTGTTAACAACCCTCCAGACGAGCTTCAATGCCATTCAACTCTCCTTCCGTGGTCTCCAACTGCTCCTAAACACAAGTAAAACTAAATGCATGCTCTTCAACCGATCGCTGCCTGCACCTGCCCGCCCATCCAGCATAACTTCTCTGGACGGTTCTAACTTAGAATTTGTGGACAACTACAAATACCTAGGTGTCTGGTTAGACTGTAAACTCTCCTTCCAGACTCACATCAATCATCTCCAATCCAAAGTGAAATCTAGAATTGGCTTCCTATTTCGCAACAAAGCATCCTTCACTCATGCTGCCAAACATACCCTCGTAAAACTGACCATCCTACCAATCCTCGACTTCGGCGATGTCATTTACAAAATAGCCTCCAATACCCTACTCAACAAGTTGGATGCAGTCTATCACAGTGCCATCCGTTTTGTCACCAAAGCCCCATATACAACCCACCACTGCGACCTGTATGCTCTCGTTGGCTGGCCTTCACTTCATAATCGTCGCCAAACACATTGGCTCCAGGTCATCTACAAGACCCTGCTAGGTAAAGTCCCCCCTTATCTCCGCTCACTGGTCACCATAGCAGCACCCACCTGTAGCACGCGCTCCAGCAGGTATATCTCTCTGGTCACCCCTAAAGCCAACTCCTCCTTTGGTCGTCTCTCCTTCCAGTTCTCTGCTGCCAATGACTGGAACGAACTACAAAAATCTCTGAAACTGGAAACACTTATCTCCCTCACTAGCTTTAAGCACCAGCTGTCAGAGCAGCTCACAGATCACTGCACCTGTACATAGCCCATCTATAATTTAGCCCAAACTACTACCTCTTCCCCTACTGTATTTATTTATTTTATTTATTTTGCTCCTTTGCACCATATTATTTAGATTTGAACTTTGAACTTTCTTCAAACTACAAATCTACCATTCCAGTGTTTTTCTTGCTATACTTTATTTACTTTGCCACCATGGCATTTTTTTGCCTTTACCTCCCTTATCTCACATCATTTGCTCACATTGTATGTAGTCTTATTTTTTTCTACTGTATTATTGACTGTATGTTGTTTACTCCATGTGTAACTCTGTGTTGTTGTATGTTGTCGAACTGCTTTGCTTTATCTTGGCCAGGTCGCAATTGTAAATGAGAACTTGTTCTCAACTTGCCTACCTGGTTAAATAAAGGTGAAATAAAATTTTTTTTTTAAATGTACAAAGTCAGCAGGGGATCAAATACTTTTTTCCCTCACTGCATTGGTACATTTCATTGCTCTTATGCCTAAAACAATGCAATATAGACAAAAACAAATAACAATGAAATAAAATATTCATATAAATATATATATATTCATGTTTATTTTCCCCCATTAAAAACACTCTTACATATCTGTCTAGGTTGGAACTGTTGCTGTAAAAATACAATAAATCATTTTCATTCTGAACTGGAATCAACTGATTGATCACATCACACAGATGTAGACCAGAAACACACACAAACAGTCGTAATGAGAGGTGTGTGGCTGGTTGAAGTTTTCAACAAGCATGTCTATTCTGGGCTCAGTTTTTAACAGTGCAATACTGAGGTCATACTCAGCAATGAGACTGTTTCTGTACTTGTTGTTTAATTATGTCAGATTTGAGACCCCTGACTTGCATAGGTATATGGTGCCAAACTGGATCAGAACCTCTACTGCTTTCTCAGTCAGGCAGGACACCGCTTCCTGCTGTAGATGAGCAACCCAGAACTGTGTGAGTGTTTGCCTCAAAAAGCATCTTGCTTCAATCAGTTTATTCCAGTTCAGAATATTAATTATTACATTAATTTTAAGACTAGTTTTCAACAATAATTTCTACAGTAAGATGTACAGTAGGCCAGGGGCGGTTCTGGTGGGGGGGGGGGGGGGGGGCAGGGGGGGGCAGTGCCCCTGTGACAACAATTTTGAACCCCCTTGTGGCCCCCCTAAATGTGGAGTATAAAATAATTTTTACATAATAAATTTTTGCTATCATTCTTTTTTTACATCCGTTATTAGACAGTGGCAACGCGGAACACTAATGATTATGAACATGGTCTTTTGCCTGCTAATGCATTGTGGGAAGCTTATTGTGGGAAGCTTGTGGAAAGCTACCTGATTGACGAGTTGTGCATTACTGTTGCACCGCGCCGTTATTTGTCTGTTTTTGGCTTGCACGATCCTTGCCATTCTCCTTCGACTTCTCTCGTCAACAAGCTATTTTTGCCCACAGGACTGCCACTGACTGGATGTTTCTTGTTTGTCACACCATTCTCAGTAAACCCTAGACACTGTCAAGCGTGAAAAGCCGAGGAGGGCGGCTGTTTCTGAGATACTGGAAACGGCGCGCCTGGCACCGACTATCATACCACGCTCAAAGCCGCTTAGGTCACTCGTTTTGCCAATTCTATCATTCAATCGAACTGTAACTGAATGCCTCGATGCCTGTCTGCCTGCTTTATATAGCAAGCCACGTGACTCAGTGTCGGTAGGAGCGATCCATTTTCGTGAACGGAGTGGTGTACCTAATAAACTGTCTAGAAAAGAAAGAGGAAAAGTGCAGTATAGTATTGATACCTGAAGAATGACAGTATTTCATCACTACCTCAACTGTCAAACATGAATGTAGACTTAGGCCTATCCCTAACCTAGCCACATATGACATAAGGCATGCACAGTACAGTATGCATGCCCAGCCTAAAACAGTATAAATTCTACTCCAAATATGAATTACATACATTTCAAACACCAACCTCACATTGTTCTAAATTAATAGTCAAAAAGGCATATTTCCACGTTGGCACATTTACCACACCCTTAAGTCATTTGGACGGAGTAACCTCTATGCATGAGCGCCGTGGCTCAAGTTCTCCAGCACAGCACAACACAGCCCTGCTAAAAACCTTACAGTAAGCAGCCACTTGTGTAGGAGCAGAGCACCAGCACACCATTAAAAGGTCCTGACTCACCTTGTTTTAAGTGCAAGGTCTAATTGCCACCATCTTTTGCAGCAGCTGACATTTGCATAGATCTGCAGGGACTGTCATTAATGCCAATGAAGGAAGCATTGCTCTTGCTCTCTCACAGCCACCGTAGTGTTAATACTAAAGTGCACCGAGCACAAGAGAGGAAAATAGAGAGAGGGAAATGCTGCTGAACAATATTAGCCCCTTTGACTTACACACCTTCCACTTGACTTATAAATGGTGTCGTTTTTCATTGTGGGGTCGATGCACTTTGAATTACAGAGGACTTTTGTCTCGATTGAGTCACAAGAGTCTAAATTGTAGGGTGATGCTGCAAGTAAAGCTAATAATGAACCTTGCAGTGTCTTGGTTCAAATATTGATACATTATTGCGAGTGGATGTTAATTGCTCTAATATGTCCGGTAGGTATTACTTATTGTTACCAAATAAGGACGACTTAATACATAAAATTCAACACACATAGGCTAGTGTACGCTAAGGGCCACTTACAAGACAACCTATTAAGCCAATAGAATCAGTGTTATGGGATGACCATACTATCACACCAATATCAGAAGCAGAACAGGTTTTGACCTCAGTGCTTCCCTGAAGGTCCATAGGTAGAGCTGACTATCATAGCATTCTGGTGAGTTACATTCATGCGCCATTTCAAATGGATTGTTGTAAAAGTCTTTGAAAATGAGATAAAAAGTGCAAAACAAAGAAATGTTTCATGTGTCACTGTGCTGCTAAGCTCTTAATAGACTATAGGTAGGCAGAGAAAGAGAAACACACATAGACACAGAGAGAGAGAGAGCCCAGCTGTAGAAGCATAAAATTGACCATATTTTCAATATTTTCTAAGCATGGCACACCTACTGAAGTACTTCAGGCTTGTACGGTAAAGCGGATAAACCAGAGTGTATTTTAAGAAAGCTGCAGTAAATATTTTGATGATTTAGCTGGTGGGATGTATAAAACAAATCTTCCCCTCCCGTCCTCCTGGCATCCAGGCTCAGGTCGGCAGCCTGACTCAAAATGTGCTGGTGTTCTATAAGCACACCATGGGCCCCCGGCTTTAACCCACAATGCACCTCGCCTGTGCTCTCCTCCCTCGGGCACAGCTGACCACATACACATCAGGACTGGCAGGCTGTCTAGCAGAACGCAAACACATGCACACTGTCCCCTTTCTCTGCATACCACACATAGCCAAACACCCCCTGTGCAGAGAAAACTCTGAGGACTAGCTAGCTGACTTCTATACTCACTCTCTCCACCTTAAGCTAAAAGCTCAATCTCTGGGATCTTTGAGGGTTTGGGATGTAGCTGGTGTAAATAATATCAGCTAAAGGATGCTGGCCTTAATTCTTCTGAAATAACATTTAAGATAGTATCTCTGGCTTCAAAAGTGCAGCAGTGTCCCTGTGAAATCCTACGGATGTGCTTTAGCTAGAAGTGCTGAGTTTCTGACCTGACGGCATTGTAAAAGTCACAGGCGCGAGGGCTATAGAACAAAGCCATTTTGTCATAACGTCAGCGAATTCAATAATTAATGGGCCATATCGTATCGCAGCTCTCTATCCGTACCCCCACAGTTCCCCGGCCCTAGAGTTCAGCAGCATATTGTACTCTTGCGGTGGTCCAACACTGCCTTATCATTCCTCATCGTTAAGAGACGTTCGGTCACATCCCAACATTACTTTTCTCACGATGACAAACTAGGGGCCATGCAGTTCACGACCCCCTTCCCAAGTTCAAGGGGCCTGTTTTAAATCCTCTATACCACAGGGAAAGAGACCTTCTATAAACAATGGGAAGTATAAACACCTGAAGTCAATAGAAGAAGGAAAATACCAGGGGTTGGAACCGGTTCAGGTAACAGAACCGGGAACTAAAGTGATCTCTAGTGTTTCGGAACAGAACCATTATTTTAAACGCATGGGAACTGATTAATGATGTACTTTAAAGTTCTGAGCATTTTTTTCAGTCCCACAGAAAACGCCATCAAACCGCCTATGCAAAGCACTCACTCCGTCACTTCGCCTTCCAGTGTCTGCCTGACAACTTTTTCTAGGCTAGTGAAGGACACTATTTCTCACGTTTCACATTGGATTTATTAACTACAAAAAGGTAATACGTGTTTTGAATTCTGGTGCCGCTGCACACATGAGCATGTTAGCTAGCTCTGGTCCAGGGCATTACACACTGAGTATACAAAACATAAAGAACACCTGCTCTTTCAATGACATAGACTGACCAGATGATCCTTTATTGATGTTAAATCCACTTCAATCAGTGTAGGTGAAGGGGAAAAAACAGGTTAAAGAAGGATTTTTAAGCCTTGAGACAATTGAGACATGGATTGTGTATGTGTGCTATTCAGAGGGTGAATAGGCAAGACAAAATATTTTAAAGCCTTTGAACGGGGTATGGTAGTAGGTGGCAGGTGCACCGGTTTGAGTGTGTCAAGAACTGCCACGCTGCTGGGTTTTTCACACTCAACAGTTCCCTGTGTGTATTAAGAATGGTCCACCACCCAACGGACATCCAGCCAACTTGACACAACTGCGGGAAGCATTGGAGTCAACATGGGCCAGCATCCATGTGGAACGCTTTCGACACCTTCTTAGAGTCCATGCCCCGACGAATTGAGGCTGTTCTGAGGCCAAAAGGGGGTGCAGCTCAATAGGTTGTTCCTGTTTTGTACACTCTGTGTACTGTATATTATGTAGCATATGTAAAGACATGGTTAAATTGATAATAGTCTGATGGATGAGAATATTATCACTTGTGTGTGTGGGCGGGAGGGGGGGGGGGGGGGTGGTGCAACTCAGTATTAGGAAGGTGTTCCTAATGTTTGGTGTAGTCAGTGTACATTATATAGTTACGTAATTCAGCGAAGTAATGTTAGGCCCACTACTAATATCCTAAACACATTATAACGCAGGTCATATCATGATGCAGATCTGTTCACAGTTCCCACCATTAGTTCTCCATATGTGTCAAAAGCCTTCAATGGAAAAGAGGAACCAAAGTCCCAGACAAATAGTGAGCCTACCATTTGAACAGCTGTGAAATGGCGGTTATTTACCGGCCAGGGGGAACAATGACAGTGTCCGAGAGCATGGAGGCAGACAGGCCTGTCCCAACACAGCTGGCACCAGGAGCAGCAGAGGTGAGTTGGGAAACAGGGCGTCCATTTTGATTAATGTTGGAGTGGAGTGAGCGTGGGAGACTGGGAGGTTGGCCATGACATGCACTGTACGACAGCAGTAGGACACACAGGGCAATGGAGTTCACTCTCAAACACCGCATTCACAACAGTGTGTGAGAACTATATATTTTTGTCAATCGAAAATGTGGGAATATGTCAAATTGTTGGCTTCTGTGCAAAATCATGTACATTTAAGTAGACACAAACGGTTTTGTATTGTATCTGCTAAATACATAGGCATTATAAATCTCAGATAGAATGTGTAAAGCCTCTCAAAAAGATTATATATACACCATAAGACAGGAACATGTTTGGCTAAGAAGGCATATAATATAACGTACTGTTTAAAACCTTGCAATTCCTTTTGAGATTGTACTGTTGGTGCTGCAGGTTTCATAGCTGGTTGCTCCTTCCTTTCAGACAGGCCATTCTAGTACACTAAGTCGTTCTATATCATCAGCCACCAAGCACAATGTACTGCGTCTCCTCCAGCCAATGACCACAGGGTATAGTAGAGAGAGCTGGGAGAGAACATCGAGGAGGGAAACCACACAGTGTGAAAATGTCAACCTCCACTCCCTCATTTCGCTGTTGACATTTAGAGCGCGAGAATCGAAGACA
Organism: Salmo trutta; assembly: GCF_901001165.1. NCBI lineage: Eukaryota > Metazoa > Chordata > Actinopteri > Salmoniformes > Salmonidae > Salmo > Salmo trutta. The sequence continues at coordinate 38,657,290 of NC_042981.1, read as the reverse complement.
AATACCACACATCACAACCATCCCGAGACGACGTGAAATGTGGCTCCACGGCTCGTTCGAAATGAGCACAGAGCCATGTTGGAATTTTTCATGGAGATTTAACATAAATAAAGCCTGGTTTAGTAGCTACAATTCTTTGCATTGTGTTGGATTGTATGTTTTTCCAGTGCTTCACTGATATGCTTTTTGTTTTTGCGACCACTGAGTGCCATGTATGTCAAGAGTTTTATACATTTCATATATATTTTGATCATATTTGTATTGTTGTGCAGACAGTTCATATAGCCAGAGCTGATAGCTTTGTATAGCAATATCAACAATTCTGCCTAACTACTCCTTTGACTGAGCAACTCTCCCACTCATCAATGCTAAAGACTGACTCCACTCTCAGCTCGCCTCAAAACCCCACTGAATGCTTCTTCCAGAAGACCATACTCCTCCTCTTCCACCCTCCTCCACCCATCCCTTCTTCCCAGGTGGCTGTGGGGCCCGGGCTGTCTGAAATGTGATAGGCTTAATCCCATTTAGCCTAATTGCTTCTGCGGGAGAGCGGCCCTGTGTCCCATCACATGCCCACCCTCCCCGAACACTACACACACACACAATGTATGCGCACACAAACATTCTCAAACACACGGTCTCGCACACACACTTACCCCCAGTCGAGCTCAGTCGAGATTCCGAGCATCCAGACAGAATTACTACTGCGCAGACAAGGAGTCAGACAGCCATGTAGAGAGAAGCATGGAGGAGTCAGACAGCCATGTGGAGAGAAGCATGGAGGAGTCAGACAGCCATGTGGAGAGAAGCATGGAGGAGTCAGACAGCCATGTGGAGAGAAGCGTGGAGGAGTCAGACAGCCATGTGGAGAGAAGCGTGGAGGAGTCAGACAGCCATGCGGAGAGAAGTGTGGCGGAGTCAGACAGCCATGCGGAGAGAAGCGTGGAGGAGTCACACAGCCATGTAGAGAGACACGCGGCGGAGTCAGACAGCCATGTGGAGAGAAGCGTGGAGTAGTCAGATAGACATGTAGAGAGAAGCGCGGCAGAGTCAGACAGCCATGTGGAGAGAAGCGTGGCGGAGTCAGACAGCCATGCGGAGAGAAGCGTGGAGGAGTCACACAGCCATGTAGAGAGACACGCGGCGGAGTCAGACAGCCATGCGGAGAGAAGCGTGGAGGAGTCACACAGCCATGTAGAGAGACACGCGGCGGAGCCAGACAGCCATGTGGAGAGAAGCGTGGAGGAGTCAGACAGTCATGCGGAGAGAAGCGTGGAGGAGTCACACAGCCATGTAGAGAGACACGCGGTGGAGTCAGACAGCCATGTGGAGAGAAGCGTGGAGGAGTCACACAGCCATGTAGAGAGACACGCGGCGGAGTCAGACAGCCATGCGGAGAGAAGCGTGGAGGAGTCACACAGCCATGTAGAGAGACACGCGGCGGAGTCAGACAGCCATGTGGAGAGAAGCGTGGAGGAGTCAGACAGTCATGCGGAGAGAAGCGTGGAGGAGTCAGACAGCCATGTAGAGAGAAGCGCGGCGGAGTCAGACAGCCATGTGGAGAGAAGCGTGGAGGAGTTAGACAGCCATGTGGAGAGAAGCGTGGAGGAGTCAGACAGTCATGCGGAGAGAAGCGTGGAGGAGTCAGACAGCCATGTAGAGAGACACGCGGCGGAGTCAGACAGCCATGTGGAGAGAAGCGTGGAGGAGTCAGACAGCCATGCAGAGAGAAGCGTGGAGGAGTCAGACAGCCATGTAGAGAGAAGCGCGGCGGAGTCAGACAGCCATGTGGAGAGAAGCGTGGCGGAGTCAGACAGCCATGTGGAGAGAAGCGCGGCGGAGTCAGACAGCCATGTGGAGAGAAGCGTGGCGGAGTCAGAGAGCCATGTAGAGAGAAGCGTGGAGGAGTCAGACAGCCATGCGGAGAGAGGCGCGGTGGAGTCTGACAGCCATGCGGAGAGAAGCGTGGAGGAGTCAGACAGCCATGCGGAGAGAAGCGTGGCGGAGTCAGACAGCCATGTGGAGAGAGGCGCGGCAGAGTCAGACAACCATGTAGAGAGAATCATGGAGGAGTCAGACAGCCATGTGGAGAGAAGCGTGGAGGAGCCAGACAGCCATGTGGAGAGAAGCGTGGAGGAGTCACACAGCCATGTAGAGAGACACGCGGCGGAGTCAGACAGCCATGTGGAGAGAAGCGTGGAGGAGTCAGACAGTCATGCGGAGAGAAGCGTGGAGGAGTCACACAGCCATGTAGAGAGACACGCGGTGGAGTCAGACAGCCATGTGGAGAGAAGCGTGGAGGAGTCACACAGCCATGTGGAGAGAAGCGTGGAAGAGTCACACAGCCATGTAGAGAGACACGCGGCGGAGTCAGACAGCCATGCGGAGAGAAGCGTGGAGGAGTCACACAGCCATGTAGAGAGACACGCGGCGGAGTCAGACAGCCATGTGGAGAGAAGCGTGGAGGAGTCAGACAGTCATGCGGAGAGAAGCGTGGAGGAGTCAGACAGCCATGTAGAGAGAAGCGCGGCGGAGTCAGACAGCCATGTGGAGAGAAGCGTGGAGGAGTCAGACAGCCATGTGGAGAGAAGCGTGGAGGAGTCAGACAGTCATGCGGAGAGAAGCGTGGAGGAGTCAGACAGCCATGCAGAGAGAAGCGTGGAGGAGTCAGACAGCCATGTAGAGAGAAGCGCGGCGGAGTCAGACAGCCATGTGGAGAGAAGCGTGGCGGAGTCAGACAGCCATGTGGAGAGAAGCGCGGCGGAGTCAGACAGCCATGTGGAGAGAAGCGTGGCGGAGTCAGAGAGCCATGCGGAGAGAGGCGCGGCGGAGTCAGACAGCCATGCGGAGAGAGGAGCGTGGTGGAGTCAGACAGCCATGTAGAGAGAAGCGTGGAGGAGTCAGACAGCCATGTGGAGAGAAGCGCGGTGGAGTCTGACAGCCATGCGGAGAGAAGCGTGGAGGAGTCAGACAGCCATGCGGAGAGAAGCGTGGCGGAGTCAGACAGCCATGTGGAGAGTGGCGCGGCAGAGTCAGACAACCATGTAGAGAGAATCATGGAGGAGTCAGACAGCCATGTGGAGAGAAGCGTGGAGGAGCCAGACAGCCATGTGGAGAGAAGCGTGGAGGAGTCAGACAGTCATGCGGAGAGAAGCGTGGCGGAGTCAGACAGCCATGCAGAGAGAAGCGTGGAGGAGTCAGACAGTCATGCGGAGAGAAGCGTGGCGGAGTCAGACAGCCATGTAGAGAGACACGCGGCGGAGTCAGACAGCCATGTAGAGAGAAGCGTGGAGGAGTCACACAGCCATGTGGAGAGAAGCGTGGCGGAGTCAGACAGCCATGCGGAGAGAAGCGTGGAGGAGTCACACAGCCATGTGGAGAGAAGCGTGGCGGAGTCAGATAGCCATGTGGAGAGAAGCGCGGCGGAGTCAGACAGCCATGTGGAGAGAAGCGTGGCGGAGTCAGACAGCCATGTAGAGAGAAGCGTGGAGGAGTCAGACAGCCATGCGGAGAGAGGCGCGGCGGAGTCAGACAGCCATGTAGAGAGAAGCGTGGTGGAGTCAGACAGCCATGTAGAGAGAAGCGTGGAGGAGTCAGACAGCCATGCGGAGAGAGGCGCGGCGGAGTCAGACAGCCATGTAGAGAGAAGCGTGGAGGAGTCAGACAGCCATGTAGAGAGAAGCGCGGCGGAGTCAGACAGCCATACGTGGAGAGAGGCGCGGCGGAGTCAGACAGCCATGTAGAGAGTAGCTCTGGTCTTATAGGTAAAAGGCTCCCTCCCTCAGGATAGTGTGAACGCTACAGACTGCATGGGGACGATAATGAGCCCCAGTGCTAACTCGGGCTACTTCTCACTTATTATCCCTGCTAGGATGGAGAGGGCAGGGGCCTTAGCAACTACGGAGGGGACACAGTCACATTGGAACACGCTAATGACCATGTGGGAGGGTGAGGGGAAGAAGAAGAAAAATCAAAAGCCCGGTGGAATCAGTTGCTTTTCACTCATCTGCCTCCTGTGAGACAGTGAGCTTTAGCAGGCCATGGATCAATGAACGTTACAAAGGAAATCAATAGGCTACATATGAGTTACCAAGATAGGCTGGTGGTCATTTCATTTTGATGCTCTGAAATACCATCACCAGCGGCTACGCTCTTTTCTTGTGGAGGAATTTGAATAGATGCATATTGTTTCTGTACGATCGAATTAAACTGTGAGCATACAGAATAAAACAATGAAGGTTGAATATAAACTGTGAGCACGATCAAATAGCCCATATTGTTATTTAAACACAAATGACAGAATGCTCGTTCACCTATGTTATGAAAGCGTGAATATGAGTGTGTAAAATACAACGCTTACTTTCAAATGAGACAACGTGACTATACTGTACCTCTCCGAGATAAGAACAACCAGCTGTTGCTTTGTCCCATATTGCAGCAAGTAATTCAAACTTTCTCATCTTTTCAAACGTTCCTCTGAAATGAGTTGTTGGACCACACTCTCAAAACACTATTCACATGAAAAACCAAAGGAAAGAAAGAGAACGGAGTTATTAAACGGAATGATTGTGATACAAATACATCAATACAGAGTTAGATGGGCAGATCACAGACTCAATTGACGCTTGAGAACAACACCCAACAACATAATCACAAGAATATGTGTTTTTTTCATCGTGACCTGGGTGAGTTGTGACGGCTTTATTCCATTGTCTGTCTGTGAAGAGTGTTTGTGCCCTCTAGGCTTTTGCGTAGAGGTGTGTGGGTGCTAACACAATTATACACAAGCTAAAGCAATTTCCTGCACCATCCAATTCTTGTCCTCAGTGCAGGTGAGTTCCCCGCGGATGTCTCTTCAGTCTTATCGGGGGAAAAAATGGAGAATAAAACACTTCTTCTAAACACCTTAAAGGAAAAGAGAAGAGGCAAATGCAATTAATATGCAAATTCCCAGATAATTAATTGGGGTGCCCTAACAAACATTCGTGTGGAGAGATAACTTCTGTTTTCAGGTTGTTTCACTTTAACCTCCGCCTGTCCAAAGTCAAAGCCTCCAGGAAGTCAAACTCTTCAAAAGCACCCTCCATGTTCCACATAATGGATTAAGGCTCTGCAGAAGGAGAGCATCCTGGAAGGATGTTGCTAAGCCTCGTCCCAAATGATATCCTATTCCCTATTTAGTGCACTACTTTTGACCAGAGCTGTGGTCAAAAGTAGTGCACTACAAAGGGAATAGGGTAACATTTAGGACGTGTCGTTAGAGGCAGATGCTGTTAGTCTTGTCAACAGGGACTAATGCAAAATGGCGGCCAGCTGATTGAACCATTTTTCTTTCATTCTCTCAGGAGGAACATTTCATTGTGAATCACATCAGTCTGTCGAGAGAGATGGAAAGGAGGATGGAGTAGATGGAGGAGAGGAGAGGTGGAATGAGTTGCCCCAGGCTGGGGATGGAGGGCAGCGGGGACAGAAGGTCAGAGTCGGCATTCAGATTGGAAATTCATTTGCGTCTCTCAGGCCCAAAGCACATGAGTCTAGGAGAGGGGAGAGACGAGCGACATGTCAGATAAGAGAGACAAGGAGAGAGAGACGGAGAGGGAGAAGTAGAAATAGGAAGAGAGAGAAATAATGTAAGAAAGAGAGGAGGAAAGATGGAGGTATCGATGGTGTATAGGCCTGGGGGTCGATAAAGGAGATGAAGACAGACCCACGCCGCCTGATGGATCTTGTCTCCAGGGACTGGCTCCCTCCATCCTCCATCCTCCAGACCCTCTTCCCCTGACCTCCTCCATCCCATTATTCACACCCCCTCCTCAGCCTGAATTATCACCCAGCTCCCTGGGCCAGCTCTATCCTCCATCTCTCTTCCTCCATCTTCAGTTATAATCAAACAGGTATATGAGCTCAGACTGGAGCCTGACTGCGTCCAAGAGCCCAATTCTGCAGTTTTTATTAGACTTGTGCTAGCCACTCAGACACTCGAATGATATATACTCTGCTAGCTTTGATGGCACTTGCAGAGGGTTTAAAGTGCTTGAGTGTTTACAAGTGATGATGCAAAGGCAATTTACTGTAGGACACCGTCATTCTACAGGAAAGAAACCATAAATGTTGATTAGATGGAAGTTGAGTTGGTGTATGTGAAAAAGACCCTATCCGCATTCTCAGCAGACAACTGCAGAACTACCTACCTTGTACAGCTGAGAAGGGAGCCACTGAGCACAATAAGAATTGGTTAATTAAGGCTTCTCTGCAATAGGTTTCTTTAATTCCGTGCACAGTGGGGGAAAAAGACAGAAAGACAGGACAGATTACACAAACAACAAATTCAGACCTTTTCATTCTTACTGGATTATAATATGTGGTTTAAGATTCTAAGAAAATTAGAATGGTAATGTAAAAAATGTCAAAAACTGTCCCAACGAACTCTAACCGCAATGGTTGGTCACAATCAATCTCTAACCTACTTGAATCTATAGGTCCTAGTCTTTACACTCAATCCCCATATTTTGATTCAGAATCGGTCTGTCCGGATTGATGGCATTCGTGTGACACACGCGTGCAACCACACTCCCACACACTGGGGGAATTATCAGGACCCCGGTGATGCTCATTATGATTCAAGTGTCCTGCTCTCACCTGCCCGAGTCCAATCAAGGCATGGGCTGATTGCAGCGGGCTGGGCTGTCGTAAAGTGACACGGGGGCGGGTGGCGGTGCCGGGCGACAGAGGGGCAGCTGGAGCCGAGGGAGGGAGGATCCCCCTGGCTGGCCAGTCAGATGTGAATCAATCATCTCCAAAGATGTCAGCATCTGCCCAAGCAATTTGGGATCGGAATAAATGGCAGATGGGGATGTTGTTCCGCCGTTTAATCAGCTTCACCAAATGTGGTTTTATCTTGTATCAAATGAAACCATCTGTACCCATGTAGGTGTAAGGTTCAAGTGCGATGGGAGGAAAGGTAGAGAGGGAGAAAAAGGGAAGAGAGAGAGAGAGCGAGAGAGAGAGATAGGGAGAGTGGAAGAAAGACAAAGAGAGAGAAAGACAAAGAGAGAGAGATGAGGAGGCGAGAGATGGATGTCCAAAAACCAAACTAGTGGGAGTACAAAAAATAAAAATGTTATCCATTAAAAAGAGGGGAAATGTAATCGCTCCGAGAGCTCACACCTCCAGAATAATCTATTTTCTTTCTCCCTCACAAGAACATTACCCTGGGGCCATAACCATTATATCTAGACCCATTTATTTTTTTCACCTCCAGCAAGGCACTGGGGGTGTAATTTGGTCTCCCCAGGCCCAATGGTGGCAGGCAGCTAGCAGCAGACAGCCCTGATGAAACATCTTGTTGTTAAGTGGAGATGATTGCTCCTAGTGTGTAAGATTTACCAGGCGTAGGCTTTGAGGGGCCTGTTTATAGGGCTGTACTAGGCAGACCTGGGTTCAAATACTATTTGAAATCTTGAAAACTGTTTGAGCATTTGCTTTAGCCTGCCTGAAGAGCCAGATGGGCTGAGTTTGCTGTTTTGTGACTATTCTATTGATTCCATTCTGCCAGGCAAGCTCAATCAAGCCCAGGTAAAGTATTTGAAATCATTTCTAAATATCACTCCAGCTACAACAGTGAGGAGATGAATTAGAAGTTATTGTACTGAGAGAAACCTATATAACCAACATATTTGGTGGTAGATGATATTGAATATAAATAAATGTAAGACCCATGTATGAAGACCAATACAGAAACGTTATGTCTTTATTTTTCCATACCAGGAGAGACAGAAGGTTATCAAGTTTATGAATTGTATTAAGGGTGTGTCACGTCCTGACCAGTAAGAGGGGTTATTTGTCACTGTAGTTTGGTCAGGGTGTGGCAGGGGGTGTTTGTTTTGTGTGTTTCGGTGTTTTTGGGTTCAGGTTTTATGTTATCTATTTCTATGTTTATATCTAGTTTTCTATTTCTATGTTGGTTTTTGGCAATGACCTCCAATTAGAGACAGCTGGTTGTCATTGTCTCTAATTGGAGGCCATATTTAGTTCTGTTTGTTTCACTTGTGTTTTGTGGGTGGTTGTTTTCCTGTATAGCCTTACGGAACTGTTTCGTCGTGTGTTTATTTAGTTTAAGTGTTTTCTTTAAATAAATTAAGAAGATGAGCAATTTACCTGCTGCGCCTTGGTCTATTCCTTACGACGTCTATGACAGGGTGTCATTAAACACTTTTATACTATTCAATTTCTATTTTCTAGTGTTGTATATTTTTTCTTGCTACTACAAAAAAAAAATGACTTTTATTTTTTACAGTGTTGAGGCATACAGCAAACTAATTGAGTCAAACATTATGTAGGTTCACAATGCAAGTACATCCTTTCAAGGTAGATGAGGGAGACAAGCATAAATGCTGCAGACAAATCAAAAAAAATTATGTCTGAGTTTCTGTTTGAACAAGATGTCTTTCAGACATAATCCTTGGGTACAAAAGAGAAACTCGTAGGACAAATAAAAGGTTTAATTTGAACAGAAAACCTTGTGTGCCATTTCTCCTCAACAAATAAAATTGTTATTCATCACAAGTCCACCGTTTAAAACAAGCACAGTGCCTAGTCATATTCACAAAGCATGGGTGATTGACATGAACGCATGTGGACTAACTTTTACAGACCATGAGAAAAAAGATATATCATTTATGTTTCACAGCTTCAAATTATAATAGAGCATGCTGTTTTATATATAACCAAGCATCTGTTTTGCCAAACCTTTTACAGTTTTTATTGCCTACATTCAAATCAAGTTTGGATTAAAAAAAATGTGTTTTAAATGTATAATCCAAAAGTTTTGAAGGTTGTTAAGGAATTCATAACTCTAGTGAGAACATCCTTTGACAGAATATGTGTATAAATTAGTTAAAATGTGAGTGGGTTTTTTTCTCACTCAAGTGGACCTTTTAGTTCTACATCTATTTGCCAAAACTAAACAATGTAAATTTGGCTCACCTACAACCTTCGGAATAATACGGTATTGAGGTAGGATTTTCTAAAGAAATATGTATTTTATCAATAGACTTTTCAGGCAATTAATTTATTTCCAGCTCACAGCTCACTCACGATTCATTATTTTTGCTAATGCTCTAAGCATGTGTTCCTCTCTGTGTTCACAGATAAACATCCTTTTGATTTGGAACATAAAAACAACACTTATAAGGTCATATGAAGTAAAATATGTAGCCTAATGCCAAACAAATCCCCCCCCTTTTTTAATTTTTTTTAAACACCAATTGAAATATTGAAATAGTGGTTGTTGTTGTTTTCAAAAGTAAAATATAATGAATGTTGAAAAGACTCAACCTTTGGATCTGAACCTTTGACAATGGCACTGGCTGCAATTTCTGATAGATTTCTATTTGATGCATAGAGACATTGCAGACGTACTCTTCCATTGACTCCTGCTGTGATAAGCCATAACAGAGAACGATGCAATATAAAATGTTTACCCTCTCCTTAAAGCAGATATGCCATACCACATTCCCATGTAGTCAGGATGCAATAGCAGAAATGGGGCCTTTTTCGATAAATGAGAGGGTACAGTGCATAATTAAATGTTCTGCTTGGTTTCAGAAAGGGATCCGCTGACTTGCCTCCAGTGGACTCCTTCCTCCGATCCCTCCTCCCTTCCCAAGTGGCCGGGGTGTGCCGCCTGCAACCCTAATGTGACTGATACATTGTGACATGAGTTAGAGTCGGAATTTGTTCCACAAAATGACTTAGCGTGATGCACAGAGCTAAATCGAAACAATGAGGGGGCAGGGGCGAGAGGAAGCCCGCTATCTCTGGCCGGCAGCGCTACACATCCACTCCATTTTATCGCCCTTGCATATAAATATTTCATACTTAATATCATCTGGGGTCAAAACGGCTCTAAATATGTGGTCTGATGAGAGATCTCCCGCTGGGCACGGGGAATGAGTCAAAGACGCACCAAATAAAGAGGCTCCATCATTTACATAGGGAGAGTTTTACCCAGCCGAAGATACATTTTAAAGGGAAAGCATCAATGTACTGTATTTGAGTGACGCCATTGCTGTTGGAGCCTTCTGCATTGCCTTTAACAAATTAGCGCCAAGAGGCCGGTGGCTACAGCTCTGCTACAAGGCACTGCAGAAGTGGATCGCGATGCGGCGAAGATGCCCTCCTTCCGTTAAAAGGTTAATAGTATTTCGGAGATGATTTCTTAATTAAACTGTCTAGACGGCATTCAGCCATGCTTAATATAGGTGGCAATTAGTGGTAGTGGAACATGAGCGTGCATGATCATTAGGGTGACGACAGACAAGTCACATGGGTTTAGTCTCAGACATGTCTTCCCTATGTACCTGAGAGAGACAGACAGATTGACAGACAGGCGGACAGACAGACAGGCAGACAGACAGACTGGCAGATACGCTAAAATATACACTCTCTCGTTTTCTCATTTCCAGATTACTGACAGGGCTGGATATTGGGTGACAGAACCATAGGTATGTGACAGGCCAATGTGGCAGTGGAGAGAGAAATAGACAGACTCTATCCAGACAGACAGCATCTAATGGCCCTAGCCCCAGCCTCCTCCCAGGCCTAACAGAAATACAAAACACCCCCTAGTCTCTCTGTAGCAAAGAAACCCAATTGGATTCCTCCACGAAGACATCCAGAAACCCATGCTGAATAATAACCCTCCTAATACTGTCCTGCTTGTCTGTGTCCAAGGTGGTTCTGTCTATTCCTTCCCTTCTAACGTCTTCGTGGACAGAGAACCAATTTAGTCTCCAGCATGGTCTGCACACCATACATATGGATCAGTTCGACAGGCTATGCATTAATAGCCTCCCACTGGAATTTAAAACACAGGAGCAGGGCAGAGATGAGCTCTACAGGGAAATCAAAATATCAGCAGCGGATTCAGGTCAGGTCGGAGACTCGGTTACAGCTTCATTTTCTGTTGTTCAGCCCAGTGGCTGCTATTTGGAGCTGATTTATGGTCGCATTATGTTTTGAGTGGAGCGTGATGTGTTCATTTTGCGAAAATACAATTGCTTTCTGTTCAGGCTGGCTGATACACTGCGGAGTGCAGCAGAAACGTGGTTATGTTAAGAAATTGATTAGCTGGGGTTTCACCTGGCAATTTGCTTTGGAGATTTTCTGTGAGGTTTGCCTTGCTGTTGTGTCTGTGTCTTTGATAAGAACCTCAAAGAAAAGATGTGAATAGATAGACTGAAGAAAAACCACAGTGACACAAAACGCTAAAGAAATGTAGCGTATCCACTTTGTTCTCGCACTGCACATACTAAATGCCGGCACACTGCAGATTCCTTCATTCTCATTAGTCCCCAGGACAATATACTAATGACAGTAACATTGCGTGATTCTTCAATGGGCTGTCTATGCCCCTCAGGCCCCCCTCAGGCCCCCTCAGGCCCCTTCAGGCTATGAGTTTCCAGGTCATGTTTCTGTGTGACCCCTGTGGCAGGTGACCTTGAGGAGGTCTCATCTGGAGGTGTGGAGCTCTGATGTGATTAGGGGCTTCAAAAACGGAGCTCTCTCTCACACACCCCGCCTAGCCACCAACTCATTAAGACAGCGGAAAGTGTGTGTGTGTGTGTGTGTGTGTGTGCGTGAATTTGTGCATGTGAGTAGATGGGAGATCTTGCTGAAGACTGCCACTATCAGGCTAGCCTACACCCTAAACCCCAATCTACCCCTCACCCCTACCAGTCGCCCAAATGCCCCTAACCCTCCTCATTATCAACCCCTTCCCCTCACCAATTATCTCTATCCAACATGCAAAGTCCACCCCCAACGACAACAGACCTTTACCCACTACATTGCGCATTGTATCCTAATTCCTTTAAATGTATTGTATACTGTCCAACAGTGAAAATCGTTTCCGGAAGGTTCCAGCCTGTTACCCTAAACCTTGAGTACAAACAGTTATCTTCTTCTTTTCCGGTAGTGGCCTTTAGCCATAGAGCAGCCTGGAATCAGAGTGCTTTCACCGCCTTGTCATTCCACATATCTCATCTCCACAACACCAGTCTCTCTTTCCACATGGTTCAGTGGATCCTCACACACTCACAGCCGTATAGGCTCCACACTACACTGTACATCTCAGATACACTACAGCATGTGGAGTTTTCAAAACGTCTTTATATGCAGTATGTGTAAACGGTCAGGGATAGTCTGATATCATTTTGTTGAAATAATGACAGATATATGAGCTTTCTATGACAGCCATCCACATTGTCTCAGCCTTATCTCAATACTGCATAATCCAACCTACAGTAGACTGTGGCTTGGTAAATTATGCATTTGTATTGTACATTATTATGGCCAGTAACTGCCAAGCAAGTCACGGGTCACTGCTTATTAATGGGTCACATCAGTGGCCTTTGCACACGGTTGATCTTGGTGAAATGATAGAACAAAGATATATGTGTGCATGTGCATGCATGCTTGTGTGAATATATGTGCTTATGAGTGTGTGAACCCAACAGTAAGGATTCGGGATATATGGTGTTTAACCAAATAACCCCACATAAAACAAATACTACAGTTTACTATAGAATACTACAGTACTTACTATAGAATTCTGTAGTACACTGTAGAATACTATACTACACACTGTAGTATCCCTCGATCATGTGCAGAACTTAATGTTGTAGTATACTGTAGAATACTATAGTAAATACTAAAGTATTATTCACACAATAAAACAGTGTCGTAAATACTACAGTAATGTCAGCAAAAACACGACAGTCCGCAAAAACACTACACTTTTTTAACTATAGTAAATACTACAGTATTTAATTTGCATATGCCCTTCCCAATCCCCTCCCCATATCCCAATTTGTGCCACTCATGAGTGAGAAACCTACAAACCTACACAGTATTGTGTTCCCTACAGTCTATCCGTTCAGATCCCAGTCCTACCTACCTACAGGTAATGGAAAATATGTTGTTTTAGTATTTCTCCAGTAGGTTTCCTTCCTACAATTATGTCTGCAAAAACACTACAGTAAATACTACAAGATACTACAGTCCGTGAAAACACTACATTAATTACTATACTACACACAGTACTACAGTTTACTTTTTTTCAATGTTTATAGTTAACTATAAATACTACAGTAAACTACAGTATACTACAGTGAATACTACCGTAAAGTCCGTAAATACAGTGAATAGTACACCATAGTATACTACAGTCTTTTTTTCATGTGGGACCCGACTGTTCGACGTCAGCAATGATGGGAACTGATGGGAACTCGTGATGAGAATGCATTTCTTACGCCATAAACAGATGTGTGTGTTCTCCAGAGAAGAGATGCCTTTCACCATGGCTGTTAGAGAATGTTAACAATGTTATGGTCATATGCATGACAAGGGACTAGTGACCTTGCTGTGGCGCCATCCACTCCCACTCCCAGTTCATATCAATAGGCCCTATGTCTGGTTAATACAGAAGATAGGACCATGGAGCCTGTTATGGCCTGCCGTATTTGGAATTATATACTGATTATCACATTGAAATATTCAGCCATATTCGCCATCTTAGCCGAGAAATTAGGAGTTCTGAGGCAAATACCACAGAGGCCGACCCAGGGAAGGACACTAAATGATTGGCCAGAATTACATTACGAAACGCACATCCTAAAGTAAAACCCTGTATATGACTGCATGGTGTACTTCAGCCCCCCCCCCCCCCCCCCCACACACACACACAAACAATCCTCCCTGGCCCAACACTGTTGATAGACTCCATCCACAGTCACCTCTACTCTCTCTATCTGTTTCGCTCCCTCTCTAAGTCACTTGCCTTCAATCTCTATCCATCCATCCTTTGCCTCAACGCCACGCTCCTGTACTCTGTCTTTATTGTCGTCTGCAGAAAGACAGAGCGAGATGCAGAAAGAGTGAGAGAGAGAGAGTGAGAGAGTGAGAGTGAGAGAGTGAGAGTGAGAGAGAGAGAGAGAGAGAGAGAGAGAGAGAGAGAGAGAGAGAAGAATTGTGGGACGGTAGAGGCTTGACGCGGGCGGCAGCCTCTGGAAACAAAGGCGTTTTGATTTATAACCCCGCAGTGAGCTCATAAATCACACCTGCAGCGCCGTGCCTTTAAACGCCCCGCGTCCTGACAGCATTTACCTTTTGTAAATGATTGCGGTTTACCTCCCATGGAGCAGGGGCTGGAGCTGCAGCCTTATCTCTCTCTCTCTCTCCATCTTTCTCGCTCTCTTTTGTCTTTTTCCTCTCACTCACTCCGTTTTTCTCAGTCTGTCTATCTCTTTCTTTCCCTCCATCTTCCTCTCCCTCTCTCCATCTTATACTCTATCTCGCCTCCTCCGCTTCATCCTCTTCCCTCTCTTCAACCGGCCCTTCTCCTCTCCCAGTATCTCATCGCCACGTTTTAACGTTTGCTCTCCTAGTGCATGATGGGACACCCCCAGTGGCACCCGGCTCTCTCCTCCCTTCCCCAGTGTTGACGTCCGTGGGGATATATACGAGTAAAGCGGCTTAAATAGTGGCGCCCCCGCATCTGCAGCCGTTACGGAAATTAATGTGTCAGTCTAGCGCCTATCTGGGTTTTTCATAACCACTTTTGTGTGTGGGGCAAAGCGGGGTTGTGGAGCCACACACACGCAGGCACGCATACACTTGTGCCCACGCACGCACGCTTACACGCACACACACACACACGCACGCACAAACACACGTGCACATATTATGGCACACCTGTATATCATACAGAGAGAGTAAGAGGAGAATACACAGGCCCAGCTGCAGGAGTGTGTCTACAGATAAAAGTGACGTCTTGAAACTATTACTTATCCAGCACAGCAGCAAAGGTTTGCAGATATTATACCTGCTGTCTCCACATAATAGTCCTTGGTAGGGTGCCGCACGCTCTCTCTCTCTCTCACACACACACACACACACACACACACACACACACACACACACACACACACACACACGCAGTGCGAGCAGCGCACACCTCGCCTCACTGAGTTAAAACAGATGAAAGAGCTGGTAAATGAAATCTGACTCAACGTTTTAAAATGTAGCACTGCGGTACCGTCTGCAGCGCTACAACAAAATGACATAATACTTCAAGAGTAAATTGAACATTCCTTGTAAGGATATGCTTGAGCCTTTCATGTGCATTTGATTGTGCAGGTATGCATCAATCTGAGGCCTTCGCTCCTCTCGCACTAAAGTTACAATGGTAAAGACAGGACTAAGTCATGGTCCGTTTGAACCAGCGATACCTGAATATTTCACTGCAATGCAACATATTGGATAGAATACGATTAGGATTTTCACATTCTGGACACACGTACGCGTATGGACACACACACACACACACACAAACACACACGTCCGAGAGGACTGAAAGCAATAAGTTAGAAGTCTGGGGCAGCTTCTCTCTGTTATTTCTGACTCCATCTCTGACAACTGTGTCTGCCAGAATGAGATACTGACATGACGTATGATACTGACAGTCATTACTCAAAGGATGAAGGGGCATCTACAGTACTGCCAGCAGAAAGCATGAATCAAAAGAAAGAAAATAGCTCTTGAGGACTGTGACACTTAACTAATGTTTAGAGCTGACTCGTTTCTAATCTTCATCTAAGATTTATAGTATTTGTGAAGCAAGCGGTTTAGAAGTAAGGAATTATAAAAAAATATGATATTACACTGCATGAGTATGAGATACTGCCAAAACAAAGGAGGATTTAGTCCCCCAAAGCTTGTATAGATTATAATATCAAATGGTAATTTTCTAGAGATACTGTATCATTTGACAACTAAGTCCAGACAACTTGGATTTCTATGACACATATCTTTACTCTTCTCTACAGAGAATTAGTGCTAGAAAAAGCCTACTTGGATTAAAAA
The DNA here is from genome assembly GCF_901001165.1 of Salmo trutta. NCBI lineage: Eukaryota > Metazoa > Chordata > Actinopteri > Salmoniformes > Salmonidae > Salmo > Salmo trutta. The sequence goes on along the minus strand of NC_042981.1, from coordinate 38,641,366 downwards.
CAAACCGATGCAAAAGTACTGTATTCAACAACTTACAGCTCGTGGTGCATTAGTATCCATGCAATGGCTGTCTCATTTAGTCAGAATTCCATCTGTTCAATCGTTACACACTTGATCTTTTCTCTAAAGCTCCGGTTCTTATTCACTTCCAACTTTTCATGGCAAGAAATAAAAAGGAGGACCAGCACAAGCCAGACAAGATTAATCAAAAATCTTCCAGTAATTTCAGCTCCCATTTTAATGTGACAGTTGTCCTTTGTATTTGCTTTGGATGGGCTACAGTGGAAACGAGAAATCCGATGCAAATGCAAACTATTTCAGTGCCAGGATGCTAGTAGGCCTATTCTAGTCTGGAGACACTTAGAAAAAGGCTTTGTTGGGAGACAGATTTGCCATTACAAAGACCAGTGCAAAGGAGGTTTACTGGGGCCTGTAAACATTTTATTTTACCAGGAAATTCCCCCAAAAAGATAAAGCTTTGTGGTTTATTTACGAATTAGAAAGTACACATTTCTAAAGGCAGTCCATAACAAATGGGAAAAGTATTTGATACAAGGCTAAAGAAATGCATGCACACCATTCAAATGTCATGTCATAGAAAATAGCAATAAATCAAATTTTTAAAAGGACTTATTCGAAAGATAACTGGTAGTAAATTTGACCCAACACTCTTTCACCCTGACTTTAGCATTGAGGCTCCAGCCATCATTAATCTTACTCAGAGAGGGTCAGTCAGCCACAGAGATGTCACGGAGGTGACCCAGTCTGATCCAGAAGAACATGACCACCTCTTTAGGAGACCGTCAGTCAAGGTCCACGACTGGTGGACTAGAGTCTGAATGACAAACTAAGCGTGATGTCTTGAAAACAAATGACTAGTATACTGATCAGACAACATAACCATGAGTTGTGAATGTTCATGATAACCAGTGCATGTTCCATTTCAGAAATATGCTCAAAACTACACCACATTCATTTTTTACCTCAGTTTCCAGTCCAGATCATCCATTTCTGAGCACCTCCTTGACTTTACCCTCAGACAAAAAAACATATTCCTCTGAAAACCACCAGACATAACCCACTAGCTCAAGGCTAAGAGAGGTTAAGAGGCTAATGCTTGGCTGGTATTAGCATTGACCTCTGTAAAGCTCCTACAGGGGGGCCATGCTAGCTAGCATGTTAGCGACCTGACCTCCATGTTGAAACCTACACCCTGACTCAGGGCGTCGACTTGCTGCCTTCGTTCCTCCATGCGAGGTAAGAGTGTAAGAGTGGGGTGGAAGTCACGGTGCACATTAGGAGGCGGTGGCAACCGGTGGACTCGCTCCACAGTTCGTTTGCCCTAGGTTAATTGGCTCTATTGTTGCCCTAAGCCACGCTTGCTCTGTGGGTTTTTCAAACCCCCAACTGCTCAAACATATCATGCATTCAGATGGTGTTAATGAACTACTCATAGGAGACCAGTCTATTCATAGAAGTGTGTTTACCTCATGGTTTCAGACTCAGAAATACATGTATCGCCTTATATAGTTATCAAATGATACACACCTTGGTGTGACAGCATTGTGTAAGGGTTTGGCAATTGTGAAATTCAAATTAACATCAATCTTTGCCCAGCATGATACAAGGCGGTTTGAAGAAATGACATGTATTTGGTACACAGCCCAGAAAATATGAAAATAATTATATGTATTTCAATTTTATGAGATTCTAATATACTGGGGTTCAATTGTGTCAGGTGGACAGTTTTGGCCTGGGTACATCCGAAAGGCCCTCGTAAAACAATAAAACATATCAGAAAATCTTGAACAAGGTTGAAAGGAGGAGAATAAATCTTGAAAGGAGGTCCTTTGATGGAAACAGTTGAAGTTGATGGACAGTATTAGAGGTTTACGGACCAATTTAATGAGCCGAACTACCTTGAGGCATGCACTAAAAACACATCACTGCATTACCAATTCCAGGGAAAGCTTTGGAGTGATGATTAGGTAGGAATGTCTTTGCTGGCAAGGGGGGTGAATGTGATGATTTGGTGAGGTGCAGTAAAGTACCGCTTTGGAAAAGGTCACTCCTTCCATATTAGGGCAGGGTATCAGTGTACCACGATATGTCAGGTCATATCAACCTCAAGAACCAAGTCATTTGAGTTCTCACAGCTTCAGAGGGCTAGTTGCTAACAAAGGAAACTTAGAAGCCATTATACAAATGAGTGATGGAGTGCTGCATCAGATGATCTAGCCTCCACAATCACCCAACCTCAATCCAATTGAGATGGTTTGGGATGAGTTTGACCGCAGAGTGAAGGAAAAGCAGTCAGCAAGTGCTCAGTATATGTGGGAACTCCTTCAAGACTGTTGGAAAAGCATTCCAGGTGAAGCTGGTTGAGAGGATGCCAAGAGTGTTTAAAGCTGTCATTAAGGCAAAGGGTGGCTACTTTGAAGAATCTCGAATATAAAATATATTTTAACACTTTTTTGGTTACTACATGTTTCCATATGTGTTATTTCACAGTTTTGATGTCTTTACTATTATTCTACAATGTAGGAAATAATACAAATAATGAAAAACCCTTGAATGAGTAGGTGTGTCCAAACTTTTGACTGGTACCATAACTGCAAATAATTTGTAGACTGCAAATTGACTGCAACAAAGCTCAAACAGATATAATGTTTGACTAAAACATAATCATTTTAAACCTTCCTTACATTTGTATACGATCACACCTTGTCTATATTATGCGTAGGAATTCTTGGGAACAGAATTCTTCAATAAAAATTACTTGGAGCTGATTTCCTTGTGGGGTTTTTTGCTCAGAAAACTTTGGGGGCCAAAACAAAACACCAGTGGGCCAAATTCAGCCCACGGTCCGCCAGTTGGAGAACCCTGCAGTTTATAGTATGAGCACCAAGAGCAGCCATAGTGCAAAGCCCACAAACAACCTACAGCTCCACAACTACAGTACAACCATAACGTTTCTGATGTCAGATGTTTACAGCGCGCTTCAACTATCTCCTCCTTCCTATCAACACCTGCGAATGGCGGCTACACCAAAGCAGACATTTGTGTCTCAACATTCCAGGTAAAGAACTATATAAATAAATATAAACACTGGCTCCAGAGCTGTGTTTTTCCCCCCTTTCCACTCCTCTCCTCTCTACACTGAGAAGTAATGAGGGGCTACCTGTAATTACAACCAGCTGCTGTCTTCCCTGACGAACGCTAATTGCCAATAATGATTTTGGAGAGCTGTAAAATTCGCAGGCTGACGCTGGGTTCGCATGGAGCAAGGGAGGGGAGCAGCTCATAGCAGTCTCGCTGTGGCGTCGACGGTGGGAAGACATGGCGCTAGGCTAATCTCTGCTGCTGACTTATCAGAAGCGGCAGTCACCTGTTTGCCGTGGTCTTTTCATGAGCCGATCACAGCTTTATTACATTCATAATGTGCAGGTGGAAGTTTAAAGGTCCCGCATGAGCTGTGGTCCTTACGAAAGGCCATACGTGGGAAAGAGAGGCGAGTGGGGACGGCGGATCAGGTGAGCGGGTGAGCCACCTAATAAGACAACTCATTTTATAATTAAAAGACAACTGAGCCGCTAATTAATAAATGGTTAGCTGTGTTTGGCTGTGTTGCTCCAATGAAGATGCCACCACCACCTTCGTGACTCTGGCAGGGTGAAATTGAATTTGACCAAAACAGGAGAAGAAGAAATAGGGGGTGAACATGGTACGGAGTTGAGGCTGGGCCAACAAAAATCCCATAATGCAATCCAGCACAGCATGGTACCACAGTACACCTGGCACAAACACACGACTGGTAACACAACGCTATAACCTAAACATGATGTGGTTTCTCCACAGGAAATTTGATGCCGATTAACGTATACGTGAGATACTTTTGGTATTTCACTGTTAAATACATCTACATTTGTTTTTAAAGTCAAAACGACGTGTGAAACAAAGGAAATTCCCCTTAGTGGTCAGTGGTGATATATTTATTTGACTGAGTTCCAGACTTCAATATAAATACAGGCCATTTTGTTACTAATCTGGACATAGCGTTGATTCTTCCCACTTCTCCCAATCCATTGACCTCAAAAGAGGAGGCTCTCAGAAAGAGAGAGAGCGAGCGAGAGAGAGAGAGAGAGAGAGAGCGAGAGAGAACAAGAGAGAGAACAAGAGAGAGAGAGAGAGGGAGAGAAATAGCTCTGTACATTCTTTTCATCTTCATCTGTTTGGGGGTATTGATTGTCCTTTTGTCAGGAAGACAACTGCATAGTAATAACGAGAGAAAAACACACAGATATGGCTGTCAGTTGCATAAAGGCCCTATATGAAAGGCTTTGTCGATCGTTTAGAGTGCACGCTGGACCGTTATCTCTCCCGCCCAGCATAAACTGTGAAGATAAAGTCATTCTTGCAGCATATTTACCGAGCACCATCAGGGCCGGCTTCTTTCTGATACTGAAGTGATAGCACTTGAACTCAGCCACTCTGGCTTTTCGGTGATATAGTTGTCCTAACGCATGAATGTTCCCTCATAAAGGACAGACTTTTGCTACCGTAGCAAGCGTTTAGGATAGGCTTCACTTGAAGGGACATTGCACTCCAAAATCCAATGTTGTCCAATGTTTTCTCACCTCAAAGGTAGTGTAATGTCAAGCTGAATCTAAGTGCCAGGCCATCTGGTTTGTCGTTCCAGCTATATGCTGCCACAATCCAAAATGAAAGATAAGCACCATGCTATTTCTAGATTTGTGGTGTTTGTCTTGTCTAATCATTTAAATGTAAAGCATGTAGCTAGATCTACAATCAACATATTAACATTAGAATACTTTGGAGGTCTGAAAACGTTTGATGAACACTGATTTTGGAGTGTAACGCCCCTTTGCGATCACAACACGTAACCTGGCTTCACACATAAACACCATGGTGAGAAACACCCAACTTCAAACGAGGTCAGTCATAATATGTGACTTATTGTGAGGAGTAAGTCTGACCGTGAGAAACACAGTTAAACATGTACATAGTTACCACATCAAAAGGAAATAATCGAGAGAGAGAAAATGGACAAGAAAAAAATCTGACCAGCCAGGAACTTTTAACAAAACGAACAACCAGTAGCTCGAGTTCACATCGACAACATCTATACACTTGACTGTGAAGAGCTTAGTTTTATGAGCCCTAATGTTTGCGAGTGAGACCTTTGAACACGTTTAACTATGGGAACCTTTTACAATAACATCATGTAAAAGTACTTATCTGGGACGGCTATGTAGTCTTTTTGATTGGTTTGCATGTTTATTGTTGTGTGTCCACATAATAATTGCTATTTGGTTTGTTTCTTGATTGTAGAAAAGATTATGGAGGTACCACCTAGAATTAGACTGTTTACTTGCATATTGGAGTTTTGATATGGTTTTTGAACAGAAAGCAATTCAAGCGGGAAATATTACATTGAGCTTGGGGGAGTAATAAAAGAGATGATATCAGACTTTGGTGATGTGGGATGTGTGTTTAATAGCTTTCTTTGTAATATTGCAATATCCACTGAAATATGTTGATTCAACCCCCACACAGTTGCTCAGTTTCCTAAAGGGCCTCCTTGAAAATGATTTTATTTTTGTTTGGGAGAGCTCAGGAAAGTACACTCAAATGATGTCATGCCAGATCTATAAAAACCTTTCTCCATGTGGTAAAAGTTACTCCTAAATTCCTTTTTTGAGAAGTCGTGTGTTACGTACCATATCACATTTTTAGATAGGCCTTTTTGTTCAACAAGTCAGCAAAACTACTAAGGGACGGCACATGATTTCTGTCCAGCTCTAACGGTCTTTCCAAGTCAAACCAAACGCCTCTTCAACATTCTCACTATTTAAGCATGTTTCCTACACTACAGTTAGACCTGATTTAGACTGAAAGGCAAGACAATATGAATTGTTTACTGCCTCTCAAAGAAATTGATAACATCTCACATCTGTCCCTTTAAACATTATACTGACTGAACATCGTGTCAAGGAAGTCTAGCCCGTAGAAATAGGATCTAGTAGAATCTAATAGAGTCCTCACAATACCAAGTCAGCCATTGTGAGTGTACCAATGAGTTTACTAGACAAATTGTCAGGGTTAGAGGTTCCAAGCCCTTTCTATAGATTATATTTCTATGGCCTAGCCAGTTTTGCTGGCATCGTATCTAAGCTACCAAGATGTCTAGAGCAGGGTTCTGTTGGGGGTGGGCCCAGAACCGAGTTTGGGAAACCCTGGTCTAGAGTACTTCTGCATATTTGGTATGTAATACCTAGCCTATGGGCCCTGCAGCCCTTCCCTCCAAGGGTTATGAGGACCTGTCTCAGTCTGTGTGATAACACCATGCATGGATAACCGAGTGAAACGCCATCAGATACTGAAATTGGCGGGCTTACAGGAAATGAAATTTTATATTAGCAACTTTAGAGTGAGAACAGGGAGAGAGAAGAAAAAACCGGTGAGCATAATTGAAATGGGAAGTGTTCAGTGGGGAGAGAAATTGAGATGTTGTCACCAACTCGTCTTTATCATCATCTGGGCACTGTGCAAAAAGCAATTAAAGAGTCAAAAGGAATGTGTGTGGATTCATGCAGGATCCAAGAGTGCAGAACGCAAGTCAGCAAGGCATTTCTGGAGGATGAAAAGTATTGGATTAAGAGGACAGATTGGAACAATTTGCCCTATATAAATACATCAAAGTTTGTTTTTCAATTTTTTATTGTTCAAAATGAGAACACTGTAGCGTATTGGTTTAATTTTTGTTCATGTCAGTTCTGAAAAATAATTATCCAATGTTGATTTGAGAGAAGATTTGGTGCAAAATGAGTCTGTGGTTATTTGTTTGTGTGTTTGCATCCATTGATATAGTGTCTCAAAGAAACGTGCAACAATATGGCTAATTGTTTTGTGGCTTTTGTTTACTACACTGTCGTGCCGTGACCTTGTAAGGTTTTGATCTACCAAGTCTAATCTAGCTATTTCTATATTGGATGTTCAAGGATATTCTCTGGCGTACCTCAATATGATAAATCTTTTCATTTTCTCTTTTTTATGATACTGCATAGAGATTAAAATGGGCCAAGTATGACTGATGCCACGAGCAATAGCGCTCAAATTACAAACCATGTGGTGGAAAAATGGGACTGATACAAGGCGAGAGTCACCAGGGGGTAGGGATGTGGGAAGAGAGATACACTTTCACAGACAATTCATCAAGCCTCTTTTTTTCTCCCCTCCAACAAAGTTGGCCTTGGCTCTCCGTGCTACAAGCCTCCGCGGTCAATGGAAGCTCAATCAGATGGTCGATTACGGTTGGGCTGACAACGACGGTCCCAAAGGCTCGCCATCAACCGGAGAGAGAGCGAGGGATGGAGAGAAAGAGAGGGATGGAGGGCGGCAGAGATGGCGAGAGAGAAAGAGAAAGAGAGATGGAAAGATGATTCAGTGAACAGAGAGAATGAGTGAACGAGGAAGCGAGAGACAGAGAGTGAGAGAAAGGAGGAGTGCAAAATGGCGGTTGCTCAGTGGGGGGGGGGGCACATGCTAATGAACAGGTGGCGGGGGAAGAGAAGGTTAAGCCCGCTTCTGTGGTGGGTGTCTCTGGAACCCCGTGCTGTGTGGACAGATGTGTGGATGCCATGCTCTCTCTCTCTCTCTCCAACTCCAACTCCCCTCCTCCATCCTGTCCCGACAGGGCTGCCAAACCCTGCTAGCCTGTGTTCAAAACGCACTCATTTATTCCTTTCTTTGCTTTGTTATTTTTGGACTCAGACTACGCTGCAAAAACCATCTCTCTCCGAGGAAAATCACGTTTCTGGTCTCCCGTCTCATTTGTTCTTCGCCCATATACGTCAGAGAACAATGTGCTGAAATGTGGTTGATGGGTTGGCGCTTGGCTCTGGTGTGCCGGTGGCGTCAGAACAAGGATTAGGACTCAAACTAGCTTTTGCTTGAGTTGTTAAATTGCTTAGGGAGCTCATGACAGGTAGTAGTCATGAGTAAATGTTACTGGCGCTTGAGGCCTTTTGACTACTCCGGTACTCAGGATGTTGTCAGTGTGATCAAACACGTTCCGTTGGGTCGTTGTGTTCGCTAGAAAGACTTTTGACTACGGGGTGTATGTGGCAGGTGTTTCCATATCACATGTTTCCACTGTTAGCTCCCCCAGACATGATTTATCAATCAAAGGACAAACCAGTTGAGGGTTGAAGTTATCACTAACTTTAGCGGAGACATTGGCTGTATAATCAAACTGTCACAAAACCACAAGAAACAGATTTCACAAGCCCAATGTGTGGAAACGGCCAATGTGTGGGTGCAGCTTCACTGAGTGGAAATCACCTGTGTTGGCACAGCACAGGCTGCAGCGTGTCAATGCGCACAGAGCTGCTCTGCACCTGTTGTCACACACACACTCACGCGCACAAACACACTTACAGAGAGACACACACACACACAACAGATGAGAATCAGTTGACAGAATCGCCAGCCGCATCAGATGCGCCCACTCTTGTTCCATTCGTTAACATGTGACTGCAACCGCCTGGCCTGAGGCCTGCTACCAGTTTCACGCCACTGAGCAAAACCCCCTGCAAAGTAAACAGAGAAAAACAGCGAGAGAGAGAGAGAGAAAGACAGAGAGGGGCAGACAGAGAACAAGAGACAGAAATAGAGACAGAGGGAGAAAGAGAGTTTGAGTGAAACAAACGGTCAGAGAGAGAGAGAGAGACAGATGAGAGAGAGACTGATGAGAGAGAGAGAGACTGAAAGAGAGAAGACAGAGCTCACAAAACCAGAACTTTTCACGAAAAGTTTGGCGAGCATAGCCAAGGTTTTGGAGGTCAGCGGGGACTTTGGGATTGGTGTCGTCTGTCTGCCTGACGCCCACACGCTCTGCCGGTTCTTTCGGTGGAACGCGGCGCCACCTGCTTACATTGTGGCACAGCAGATTTGGCGAGCGGCAGGGGGCCTGCGGGGACAGATGAGCAGGCAACATGTTTCGGCAAGTTTGTTTGGGAACCTGCGGCCGCCCGGAAAGAGCGGGGAACAGTTGTGGGGGAGTAGGAAAGAGGAGAGAAGAGGAGGATGAAGGTGGGATGTGGAGAAGAGGGAAGAAGAAGGTGGAGGATGAGGATGAGGGGAAGGGAAGTAGTAGAAGGATGAGAGGGGGGGAAGTAGTAAAACAGGAGGTGTAAGAAAGAAAAGTACTGTACTGATCAACTTCCAGCCTCTTGTTTCCATTTGACTTCCTCCTCCTTTTTCTTCATTCTTTCTCCCAACCCTATAGCTAGAGATTCACGGTCCCCCCGGTGCAGATTTTGTTTTTTGCCCTAGCACTACACAGCTTATTCAAATAATCAATCCTTCATCAAGCTTTGATTATTTGAGTCAGCTGTGTGGTGCTGGGGCAAAAACCTGACTTTGTACAGCTTTGTCTCAGGTCACACCTGTATCGCCTTTCCACTACCTGAATAGGCTCTGAGCTACAGGTGTATCTGTATTGTCCCATTGGGTGGTCTCAGACTATCCCAGGGGGGAAGAAGCCGCATGTGAAGGTCCTGGGCTGACGTGGTAACATGTGGTCTGCGGTTTTTAGTCCAGTTGGATGTACTGCCAAATTCTCTAAAATAACGTTGGAGGCAGCTTATGGTAGAGAATTGAACATTCAATTCTATGTTGGACATTCCTGTAGTCAGCATGCCAATATCACCCTCGCTCAAAACTTGAGACATCTGTGGCATTGTGTTGTGTGACAAAACAGCACATTTTAGAACGGCCTTGTATTGTCCCCAGCACAAGGTGCACCTGTGTAATGATCATGCTGTTTAATCAGCTTCTTGATGTGCCACATCTGTCAGGTGGATGGATTATCTTGAAAAGGAGAAATGCTCACTAACAGGGATATAAACAAATTTGTGCAAAAAATTTGAGCGAAATCAGCTTTTTGTGTGTATAGAATATGCCTGGGATCTGTTATTTCAGCTCCTGAAACATGGGACCAACACTTTACAAGTTGCATTCATATTTTTGTCTCGTATATAATGGCATGGTTTATATTACCCAACTAAAGCAAGGAAGCACTGAGTTCTGTAGGTTGAATGGCAATACACTAACACGAGTGTTCATGTCTATAGAGATGTCATACAATGGTCTATAGGCTACTTAACTTCTGTGTTTCATAACGCTGATGGTTCAATGGCTAAGCACAATGATTAAAACAGAACAGGGAATGTCAACGGCATGTGGTTTCCCAACCACTTTAGAGTTTGTGTTGATGTTTTTTTCTCACGTCATTGAATTACTCTCACTATCAGACTGGTATACTCCACGAGACAAACTACCAGAAGCACCATCTGTGAACCCAACTTTTAATCTCCATTGTGTAGAATGGCCTCTTAAAATATGTAAAACTGCCTAGGTAAAGAAATGTGACATTTCCATCACTACTTTTATTTCCCTCACACACGTTTATTTTTGTTATTACCTTAAAAAAATAATAATAAATACAGCAAGAGTCGCAGCACAGAATGAAGAAATAAAACAGCACTAAAATGTGTATTGGTTACTTTTGATAAAAGTTGATAAGATCCAAAAGCGAGTGCACAGAATAAAAGCAGCATCTAACTGAATTTGAATTGTAATGCCTTGAAGTTGCTTTTTAATTCTTTGAAGTCCCAGTAAACCGTGAACGAGATTTCAAAAAGTCGACCTGAAACTTTCCGTGTCACGTTGCATAGTCTGTGTAAACGATGACACTGACATTTAAACAATGTCTTGCAAATGTCAGGTGTGATAGCTTTGATTGACACATAATACTTTATCAGTTCAGATAACATTGTCTTTTATTAAAGTAGTAACTGGCGAATTACTCCTTAATAGAGAAAGAAAACTTGAACAACTCAATTAAGTAGTATCTTAATGACTTTATGAGTCAACATCACATAACCTCATAACTTCCCCTAACCTCCCACTAACCCAAACTGACATATCTTTCCCATCATTGGCACATGATCCCAGAAGCACCCGAACATGACTCATGAAAACCAATCCAAACCTCAGATAACCCTCTATGAACATCTGACATTGTCAGAAACCATCCACCTCGAGCATCATATCTCCACATCACCTTCTGATGAGAGAGAGCGCGAGAGAGAGCGAGAGAGAGAGAGAGAGAGAGAGAGAGAGCGAGAGAGAGCGAGGTGTAGCGAGCAAAAGTGCATGCATAATATTTAGGTGACCTACTATTTAAAGTTTACCGCAACTGTCTGTGGGGACAGTGTTGTGGGTGTGTGAAGTAAAAATGAAACAAGAGAGACAACTTTTTGGGGGAACTTTTTTGTGTAATTTTTACTGTTCATTTCACGCTTGTGTGTTATCTATTTCACTTGCTTTGGCAATGTAAACATATGTTTCCCAGAGAGAGAGAGAGAGAGAGAGAGAGAGAGAGAGAGAGAGAGAGAGAGAGAGAGAGAGAGAGAGAGAGAGAGAGAGAGAGAGAGAGAGAGAGAGAGAGAGAGAGAGAGAGAGAGAGAGAGAGAGAGAGAGAGAGAGAGAGAGAGAGAGAGAGAGAGAGAGAGAGAGAGAGAGAGAGAGATTTTTTTCGATACCCTCCTTCAAAGCCATCAGCTAGGCCGCAAAAGTGTCCCGGAAGGTTTTCAGCTATATCTAGATTCGAAGCTTCCGGAACTATAGTGCACGAGTTTCTTCTACTTCCTATCATTTTTTTTAATTATCTTTCCGTCAGCAAGGAAATAGCCCTTATTTAGTTTGTGATTGTTCTTGAAAACTTTCCCCAGACAGGAAGAGCACTACAGGTAGACTAGAGGATGGTAAAAGTGGTTTCCTCTCCACAAAGTCTTGTCTTTGGCGGAAGTCAATTTGTTTTTTATTCAGCTCTTGTAAATGGATGTCAGAATTCGAAAGCACTCTGCATTTAATTTCAGCACACACAACCCTGTCAAAAATACTCAACAGCAACAACCAGCATTAAATCAAACTCAGCCCCACAACAAGTGAGTAACTCCTCTGCCGTTTCAATGTATCACTGCAATGGTTGATTGGTCACTCCGGGTACAAGTTTCAGGACTACGTTGTCGTGAGTGTGAACAACAGTAGAGGGACACGTCCGGATCTACTTCCTACTGATTTCTTCCCAGTAAAATAAAATGGAATTTATAAAATGGAATTTATAAAATGGAATTTATCAGACAGGAAACACATGACGCCCGACAAGTGAGGGGAGAAGGAAATGAATGCCCTTCAGTGCTGAGTACTAATGCACCCATGATATTTATGCACAGGCACAACAGTACTAATCAATCATTAATATTCCAATGGTCGTATCTCTCTCTCACACACACACATAGACTCAAATGCAACTGCACACACTTGATACAAAGAGACAGGCAGCTCTGTTGTCACGTATTGAGAGAAAGGTCAAAAACAATCTGACATTTACAAGTCTCATTGTATCAGACCCGGCACCAGGATAAAGTGACTAAGGGGGCAGTTGAAATCGGCGAGGGGGCAATATTTTGCGGGATTCTTGCATTGGAACTATATTAAATTCTGCTTATATAATCACACCATACCACAATAAAAATAAAGTTCAAATGCGGGTGCTTTTGACATCTGTAGCCTATCATTGCTGCGCTGTATCAGCACAATGGACAGCGCCCTGCAGCTAGGCCGTTTTGGTAATGAATATAGGCTACAAGATAGATAGATATGGCAATTCAGCTATTACAAACAGCTTATGTGAATGCAGCCGTACACACAGCTGTCATACCAAAAAATAATGCAGCGAACGAATGTGAACGGAACAAAACAGTGGTACCAAGTTGTAGGCCCAGTAAACAAAATATCGGATTGATAAAGGCATGACACAATCTATAGTATATTTAGGCTAGTTACATTAATAGTAAACAAAAGCAGTAAACAAAAGGCAAAACATAACCTACAGCCTACTACAGTGAGATGCAGCCATGCACAGCTGTCTTGACAAATCAATGACCTGGAGCTAGGGTAGGATTCTAGGCTAACCTGGGTTAGCTGTTCCAAGATCATCAGGAATAGTCAGAGGTGGAGACATTATTCTGGCAGCGCTTGTGGAAGGATTGGTAGACTCTGCACACGCTAGCTGGAGCTTGGCAGCATTATCACTAATGGCCTCGGTGGTTTGATGGTGGTGCTGCTCATCACTCTCCTTCTCCTTTGTTTGGGTACTTTGTCGAAGCCAACATCTGAAATCCATCGTGGCAGATTAGCTGGTTCGAGCTAGCTAAATAGGCTAAGGCTATTAACACTAACGCTTTTTAAAGCTAACTAGCTAAGAGTGAAGCAGCTTCAACTGTAAACTTGACCCCGCCTAGGGCTTGTTACAGTGACCGTATTACCGCCACACCGGCTGTCACGAGTCATGATCGCAGCCAAATTTCACGTGACCGGTGAGTCACGATAACTAGGCTTCCTCAAAACTGCTCTCTGATGCCGCTGATGGTCATTAGTAGCCTGCCAAACTTGCTAACGGCTAGTCACTAATGGATTGGTGGAGTTTGATCACCTGTTGCACAGCAAGAGCCAGCTCCTCATAGCTGGTTGATGCATGGAATGAAACAAGTGTTCCTATAAGAAAATGTTGTGCAACATTTTCTACACGCTATGCTACGCTATTGCATGAGAAAACAAAGGTTTGATGGCCTCTGTTAAAAAGAGGAGTTTCCCATCAACTTTCTATCAACTAGGCCTACTATATTTATTTCCCAACTTTACTAATATTAAACACAATGCTTCTCTAAAAGAAAAACATTCTCCATTCGCTATTCAAGTGCATACGGATTATGTATTTTTTCCCCCTGTCCCGACAGGTGCATGATAATGGCCCAAACTAATTTCACAACTGAATGTACGAAACATTAGGAACACCAGCTCTTTCCATGACATTGACTGACCAGGTGATCCCTTATTGATGATGTTAAAACCACTGTAGATGAATGGGAGGAGATCCATGGATTGTGTGTGTGTGCCATTCAGAGGGTGAATGAGCAAGACAAAATATGTAAGAGCCTTTGAACAGGGTATGGTAATAGCTGACTGGCGCACTGGTTTGAGTGTGTCAAGAACTGCAACGCTCCTGGGTTTTTCACACTCAACAGTTTCCCATGTGTATCAAGAATGGTTCACCACCCAAAGGACAGCATCCCCGTGGAATCCTTTCAGCCCCTTATAGAGTCCATGCCCCAATGAATTGAGGCTGTTCTGAGGGCAAAAGGGGTGCAGCTCAATATTAGGAAGGTGTTCCTAATGTTTTGTACACTCAGTGTACTATATATTATTTAGTATATGTAAAGACAATATTAAATGAATAATAGTCTGATGGGTGAGAATATTATCACTTGTGAATGATGTCCAGCGTGTGCAGTCTAAAGCAAAAAACAGCGCATGCATTGTATATATATATTTTTTCAAATCATAGTCACATGCATCATGTAGACCAGCCCATAGACCTATACGTTTCAATAAGGTTTGTATCAGAACTAAAGTGGCCAAATAACTCCAAATGTACCCTATAGGCCTAGGACTCCTGGAACAGGGTTGGAGAGCCCATAGCCTACAGAGGCTAGTGAAAAATGTGTTCTTATAAGCCCATAACTGCATGTGAAAACAGAGTTCTGACTGGCCACTATTTAAAAGAGGATCCCAGATTTCTCGTGCTGCTATGTTTATTGCTCAATTCTTAAAATTAAACACATTAATCTGCGTACAACCGGTGTAACCTATCTAGCATATTAAAAATGTAACCACACATAACCTCTATTCGCTATTCGAGTGCAGGCTACAGATTACGTTTTTGGGGGGGACCATTTTTTTATTAAATATAATTCCACACATATATTAGTAGGTTATATGCAAACACCAGATTAAATTTAGAATAGTCTGATTGGTGAGAATATAAAGTGCTTGTCAAATTGTGAATGAGAGACTGATGAAGTGTGTGCAGCCTGCACAGCCCTGAGCGCTTGCCTTTCATGTGACTTTTTTCAAATCATCACTGGTGTCGCATCATGCAGCTTAGAATGTATTAGAAATTAAAACATATAGCCTATCATTTGTATCACAACTAAAGTTGCATATATAACTCTAAATTATGCATATAAAAGGACCTGTTTCTTTGTTAACCGCTCAACACAGAATAGTGAGCGCTCCCTTGAAAATCATTTGGGAAAAATATCCTTTCTATTTTATTCAGCTATGTTGAATTGTATTCTTCTTACTATACAATAATATAAAATAATGCCACGGAAATTATAAGCTAATCGTGTCTGCTAAATGAGCTAGAGTAGGCCCTGATCAGGGCCTAACAAATCGATGACTCAGAATATGCTATTTTGTTCTTCTTCTTGTTCATATCATAATGTTTTTTTTAGACCTGCCTAAAATAAATAATGGATTTGTTGTGATGGTGTAGGCCCTTCAAATTCAACTTTGGACCGCAAAGCCAGTTCCACTGTGATTTTTCATTGATGCCCTCAAATCAGGGACTGATTTAGTGGGTGTAATTAATGATCAGGTAGAACAAAAAAACAGCAGGCTCTGAACCTCATAGGGTAAGAGTTGAATACCCCTGGTCTAGGCTATATTAAAGGGACATTTCACCATTTTTCAACTTCGTATTTATCATCTCTAGCACCACCCCCCAACATCAACATTTGTGAAAATGGCGCACTTCTATGTTTTGTAGTAAAAAAGATAAAGATAAGTGTTTCCAATGACATCATCAACCAAATAGTAGACAATTAGTAGGCAATGCCAACTCACAATTGGTCGAAATCACACGATGTCACATGATGTCATTGGAAACACTTATCTTCATCTGTCTTTTTTACTACAAAACATAGAAATTCTCAATTTTCACATATGTTGATGTTGGGGTGGTGCTGGAAATTATTGAAAAATGGTGAAATTTCCCTTTAAATGGATTTATTGACTTTTGAAAATGTAGATGTTCAAAAGGTCTGCATCAGTGGCCTGTAGGCTCTGTGTTTAAGCCCGGAGATGCTAAATGTGTTCATGTTAATTAACAGTCAATTACTGTGAGACCGACATTTATTTGCATGACAGTCACCTGCTGACAAAATTTCATGAACGCCACAGCCCTAACCCCGCCTTTCTAAATAAAATTTTACAGGCAGAGGCGTATCACGTTATTCACTTAGCCTACAACAGAGATGAGAAGCATTTTTTTTCAGATTTGTATGGAAACCCAGAGGAGTCATGTCTAGCTACCCAGTGAGTTTCCATAGCCCCCCTGCACACAACGCAACTCGCCCTGTCCATTGTGCTGACACAGCGCAGCGGAGATGCAGATTTTTTTGGTGTCGACCTGTCACTCAATCATTGTAACTTTTTTGCTATTTTTATATAGGGACATAAAACTAAAACTAAGGGGGATAAAGTTTGAACTGAGGGGGCTAAGCCCATTTGTGGAGCCGGGTTAGCATTGTATCTGTTTGGGGGGAGGCATTGCTTTGGGATTATGCGCTTGTAACATGTTGGAGTCTCTCTCTTTTTTCACTTTCTCTCTCCCTCTTCTACCTCCTTTCTTCTCTCTCTCTCTCCCTCAGCTCCCTAGATCTTTTCCTCTTCCAACCACCCTCCTCTCTCTCTCTCTCGGTCTCTCTCTCACACTCGCTCTCCCTCCTCTCATCCCTTCCTCCCGCTCCCCCCCCCCCCTCCTCCGATCAGCTCTCTCCCCTACCCCACTTGATCTCATGTACTGTACAGTAGTTACGCAGCTGCTGATGACACGTCGCCGTGGCTTGTCTTATGGACTGTTCAAACTGCCACTCTAACTCTCTCTGACCTCCACACACACACAACCCGGAGGAGACAAAATCACATTAGGCCAATACAATACTGAAGCCAAAGAACAGTCTTCTCCCAAATAATCACACGTGTAAGCAGCCTGAGCTTGTTAAATGCTAAATCTCATTTGGTTTTTCTTCCTTCGCTAATGCAACTTTAAAGGGGATTGGAGGGAGGTGTGAAGGGGGGTAATGTGTGCTATTGCCTTATTGCTTTTATTCAATGCTGTGAGGCAGGCCAATAATTGAGCAATGTTACCGTTTTATTGTTCCCAGCTGCTGAAATCATTACTAAAATGTCAGCGAGACGCAACATTTCCTGTGAAAATTAACGACAGTAATCACTACTCTCTCCCAGCGCTGTGTTTGCGCTCCTCTGAATCTAAACCACCACACGGTGCAACCTATGAGGTACAAGCAAGGCTTCTTCATCATCTTTATTGAATTCCTTCCTCTCCCAAACCGAATCACGGTAAACACACACTGAATCATTCTCTCATAGACTGACTGACTGGCTGCAGCTCCTCCTGGCTCCTTGGAAATAATAAACCTCTCCATCCTAGCTAATTTTATTTTGGTCTAGACTTCATTAGGAACCCATTGTGCTGCAGAAGATTCTTATTATGTGTCACTCTCAGTGGTGGAGATATAGTTGTGTCGCACACAAAAAAATTGTCTTTGTCCTCTCCCTACCTCCGCCTCCTCCTCCTTACCATCATCCCTTCTTGCTCATCTGTTCAGGTGAATGCCCTGCGGTCCCGTGTGGCTCAGCTGGTAGAGCATGGTGTTTACAACGCCAGGGTTGTGGGTTCGATTCCCACGGGGGACCAGTACGGAGAAAAAATGTATGAAATGTATGCATTCACTACTGTAAGTCGCTCTGGATAAGAGCGTCTGCTAAATGACTCAAATGTAATTGTTTTGAAGGTGTTACAGGACTAGGGTTGCAAAGCTACCGGTAATTTACCAAAGTTATTGGAATCTTCTGTCATTTTGGTCATTAACAGGTAATCTATGGCAATCTTTGTCATGAAACTTTTTTTCATCATGTTAGTTCATTATGTGACATATTTTACATGTGATAGGGCCGCACAGAGGGCCAGAGATTATCACAGACACCTGATTATCTGAATTACCCAAAAGGGCCAATAGATGTCTTGTGATAAATTGCATAAAAACCTTGAAAGTTACCAACATTCTGGCAGTTTACTCGTAAACATTGGACGTTTCCAGTAATATTCCTTCCCTTCGCAACCTTATACAAGACACTTCCCTGGCACCACAGCTGAAGTGAGAATGGGTGCAGTGTGGGTGAAGGGAGAGGGGAGATGAAATGTTAGAGTGTGGGGTGGGTGAGAAGAGAGAGTAGAGTAGAAGTTAGAATCTTGTATGGATTGAAGAGAGAGAGAGAGAGAGAGGATGTGCCATGGGAATAAGGATGCAGGTTGTGGTCAAAACAAGAGGTTAAAGTGGAAACATTGGGCTCCTGCTACAAAATGAACTTAACCCTTGTGTTGTCTTAAGGGTCAAAAATGACCTGCCACTATGTTAAACAGCAGAGAAAACCCCCTAAATTATATTTTTTCAACTTGAAATTTGATGACTTTTCCTAGAGTGATCCCAACATTGCAAAAAGTGAAACATCGCGTTTGTTCATATTTCCATGAAAGATGTACAAAGATCGCCTTAGGGTCATTTATGACCCGGCAGTTATAAAATCACTTACACACCACACACACACACACACACACACACACACACACACACACACACACACACGATGAGAAATTGAGATTATGTGTGCTACTGATTGAACTCAGACAAAACTAAAACTTTCTTGTGCATGTGCAGCATCTCCCCTCCACGACCCCACCACGACCCCACACACGACTCAAGTTCACAGACAAAATAAAAACAATTTCAGACAAAATAAACATTTCTTGAGTTAGAGGCTATAAAGGTGCTGCAGATGACAGTCCCCCCAGTTCTCTCTTTGCTGAAGCCATGAGTGCACGTTTCAGTGCCCAACAGGTCGTAGATCAGATTTTTTCAGATGTCCAGGAGGAACAAGAGAACAATGATTTAAAAGAGGAGGAGGTATCTGAAGAAGAAGATGGGGAAGAATACAACCCAGAGCATGATGCATCATCTTCAGATGAAGAAGAAATCCCCCAAGCTGAAAGAGATACATTTTTGTCAAAGAACAGCAAAAAAGCAGGGTCCTTGTCACCATATGGCAACCAGGGCAGGATGGCAGCACAAAATGTCATAAGGATGACCCCAGGGCCCACAAGACATGCAGTTGACCATGCCAAGGACATCGCCTAAATATTCTACATGTTCATCACACCAGCCATCGAAAAAATCCTCCTGGAGATGACAAATTTGGAGGGTTTCCGTAAATATGGAGACAACTGGAAAAGGATGGATGAGATTGACCTGCGTGCCTACATAGGGCTGCAGAGAGTGGAAGGGCAATTTTCCGTGCCACGATGCCACTGAAAGTCTTTCACACTTTCTCAAGAATGCTACGATTTGATAACCGTGAGTCAAGACCTGCAAGACGGGTGAGAGATAAACTGATGGCCGTAAGAGATGTCTGGGAGAAGTGGGTGGAGCATCTGCCATACCTCTACAACCATGGGCCTGAAGTAACAGTGGATGAGCAACTGGTTCCATCCAGAGGTACATTTTTTATTTTCATATCTATAATGTAAGGGATTTTCACAGTTAATTTTATTATGTATTGCTGTAATATCATTGTTTTATGTGATTGTTTTCTGTGACACTGATACTAATTACTGATAGTAATCTCTTTTGTCAAAACGCCGCTGTCCTTTTCGGCAGAATATCCCCAGCAAGCCAGCAAAGTATGGCATCAAGATATGTGTGGCCTGTGACCAGAGGTGTCACAAATATGATGACTTGGACTCGACTTTGACTTTAACAGCAGCCAATAAAATTGTGCCAGCTGAGAAAAAGTTGTGCGTGGCAGTGCAGAGGAACGACACAACGCTGTGTCAACAAAAAACAGATTGCAACTTGCAGAACATGCGGGAAGAAAATTACAGACGGAGGCGCAACAATTTCCAACTTCGTTTGACATTTGAAGCTGCACAAAGAACGGGAAGTCGTGGCTAATATAGCTGACAGCTATATATTTTATTACTTTACTAGTATATCATGTAGGCTAACGTAAAGTTAAATCAATGAGCCTCCACACAGTCAGTCAGTGCAGGAACGTGATCATTGCACCCAAGATTGAGCTACAACTGGCTAGGCAGTTGGTAGCCTAAATCCTGCCTGACATTCCTAAAACAAGGTTGGGCGATTGTGTACAAGCCTACATCGCCCGATTGCGCCCCATAGCGATCCTCGATAGTCGATCACTATTGGGTGGGGGGTGTCTTTCACATGGCTACCCATGTATTTCCATGGAAATATAACGTTTATTTGGAAAGTAATAAATATATAGATATTTTTAAAAGCCTCCTTGATTTGCGTAAATGTAATATACTTACTATTACTCTTGTTAAAAATATGAAATGGTATTACATTTGGTGAAGAGCATGCGTAGCACATTCATCTCCTGCACATCTATCACTCCAGTGTTTTATTGGTATATTGTAATTACTTCACCACCATGGCCTATTTATTGCCTTACCTCCCTTATCTTAACTCATTTGCACACACTGTATATAGACCCTTTTTACTGTATTATTGACTGTATGTTTGTTTATTCCATGTGTAACTCTGTGTTGTTGTATGTGTCAAACTGCTTTGCTTTATCTTGGCCAGGTCGCAGTTGTAAATGAGAACTTGTTCTCAACTTGCCTACCTGGTTAAATAAAGGTGAAAAAAAGAGCACATTATGACTTGTTTAGGACTCAAAACTCAAAGTTAAAGACTTGAGACTTGACTTGATACTTGACGGTCTTGACTTGAGACTTGACTTGGACTTGCCTGTCTTGACTTGGGACTTGACTTGGGACTTGAGTGCTAAGACATGAGACTTACTTGTGACTTGTAAAATAATGACTTGGTCCCACCTGCCTGTGATGTACAATCCAGCTATGCTTGGAAGATGCAAGTCTACACAGGGAAGTCGACCAGAGGAGGCCCGGAGAAGAACCAGGGGACGCAGGTTGTGCTTGATGTGACAGATGGACTGAGGGGGCACAATGTCACGTGTGACAATTTCTTCACCTCTTATGAACTCAGCCAGCAGCTCCTGAAGAGGAAGAACACCATGGTTGGCACAGTTAGAAAGAACAAGCCTGAGCTCCCCCCTGCACTCCTCGCAACAAGGGGGTGAGAGGCCTTCTCATCAAAGTTTGCCTTTACCCCCACCACTGCTTTAGTTTCTTACCTCCCAAAGAGGACAAGAATGTGGTCCTCCTGAGCACACTGCACAAAACGTCTGAGATCAGTGATTGTGAGGACAGGAAGCCAGCCATCATCCTGGACTACAACCACAACAAAGGAGGCATGGACAACCTGGACAAGGTGATTGGAACTTACAGCTGCAGGAGGATGACTGCCTGCTGGCCCCTGGTCATCTTCCATAACATCATTGATGTGTCCTTATACAATGCCTTCGTGATATGGAACAAGATCAACCCTACCTGGATGACTGATAAGCGGAACAAGAGGAGGGTGTCCCTGGAGCAGCTGGGAAAGACACTTGTAACCCCACACATTCAAAGAAGGGAGCGCCTCCCTCGCACAGCAGCATCTGCAGTGCTTGTGAAAGCTGTTCAGGGGGCTGAATCTTGTCCTGATCCACCTGAGTCTGCAGCTGGGGCAGGCAAAAGGAGGGGATGCCAATTCTGCACCCCAAAGAAGGACTGTAAAAAAAAGACTATGTGCTGCACATGTGAGAAAGTCAATGAATACACACTTGCATACTGTCCTACATGTGCTAGTTATAGTTGATTGATTTATGTTCTTCACGTTTTGTTTTTTATCTATTATCTTATTTATTGTTGTTGTTTATACACCTTGTGGGTGGGGGCAATGGTTAAAAAAATGAGAGAAGACTAGTATTTTGTAGTTGAATTCCTCATTGTACAGCATATAAGAATATATCACTATGTTGCCAAAAAAGTTAAAGACTGCTATTGTTTCCCTTCAATAACAGGCATTCAAAACTACTTTGCGCACATTTCTGCTACTTTCTTAGGCTATACAAGTGCTATATCTTGCAAAAAAAATTATGTTTACACCTATGCAGTACCGTTAGCAATAATAATAATAAACCTCTACTTTAGTAAAGAAAACAATTATGACAGGTGTGTTGTAATAAAAACGAGTGGTGTCCACTGATTAAATGCAGTCTTTCTGCATTGTGAAGAGAGAGATATGCACAGTTTGTTTCTTCATGCAAAATAGATTTGGGGTTTAAAATTCAATTAAGCTGCTTTATTTTAGGGTTTAGTGAAGGTGGGTAATTTTTTACCCTTAGGACAATGGGAGTATACAGAATGTTAAGACTACAGAATGTTAAGACTACAGAATGTTAAGACTACACAATGGTTAACTTACTTCCCCTGCATTCCACCTCAGGTCCACATTCACATTCAAGTGGAGGCCTTTATGCGTCGTGCACAGGCACTTAGGTCTTGTGCTTCTCGGGAGAATCCTATGGATTTGCATTGTTCACGCCCACGTGCCCTTGTGTCTGGCGACAATGACAGCTCCACAGCATCTGCGCCGCTGCCTTGAAAATTCTCCTCATGGGGAACCAGGGTGTATACAATGCAATGGGAACACTGTTAAAATCACTCACACAGATGTCATCTCAGAGCTGAACATAACACACAACCAGAGGCAGAGCAGGGAACCCAAGTTTCCCATCTGAAGTGCGCACACACACACACACACACACACACACACACACACACACACACACACACACACACACACACACACACACACACACACACACACACACACACCTCCCCACCGCCTGGTTAAGGGGCCTCTCTTACACATGCTCCCGTCTTTCACAGGTCTTCTACACAAACAAACATTCCCACGTCCCGCTTTGTGCCTGCCTCCTTTCTATTCTCTGTGTTCATTAAAACCTGGCTACTGTTTGATCTGCGCCACAGATAATACTCTTGCCATCTCTCGCTCGCCCCGATTCGACGCCCACATATGGGGCGTAAAGAGAATTATTCATTGTTTTCACAGCGCAACAAAAGTATTTCGTGCTCAAAGAGCAGATGCCTTCACATAGATAATTTAACATTTGGGGGGAATTCGACTTCATTGATGATTTGCGGAGTTCTTTCCATGATGAGGAGGGCACATTAAAAATAGATGCTCTTGAAAAGGCGAAAACAATGTAGATTTTGTTCAAAACACAGATCACCATGTTCACAGTTCTTGTTTATCCTAAAGAGTGCATCCAAAACCTGTAAATGTTCAATTAAGTTATTACAAGTCAACAGAGACTTCTTCAGATCTTAAGATTCACACACTATTCAGTGCAACATAAGCCGAAGTGGTGCAAACCCAGTATGTTGGCACCTGTCCTGTGATTTTTCTTACTCCCTAAATCACTTAAATAAACTTGATGACAGCTGTATAACTACTAGGAACACACATTTCTCGGAACTATTAGGAACAGTGTAGCCTCAACAGTAGAAATGACAATAAATCAGTTTCAGTCATCAATGTTGTTTTGGTCATTTTATTTGACCTGTTCAAGACTGCCAGTTTGAGCATTATTTTAACAACAATGACTAAATGCCATGGACAAAAGGGCCAAAGCTTAATATTATCGTTGTGTAACTTATTTCTGTAAATACAATATATATAAAAATAAAAATAACTGTATGATTTATTGTGTTTTAAAGAACCGATCTAGAGCTTTATATTTTCATGGAACAAATCGTATCCCTTATACATATCAAGACCAAGTTTAGTCATTTTTGCTGAGTGACCACTGTTTTCATCAAGTATTTCATCAAGTGTAAATTAGTAAAACGTCATTACTCAAATCTTCATGAGAGCACAATCAGATGGGAAAGGCAGTCATCTGAAACAACTCTCTCATAACTTTGGCCCATTATAGGATGTCAGTCACTTTGACAGTCCCCCCCAAAAATACAGCAGCTCTGAAATCCCACAGAGGGAACATCTTGCAACTTCACTTCCTATTCTGTTCCCATGCCAGCTTGTGTCTCAAGCCAAAATAGGAAATGAGAGTTCTGTGAACCTGGTAGACAGCACAGAATGTGAGAATTGACAGGTATGGCAGTGGCTGCCAGAATGAGCTGCTTGTATCTGCCATCCTCCGAAGATCGGACGTTCTGATTCAGTGAGCTTAGAAGTGAGCACGTCACTTCTTATTTGATGAAAAGTCTATATAGAGGTTAATATTCTATTTTTTTATTTTATTTTTTATATAACCTTTATTTAACTAGGCAAGTCAGTTAATAACAAATTCTTATTTACAATGACGGCCATCCCCGGCCAAACCCTAAACCGGATGACGCTGGGCCAATTGTGCGCCGCACGATGGGACTCCCAATCACGGCCCGTGTGATGCAGCCTGGACTAAACTGTTTGGGAAGAAGCAAGGAACTTGACACTCCGCCATTTTTATCATCCTACTGTATCATTACTCTCGTCCTGATGTCTTAAAATAGATACTTCATATAGAAATGGAATGACACATTCACAATGCAACACTGCTATAGGAGGTGGGGGAAATATCCTCTTTTTAAAAGCATATCCCCTGTCTGTATTTCCAAGCTATAAATCACAACTCTCCACATATGACACATAGGAGGCGTCTGTACCAGCTGTAACTATTCATGGGTTCCCCGACCAGCCTCCGTCCCCTATGTATTCTCCGCTGTAATATACTGTATGCCATTTAGCAGACGCTTTTATCCAAAGCAACTTACAGTCATGCGTGCATACATTTACCTATGGGAGGCCTTTGCGGAAATAAAAACCACGACCCTTGGCGTTGCAAGCGCCGAGCTCTACCGCCGTGCTCTACCGCCGTGCTCTACCGCCGCGCTCTACCGCCGCGCTCTACCGCCGCGCTCTACCGCCGCGCTCTACCGCCGCGCTCTACCGCCGTGCTCTACCGCCCGTGCTGTGATCCTACCACAAAGACTACTCAAACCCTAGCCAAGGCCCGTATTCACAAAGCATCTTAGAGTAGGACTGCTGATCTACAATCAGGTCCCAGCCGCTCATATAATCATACTCATTATGATCTAAACAGGTCCTAGACCAGCACTCCACCTCGGAGACACTTAGTGAATACGGGCCCAGGAATGCCAGGTCGCCTACTCAAAATCCACACACCTCACCTGGCGCCAGAGCCCTATCACATGACCACCCCACCCCCCTCAGCCCTCCCAGGTCTCAGCCACCCTGGTCCCCCTCTCTCAGCCCTTCCAGGTCTCAGCCACCCTGGTCCCCCTCTCCAAAGGGTCCTGCTCTAGACGCGGATCAGGGCTTTGGTGAGCCTTCCCTCTCCAGATGAAAGGGACTGTATTCTTCAGTAGGATTAGTGACCATTATGTACAGCTTGATGACTAAGGAATGTTCTGCTCCCCACTTGAGGACAGACTTTTACAGATTCTAGACTCCATTCTGTCTGGTTGGGTATCAGTGTTGAGAAGCTTACACTGGGCTACGACTGCTAAATATTCTCACACGCAATCATTTTCGTGATCTCTGAAGATATGCTTGAAGAGCATGTGTTAGTTCAGTTCAAAACAGTAAACGCATTCAGTAACAGAAATGAATGGAGGAGCTCAAGCTTATAAATGACATTATATATATATATACGACATGGAAACTCCATCAGGTGAGGTAATCTTTGTATTTTTACAGTAGATTGGATTTTAAGAGAAATATGCTGTATCTTAAAAAGGGAGAATGTGAAAGTACATCCCAGAATGAGCAGAGGAGTAGCAGACCGACTTCTAAAGCCCATATTTCCATCATGGCCGCCCAACTCTGCTGACTCACGTGTCCCAGGGGTCCTTTTTGTGCCATAGAGGAGGCGTCCTCTACACTCCCCGAATGGATACAGTACAGTTGACTACTGAGCTTAAGAAAATCATTTGGACCAATATTCCTCATCCAGGAGACCAATTCTTTATACGTACTTAAGTAGGCCTATGCTGGTTGAGATAGACCACCAGCTGAAGTTAACCTTAGCATACATTTTCCTAATTTCCTCAAGGCTAGCTCTGAGTATGACCGGTCCTTATTACCCGTCTCCTTATTAAGATGCAGACACAGGACTATGCTAATTTCACCCTACAGCCTACAGAAGTAAAACAACAAAAATAGGCTTCATTAAAAAAGGGTTCATGCATTATTCAAAGAGCAGAAGGCCATAGGAATGGCTGCAGGCCAATTATAGGAACCACTGCAGGAATTCTCCCCAGTCTGCACTTTCTCTTCAAACAAAACCCCTGATATGGATCCACTTAGTATTGTCATCATTAATGTTTCATATAGAGAGTGTATGTTGGGACAGCAGAGGGCTGTTGGAAAGAAGCAGAGTGGAATGGTGTTAATTGAGAGGAAAGACCAAAGGAAGAAAGAGAGAGGGAGAGTGTATTGGCGATTAACATGAAAACTGTTGGAGGTAGCCCCAGGGCGTGAAGGCTGACCTATTTCTGGTAAGCCACGGTTCCTCGTATCAGTCTCTTCAAGCCCACTGTTCACTCATGTTCACGCACACACACACACACACACACACACACACACACACACACACACACACACACACACACACACACACACACACACACATACACAGACAAAACCCCAAAAGAGGTGAAGGTAAGGTCAGACCAAATATGCGAAGCATCTAGCACATACAGTTGATCTTCAAACACTCATAGAGCCACACTTGCATATGTAGCAGGTTGCTGTAGAATTGGAAAATTACCATTTGAATCATTCAACCATTCTTTGATGTATCAGATCTTGTATTCAGTTCAAATAAATTCATTTCCTGTGTCTTGTAAAACAAGTCTCAGTGTTGAATCACTGTTTTGCTGTGTGTCACCTGGCGTAGCTTTCAGTACATGCACTGTGTTGTAAGATGACACAAGGTTGCGTGTAGTGTTGGACGCTGAGCTGAGTGACCCTGACCGAGTCTGACTTCTCCATTCACTATGACTCAGCATCTCACCATGATGCTACTCTGCTCTCTCTCTCTGAACAATGTCTCTGCTATTTGCTCTGTGTGAGTGAACACTATCAAGAAGTTCAAAATGAACCCTTATCTGTGGTGATAATAGAGAGAAAAACATGATGTCATAGCGTCAGCCACTTTATGTATTGTTTCTTGGACACTTTGCTCCAGACACCACCTCGGCCATTTTCCCTTCGGCCTCCTATCCTTCTGACATTCCTTTTCTGTAAATAGCTCTGTTCACATAATCACCTTGGCTTTGTTTGACTACAACACAAGTTCACATAATATAGTCTATTTTCGCAGTGCAGCGCTGAAAGAAATTGAACATATTCAATGGTCCAAATATATCAAGCAGAGAGAAAGTCAAAGATCTCCCATGCTCTATCAATGCCCAGCAGTGGGAGAGTTAAATGCCAGTGGGAGAGTTAAAGGGCAGTGGGAGAGTTAAAGGGCAGTGGGAGAGTTAAAGGGCAGTGAGAGAGTTAAAGGGCAGTGGGAGAGTTAAAGGGCAGTGGGAGAGTTAAACGTCAGTGGGATAGTTAAAGGGCAGTGGGAGAGTTAAACGTCAGTGGGATAGTTAAAGGGCAGTGGGAGAGTTAAAGGGCAGTGGGAGAGTTAAACGTCAGTGGGATAGTTAAAGGGCAGTGGGAGAGTTAAATGCCAGTGGGAGAGTTAATGGGCAGTGAGAGAGTTAAAGGGCAGTGAGAGAGTTAATGGGCAGTGAGAGAGTTAAAGGGCAGTGGGAGAGTTAAAGGGCAGTGGGAGAGTTAAAGGGCAGTGAGAGAGTTAAAGGGCAGTGAGAAAGTTAAAGGGCAGTGAGAGAGTTAAAGGGCAGTGGGAGAGTTAAAGGGCAGTGGGAGAGTTAAAGGGCAGTGCGAGAGTTAAAGGGCAGTGAGAGAGTTAAAGGGCAGTGAGAGAGTTAAAGGGCAGTGGGAGAGTTAAAGGGCAGTGAGAGAGTTAAAGGGCAGTGAGAGAGTTAAAGGGCAGTGGGAGAGTTAAAGGGCAGTGAGAGAGTTAAAGGGATCGTTCCACAAAAAGAGTGCCTTTTGCGTACCTATGATATTTTAAGTAGAAATTGTGCAACAATAAAGGTGCACTATGTAGAAATCGCTCCGCCATTGCATGGTTGCTAAAATTGTAATAGTTTCAGTTTATGTGATAAAACAAGCAATGTATAGTGTAGAGAATCATTGTACCATCTAAATTGCTGTGAAATATATTTTAAATAACCCAAAATATTGTATTTTCAGCAGTTTGAAGCTGGTGTACAAAACAGAAAGCAAGAGATGCAAATACGAAACTTAAGAATGGGAAGCACACAAATAAGCCACATAGAACAGATCTACTGCTTGTTAGACTTGCTTTCAATGAGAATGACAGATCTATAACTTACATTTCTATGTGAAATTGGTCGGGTCGCCAAAAAAGTTACATATTGCAGCTTTAACCCCAACATTTCTCCAAGTTTCACCATCATTGTAAAGCCCTAGTTATTTTGTTACTTTGACAGTTATTTCTGAAGATTTTAAAGTAAAATAAATACATTTTAAAGTAAAATAAACCCTGTCCCTCATATTACGGTCAACTCTGTTACGTGAACTGAACTCTCGTTTTAATATAGTGAAACTATTCCTGTTTAAATGTTTTTCAAAAGAAACATTGAACATCTAATAGTGAAATTATAGTGTAAAAGCAGATACGCTGGTTCTCTGCTTTTTGGCCATTTTCTGGTGATTTGTGGTGGAAAACTGATCGTCAACCTTGTTACCCATAGATAGACGGGCTAGAAATGTTTTAACAACTGTCATTTTTTGGTGAAGCTTGCATTCAATTAATACTATTTTTTGCAAACAACAAGCTTCCATTCCCCCTGTCACAAGGGGATTTATTTCTGTTTTGAGATTAACCCTCTTATGGTCAACCCTGTTACAGTCAACCCTGTTACAGTCAACCCTGTTACAGTCAACCCTGTTACTTTATTTGGCATTTAATAGGCACTAACTATAGTCATTTTTTTATTTAACCTCGAGAAGATGGGAAACCGTGTTTTTAGGAAGTTAAACATGTGCTCTTTACGATAGCTAAAATGATGTGAAATGAACCAAAGAAATTGACCAAGTTACACTTCTCAAAGGGGGCTGAATTGGTTGAACGACCCAAAGGTACTGAGAGAGTTATAAAGGCACCGAGCGAGATAAAGGCAGTGAGAGAGCTGTGGTGTGTCTCATGTATGACCAGTAGCAGCTGGCAGGAAGCCGGTAGTTCAGTCGGTCGGTCAGGGAGGGGGAAGGAGAGGAGGAGAAGGAGGACAGGGGGTGGCCACAGATTAACTGTAGGATGTGCTGCTGCGACGCCAGGCGCAGAGGGCCTGGGACAGGAAGCCGGGGCGGCAGGCCGCTGCGAATCTCCCTATGTAGTTCTATGTGCGAATCACATGCCATACGGAGGCTGCGGTTGCCAGATAGTGGTCAGGAGGCACAGCTGTTGGGGAGAGATGAAGTAACACAGCATACAGGGAAGTGTGGGGCTGGATGTGGCAACAAATGGCTCTCCTCACTTCAACTGCCGCTGACGAACAGCCAGTCATCCTGTCTGTCACAAGATGTATACAAACCAAAACCTGGGTTCGGATGCCACTGAAAACAAGGCATCAAGTTGGGGTTTTGGGTTTGAAATGATGCTTTGTAGTCCGTATGTGTCAAACAGTACCTCTACACTGGTGACAGTCACCTCGGCACTGAAAATACCCATTTCCAGTATGTTCTCTTATTGGCCCTGCAAAAATGATTCCCATAGCTATTTGGAGAGAATGTATGACATTTCTCCTCATAATGAGGTGGGTTCATAGGCGAGGTCATCTCATATAGAACAGGAGCTCTGGTCTTGCTGCAGCCTGCACTGTCTCCTCTTATTACAGAACAGGTCTGTGGAGCAGGACCAGGCCTACTCACTCACTCACTTACCCCAGGGAGGGCAGCACAGGGGTAGGTGGGGACGTCTCACACTCACCGGAGGTCATTCCAACTCCACACACACACACACACACGTACAAACACACTCAGACAGCACCAAGCCTATGACGGACGTGTCATCAGGTGTGTGTCCATACCTCTAATGGCTCCAATGCCCCACGGAGGGGAGAGAGAGGGTCCTATAATGCAAGCCAGCTAATTGGGCCCCATATCTGCTGGTGGGTGGATCCTAATTGACCGAGTAGGGGCTCAGGGGGTTGATCTCTGTCAGGCGACTGTACACTCTTGGGGGCCTAAACATAACCAGATTCCCCCCACCAGGGCTAAGCCTCACCTGGCAAACTGCAAGGTAGATATTCAACTGAAGCAAAGGCCTTTTGTGAATGTTTAACACAGAGTTGGGTTAAAATACATTTGTGTGTTTGTATTTAAGTGTGTGTGTGTGGTGTGTGTGTGTGTGTGTGTGTGTGTGTGTGTGTGTGTGTGTGTGTGTGTGTGTGTGTGTGTGTGTGTGTGTGTGTGTGTGTGTGTGTGCGCGCGCCTCTCAAAACCCAGTTAATTTTTTTTATATATATTTTTGTACCTTTATTTAACTAGACATGTTAGTTAAGAACAAATTCTTATTTACAATGACGGCCTAGGAACAGTGGGTTAACTGCCTTGTTCAGGGGCAGAACGACAGTCTCAATTCTCTTCCAAAGACCCAAAGCTACATTAACTTGAATTAGCCTTTTTGAAATCAGTGTAGCGGAAGCTCAGATTGAGCTAGAAATAGGAAGTCTTGCTCCAGATCTCTCTCCTTCCAGGCAGTTTGGGCCAAACATTTCTGTCCATCGATTAAGTAGGATTATGTGGCCTGCAGCGGGGTTTAGCTACCATGGTCCTGCACTAGAAGGCACTGAGTGTGTGCAGGTTTTTGTTCCAACAGAGCCCCTAATTACCTTGGCTAATTGAGCTGTTAATTGAACTGTTGTCTTAATGAAATATCTCCTGACGCTTCTTTGCTCTCAGTCCCTGGTATCCGAGATGTGTTGCAGTTGTTACTCTGAGGTAGTTCCAAAACAGACACAGCTCATCATCTGGGGATTGATTGCTACATTATTTGATTGAGCTGATTTAGTGTGTCATTAAAATATTTGTTGGTTGTGGTGTTAAGATACACATCAGGCTTTAGGTAAATCTGATTATATTAATCTACTTTCATTGCACAACCTGCCAAATTGTTTTTGCAGGCAGAGTGCACTTCCTCCTCACCCCACTTTCCCGCCCTCTCCTCCTCCTCCTCACTCACCCCCTTGTTGCACACACACACACACACACACACACACACACACACACACACACACACACATACATACATACATACATACATACATACATACATACATACACACACACACACACACACACACACACACACACACACACACACACACACACACACACACACACACACACACACAGACACACACACACACACAATCACACTCCCTCTGCATCCTCCCTACGGGACCCCAGGAGTAGAGTGAGGCCTGGTCAGCTTTGAGCTCGGCATGCTCAGCTGGCACTCTGACTCATCGACCAGTTCCTGGAAAAGGAGAAAGGAAGACACTGTGTGTGTGTGTGTGTGTGTGTGTGTGTGTGTGTGTGTGTGTGTGTGTGTGTGTGTGTGTGTGTGTGTGTGTGTGTGTGTGTGTGTGTGTGTGTGTGTGTGTGTGTGTGTGTGTGTGTGTGTGTCAATGGCGGTTGATTATTTTTGATTATGAGCATGGCCTTATTTCTAATACTGCATACTGGATGACTGTCATTCATATTCCATTCACCCAGTCCAATGTAACATCGATATGTTCAGGCTACTACATGATACTCTAATTGTCCCTGTACCCATCATGAGGTTGCTACATCCTAGCCTATGAATGAAAGTTTACAATGTACTATAGGTGCACAGGTCGAGGTGACAGACATTGACACATTCAATACCACCTTGCACACTCTTGCCTGCATCTAGCTGATCTAGGGTGTAATCATTAGTCCAACATTTGAAAACAAGTGTTTCTATTGGACAAATTCAGGTATGTTTATCCCCGGTTTTGTTCTGTTTGCTTCCGTTTAAGAAAAGTTTTTCAACAGAATCGGCGGAATGAATACATGCTTGATCACACACAAGCACAGTTCACTCTCATAGCAGCCACATACAAACATCATGATCCATTTTATCGTTGGATAATTCCTTCTCGTATCTACGCACTCCCCTCATCTCACCTTTTGCCTTCACTTGTGGACTTCAGTGAACAACACATTAGCTGTCTGTGACCAGGCAAAAACATCTTTCCAAGCCAAACCTTCACATTAAAACAGCTAACCGCTACACGCAGCCTACAACATCTCCACATTAGCTGTCATAGTCAACATAGCTACTATAACTAATGCGTTAGTAAACCCGCTACAATCATGCAGTACAGTGTACAGTCAGAAAGCAGTTTAGCAGTTACGCCGGCGGGCCCCGGTGGCAATAAATTAATAAAACCAAAATCTTACCTTGACTTGGTGTCACACCCTGATCTGTTTCACCTGTTTTTGTGCTTGTCTCCACCCCGTGGTCTTATGGAAAGGTTCCAGACCTTGACTGAACGCCATGACCGAGCGTTGAACACATTGCTGGAGAAATTCCGTGGGTTGTCTGTTAGGCAGCCTACCACGACAGCAACTTCCCAGCCCCTCAGTAACCCGGCTGTTAGCAGCCCTGCCTCCCCAGCCACCCCGATTTCCCTGGAACACCGCTTACCTCCCCCAGAACGCTTCGATGGCGAGTCGGGGACCTGTCGGGCGTTTCTCGCTCAGTGTTCCCTCATCATCGAGCTGCAACCCTCATCCTTCCCCTCGGACCACTCTAAGATAGCGTACCTCATCACGCTGATGTCCGGGAGGGCTCTCACCTGGACTATGGCAGTATGTGATCAACAGTATGCTTCAGTCTGGAGGAGTTTGTGGCGGAGGTGAAGAAAGTTTTCAATGCTCCATTGCCCAGGAGAGAGGCAGCTGAGACTGCCTGGAACGTTGGCAGCTGAGAGTGCCTGGAACCCGGAAGCGCTGTTCGACATGTTCCTGCACTGAATATCGGAGGAAGTAAAGGACGAGCTTGCAGCCCAGGAACTACCAACGAATCTCGACTCGCTCATCGCCTTGACCATTCGGATCGATAGGCGACAACGGGAGCGAAAGAAGGAGAGGAGGTTCGATTTCCACCTCGCCTCTGGGACATCCCGGAAGTCCCCGATGGCACCGTTCCCGAGAGAACCTGAGGTTACCCGAGTTCCCCAGAGAGTCTCTGAAGTCTGCCAATTCACCTCTTCCCTAGCCGATGCAACTAGGCAGAGCTAGGCTGTCCCCAGCAGAATGGCTATACAGGCTTCGCAAAAAGAGTTGTCTGTATTGCAGGACTACTGGTCATTTCATGGCCACCTGTCCACTAAAACCCCAGGCTCACCGGTAGGAGCGAGTACTCTGGTGGGCCATACAGAGAACTTTTCCTCTCCCCTTACTTGCACCCCTTTTCATGCCATCTTGCTGTGGGGGAACCAGTCGAAATCTCTCCTGGTACTCATCGACTCTGGGGCCGATGAGAGCTTTATGGTTCTACCCTTGCGTCCAAGCTGGGCATCCCCACTCAGCCCCTCTCCAATCCCATGGACGTTAGAGCACTGGACAGGCACTCTATAAACCGGGTCACCCACAATACCATCCCCATCAACCTACGTGTGTCAGGGAACCACAGCGAGAAGATCCAATTCCTGCTTATTAAGTCTCCTCAGGTTCCCGTAGCATTGGGATTCTCTTGGCTCCAGCGACACAATCTCAATATTGACTGGTCTGCTGGTGCCATCATGGGCTGGAGCCCGTTCTGCCACGCTTATTGGCTGAAGTCAGCGCAGCCTGCCCCGGGACGTCTTCCTGGGGTCTCGGAAGTTGCCCCGGACCTCTCCGCCTTTCTCGCGGAGTACCAGGACCTCTGGGAGGTGTTCAGTAAGGCCACATCGCTTCCGCCGCACCAACCCTATGACTGCAGGATCGACCTTCTCCCAGGCACCACTCCGCCCCAGGGACAACAGTACTCTCTGTCGGGTCCGGAAACCAAGGCTATGGAGACCTACATTGAGGACTCCCTAGCTACAGGGTTCATCCATCCATCTGCCTCCCCCACCGGCGCAGGGTTCTTCTTTGTGGAGAAGAAGGACAAAACCCTGCGCCCGTTCATCAACTACCGGGGCCTCAACAACATCACGGTGAAGAACCGCTACCCGCAACCACTCATCTCCTCGGCCTTCGAGCCGCTCCTGGGGGCCACCATGTTCTCCAAGCTTGACCTACTGAATGCCTACCACTTGGTATGGCTACAGGAAGGGGATGAGTGGAAGACTGCTTTCAACACGGCCAGAGGTCACAACTAGTATCTGATCATGCCATTTGACCTTACTAACGCCCCTTCTGTGTTCCAGGCTCTGGTGAATGATGTTCTCCACAACAACATCCTCGTTTTCTCCTGCTCCACCCAAGAACATGTGCTCCACGTCAGACAGGTTCTCCAACACCTCCTGGAGAACCAGCTTTTTGTGAAATCAGACAAGTGCGAATTCCATCGCTTAACCATCCCCTTCCTGGGTCACATCATCACTGCAAGGAGTGTACAGATGGATCCCGGGAAGGTGAGAGCAGTGGTGGATTGGCCCCAGCCTATGTCCAGAGTGCAACTGCAACTTTTCCTGGGATTCGCTAACTTTTATTGCCACTTTATCCGGGGTTACAGCACCCTGGCTTCCCCCTGTCTGCACTCACCTCTCCCAAGGTTCCATTAATGTGGTCCCCAGCTGCTGACCAGGCATTCTCCCTCTCATACCGACCGGGATCCAAGAATATCAAGCTGGATGCGCTGCCACGCTGCTATAGCCCCGCGACTACACCCCCGCGACTACACCCCCGGAACCCGAGACCATCCTTCCCACCTCGTGCCTGGTGACGGCACTCAGCTGGGGAATAGGGAAGCATGTTCGTGAGGTGCAGCATTCCCTGACGAATCCTGGGGGGTCTCCCCCATCTGATGGCAACACCCGCCATCTTGACAGTAGTGGTTTTCCAAAGCCGCAAAACACCCGCAAAACACCAGTCTCAACGTTGTGATAACCCTCCTACTCTGTCTGCCGAATTCTTTCTCTTTGCTCTTGTTTTCCTTAATAGGTCAGTGGGCGAAGCCGGGAGAGTGGTCAGCGAAATGGAACACACCTGGGCCCATGTGTGTTCCAGGATAAATACACCTCTTCCCCATTCATTGAGGAGACTCTCTCATTGCAGACATACTATTGGATTTTTGTGGCTGTTTTTGTTTGTTTGCTTTGGTACTTTTCAAGACCCCTCATTATCACATCGATGCACGCAACCACTCACTTACACTAATGACTACATACACCATTGTTTATTGTATATAGGTTACTTAAGTTATTAAATATATTTTTGTTATTCCTTATCTCTATGTTGTTTCCCTTTTTGTTACGGGCTTCGAGCCGGTTCGTAACAACGTCAACAGTGAAGAGGCGACTCCGGGATGCTGGCCTTCTAGGCAGAGTTGCAAAGGAAAATCCATGTCTTAGACTGAACAATAAAAATAAAAGATTAAGCTGGGAAAAAGAACACAGACACTGGACAGAGGAACTCTGCCTAGAAGGCCAGCATCCCGGAGTTGCCTCTTCACTGTTGACATTGAGACTGGTGTGTTGTGGGTACTATTTAATGAAGCTGCCAGTTGAGGACTTGTGAGGCATCTGTTTCTCAAGCTGGACACTCTAATGTACTTGTCCTCTTGCTCAGTTGTGCACCGAGGCCTCCCACTCCTCTTTCTATTCTGGTTAGAGCCAGTTTGTGCTGTTCTGTGAAGGGAGTAGTACACAGTGTTGTACGAGATCTTCAGTTTCTTGGCAATTTCTCGCATAGAATAGCTTTAATTTCTCAGAACAAGAATAGACTGACAAGTTTTAGAAGAAAGATCTTTGTTTCTGGCCATTTTGAGCCTGTAATCAAACCCACAAATGCTGATGCTCCAGATGCTCAACTAGTCTAAAGAAGGCCAATTGTATTGCTTCTTTAACCAGGACAACAGTTTTCAGCTGTGCTAATGCAATAGTCTGGGTAGCCATTTTATTTGCTGTTCAGGAGTCTTATGGCTTGGGGGTAGAAGCTATTTAGGAGCCTCTTGGACCTAGACTTGGCACTCTGGTACCACTTGCTGTCTTCCACTTGCTGTTTTTCGGTCCTTCCTCTGACACCGCCTGGTATAGAGGTCCTGGATGGCAGAAAGCTTGGCTTGGTGATGTGCTGCCTTGCGGTCAAAGGCAGAGCAGTTGCCATACCAGGCAGTGATGCAACCCGTCAGGATGCCCTCGATGGTGCAGCTGTAAAATCTTTTGAGGATCTGAGTTTAGGCCTTTAGTATAGCCGCTTTTTCATAACATTTTAGTTTAAGTAGGTCTAACATGATGATATTATAAAAACAAAGTGCATATTTTTCTCTAATAACCATATAATAAAAACATTGCAACTCACCATGTCACTGAATCAGTGGGAGCCCTGAGCTTGTTTCCCAGCAACAAGACGGTCCCATCTAGGTGTGATGGGAGACAGTGACACTGTTCCTCAAGTCCAGCCTACACCGTAATTTTGTTTTTGTTGCCGTCAATGCGGAAAACCCCGCTACGCAAAGACAGGCTGTTGGAAATGGAAGTAATGTTTTCAGTGCTTTGTGGCTATCTCAGGATATTCAGCCTTGATTTTAATCCAGAAGGTCAGCAGAGATGAAGTTATCTCAAACACACTTTTAAGGCCACCGTCATTTGCAACCTCAAGGAGTTGATCTTCTTCCTGCACGGACATGGACGATTCACCTGGGACATTCACAAATGGGTCACGGATCTATTCCTTCACACTCCGTGGGTCTTTGGCAGTTGGGAAGTAACGCTCGAATTCCATTGACAGCGAAGCTAGGTGCTCATGCACCAGCTGGGAGAAAGACGGCCCAGTCTCAGACTCTCCAAAAATCCTGTTAATGTTTGGAACATGTCAAATATGCCCCTGTCCACTAATCGTCCCCACAGTTCCAGTTTGGCTTTGAATGCAGCCATTTTATTTGCCAACTTAAAGACGGTTGTCATTCTCCCCTGGAGTGACAGATTGAGATCGTTGAGCAGGTTAACTATGTCGCACAGGTAAGCAAGTTTTACGAGCCATTCCTCGTCATTAAAATGTGCTGCCAGTGGTGACTTTTTATCTGAAAGAAATCTCTGCAGCAGCTCTCGTAACTCAAACACTCTGGCAAGCGATCTCCCCTTGGAAAGCCATCTGACTTCTATGTATAAGAGAAGGCATTTGTGCTCTGCGTCCATTTCCTCACAAAGCTGCACAAACAGACGTGAGTGCTTTGATGTGATTAATAACGTTAATAACATCATTCAATATGACGCTAAATTTAGGTGACATTTTTCTGCTAGACAGCATTTCTCTGTGAATGACATTCAGGCGCAACCTCTTTAACCTGGGTAGTGAAATCAGACAGCCGTCCACTCATGGCAGCAGCCCCATCCGTGCGTATGCCCACACAGAATGACCAATCCAATTTTCCTGACATGTAATCATCCAAAGACTTGAATAGTTCTGTGACCACTGTGTTAGCCGGCAGGAACAGCGCACACAACACATCCTCATGCACATCATCCTGAAATATATAGTATCGCACATAAACAAGCACTATTGCCTTGTTGTTGACATCGGTAGATTCGTCAACCTGGATTGCATACCACGGTGACTCGTTAAACCTCTCTAACAATTGTGCCTCAACATCCTCCACTATTTCATCAATTAGCCTAGTGAAAGTGGTAGCTGAAAGAGGAACCTGTGCTAAATTTTTAGCTGCAGCCTCTCCTAAGAGTTCACGGCAAATGTCCTTAGCAGCAGGTAGAATCAACTCCTCGCCAATAGTGAAAGGCTTCTTGACCTTAGCAATACGGCTAGCCACTAAGTATGACGCTCTCAGTGCAGCCACGTTTGTTGATGCGGTGGCTTTCAAGACTTGCTTCTGTCCTTCTTGTTCACGTTTTATTCGGTCAAAGAATTCATCAGGTTTGTCTTTAAATGCAGGGTGCTTGGATTTGATGTGCCGAAGCAGTTTTGAGGGCTTCATTGCCTCATTAGTTAGATCTCCACATACTACGCACAGGGGGCTTGGAGCATGCAAGTCACCTGTCGCAATAAAGCCATATTTTAGGTAGGATTCATCATATTTTCTATTGAATGAGGCTTTCTTTTTTTTGCAGTCTCGGGCTCTGCTGTCTCTGCATTATAGACATCGTCATTTGGGCCTTTTATCTCCCTTACCCCTTCAATGAAGCTCTCCAGTGACGTTTGTTTTTATTCATGTCAGCTAACGTAGCTAGCTAGTGCAAAGTTGGCGGGCAACACAGCTCACACAGACAGTGATGAACTCGTGGCGTGCGCATTACTCAAGTTCAAAATCTGTAAACTGTTGTGGGTGTGACAGAGATATTAGAGTGGTGAGAAAAGGACCAACAGACTGCACCATGTTCAATGTAATTACTCCACAAATAACCTATAATTATTATTTTATTTTACAGATGTAAAAATATATATATATATATATATATATATATATATATATGTATCCTTTCCGTGCGGCCCGGTAGCGAATGTGCCGCGGACCGGTACTGGTAGTTGGGGACTGCTGGTCTAGCTAACTACATTTTCAGATATTACACGTTTCTAATTTTAACAGAAAGTTGTTTTCATTTCAAGTTAAAGTGTACTGTTAGCTAGCTAGGTAATGTTAATTGGCTGGCTCGCTAGCTAATGTTACGTATACGATCTAATTCTCAGAGCCATTTGTTTTGATAGTTATAGCCTAATGTTAGCTAGCTAACATTGAACCTGTTTGGTTATCTTTCTGCAGATTCATGCAGGGTAGTAATGTCATGAGTTGGGATTATGTTTCATTGTTTAACTAGCTAGCTAGCTACATGTCTTAACAAAAGACTCCACTATGCAAGTAACCATTTCAATAGAATGTCACTGTGTCACATGTTTTGCCGTGTTGAAGGGAGGACCAATACGCAGCAGGAATGTGGATGCTCATCTTTTAATTAGATATAATGAAGCATGCACAAAAAACAAGAAAACAAGAACGACGAAGGACAGTTTCACAGGCTAAAGCAACCATACTTAGCAGTGCAAAATGTAACTACCCACAAATGACAAACCAAACACACACCGACTTATAGGACTCCCAATCAGAGGCAACTAGAAACACCTGCCTCCAATTGAGAGTCCAGCACCCAAACCTACACATAGAAAAACTAACCTAGAACATACTAATTCAGAAACATACACCCAAAACCCAGGAACACATAAATAACACACCCCTCTAAACCACACACAAAAAAAAACCACCATACAAAACAAACATACCTCTGCCACGCCCTGACCAAATATAATACAAATAATACCTAAATACTGGTCAGGACGTGACACACTGTTGATAGACGTAGCTGGTAAATTTGCTCTGGCTGTCTATTCCAATTTCAGAGCACTCTTGTCTGAGAGTGCCAGAGCGTGGAATAACTGACAAATTTACGAACGCTCAACACCAGTTGAATATGGCCAGTGTCAGTAAACGTTGGCAAAAAACTTAACATTTGCAAGCAGCACAGTTGCCGTCACCAACGCTCTGGATAACATAAAAACAGCCTAACCAGCTCTGCTAGGGTGAGTAAAATGGTCAGTGAGCTGTTCTCTCATTTTTGTCTGGAAGTAGCTAGCCAGCTAGCCAACGTTAGCCAGTTAGCTTGGGTGCTTGACTGCTGTTGTTAGGACAGAACGCTCGGATCAAGCCTTAAAGAGATGGGTGGGGCTAAATCTTAAGAGGGTGTGAACGATGCTGAATGGGTGTAGACAAAGAAGAGCTCTCCAGTAGGTACTTACCAAAAAATTCAAAGGCCATTTTCTCAAAAGTGAGATTACAAGTGTATCAACTTTCAAAGCAGAATTACTTTCCCAATGTTCCTCAAATGCAGTGTATGATATAGCAAATTTTGCTACATAAGACCTAATCAAGGCAGTCGGTCACTATACATCCTGTGTTCACTGTAAAAGCGTGCTGGAAGTTGCACTAAATACTCATAACGTTCAAGTTTCCACTCACAGGACCCAAAATGTGATCAGTGCCCCCAAAAATTACAGGAAACATTGGTTGTATTCTAAAAATGATAACTTTTTCAATGTTTCACAATTTTTATTTTTATGAAATTCAGTGAAGAGGATGGTCCTCCCCTTCCTCCTCTGAGTAGCCTCCACTGGTGTGTGTGTGTGTGTGTGTGTGTGTGTGTGTGTGTGTGTGTGTGTGTGTGTGTGTGTGTGTGTGTGTGTGTTGAGGAGGAGGGTGTGGGAAGATGCTAACTTTATCATCTGCTCTAAGGGGCCGTGGCAGATGGTGCTCCTGGGCGTTTGCGACAGCGTTGTTTCCCTCTAGCAGGCTGGGGAGGAAATGAAAGACGGGCTTTGTCACCGCCGCAGCAGAAAGAGTGTCGACAAGTATGTGATGAACTAAGACCAGTGGCATGAAGAAGGAGGGACTGGAAGGAGGGAGTGAAGGGAGGAGGAGTAAAGGAAGGAGGGAGGTGGGGGGGTCATGAAATTCTCATGTTGCTCCTGAGAATGATTCATTTTGTATCGCAATAGTTAACCAGGATTGAGTGTTTTTTTTCAGCTGGGACAGATTAACTTTGGAGATACCGCCCAACACTGAAGGTTCTGCCAACTGTTGTATAAGGTTCCCGTTGGGTTTGGTCCCCATTTGGTTATGTTTCACAAAACCTAATTGTTGTGAGAGGATATATGTTGCTATGACTCCAGCATCTGTGTGTGTGTGTGTGTGTGTGTGTGTGTGTGTGTGTGTGTGTGTGTGTGTGTGTGTGTGTGTGTGTGTGTGTGTGTGTGTGTGTGTGTGTGTGTGTGCGTGTGCGTGTGTGTGTGGGAGTGAAGGGTCAGG
The DNA here is from genome assembly GCF_901001165.1 of Salmo trutta. Taxonomy (NCBI): domain Eukaryota; kingdom Metazoa; phylum Chordata; class Actinopteri; order Salmoniformes; family Salmonidae; genus Salmo; species Salmo trutta. The sequence goes on along the minus strand of NC_042981.1, from coordinate 38,600,221 downwards.
TTATTGAGCATGGTTAGAGAACTCGGTCCCCATGGGGATTCTTAATGGACTACTATTATAAAGGTTTCCATGGCAGCCGTACATCTGCACCAACCGAACCAGAAAACGTTACACAGTCAGTAAAAAGCTACGCTTCTGACTCTGTAAGCTCTCACATGTACTAGATTTGATCATTTGGAGAAAATGGAATACAACTCAAATCTCTTACAGTGGGGGGAAAAAAGTATTTGATCCCCTGCTGATTTTGTACGTTTTCCCACTTACAAAGAAATGATCAGTCTATAATTTTAATAGTAGGTTTATTTGAACAGTGAGAGACAGAATAACAACAAAAAAATCCAGAAACACGCATGTCAAAAATGTTATGAAATGATTTGCATTTTAATGAGGGAAATAAGTATTTGACCCCTCTGCAAAACATGACTTAGTACTTGGTGGCAAAACCCTTGTTGGCAATCGCAGAGGTCAGATCTTTCTTGTAGTTGGCCACCAGGTTTGCACACATCTCAGGAGGGATTTTGTCCCACTCCTCTTTGCAGATCTTCTCCAAGTCATTAAGGTTTTGAGGCTGACGTTTGTCAACTCGAACCTTCAGCTCCCTCCACAGATTTTCTATGGGATTATGGTCTGGAGACTGGCTAGGCCACTCCAGGACCTTAATGTGCTTCTTCTTGAGCCACTCCTTTGTTGCCTTGGCCGTGTGTTTTGGGTCATTGTCATGCTGGAATACCCATCCACGACCCATTTTCAATGCCCTGGCTGAGGGAAGGAGGTTCTCACCCAAGATTTGACGGTACATGGCCCATCCATCGTCCCTTTGATGCGGTGAAGTTGTCCTGTCCCCTTAGCAGAAAAATACCCCCAAAGCATAATGTTTCCACCTCCATGTTTGACAGTGGAGATGGTGTTCTTGGGGTCATAGGCAGCATTCCTCCTCCTCCAAACACGGCGAGTTGAGTTGATGTCAAAGAGCTCCATTTTGGTCTCATCTGACCACAACACTTTCACCAGTTGTCCTCTGAGTCGTTCAGATGTTCATTGGCAAACTTCAGACGGGCATGTATATGTATTCTTGAGCAGGGGGACCTTGCGGGCACTGCAGGATTTCAGTCCTTCACGGCGTAGGGTGTTACCAATTGTTTTCTTGGTGATTATGGTCCCAGCTGCCTTGAGATCATTGACAACATCCTCCCGTGTAGTTCTGGGCTGATTCCTCACCGTTCTCATGATCATTGCAACTCCACGAGGTGAGATCTTGCATGGAGCCCCAGGCCGAGGGATATTGACAGTTCTTTTGCGTTTCTTCCATTTGCGAATAATCGCACCAAATGTTGTCACCTTCTCACCAAGCTGCTTGACGATGGTCTTGTAGCCCATTCCAGTCTTGTGTAGGTCTACAATCTTGTCCCTGACATCCTTGGAGAGCTCTTTGGTCTTGGCCATGGTGGAGAGTTTGGAATCTGATTGATTGCTTCTGTGGACAGGAGTCTTTTTTACAGGTGACAAGCTGCGGTTAGGAGCACTCCCTTTAAGAGTGTGCTCCTAATCTCAGCTCGTTACCTGTATGAAAGACACCTGGGAGCCAGAAATCTTTCTGATTGAGAGGGGGTCAAATACTTATTTCCCTCATTTAGATGCAAATCAATTTATAACATTTTTGACATGCGTTTTTCTGGATATTTTTGTTGTTATTCTGTCTCTCACTGTTCAAATAAACCTACCATTAAAATGATAGACTGATCCTTTCTTTGTCATTGGGCAAATGTACAAAATCAGCAGGGGATCAAATACTTTTTTCCCCCACTGTATTTCTTATTGGTACCTAGGTACCATTGTTGACATAGCGTCATATGATTGGCATATACTTGACAGGGCTTTGCCTGTCTCAATAAAACAGATAAAGAAAACAGAATCACAGACGTGCTTCCAGTGTATCCCGATGGTGGATGACAAACTGTGAGATCAACAGATCTCTGTCTACTAGGCAGATCCTCGCCTCTCCTTTCATCCTCTACCGAGATGTGTGTTCCAGTGGGAAGACAGCACCATATGCCTCTGAGGGTTCTGTGGGTGTTAGACTAATAAATCATAGGGTGTGTTTTGAGGAATGCTGGTCCTGAGAGCTAACCTCTAGGCTAACCGCTAACTCTGTGGAGCTGGTCCCGACAGCTAACTGCTAGGCTAGCTAACCACTAACTCTGGGGGTAGCTGGGTCCAAAAATCAGGAAACCCTGGACCACTGTGAACCAACTGCCACTGTACTGTATCTGAACCAAACCAGTGATTTAGAACTTCCCTCTTCTCGATACACTATACAGAGAAGTTACTAAGAAGGCCCAGTCAGATGTTGTATATCAACTGAATTATCAGTAAAGAGGAAGACAGGCAGTTGTGTGGTGTGATACTGCACGTCCACACACAACTGTTGTATTTTATCAACACTAGAGAGTACACTGTTTATGGTAGATAGGACCCCAACTGTAACTCATTTTGGTTCTGTTTTTCCTCCTACCGCTGTAGGATCTTAATTTGATCACTGCAATGCAGGAAATGTAAAACTTGTAGTGTATTTGAGGTTTTAAAAGGCTTCTGAAGTTTGTAATTTCCACTTTGATTTTCCCTTATGAAAAAATGGATCAACTCCTCCAAAAATGGCAATTAATTAATTATAATTCACATAATAAATCACATTTCCTGTTGCTGCAGGATAATTTTCCTGATGTAGCAAACTGGCTCAAATGAAGATCCTACACCTGCAGGTGGTGTTACAGATAGGGATGTGTCAAAATGTTAACATATTTCATGTTATGTGTAGAGATTTATTGAACTGAGTAATATTTCATTGCACTTCAAAAATGTCCTTGTCAGGAAAAGCAAATGCATAATGTTATGGCTTGATATCAGTTGTAACCTCTCATGTTAGGGCATTAGGGTCCATGTACTTGCATTCTTCACTCATAATGTAAACAGAGTCATTTGGCAGAGGCTAGCAGTGCACTCCTCTGGAACATATTAAGCATGTCATAATATGGCACCCAAAAAGGTGTGTGTGTGTGTGTGTGCGTGTGTGTGTGTGTATGTGTGTGTGTGTGTGTAGCTATATTTCCATCCATTTGCATCCAAACATAGAAAAACATTTTCATCAAACAGACTTTTTAGCAGATAAAATGCTGTGGAAGAGGGGGGGAGAGAGAGAGGAAGAGGGGGTGGAAGAGAGAGAGAGAGAGAGAGAGAGAGAGAGAGAGAGAGAGAGAGAGAGAGAGAGAGAGAGAGAGAGAGAGAGAGAGAGAGAGAGAGAGAGAGAGAGAGAACTTTGTGTTAGATGGAATGTAAGGTAATTGGAAGTTAAAGCCTGGTCCACAAATGTCTCCAATGTTTATTTTTTAGGTAAATGTTATAGAAGGTTCCAGATAGGTTCCAGGAAGTACAGCGACGAGATCAACAGGAAAGGCAACGAAGGAAGCACGAGAGGCATTCCCCCCCAAAAAAATTGGGGGGGGGGGGCACATGGGAAGTTTGGTAGAGTCAGGGTGGAGACCTGAGCCAACTCCCGTGTTTACTGTGGGGAGCAAGTGACGGGGCAGGCACCGTGTTGTGCGGTGATGCGCACTGTATCATCAGGGCGCATTCACAGGCCGGTGCGATCTGTGCCCGCACCGATCTGTGCCCGCACCCTGCAGTTGTCGAGCTGAGTTGAGCATCCAGCCAGGGCGGGTTGTGCAAGCCATACGCTCCAGACCTCCGGTGCGCATCCGCGGCCCAGTACGTCCTGTGCCTGCTCCTCGCACTCTCCCTCCAGTGCGCCTCTATAGTCCAGTACGTCCTGTGCCTGCTCCTCGCACTCTCCTTTCAGTGCGCATCCATAGCCCGGTACAGCCAGTGCCTGCTGTGAGCACTCAGCCCTTAGTGCGTCTCCCCAGTCCGGTGAGACCCATTCCTGCTCCTCGCACTCTCCCTCCAGTGCGCCTCCATAGCCCAGTACGTCCTGTGCCTGCTCCCCGCACTCAACCTAAGGTGCGTGTTACCAGTCTGGTGCCACCTATGCCAATCCCACGCATCGGACCTCCAGTGCGCATCCCTAGTCCGGAGCCTCCAGCGACGCTCCTCAGCCCGGAGCCTCCAGCGACGCTCCTCAGCCCGGAGCCTCCAGCGACGCTCGTCAGCCCGGAGCCTCCAGCGACGCTCGTCAGCCCGGAGCCTCCAGGGACGCTCGTCAGCCCGGAGCCTCCAGCGACGCTCCTCAGCCCGGAGCCTCCAGCGACGCTCCTCAGCCCGGAGCCTCCAGCGACGCTCCTCAGCCCGGAGCCTCCAGCGACGCTCCTCAGCCCGGAGCCTCCAGCGATGCTCCCCAGTCAGGAGCCCTCAGTGGCGGTCTCCAGCCAAGAGCCCTCAGCGGCGGTCTGCAACCAAGAGCCCTCAGCGGCGGTCTGCAACCCAGAGCCTTCTGCGGCGGTCTGCAACCCAGAGCCTTCAGCGGTGGTCTGCAACCCAGAGCCTTCAGCGGAGGTCTGCAAACGAGAGCCTTCAGCGGCGGTCTGCAATCCAGAGCCTTCAGCGGCGGTCTGCAGCCCAGAGCCTTCAGCGGCGGTCTGCAGCCCAGAGTCTTCTACGACGGTCTGCAGCCCAGTGTCTTCAGCGGCGGTTGGCGGTCCGATGATCCATGGTCTGGTTCCTCCGGACATACAGAAGCGGGGGGATCAGCGGGCGGTGGGGGTACTACACCCGGAACCAGAGCCGCCGTCATAGACATTAGTCACCTACCCTACCCTCCCTTTGTGTTTTGTGGTTGTTTTTTTGTTTTTTTTGTTTTTTTGCATCCGGAGTCTGCACCTTTGGGGGGGGGGATACTGTCACGTCCTGACCCTAGTAAGATGTCATTTTCTATAGTAGGGCAGGGCGTGACAGGGGGGTGTTTTGGGTTTGTTCTATGTTTTCTATTTCTATGTTTAAGTTCTATCTTTTCTATTTCTATGTTGGGATTGTTTGGAGTTGATCTCTAATTGGAGGCAGCTGATCCTCATTGCCTCTGATTAGAGATCATATTTAAGTAGGGGTTTTTCTCATTGTTGTTTGTGGGTTATTATCTTTTGAGTAGTGTGTTTTGCAGTCTCTGCGTCACGGTTTGTTGTTTTTTTTTCAAGTTATTTATGTATTACATTTAGTTTCACAGTCCAATAAATATGTGGAACTATGAACACGCTGCATTTTGATCCGCTCATTTAAACAACCGTGACACCCATGTATCACGGATCCCTCCGGAACTTTCAATACGCACACCTGGCCCCTATTCCCAGTGATTAATAATTGTGTAAGTGTGCCCTTGGTTTACCAGTGTCCTGTCGATTATTGGTACAATGTTTTGTTGGTCGGTGAGGACCTGTGCTGTGTTTTGGCTTTCGTGCCACTTGTATTGTGCTGTGTAATCAGACAAGACAATCCAGGGTTGATGATAATAAATCCCGTTCAGTGAAGCCTAGAAAGCCGTTGACGTAGACCTCTGGAACTGGTGAACAGAATGAGCAGCAGTACCGGGTGGATCCGTGACACCATGTACAACTTCCAAGACAACCACCCAAGAACACAGCCAGTGTTCCAAGACCAGACAAGGCCGAGATTGTAGCTGCACACCCATCCCCTTACCACTGTAGATCAAAGCCATTTTGGGTTGACTACCATTTTATTTGGGTATTTTTATTCTTCAGAAATGTGTTGGGTACTCTTTGTTCGCAGGACTTTATCCTGCTAACTGATCCAAATGTCCGAACTGAATTTGGTAAAAGGGCTTTTATGTACTCTGCGCCATCGGCTTGGAACGCCTTACAAAATAGTTTTAAACTGGAAGAACTTGTCCCGATTGGTGTTATTAAATCATTGATGAAGGATTTTGAAGCTGATTCCTTGACCTGTCAATGTTTTTAATTTGCTGTTTTATGATTTTGTTTTACTCCTGCGATTTCTATGGTTTTTACAAGATTACTTGTAGTTGTCACGTTCATCGTATAGAAAGGAGACCAAAGCGCAGCGTCGGTATCGTTCCACATCTTTTATTTTAATGTGAAACTTTGCAAAACAAACAATACACTACAAACAAAACACAAACCGTGACAAAAGAGGTGCAACATGCACTAACTCAAAATAATCTCCCACAAACACAGGTGGGAAAAACAACTACTTAAATATGATCCCCAATTAGAGACAACGATGACCAGCTGCCTCTAATTGGGGATCATACAAAAATCCCAACATAGAAAAAAGAAACTAGAACCAAAACAACATAGAACTAGATAAACCCCCCCAGTCACGCCCTGACCTACTCTACCATAGGAAATAAGAGCTCTCTATGGTCAGGACATGACAGTAGTGTTTCATGTTGTCTGTCTGTAATTGTGTAATGACTTGGTGCTGCCTATCTTGGCCAGGACGCTCTTGAACAAGATATTTCAAATCTCAATAAGCCCTTCCTGGTTAAATAGAGGTTAAATAAAAATACATTTAAAAAATGTAAAAAGGACAAAATGAACGTTCCCACTCTGGTGCCGACAACCCATTGAGAGTTCCTGCTCCCTAATCACATCCATGACACAGATGGTATCAATTCAATGGAATCAATTCACAAGAGACTTGGTAATAAAATATTGCCTTTTGTAAAGCTTGAAGCTGTCTTTTTTCCATACATTAGACACATACACGACTGTTGCTACAGCACCACTACCTATGCTACTCAGGATTTTGAGGGATCCTGAGTGATGTAGCAGTCTAAGGCACTGCATCGTAGTGCTAGAGACATCACCACAGACCAGGGTTCAATCCCAGGCTGTATCAAAACCGGCCGTGATTGGGAGTCCCATAGGGCGGTGCAGAATTCAAATCAAATCAAATTGTATTTGTCACATACACATTTAGCAGATGCTATTGTGCGTGTAGCGAAATGCTTGTGTTTCTAGCTCCAACCATGCAGTAATATCTAACAATTCACAACAATACACACAAACCTAAAAGTTAAAGAATGGAATTAAGGAATATATAAATATTAGGATGAACAATGTCGGAGTGGCGTTGACTAAAATACAGTAGAACAGAATACAGTATATACATATGAGATGAGTAAAGCAAAAATATGTAAACATTATTAAAGTGACTAGTGTTCCATAATTAAAGTGGCCAGTGATTTCAAGTCTATGTATATAGGGCAGCGTTGTTAGGGGAGGGTTTGGCCGGGGTAGGCCATCATTGTAAATAAGAATTTGATCTTAACAGACTTGACTAGTTAAATAAAAGTTAAACATCTACCTCTAACTTCATTCTACTACAATGTACCCACCCAACCTACTGTAAGCATTATTACTATATATTTTACTTTTCAAATCCAGTCACTTTATCCTACCAACCACCATCTAGCTAGCCCATGTTACTGTACTGCATTGATACTGTAGAAAATCCCCACTGAACCCTCTCTCTGACCCTGGGAGTTAGGGAGACTTTGTGACTCTCTCTCTGGGACTTTCTCAGAAGGCTCCCTAGTAACCTCCCTAACAACGGAGGTGTGAATTGCCCTCTACTGCAAGACAATAGTCAGACTCTGGTCGGGGATGGTAACCTACTTGATGCAGCCTGAGAATCTCCAAGGGTCAGAGAGAGGGTTCAGAAGGGATTTTCTACAGATACTGGTCAATATATTATTATGTATTTCATCTGTGAAATAAAACTCATATACATGTTCTTCATTCCTCAATTGGAAATGTATGAAAAGTTTACAAAGTATTATTCTCCTCCAGACAATTCAAAGTTATTATATTGTTTTTGGCCCTGTTATACATCCATAGCACAGATGTCAATGGGGATTTGTCAATGCTATATGTTAAATGTATAGTAAGGCCTATTTGATCTTGTACACATTAGCAGCTAAAAGTGCAATTGCGGTAAACAAACAAAAAATTCATGAATGAGAAAAGGAGATTTAGAAAAGGAGGGGAAAGGTGATGAGCTATCGGTGGAGGGTTGTTCAAAGGATTCTGAAGGCGCCATCTGCCTCCTTGAATCCAACGTAGACACCGGTGGGTGAAGGGTACTTGTTGCGGATGGATCTGATGACGCAACTGGGTAACACTCGTCTCTGACCACCAGAGGTGGGACCAAGTCTCTATTATTCGAGTCACAAGCAAGGTTTGAGTCTCAAGTTGAGTCCCCAAGTAAAACAGGTCAAGACTCAAGTCAAGTCCAAGTCCTGCATTCTAAGAGCAAGTCAAGTCGAGTCACAAGTTTCCAAGTCAAGTCTCAAGTCAAGTAAAATCAAAATCTATACATGCATGACTTGTTCAACTACAAATCTTTGTCTATTTATTGAGGCTACCAGACAGCTCTTTTCATTATTTTGTCTAAAATAGATTTTGATTAGCCTATATAATTGTAAAATAGGGACCTTGTATCAGTCGTAAAGGCATGAAATTAGCAGAAGGCAAGGCAGGTTGACGTGCTGTCACGCCCTGACCTTAGAGATCCTTTTATGTCTCTATTTTGGTTGGTCAGGGCGTGAGTTGGGGTGGGCATTCTATGTCCTTTTTTCTATGTTTGGTATTTATTTGTTTCGGCCGGGTATGGCTCTCAATCAGGGACAGCTGTATATCATTGTTGCTGATTGGGAGCCATACTTAGGCAGCCTGTTTTCCTTTGGGTTTTGTGGGTAGTTAATTTCTGTTTAGTTATACCTGACAGAACTGTTTGGATGTCATTTTCTTGTTTTGTTCAAAGTGTCTCGATTACCATTAAATATGAGCACTCAACATGCTGCGCCTTGGTCTACTTCTTCAGACAGCCGTTACACGTGCTCAGAGTTTATTTATTTACAGGTCTTGGTCTTGGTGATCCAATGGTAAAAGCGCCATATCAGGCAAAATATACATGTAGATTTACCAAATATACACAGCCAATTGCCCAAAAGAAATAGCCTCTGTATGAGGCTGAACCTGTCCTATCTGATCGGACACAGGTAGAGGGAAAGACTGCAAAGCCTCCCCTTGAGAAAACCCAGGAACTCAAACATAATATAAACACTTCACCCCCAGGACCACACAATTATCCAATTGGCATTTACAACCAATAAAATGGTTCTACAATGTAAAAGGCAATTTCCACATCCATTGTTACATTGGTACATTCGTCTTAATCAGACCGTATTAATGATATTTCAACACCATGCATACATGTACATGGAATAATACTTTTCTCTTATTCAATGTTCTGACTCCAAGGCGTGAAGTGCAGACCACGTAGATTATTTCTATGGGCACTGAGGTGCGAGTGCACTCCTGTTAAGCACAACAAAAATTACACATAAGACACAGACACACGGAACTCTGACATAACCCCGGAAATATGAACAAAGGAAACCATACATTTTAAAGCAATAAACATAACTTTTACCTCATAAGTCTTACGAACGTTGTGCATTATAAACATCGCGCCCACTCAGAACAGGGTAACAAATGGTTGGCTAAATGGAAATGTGTCGTAGGCCTATCGAACATGAACCAGAAATGTCTACGTTTTGCAATAAACAGTACGGGGATGGAATGATGAAACGCTAGCAATTATTGTGGTATTAGATGGAACATAGATTTACCACATAGGGCCTATGCATTTAAACACGTGAAAGCAACAGCAAACATTTCAACAAGGGAGAAAAAAAAGCACCTTCCAATGGCGGGAGTTCCAATGGAGAGCGCATGCGAAGAGCTGTGCTTATGGCGCTTCTTCACCACAGTAATAATTCATTTTAACAACAAATTCCAAATGTAAGCTTCAAGTAAATTATACATTTTAAGCAATTGTTACATACCAAAAGACCAGTAGGCCTATGCTAGTAATTGTTGACCCATTGATGGTGAGCTTGCAAAATAAACACAGTTAATATTCTTGATCACCAACTCATTTTTGGAGCTGCATATTTAATTATTATGGCAATCCTCTCTTCCTACAACTTGATATTTGCGCTGCACCCGATCCTATAGCTGTACAGCAAATCGGCAATCTGTTCGCTAACTCACCCGACTTGTGTTGATTGACAGTTTGCTGGTCCAATCAGAGTGCCGAGTGTGCGTTTCACTAGCCAATCTGTTGCAGGTTATTTTGCAAGGGCGATGCTGCGGCTACTGTCTCTGGCTTGAGTCAGACTCGAGTCCAAGTCATGTGACTCGAGTCTACAACTCTGCTGGCCACGTCCAAGTTGTTCGCCTTTCAATCCCCATTCCAAGACCACTCTGGAAGCTACAAGTCTATATTATCTAGAAAATAAAAACAAAAAACATGTCAGCTCGCACACAGCGAGCTGCCAATATATATACAAAAAAATTCCAATATAAAGCAGAATGACACCAGGTAGGTCTACTGATGAACATATGGGTGACTGATGACATATATGACACAGCCTATGAATACCGTAAGGCTGGGAAGTCTTTTTATCACACACAAACTACTGTTACTTAGTTTATTGACAGCAGGCCATTAGGTCTCTCTGGCCTAGGTCTTTTCTTCCAGTTTATTTTTAGCACATGGAAAAAAGTTTCTACAACTGCTGGGTTTATTAGGCCTGGAAATTCATTGTCACTGGTTATACAGAGTAGGGTGGGCTCGCGGGTCAACGTTGTCTCGTTGCCGGACAATTCTAGATTTCCCAAGGCTGGCATAAGCAGGTCCCACTCTACGCAGCAAAGACACTTGTCTTCAGTGGGCATCGTTTGACATTGCCCACAGGTACACCACCAGTTCCCAGATGTCTTGAGTCAGGCCTCAGCTGCTGGTTGAATTCAGTGCATTCGGAAAGTATTCACAACCCTTGACTTTTTCCACATTGTTTTACGTTACAGCCTTATTTAAAATTGATTGAATTGTTTTTTTTTCTCATCAATCTACACACCATCTCCCATAACGACAAAGCAAAAACAGGTTTTTAGAAATGTTTGCAAATGTATTACAAATAAAACTGAAATGTCACATTTACATAAGTATTCAGACCCTTTACTCAGTACTTTGTTGAAGCACCTTTGGCAGCGATTACAGTCTCGAGTCTTCTTGGGTATGACGCTACGAGCTTGGCACACCTGTATTTGGGGAGATTCTCCCATTCTTCTCTGCAGATCCTCTCAAGCTCTGTCAAGTTGGATGGGGAGCGCCGCTGCACAGTTATTTTCAGGTCTTTCCAGAGATGTCCGATAGGGTTCAAGTCCGGGCTCTGGCTGGGCCACTCAAGGACATTCAGAGACTTTTCCCGAAGCAACTCCTGAGTTGTCTTGGCTGTGTGCTTAGGGCCATGGTCCTGTTGGAAGGTGAATCTTCGCCTCAGTCTGAGGTCCTGAGCACTCTGGAGCAGGTTTTCATCAAGGATCTCTCTGTACTTTTCTCCGTTCATCTTTCCCTCGATCCTGACTAGTCTCCCAGTCCCTGACGCTGAAAAACATCCCCACAGCATGACGCTGCTACCACCATGTTTCACCGTAGGGATGGTGCCAGGTTTCCTCCAGGCATGACGCTTAGCATTCACATTAAATAGTTCAATCTTGATTTCATCAGATCAGAGAATCTTGTTTCTCATGGTCTGAGAGTCTTTAGGTGCCTTTCGGAAACTTCAAGTGGGCTGTCATGTGCCTTTTACTGAGGAGGGGCTTCCGTCTGGCCACTCTACCATAAAGGCCTGATTAGTGGAGTCCTGCAGAGATGGTTGTCCTTCTTGAAGTTTCTCTCATCTCCACAGAAGAATTCTGGAGCTCTGTAAAGAGTGACCATCGGGTTCTCGGTCACCTCCCTGACCAAGGCCCTTCTCCTCCAATTGCTCAGTTTGGTCAGGCAGCCAGCCCTAGGAAGAGTCTTGGTGGTTCAAGACTTATTCCATTTGATGGAGGCCACTGTGTTCTTGGGGACCTTCAATGCTGCAGACATGTTTTGGCACCCTTCCCCAGATCTGTGCCTCGACACAATCCTGTCTCTGAGGATTCCTTTGACCTCATGGCTTGGACCTTGGATTCCTTCGACCTCATGGCTTGGTTTTACTCTGATATGCACTGTCTAATTGTGGGACCTTATATACGCTACCGATCAATTTTTTTTACACCTACCCATTTGAGATTCTTCATATAGCCACCCTTTGCCTTAATGACAGCTTTGCACACTCTTGGCATTCTCTCAACCAGCTTCACCTGGAATGCTTTTCCAACAATCTTGAAGGAGTTCCTACATATGCTGAGCATGTTGGTTGCCTTTCCTTCACTCTGCAATCCGACTCATCCCAAACCATCTCAATTAGGTTGAGGTTGGGTGATTGTGGAGGCCAGGTCAACACTCTCCTTCTTGGTAAAATAGCCCTTACACAGCCTGGAGGTGTGTTTGGTCATTGTCCTGTTGAAAAAGAAATTATAGTCCCACTAAGCCTGGACCAGATGGGATGGTGTATCGCTGCAGAATGCTGTGGTAGCCATGCTGGTTAAGTGTGCCTTGAATTCTAAATAAATCACAGACAGTGTCACCAGCAAGCACCGCCACACCATAACACCTCCTCCTCCATGCTTTATGGTGGGAAATTTACATGTGGAGATCATCCATTCACCCACACCGCGTCTCACAAAGACACGGCGGTTGGAATCAAAAATCTCCAATTTGGACTCCCGACCAAAGGACAGATTTCCACCAGTCTAATGTCCATTGCTTGTGTTTCTTGGCCCAAGAAAGTCTCTTCATCTTGTTATTGGTATCCTTTAGTAGTGGTTTCTTTGCAGCAATTCGACCATGAAGGCCTGATTCACACAGTCTCCTCTGAACAGTTGATGTTGAGATGTGTCTGTTACTTGACCTCTGCAAAGCATTTATTTGGGCTGCAATTTCTGAGGCTGGTAACTCTAATGAACTTATGTAAACTCTCCTTCCAGACTCACATCAAACATCTCCAATCCAAAGTTAAATCTAGAATTGGCTTCCTATTTCGCAACAAAGCATCTTTCACTCATGCTGCAAAACATACCCTTGTAAAACTGACCATCCTACCGATCCTTGACTTCGGCGATGTCATTTACAAAATAGCCTCCAATGACCTACTCAATAAATTGGATGCAGTCTATCACAGTGCCATCCGTTTTGTCACCAAAGCCCCATATACCACCCACCACTGCGACCTGTACGCTCTCGTTGGCTGGCCCTCGCTTCATACTCGTCGCCAATCCCACTGGCTCCAGGTCATCTACAAGACCCTGCTAGGTAAAGTTCCCCCTTATCTCAGCTCGCTGGTCACCATAGCAGCACCCACCTGTAGAACGCGCTCCAGCAGGTATATCTCTCTGGTCACCCCCAAAGCCAATTCCTCCTTCGGCCGCCTCTCCTTCCAGTTCTCTGCTGCCAATGACTGGAACGAACTACAAAAATCTCAGAAACTGGAAACACTTATCTCCCTCACTAGCTTTAAGCACCAGCTGTCAGAGCAGCTCACAGATCACTGCACCTGTACATAGCCCATCTATAATTTAGCCTAAACAACTACCCCTTCCCCTACTGTATTTATTTATTTATTTTGCTCCTTTGCACCCCATTATCTCTATTTCTACTTTGCACTTTCTTCCACTGCAAATCTACCATTCCAGTGTTTTACTTGCTATATTGTATTTACTTTGCCACCATGGACTTTTTTGCCTTTACCTCCCTTATCTCACCTCATTTGCTCACTTTGTATATAGACTTATTTTTCTACTGTATTATTGACTGTATGTTTGTTTTACTCCATGTGTAAGTCTGTGTTGTTGTATGTGTCAAACTGCTTGCTTTATCTTGGCCAGGTCGCAATTGTAAATGAGAACTTGTTCTCAACTTGCCTACCTGGTTAAATAAAGGTGAAATAAAAATAAAATAAATAAAATCCTCTGCAGCAGAGGTAACTGGGTCTTCCATTCCTGTGGGGGTCCTCATGAGAACACTTTCCAAATGCACTATCTGCCTGAGCTTCTGCCTTTTTTTAACCTTTATTTAACTAGGCAAGTCAGTTAAGAACAAATTCTTAATTTCAATGATGGCCTAAGGACAGTGGGTTAACTGCCTTGTTCAGGGGCAGAACGACAGATCTTTACCTTGTCAGCTCGGGGATTCAATCTTGCAACCTTTCAGTTACTAGTCCAACTCTCTAACCACTAGGCTACCTGCCGCCTGCTCTCTCTCTCTCTCTCTCTCTCTCTCTCACCTTTCTCAGTCATCCTTCATCGGTTGAAGATCCTCATCTGTGTATTATGGTTCATGTTGGTGGCGTAGTAGTTTGAAAGAAAAAATAATTAGGTAGGTTGGTAGATTAGCGACCGGCAGCTATAAAAGGACGTATTTGGGTGTTTTTGGAGCCTTTGTTCATGTTTTTGGATGCCCTGGAACTCCAGATTGAGGCTCAGGAAGCAAGTTACTGGTGGGGTAAGTTTCTCAAAAACAAGTGAAATTGCAAAAGAAGGTGTCAGGAACCTTCTATAACCCTCAAACTCCACTCTGGACGTCGAAGACAGTTCCACTGCTTGTTTCAATTTTCCCCTAGGAAATCAGGGCTGAATTAGACCTGGCACACCAGGTGGGTGCAATTAATTATCAGGTTGAACATAAAACCAGCAGGCTCCGGAGTAGAGTAAGTGTAAGAGTTGAATAAGAGTTGAATACCCATGTTCTATGACATGCCATTTATGTAAAAAAAATAAAATACAGATTATGGTCCTAAATAGTGTAATTTGAAGTGAAGTGTTTGAGTGGAGTGTTAAAGTGAAGTGTGTTTGTAGAGTTTTTCTGTTGGGTGTGTCCAGACAGTGGCGGTACGTTAGTGAATCACCATGACTAGAGACACCATGGGCGGTGGCTGCAGGCAGTGAGTGAGTGAGTGGGAGGACAGGAACAGGACAGGAAGTCCTTATTGAACTTCCTGCAGCTGGCTGACACCTACTGTACTGCCCACATAATGGCCCAATCAGATAACACACTCATTATTAACAGGTGCTCCTATATTGCTGAAACACACAAACACACACACACACCTTTAAGTACCTCTGTTTCTGTCTATTGCTTATTGTCTCTGAGAGCTATTTCTGAGTATTTCACAGGAAACATCTCTCACGCAGTTCCATCTAAATCTATTTCTGTCCATTCCGAGTTAGACACGTTGAGGCCTGCAGTCTGCAGTCTGCATGGGGAAAAATCCAATAATAAGTGGGAAATTAGACCCAAACCTAGTGCGAGTGAGTCAGAATGCATTCCTCCTATTTGGGGAACTTTTGACAGCCTTGTGTCTTTGTTCCAAAGTTCAGACAGCGAAGCAGATGGCTCTTCTCTGTGTGAGTCTATTGGTGGAGTTTGACATTGTGCTCCATTGTCGTCTTTTATGCAGCCACGGTACACCACTCTGTTCCTCCCATAAACCCTGTGAAGCATGTTACCCGATGCACTGCTACACAGGCAGCAGGTCAAATAAACAGCTCCCACCACAACAGAGGACCACACACTCCACTTTATGTACTGTACTATATGTACACTAATGTTACATGTACAGTCTCCTTCCTCTCACCCTGCTTCCTCCGCCCCTCATAAGACGTTTCCTCTTTAATGGATTTCAAAGAACATCTGCTAACCATCCCTGAACCTCGTGGGATTTTCATTTAGCCCAGTTAATTACTCTATCAAGCCAGGTTCATTATCATATTCCTTGTCTTAAGAAACGCACCCGGCGGCGAGCGTGTGCGCGAGCGCGAGCGCGTGCGCGTCCGTGTGCGTTCGTGCATGCGTGTGGTTAAGCCGCCGAACGAACGCAGGACTATTTTGCGAGCGCACCTGCGCAGACACAACTGCTCTAATGAACTGAAGCAGTGGAAAAGAACAGAAGAGATCTCTGTCTACTAGGAAATCTATAATGCTACCTCTCTGGGGAAGAGGAGTGAGGTTGTGTTGTTCTCGACAACACAACCTCACAACAGCTCAGTGCCTTCTGAGTGTGTCTGTGCTGTGACTTCCCCGCGGAGACAAATCTAGGTGAGTGATGCTATACCCTTTTTGTGTCATTAGCGCATCGTACTTGGGCCTGCTATGACAGTGTCATGGTATAACTTTTTAACAGTAGATCTTTGGTATAAGAATCAAAAACATACTTTAGAAGCTACTTTTGGAAGCTTCTAGCATCAGTTCAATTCTCTTTGACGGTGAAGAGGTTTCGTGAAGGAAATCGTGACCTTCTCCACTTTACACTGCACAGTCTATTATTGGGCCTTGTGGTGCAACTACAGTATCGCCTGCGAGCGGGAACAAAGGGATGACCTCCACACTCAACCCACTTACTGCACTGTGACACTCAGAGAGGTCTGAACGCTGAAAGCATCAAGTTGTTTACCTCCCAAAGGTCACAGCCACCATCAGACAATAAAAAAACAGCAGATAAAATGACAGCAGCGTTCTACGCAACTAACACAACAGCATTATCTCTCCGCGAGACACAGTACTTGGTAAATAAGCAACAGTAACCGAGCCGGCTAAACAGCGCAACAGTCGATTTTTATGAAATTAGTTGAAAGGTGTACTTGAAATAACCTTTCATGTGCTGCCATTATTGTATTAATCTATTCTAAAACAATTTGGTTGAATTAATTAGAGCGTACATATTTCAACCAAGCATACAGCCTGCCTAGTAACAGATGGCCCTGCGCTGAGAAACAAATGGCTGGATATTGTCAAGAAAAAAGGGAAAAAGAGAGAGAGAGAGAGAGAGAGAGAAAGAGAAGGAAACAAGAAACTGTACTTTTCCCCACATTAGAAAGATCATTTCAGGGGTGGACTAATGTTAACAGACCTTAATATTTTAGGATTAGCACTAGCACTAGAAATGTAGTAGAGATATGTGGCTTAAACTGTATGGCGATGAGCGCTATTATCTCAATCCTACAGTGTGTGGGAAGGCGGATGGGGTGCAACCTTTAACAGTGCCTGAATGAACCTTTCCATATGGTGGATAAGTCTCTCAGCGTCTCTCGGCACATTAACCTTGGAGACAACGAGGAGTTGTCCTCCGCTTTGACTGACAGCCTGAGAACGGTGTAAAAAATTCTGTTCACTTCAATGTGCAAAGGGAGATTTTGGAAGGGGGTAGGGATTTTAAGGGAGGGAAGAGGAGAGGACTCGATTGACGTGCCGAACATTAGAGAGTCATAACGTGAAGGACAAGTTAATGGGGAGTGGAGAAGTGGTGTGTATCATAATGCACATTGTGGCGCAAGTCCAACCAAGTCTTCACTTTTTAATGACAATCTCAACCTTGCTGATGATGAGGCTCTCCGAGAGCAGAGCGAGGTGGAGTTTTAAGGTTAGCTAATGCACCCAAAGAGTGCCGAGCGTTTCGTTTTTCAATCCCACGTCAGCTACTGCTGGATGGGTAATGGATATGAAACCTTTGGCACTGTCTGGCTCTCTAAAAGTTGTCATACCTCTGCCCTGACTCCAACCTGTCATAGATGACATCTTTGACTTGGACAGGAGTGCTTAGGCGATATCATCTTGCAGTATCCCTATTCTCTACTGCATCCCAACTTTGATGAAGTTTGGGGAAAGGAGAGGGGGAAATAAAGACAAGACTAATACAACTTAAACTAAATTAGGCATATGCCCCATAAAGTCCAATGACTCTCTTTTTCCATCTTTCCCTCTCTTTCTTTCTCATTCTCCATCTCTCTCCCTCTCTTGCACTCTTTCTCTCTCTTGCGTTCTCCCCATTCTATCTCCTTTTCTCTTAATCCCTCACTTCCCTCCTCCCATATTCTCTTGCTCCCCCTTTTTCCACTCTCTTTCTGCAGACTGGCATGGCTGGCGGTGCCCTGAACGAGGTACTGTATCCTGTGTGCCCACCTCACTTCTGTTTCAAGCAACACGGGTGTCCCACTCTCCAGCGCTAATCAGGCAGAGCGCTCCCCTGCGCCTGCTTTTATTACCTTGTTGACACCAGCTGCTAGTTTTAAGCACTTTTAAACTCGCGTTTGAATGGTGGCTCAAATCACAGAATTAATGCTGTTATTCGCCCAGCTTTCTTTTTGGCAGCGTTTTAAGCCCCAGACTTAACAACAAGGCTGGTTTTTATGCATTCCGACAGCTGGTGGGAATAAGGCTCTTGCCAGTGGAATAAAACACACACACACACTAATAAGCACACACACACACTAATAGGAACACAGACACGCACACATTAGAATTCACACACAGTACAGCAGGCATCTAAATACTCCAATTGTCTTTAAAAAGTTACATTCGGACTGTCCAAATATTGAAATGATGCATCTATTAAATCAATTTGCCTTTAATGTTGACTGAGCTGTCATAATCCAATTATTGTAAAACTATATTCTGTTCTCTTACGAGAGCAGAAATGTTCCAAATGGATGGATGGATGAGACTGCCTTATGTTCGTTCTTCTTAGCACACACTGGCTATGTCCCAGTTGTCTGTCCTTCCTCCCAAATTGTGCACTTGTTCACTTCACTTCACTGATTTGAAAGGGAGTGACTTGTATAACAATATGGTGAAAACTCCCACTAACCCATGCCTCCTCCAATCCAATGCGTTTACATTTGTTGGATGTAGTGAACGAGTGTACACTTAAGAAAGGATATATTATTGGGAGGCACCCACTGAGACAAGGTGTAGCTGGTGCTAAATAGCTAGGGTGTGTGTGAAATGAAGTGACTTTACACAGGCAGCTCTAGGTAAAAGTCAATATGAAGTGTGCCAGTGAAGAGAACTCGAGTTGACACTCAACTTCTGTCCTAAGGTTAGGGTTAAGGTTAGGAGTTAGGGTTAGGTTTAGGGTTAAGGGTTTGGGGTTAGGGGAAATAGGATTGTGAATGGGAATACATTTTTACTCCCCAAAAAGTTCAGAAAATCCACGAAAACAAAGCTGTGTTTTGAGTGTGTGCGTGCGATCGTGCGTGGGCGTGCTCGGGCGCACGTGTGCTCGTCTGCATGCATGTGCGTGTCTTGGTGGGCTGCTGTCAGAGCTGCTTGGCTCAGCCTGTAAGAACTTCTGTGATTGCAGTGACAACAACAAGCTGCTGCTGGAGAGGCTGGCTGTGACAGCTCCTCTTTGGGCTCGTGTTGTGAGAGGGAGGAGGATCTGAAGGGGCCCGAGGTAAAACAAATACACATTCCAATAGGTTCCAGCAGCACCTGCTCCATTTACATTTCTTAATTGCAAATGAAGGGGGGGAGAAAAAAAACTGTTTCTCCAAAGCCGGCTAGAAAGAGAAACCGAGAGACGACTTGCATATTGGAAAGAGAGGGAAGAAAGAAGGATATAGATAGAGTGTTATAATGGACGATAAAACTTCATATGTTTGTGGGCCTGTATGTAGATTTTTATCAGTGTGCAAATGTTTGCATACGTGTGAATGTACAGTTTATACGTGCGTGTATTTTGTCATTAAAACTTGACTAAACTGTTTGCTAAAGAATTGAGTAACCCGACCAACTCGGATATAGGCCTGAGCAGCCCAAGTGAATCTCACCACCAATCATTTCCTCATCCTCCCACTCTGTCTCACACCTGCTCATACGTGTCACTACAGGTGCAAGGACTGTGTGCCTGAAAAAGGTTGGCCTGGTTGCTTTCTTACCAGGCTGTCTATCGATGTCCCGAGGACGTTGGGAAATGCCTTAATAACTGGCCACTAGGGGCAACAGTGAGAGCTATTACCATGAAATATTCTTGGGTGTTGTGGACAGGGTGGTGGATGGGCGTTATCCCATGACTCTGGGTCAGAGTGTTCCATGTTCGATCCCAGAGGTAGACACTTGTTTATTTTGTTAGACTTTTTTTTAACCCTATCCCAAACCTTTACCCTTAAACATTTGAATTAGTGCCTAAACGTAATGTTTTAACCCTATACAAAACCTTAACCCGTAACCTTCTAAATTTGATGTTTGGCACAACTTCAAAATGTGATGTTTGGAGAAACATGGATGAACGTTTAATTCTGCAGTGAGACTGTGAGAGCTTGTTGCTTCTGATACCTAAATCTCCTGCCCCAGAACTACAACAACAGCAGTCAGCAATGGCCGTCATGATTTCCTCCAAGGCAGTACAGACACCTGGGGGAAACCCATCATTACCCTACCCATTCCAGTCTTGGCTCCATTTCGGCTCAAGTCTATCGCCAAATGGCTTCATTTAACCCCACGGTTTCCTCAACTACAAAAAGTGTTTTGTTGATGATGACTCAAATTGCAGGGACGCTGCAGGAATGATGAACCACCAAACAAAAGGACAGGAGGAGAGAAATAATGCATTGTGGGTCAAAAGGCTCGGGTGACACTGGCGCATCCCCCGTTCCCTGCTTCAGATCCCAATGGTGGCAGCGGTGGCGGGGGAACTATCACAGCAAAGCCCGTTTGGTGGAGTAGGAATTGTCTTTAATTAAAGACAATGGGGCGGCACTCGTGAGAAATGGCGAGTGAGCAAGGCAACAGAAAACAAGAGGCAAACAGATGCTAGTTGAGTTCCACTTGTTACAGATTGAGGAAGACTGAGGGAGCTGATAAACAGAGACAGATGTAGATCTCTGCACAGTGAGTGTGGGAAGAGAGAGGAAGGTGTAAGCCAGGGGTTGGCAACAGGGGGCCCGTGGGTCAAAACCGTCCCGCAAGTGAATCTAGTTGCCTACCCCTGGTCTAAGGTCACCCTTTACCAGTATAGGCCTACGATAAATACAACGCTGTCTTTGTAATAAATCCATGAAACATGCTAAACATGCTATCTGAGGCGGCAAACATGTTGCGGGGAGAACATCTTTGTTCTAGTTTACACCTGACATCAACCAGCTATGAGTATCTAATGAGCAACGCAACTGTACAAGAGCTCAAACATATCCATGCCAATAGTGCAAACAAGCACAAACTTCAATTCCCCGAGTAAACGTTTAAATTCCCTAAAACAGGTAATACAGGGGTCAAATTGTCACTGCAAAGTACTTCAAAGGGTTCTCAAAGGTTCTCAAGAGTGCCAAAATAATATCAGAGCTGGATAATTAATTCAGTCAGTCGGCAGAAGTGAACCAGACGGGTGACAAAGGCCCAGGTTTACTATAACAGACACCTGACAATGGGGAGAGGCTTCAGCTCCTGTCACGTCTTTGTTACC
Organism: Salmo trutta; assembly: GCF_901001165.1. Lineage (NCBI taxonomy): Eukaryota > Metazoa > Chordata > Actinopteri > Salmoniformes > Salmonidae > Salmo > Salmo trutta. Next base: position 38,579,061 of record NC_042981.1, on the reverse strand, counting down.
ACCGACGCTTTTCCCTCCAGGCGGGTGGTACCACCTGGGAGTTCGGTTCAATCCCGTCACTTCTCACTTCCTGTCACTGACTCGTTTTCTCTCGCTCTCTCTCGCCGTCTCTCTCTCTTTCTTTCTCTCTCTGTCTCAATTCAATTCAGTTCTGGAATTTTTTTATTGGCATAAAAAGAAACAATAAAAAGGGAATAGTGAAGATTACACTCACAAGTTCCAAAAGAATAAAGACATTTCAAATGTTATATCATGTCTATACGCAGTGTTATAACGATGTGCAAATAGGGCCAGGTCTGCCTACGGCAACCTTTCAAAATAGCAAGGCTATGCTCACTGAGTCTGTACATAGTCAAAGCTTTCCTTAATTTTGGGTCAGTCATAGTGGTCAGGTATTCTGCCAATGTGTACTCTCTGTTTAGGGCCAAATAGCATTCTAGTTTGCTATGTTTTTTGTTAGTTCTTTCCAATGTGTCAAGTAATTATCTTTTTGTTTTCTCATGGTTTGGTTGGGTCTAATTGTTTTGCTATCCTGAGGCTCTGTGGGGTCTGTTTGTGTTTGTGAACAGAGCCCCTGGACCAGCTTGCTTAGGGGACTCTTCTCCAGTTCATCTCTCTCTCTCTCTGTCTCTTTCTCTCCCTCTCTTCCTTTCTCTATTTTTCCTCTCTCTCTTTTCTCTTTCTCTTTTTCTCACACTCACACTCCCATGGTTAACAACATTGAGATTCTAGCTAACAAGCTATACATCATCACTTAAGCCAAGGGATGAACTGAGCCACACAATGCCCCACAGCTCTGTTGGTTTAAGCCTAAATGTCTTAACTCTGCATTGTCCGGAGCTGGTTAAACAAGGTATAATGAATAGAAAGGAGAATTAACTGAACCTGGACCATAGGGATACTGTATGTTTAGGATCTTCTTATCTATTTCTATTAAAAACTAAAAACTACGTTTTATAATGTTTTTTTTCTCCATTTTCTTTCTCCCTCCAGATACAAACTTATACATACGCATAACAACTTACAGATACACTCAAACAATGACTACATCTCATCTGCCCAGACCCGCATGCTCATACCCCCATCCCTAGTGCCTTCATTATTGTTTGTCACTTGGCCTTAAATGGTAGCAATTTGTTTTTCTCGGTCGCCCATGCTATTTCAATATTGAAATAATAATTTTCCATTGTGTTAATGACGGCGGATTGATTTCCAAGATGAGTGATGAGAAGAGAATCATCCAGCCCATTCAGTATCTCATTACACCCCCATATGCCATGTCTTGAAATATGCACACAGACGGATTAAAAGTTAGTTTACATTGTAATACTTCTGACAGCCAACTTTCGAGCTCCACCCATAACTTTTGGACTTCATAGCGTTCCTGGAAAGCTTGGATTATTGAGTCATTAAGACATGACTCCCCCGTTGTGCTGTAGAATGTGAATTTTATAAATTTTATAAATTCTATATATTAGTTTATACTGGATTAAGTATACATTTTAGTTAACTGTAATTTCATTAGTTATGCTCCATCTTTCCCTCCATCTTGTACCAACATCAGTTATTTTTAAGTCTCGGTTCCAATAGTTAATATTTTTTTCTGCAAGGTTTTATATAGCTTACCTATCATATAAACATCATTTTCTGACTCAAATCAGATTCCCTCAAGATTGCTCTGATGTCCAAAAGATTTCAAATCAAAATGTCATGACATGTAACTTTTAAGTTGCATGTATTTGAAACTATCTACATTGGTCAGTCCAAAATTACTTTCTAATGCTGTTATGGAAATACATGTATTTCCCATCACCAAGTAATTTACGGTTTCTATGCCTTTAGTCTTCCATGTGGACCAATTTATCTGTGAATTCTGAAAAGCTATCCAAGGACTGTTCCATAAGGTTGTGTTTTTAGAGAGTGATATGGGTTCTTTTCGAATATGTTTAACTTTCTTAACTATGAAGTTCTTAATGTTCTTAGCTTTATCCTTTGAAAATAGACACGTAAAAGGATTCTGGGGATGAGCATGCACATCTTCATTATGTACCCATTGTTCCTCTTTAGTGCATTTAACTATACAGTGCATTTGGAATGTATTCAGACCCTTTGACTTTTTCCACATTTTGTTACGTTACAGCCTTATTCTAAAATGGATTAAATTGTTTTTCTCCCCTTATCAATCTACACATAATACCCCATAATGACAAAGCAAAAACTGGTTTTTAGAAATGTTTGCAAATGTATAAAAAAAACTGAAATATCCCATTTAAATAACTATTCAGACTTAGGAAAATGTAAACTTTTTTATTTCCCCATATAAAGTCTGTTAAGATTGAGTATACTGTTTTAAAGAATGTCTTCGAAGGGGTAATTAAATACAAAAACTTTGGCAGCCATGCCACTGTAAAGAGGTTTATTCAACCTGTATGATTTATGGGGAGATTTTTCAATTTAATAAGATCTGCTTTCATGCTGTTGAGTAATGGAACAAAGGTATCTTTATATATTTGTTGTTTGTTGTCACTTATTAAGCATCCTAGGTATTTAATATTTTTTGTGGTCCACTTAAAAGATTGCTGTAGAGTTATAAAAAAAATTCTCCCTATTGCCATTATTCCGTTTTTTTCATGTACATTTTATATCCTGAGATTTTAGAGTATTCTGAAAATGTTTTTTGCAAAGGGGTCATTGAGTTTTCAATATTGGCCAGGTATATCAGAAGATCATCTGCAAATAAGTTTAGTTTATATTCATGTTTACCAATACTGATACCTATTATATTTGGGTCCTGTCTAATTGTTTCTGCAAGCAGTTCAGTTGCCATTGCAAACAAGAAGGGGGAGAGGGAACATCCCTGTCTTGTGCCCCTTTCTAAAGCAATTTCATCAGATAATGTATTATTTGTGTATATTTTTGCTTAGGAAATGTATACATTATCTTTTATTACATTAATCATTTCAGCTGGAAAGTTGAAATCTTCCAACGTTTTGAATAGAAAAGGCCATTCAAGCCTCCTTTGTGGTACAGCGGTCTACGGCACTGCATTGCAGTTCTTGAGGTGTCACTACAGACCCAGAGTCAATCCCAGGCTGTGTCACTGCTGGCAGTGACCGGGAGAACCATGAGGCGGCACGTAATTGTCTGGGTTAGGGGAGGGTTTGGCCAGCCGGGATGTCCTTCTCCCATCACACCTGCAAGCTGACTACGGTTGCCAGATGTAAGTTGTTTTCTCCGACACTTTGGTGCAGCTGGCTAATGGGTTAAGCGAGCAGTGTGTCAAGAAGCAGTGCGGCTTGGCAGGGTCTTGTTCAGGAGGACGCATGGCTCTCGCCCTTTGCCTCACTCGAGTCCGTACGGAGTTGCAGTGATGGTGTAGTAAATTCTTGAATAGTTTTTCTTTATTTGAGAAAAAAAGGAATTGTCTTTTTTAGTTGGGAATACTAAGCTCTAGGTGTCCTGTAAATTATTTGTAGAGATTACATTTTTCAGCCACTTTGGAGGCTCCCTAAATGTGTCTTTTTTATTACTATGTCAATCTTATCGAATGTATGATTTAGGTCACCTGCTAAAATCTTAATTCCTGTCTGATCTAACATAGCTTGAATTCTATCTAAAAACACAATATTTGCCCCTGGTGGGATATACAATGAAATCAATGTGTATTTTTCACTATGTAAGGTACAATTCAACATTAGAAAATGGCCTTCTTGGTCCATGCACTGGGATAAAAGGGAAATGGTGTATTCTTATTTATCAGGATGCCTACACCTCTGTTACTACAGTAGGTGGCAGCATAGGACTCTCCAACTCAGCTCCTCTTTAAATGTTCAATTTCTCCTTTTTCTAAATGAAACTCTTGCAAGAAACCACATTTGCTGACAATCTCTTTAAGTGTTAGAGAACCATATGCTTTTTTCCTTATCATGGAGGTTGTGCACATTCCATGTGGTAAGTTGAACTTCGTTGGTCTTTACTTGACTAGAATCAAAGTTAACCTTATCTGTTCGATCTATCATTGAAGATACAAGTAAAACATTTTAGCAGACATGACATATGAGGGCAGTGGGCATTCCATAGAATGGAAGGATCATAGTATAAATACATAGCTTTTGTATACATTACATATATTTTGAGCGTGTGGGCATGTGGGCTGAGCAGACATTTTTTATTTTTTAATAAATATGAAAAATAACAAGAAGCAAAGTACGTCTTTGTACCTGATTCGCTATGCTTTTTTGGGACTTTTTTTAGCTCTGACTCCTCTCTTCATGTACCAAAATACATTGTACATACATTGTATATACATTTGAAGAAATGCTGCCACTTAAGTACTGTGGTTAGTTTGTATTACCTTTTAATTAAAGTATAGTGAGACTGAAATGGGATGAGGGGAGGCCCCACGCACACCTCCGAGAAGTGTCTGCTGCCCTCTCAGTCACCCCATCCCAATCCCCCGGATATAGCCCCTCTCCATTCTCAACAATAACCACCATTCAATCTTAGTTGTAAAGACAAACAAGGAATAATAATGATTCGACATCCTTTCCTAATCTGCCCGGAACTCTTATTCATTTTACAACGTCATAAAAAAAGAAATACAATTACATTTTAGCATATTTAAGTCCTTCCTTCTCTCTCTCCCAAACCAAATCCATCCCTACCTCCCATCTTTGCTCACCCTTGCCCACCCAATCCAAGCTTGTCCCACCCTCCCATCCTTACCCACCCTCCCCCCCTCCAACGCCAAGCTTATCACCCCCTCGAATCCTTGCTCTCTCTTACCCACCCAGGCCAAATTTATCCCAACCTCTGTCTTTTCCCCCCTCCATTCTTCTCAGACACATTTACACTCCTCTATATGTCTACTTACTCATCCATTCTCCTTCATTCACACACAACATAAAGCCTATGCCTCCGCACACCCTTTCTCCCCCGCCCTCCTACACATATTCATATTCACCCTCCTTCACTCTCCCATTGATATGCACAGACAATTCCGCACACATACACTCGCTATCCCCCTTCAACTTCTGATCTTGGGCTTCACTGTATGTAACCTAGTGTGCTCGTCTATTTTTCAGCTTCTGCCTCTCCTCAGGGCACTGGGCTCTCTTTCAACTGGAAAGGTTTCCTGCAGCCTGTTCAGGGCTTCATCGGAGCTTGTAAACTCCATCATATGTGTTCCCTTACATACCCACAGCACTGCTGGGAATCAGAGTTGATACTTAATTCCTTTTTCCTCCAGTGACTGTCTGATCGGAATGAATTGCTTGTATTTTTTCCTTAGCTTAGCAGACAGATCCTGGACAAATTGAATGGACTGACCATGGATTTTGAGTTCCTTTCCCCCTGTGCCTTCAGAATGTTGACTTTGGTCTGATAGTTCGACAGTTTAAAGATTACCACGCGAGGGTATTTAGTGTTCTTATGTTTCAAGCCGATGGCATTGCTCCAGACCCACCGGTGATACATCCACACCAAGCTCCTACATTTTCATTGAGAAGTAGGCTTTGGTCTGAAGCCGAAAAAGCTAGGAAATTCACGAGCACCTCAATGCGTACTTCACCCATGCTCTACCAAGGTTTTCCAGCAGACAGCTTTGACCTTCTACAGTAGCTATGTCGGTCTATTGTGCGTCCAACAATGTGTAGACAGGTTGCTTAGGATTCAAATCTTCTCAAACAGCCTAATTCATACTCTTAGAGGTGCTCCCACAATAATGTGATTTGTACCGCATACAAGGTCATGTATTGCATTCTTCCCACCCCACACTGACATTACCCCATTCCACTACCTTTTCAATATATTTTTATTATATGAAAGCTAGCTTTGCTTTTATACTTAGAACACCATCAGGCTTGATTGGGTGAGCTGTTTTGTCTTGTAGTACTGTGGAGTCTGCCTGTATTTTATTAAACCTTCATTTTAACAATACATGTCATTGAAAAACAAATTATGTATATTTCATAACATCTTTTTTGGTCAGTAAGTACCCAAAGTAACAACAGGTGGTGGTGTGCTCAACACAGTCACTCATATAGATATAGAAGTCTATAGAACATGTCTGCATTCCTGAATTCTGTAACCGTTAGTTTACCTGTGTAATATTGACATAAGCTCAGAAACACTTGTTTTTCAAACATGGTCCTGTTTTATCAATTGCTGTGCTGAGCAATGGACGGTTCATTAACTCTGTCAAGTGAATGTGTCGCTTAATGTTGTGTGTATTTGTATTTATTTTTGCAATAAAGATGATGACACTACAATAATACAATTTTACAATAGGCCTATATCTAAAAATACATAAAGCCTGATGATATATAAATATATACACTGCTCAAAAAAATAAAGGGAACACTTAAACAACACAATGTAACTCCAAGTCAATCACACTTCTGTGAAATCAAACTGTCCACTTAGGAAGCAACACTGATTGACAATACATTTCACATGCTGTTGTGCAAATGGAATAGACAACAGGTGGAAATTATAGGCAATTAGCAAGACACCCCCAATAAAGGAGTGGTTCAGCAGGTGGGGACCACAGACCACTTCTCAGTTCCTATGCTTCCTGGCTGATGTTTTGGTCACTTTTGAATGCTGGCGGTGCTTTCACTCTAGTGGTAGCATGAGACGGAGTCTACAACCCACACAAGTGGCTCAGGTAGTGCAGCTCATCCAGGATGGCACATCAATGCGAGCTGTGGCAAGAAGGTTTGCTGTGTCTGTCAGCGTAGTGTCCAGAGCATGGAGGCGCTACCAGGAGACAGGCCAGTACATCAGGAGACGTGGAGGAGGCCGTAGGAGGGCAACAACCCAGCAGCAGGACCACTACCTCCGCCTTTGTGCAAAGAGGAGCAGGAGGAGCACTGCCAGAGCCCTGCAAAATGACCTCCAGCAGGCCACAAATGTGCATGTGTCTGCTCAAACGGTCAGAGACAGACTCCATGAGGGTGGTATGAGGGCCCGACGTCCACAGGTGGGGCTTGTGCTTACAGCCCAACACCGTGCAGGACGTTTGGCATTTGCCAGAGAACACCAAGATTGGCAAATTCGCCACTGGCGCCCTGTGCCCTTCACAGATGAAAGCAGATTCACACTGAACACGTGACAGACGTGACAGAGTCTGGAGACGACGTGGAGAACGTTCTGCTGCCTGCAACATCCTCCAGCATGACCGGTTTGGCGGTGGGTCAGTCATGGTGTGGGGTGGCATTTCTTTGGGGGGCCGCACAGCCCTCCATGTGCTCGCCAGAGGTAGCCTGACTGCCATTAGATCCTCAGATCCCTTGTGAGACCATATGCTGGTGCGGTTGGCCCTGGGTTCCTCCTAATGCAAGACAATGCTAGACCTCTTGTGGCTGGAGTGTGTCAGCAGTTCCTGCAAGAGGAAGGCATTGATGCTACGGACGGGCCCGCCCGTTCCCCAGACCTGAATCCAATTGAGCACATCTGGGACATCATGTCTCGCTCCATCCACCAACGCCATATTGCACCACAGACTGTCCAGGAGTTGGCGGATGCTTTAGTCCAGGTCTGGGAGGAGATCCCTCAGGAGACCATCCGCCACCTCATCAGGAGCATGCCCAGGCATTGTAGGGAGGTCATACAGGCACGTGGAGGCCACACACACTACTGAGCCTCATTTTGACTTGTTTTAAGGACATTACATCAAAGTTGGATCAGCCTGTAGTGTGGTTTTCCACTTTAATTTTGAGTGTGACTCCAAATACAGACCTCCATGGGTTGATAAATTTGATTTCCATTGATTATTTTTGTGTGATTTTGTTGTCAGCACATTCAACTATGTAAAGAAAAAAGTATTTAATAAGATTATTTATTTCATTCAGATCTAGGATGTGTTGTTTAAGTGTTCCCTTTATTTTTTTGAGCAGTATATATATATATATATGTATATATATATATATATATATATATATACATTATTTTAATAGCAGGACACTGTAGTCCATTATTCCTCTGAAGACTACGAATTTGAGAAAATTTGAATCCTAAGCAACCTGCCTACACTTTGTTGGAAGTACAATAGACCAACATAGCTACTGTAGTAAGTCAAAGCTGTGTGCTGGAAAACTTTGGTAGAGCATGGGTGGAGTACGCATTGTGGTACTCATTTGAATTTCCTTTCTTTTTTCAGCTGCAGAACCAATGCCTACTTCTCACTTAAACTGTAGTTTTTAGTTTCGAATTTCAATGGTTTTACACCGGAAGGTGATTATGCAACATTATTATACAGCACTATAATAAAGCAAAACACAGCAATAAAAGTTAAGTAAAAGTACACAATAATGACAAATGGCAACAGAAATAATGTAGTTATTAGTATTTATTTAATATTAACAGCTGATTTTCCAGAGGGAAGCCAAAAAACAGGAACACATTTAAGCCAATATGGAATTAACTGGAAATGTTTTCCCTGATCACTTTTAACAAGGCAATCAATAAAGCTCCTGGGAAATACACAAATAATCAAGATGTACCTGTTTCTTCTATTCAAGGTCTCGATGAACAGCTGAGTAGTAGAATTAGGTGTGGCAGCACTGGGCTTGAACAAGAAAGCCTGCATAACCTTGTGGCTCGTCAATAGCAATGTTGGTAACTCCTGAGACAAACACTGTGACAAATGTCAAACTGCTGAGAGACACCTGTAAAATACAAAGTCATTAGACAAGTACAAAACTCTTTTAAGAATACATATTTACAAATCTGACATTGGATACTGTATGTGCTCCATCAGCTACACATTTTCTTAGTAATACTGTACACAGCTGTACAACTACAGTAAATGAGCATACATTCTCACATGTATAAATGGCATCTATCCTGGCCATCAAGATACTGTAGCTATGGAGAGAAGTTTTGAAGTTGAGGACTTCTCTCCTGACTCACTCGCAATCTCAAGATGATCTACTAATTCAGTTCTATGTGTAGGCTAAAGCCTGTGCTGACCTTGTGTTTAGCCAACCTGACAGCAGCATAGCTTGGGGATAGCTCCAGCTGGCTAGCCTATCTATCTACTACCGCATGGCAAGCGGTACCGGAGTGCCAAGTCTAGGACAAAAAGGCTTCTCAACAGTTTTTACCCCCAAGCCATAAGACTCCTGAACAGGTAACCAAATGGTTACCCAGACTATTTGCATTGTGTGCCCCCCCCCCCCAACCCCTCTTTTACGCTGCTGCTGCTCTCTGTTTATCATATATGCATAGTCACTTTAACTATACATTCATGTACATACTACCTCAATTGGCCCGGCCAACCAGTGCTCCCGCACATTGGCTAACCGGGCTATCTGCATTGTGTCTCACCACCCCCTCTTTTTACACTACTGCTACTCTCTGTTCATCATATATGCATAGTCACTTTAACCATACCTACATGTACATACTGCCTCAATAAGCCTGACTAACTGGTGTCTGTATATAGCCTTGCTACTGTTATTTTCAAATGTCTTTTTACTGTTGTTTCTTTACTTACACACACACACACACACACACACACACACCTTTTTTTCGCACTATTGGTTCGAGCCTGTAAGTAAGCACTTCACTGTAAGGTCTACACCTGTTGTATTCGGCGCACGTGACAAATAAACTTTGATTTGATTTGATTTAATATACCTCTGTCAAATCATAGTTATGCCAAGGTGGCAAGATGTACCCGTGTCTGGAATGTGTTTCATGAGACACTCGTTCTACAACACCTTGCTACAAAAGTAGCTTGCAACTGCAAGTTTTATAATCTCATGTAAAGACATGTTACCGTGGAAATTATATCAACAACTGCGTGTTGAATGCACGGTCTTCAGTCCACTCAGCTGTCAACACAATATTCTATAAGTGGCTAGTTTTGTCTCATCTCTCCTTATTCCGCTGTTAGATCTTTCCTGGGGGACAAATCCCAGAACTAATATCCCTACAGGTGTAGGCTACATGTGGACATTGCACAAACATGGCCAGCTTCAACTAAAAATGAATGGGAGTGTTTGTGTTACAAAGACAACAACATTCTGCTGTATGCTATCATATATGACTCACTTCAGGAAACTAGGCATATGTCGCGCATCACTACTTCACAGGAGAGGCATTTGAACGCAATTATTTTTTAAATCAAAATGGGTTTTTTGGCAGAAATGCCTTCTGGAATATGTGAACTTTCATGTGACTTAATAACAAACTTGTATGCCATCTGTAAATACAAATCAAATTGTTAAATTACGAGCCTAGTTGATTTAGCCACGGAAAAATACAGGAACCTTCCCACTAGCCATGATTGGCTGAGATAATGGATGGGCTGGACATACCGAGAGTTCGGATTGGTCTGCCATGTAGAATGCTTCTGTCTATTACATGAGCTGCTCAGTGTGTGTAGGTAATTCTTTCGAAAGCAGCTTTCTAGATGACTGAGTTTTGAAATCAGTGGAATGCCCGGTGGAAGCAGAGCATGATAGCTAAGCAGATGGAGAAAATTCAGGCATTTGATTGCAAATATGTGAAGGGAGTCGATAAGAGAACACACAGAAGGCTGTTGTATAAAACACCTGTCTCCAGATTACATCTTCAAACTACGGGCAACTAGGGCATCCGTGACAGAGACGAAGAAGAAGTTCATCCATGTATACGGGTAACAGAGTCTAGCTAGCTACATTTTCAGATATTACACGTTTCAGATTTTGTCTGAAAGTCATTTTTATTGCAAGTTAAAGCGTACTGTTAGCTAGCTAGCTAAAGTTAGCTGGCTGACTGGCTCGCTTGTTAACATTACGTGTATGATCTGTGTGGTAATATTATTCGTATCTCAGAACCATTTGCCTTGCTAGTTATAGCCTAATGTTAGCTAGCTAGCTAACATTGAACCTAGTTGGTTAGCTTTAGCTACCGGTAGATTCATGCAGGGTAGTAACGTTATTTGTTGGGATTATGGTTACATGTCTAAACAAAAGACTCCACTATGCAAGTAACCATTTCACTGTACAGTTTACACCTTCTGTATCCTGTGCTTTTGACAAATAAACTTTGATTTTATTTGATATAGTGTGTGTTTACCAGAGGCGGTAATATGAAGAAAAACATGACCTGCACCAAAGTCAAATTAGGATATAATGTTAGGTCAATGAGACATTGTACAAGTTCAAATATTCTCAGAATGCCCTGCTTTTACTTCGTCACACTCACAACTGTAAGTTATTTTCTGTAATTAGCTCACCATTAACTTGTAAATAATGGTCTTGTTGTGAGTTTATTTTCCTGTAATAATGAATACAAAATAGCTCAAGTAAAAAAATTGTCAGCTAAATGATATGGACATTATTTGAACTGGTTATCCAGCTAAGTTAACGTTAGCTAGCAAGCTAATTATCACGTCCTGACCAGTAAAAGGGGTTATTTGTTATTGTAGTTTGGTCAGGGCGTGGCGGGGGGTGTTTGTTTTGTGTGTTTCTGGGCTTTTGGTTTATGTTCTATGTTGTCTATTTCTATGTGTTTATCTAGTTTTCTATTTCTATGTTGGGTTTTGGCAATGACCTCCAATTAGAGGCAGCTGGTTGTCGTTGTCTCTAATTGGAGGCCATATTTAGTTGGGTTTGTTTTCTCTTGTGTTTGTGGGTGGATGTTTCCGGTATAGTCTGTGCACCTTACTGGACTGTTTTCGTCGTTTGTTTTTGCTCAATATACCCGCTGCCATTAGGTACCGAGATGAGATCCTCAGACCCCTTGTGAGACCATATGCTGGTGCGGTTGGCCCTGGGTTCCTCCTAATGCAAGACAATGCTAGACCTCTTGTGGCTGGAGTGTGTCAGCAGTTCCTGCAAGAGGAAGGCATTGATGCTATGGACTGGCCCGCCCGTTCCCCAGACCTGAATCCAATTGAGCACATCTGGGACATCATGTCTCGCTCCATCCACCAACGCCACATTGCACCACAGACTGTCCAGGAGTTGGCGGATGCTTTAGTCCAGGTCTGGGAGGAGATCCCTCAGGAGACCATCCGCCACCTCATCAGGAGCATGCCCAGGCATTGTAGGGAGGTCATACAGGCACGTGGAGGCCACATACACTACTGAGCCTCATTTTGACTTGTTTTAAGGACATTACATCAAAGTTGGATCAGCCTGTAGTGTGGTTTTCCACTTTAATTTTGAGTGTGACTCCAAATCCAGACCTCCATGGGTTGATAAATTTGATTTCCATTGATTATTTTTGTGTGATTTTGTTGTCAGCACATTCAACTATGTAAAGAAAAAAGTATTTAATAAGATTATTTCTTTCATTCAGATCTAGGATGTGTTGTTTTAGTGTTCCCTTTATTTTTTTGAGCAGTATATTTCTATGTTGGGTTTTGGCAATGACCTCCAATTAGAGGCAGCTGGTTGTCGTTGTCTCTAATTGGAGGCCATATTTAGTTGGGTTTGTTTTCTCTTGTCTTGTAGGTGGATGTTTCCGGTATAGTCTGTGCACCTTACTGGACTGTTTTCGTCGTTTGTTTTTGCTCAATATACCCGCTGCATTTTGGTCCACTCTTTACGACGCCCGTGACACTAATACTGTTTATTAATATTGTTGCTTTTTGTTGCCTGGTTTCCTAGATTGACATATACTAAATTCAATTTTAAACAGATGGGATTATTGGTGTTAAAATACACCAGTTATGCTATTTTGGCCTACCAGGCTGCTGATGTCATGCAGCCTGTCATTTTTGTGTAAATACTTTTTCATAATGACAATGACAAGTTTGATGTTGGACAACAATAGAATGTTTATAATGTGACTGCGACAACTGTATACAGACATGTCGATATTATGATTTATTTGTATTTTTTTCACCTTTATTTAACCAGGTAGGCCAGTTGAGAACAAGTTCTCATTTACAACTGCGACCTGGCCAAGATAAAGCAAAGCAGTGCGACAAAAAACAACACAGGGTTACACATAGGATAAACAAAAGTATAGTCAATAATACAATAGAAAAACCTATATACAGTGTGTGCAAATGGAGTAAGGAGGTAAGGCAATAAATAGGCCATAGTAGCAAAGTCATTACAATTTAGCAAATTAACACTGAAGTGATAGATGTGCAGATGATGATGTGCAAGTAGAAATACTGGGGTGCAAAACAGCAAAAAAAGTTTATAAAAACAATATGGGGATGAGGTAGGTAGTTGGGTGGGCTATTTACAGATGGGCTATGTACAGCTGCAGCAATCGGTAAGCTGCTCAGATAGCTGATGCTTAAAGTTAGTGAGGGAGATATAAGTCTCCAACTTCAGCGATTTTTGCAATTTGCTCCAGTCATTGGCAGCAGAGAACTGGAAGGAAAGGTGGCCAAAGTGGGTGTTGGCTTTGGGAATGACCAGTGAGATATACCTGCTGGAGCGCATGCTACAGGTGGGTGTTGTTATGGTGACTAGTGAGGTGAGATAAGGCGGAGCTTTACCTAGCAAAGACTTATAGATGACCTGGAGTCAGTGGGTTTGGCGACGAATATGTAGCGAGGGCCAGCCAATGAGGGCATACAGGTCGCAGTGGTGGGTGGTATATGGGGCTTTGGTGACAAAACAGATGGCACTGTGATAGACTGCATCCAGTTTGCTGAGTAGAGTGTTGGAGGCTATTTTGTAAATGACATCGCCGAAGTCAAGGATCGGTAGGATAGTCAGTTTTACGAGGGTATGTTTGGCAGCGTGAGTGAAGGAGGCTTTGTTGCGAAATAGGAAGCCGGTTCTAGATTTAATTTTGGATTGGAGATGCTTAATATGAGTCTGGAAGGAGAGTTTACAGTCTAGCCAGACACTTAGGTATTTGTAGTTGTCCACATATTCTAAGTCATAGACGTAGTATAAACCAGCCTTTATTCTTAAAATCTTTGGTTGTTTAGTACACTTCCGCACTCACTCTGTTTAGCACATGGCCTCACATGTGAATCCTTAAAGAGATGGGTGGGGCTAAAGCTTAAAAGGGTGTGAATGGGTGTAGACAAAGAAGAGCTCTCCAGTAGGTGTACCAAAACATACAAGGGACATTTTCTCAAAAGTGGGGTTTCAAGTTGATCAACTTTCAAAGCAGAATTACTTTCCCATTGTTCCTCAACTGTAGTGTAAGATATATCATTTTCTAGGACTGAGTCTCTACTTCTATCCAATGTAAAAAATACTATTTCAAATGTTGCTACTATACTGTACATAAGACCAAATCGAGCCCGTCAGTCACATACTGATTTGCTTATAAAGACAGTATGCCTACACTTTAGCTAGCAAATGAAAATAAGTTGTGTGTAGAGTACAACCACAGATAGAACATGGAGAACAAAAATATTTGTTCAGCTTTTCCAGAACTAGCATGGCATTCTCTTGTATTTCTATGGTATATACTAAAGATTTGGCTGTCAAACCACATACTGACATGCACAGCTCTACAGGTGAGGTCTCCAGTGGGTGATGAAGTCCCTTCTATCGATGTAATGTATTATAGGTTAGGGACAGGTGCATAATACGACAGAGTTTGCCACAACCCATGGGTCCAGCAGGCTAAGTTCAGATGTGAGATGCAGGACGATGGCAATCTTCTCATACCACTCTGTAGCTACTGACCAAGCTTCTTCCAGGAGGAAACTTTAAATCGGTCACTAGCCTACAGAGTTATATGAGAAGAGTGCAATTGCTGAACTTACACTGAATATACAAAACATTAAGGATACCTGCTTTTTCCATGACATAGACTGACCAGGTGAATCCAGCTGAAAGCTACGATCCCTTATTGATGTCACTTGTTAAATCCACTTCAATCATTGTCCTGCTCATTAAAATATGATTTTTAAGCCTTGAGACAATTGAGACATGGATCGTGTATGTGTGCCATTCAGAGGGTGAACGGGCAAGACAAAATATTTAAGTTCCTTTGAATGGGGTATGGTAGTAGGTGTCAGGCGCACCGGTTTGTGTCAAGAACTGCAATGCTACTGGGTTTTTCACGCTCAACAGTTTCCCATATGTATCAAGAATGGTCCACCACCCAAAGGACATCCAGCCAACTTAACACAAATGTGAGAAGCACTCTGGAGTCAGCATGGGCCAGCATCCCTTTCGACACCTTGTAGAGTCCACGCCCCGACGAATTGAGTCTGTTCTGAGGGAAAAAAAGGGGTGTACTCAGTGTATGTAGATATTTTTCAAATATTCAGAAGTGTTTCGATAACTTTCAAGTGTAACAATTCCATGTAGATTAAACTATCCTACATAATGCTGTAGAAGCAGTGTCCTGCTAATATAACAATGTGCAAATATTACACTTGTCTTTCGTCTTCTTTTGTCATTCACACCATTTTGTTAGTTGCCGTCCCTTCGCATGGTTTCTCATTTAAGACAGTTCCTTGACATGTTTGAAGAATATACAGCCCCCCCCCCACCCCCACCATTCAATTCAATAATAACAAAAGATGATGAATAGTGACATATGTGTCTTGTATCATTTTGATGTTGAGTGCAAGGTCTCTCCCAGTTCATACATCTGTATTACCTGTCTTTTAGTCAGGGAACACCATGACAAACCATCTCTCCTCTTCTCCAGCTGTAGAAAAACAAGGTAGAGTTGATACACACAGCACTGATTACATTATCAACGGTTGTTAGGTGAATTCCAGGACAGTGATAATTCTTACCTATGACCAGATCAAATGTGACCAACTTGAAGTAGGACTAGTGCCTGGAACTCATCCTTCTACTCCTGACATGGTAGGGGGGTTCCCATGACACTACTAAACAACAAATCCACCAGGTTTTGTAAGTAGCCTGTGAATTAAATAAAATATCATCACTCAATAAATATATAACGAGAAACATATCTCTAGCTTGGAAGTAATTATACTAATAGAGTGACTGTAAGTACAGAATATATTCAGGCCAGTGACGCTGACACTGTTACTATTGCCGTAATCAGAACAACTGGGAACTCGGAAATCTCAGACTTCCGCTTTCAATGCATTCAAAACAACTGGGAACTTAGAAAACAACTAGCTCAGACTGGGAAAAATCGTTTTCAGCGGTCATCCAACTCGGAATTACAACTCGGAAACTTGGATATCTTGCCGACCTGAAGGTCAAGTCATAATTTGACCTCGTTTAGTCTGAGATTTCCGAGTTACGAGTTCCCAGTTGTCTTGAAAACACAATATGCAACCAGCTGTGTAATATTATATTGCTGAATGCTTGCTGACACGTATTTGTAGCATGTTAGCTAAAAAGACTGGTACTCAGGCTAGAAAAGTGCCATCTTTCATTTATTTTTTGCCCTAGAAAATACACAATAGACTTCGAGAACAGGCAAGTTGTTTTAGCACTAGTAGCAGACGAAGTCCCCGAAGGTTAGTTAGCACAAGCTAGATAGCATATCTGTTGATCATGACTACCAGTTCCATTACAGTAAAGGCACAATGCCGACAGGGCCTGTGCTATCAAGAACAAGTGCTAACCCAAACAAATGCCTGTTCTCATAAAAGTAGCTAGCTACTAACTTGCAAATTCAGGTTAGTTATCAATACCTTTGTCTGAGTTTAAATGAATTGGCTAGCTATCTAACATTAGCTAGCATAGGGATCTTCTTAGCTATCCAGTTTGAGTTGAAACATGATTGATATCAAGCTAGCTAATGTTACATCCTATCAAACCTTATTGTCAGGTCCAACATTAGCTATGCACATCTTCCTCTCTATGATATTACTGTACATCACATTACATATTAGGGAGAGGCTATGTATTTAGCTAGTTAATGTCACGCCTACTCACGCTCTCCCGCTCCGGCGCGCAACATCACCGGTCTACTAACCACAGGTCCTGGCAACCCACATTACGCACACTTGGCAACCATCATTACGCAAACCTGCACCCCATCATTACGCACACCTGGACTTCATGATCACCTTAATTACTCTTCCTTTATTCAGCCCTCAGTAGCCTCAGTTTTCAGGCAGCATTGGTTTTGTTTTCATGTCCAGTACGCTTCTCTTGTATTGCATATCTTCATGTTCTTTGTTATTAAACTAATCTGCCAACACCATGACCAACTGGAGCAACTGGGTACGGCTATGGATGAGGTCCTCCGCGTTCTCCAATGCCTCGACATCACCGAGGGGCATCACCTCCAACTAGCAGAGGACGCACTACCACGAGTCGTCCCAGCGAGCCAGTCCCCCAGCCCATCCAGCAGTCCGACCAGGTCAGTGATGCCCAATTGTCCCTCCTGGACAAATATGACGGGACTCCATCTAAATGCCATGGGTTCCCACTCCAGTGCTTCCTCTATTTCGCCCATCAGACGGGAGACCCTACCACTAAGAGGTCCAAGGTTGCCACCGTCATTTCCCTGCTGACCGGACAGGTATTGGAGTGGGCCACGACCGTCTGGGAGAGAAGAGAGCTGGGTTCCTATGAGAGGTTCATTGCGACAACCTCTCATTGGACGCACTCATCGCGATGGCCATCCGTCTGGATAACCTTCTTCGGGAGAGTCAGCACCCCTATCGCCTCTCACCCTCCTCCTTTGAGTCTGAACCCATGGAGGTAGGGTCCACACACCTCCCCGCGTCAGAGGAAGCTGCCTCCTTCTTGGGAGAACAGATCGGCCCTCAGGGAGTGATGATGGATGAAAAGAAGTTCGACGCTGTCAGGTCATGGCCAATCCCAAGCACCATAAAGGGGTTATAACGTTTTTTGGGGTTTGCCAACTTCTACCACCGCTTCATTACAAACGTTATCTTTATCGCCTCTCCTCTCACCTCTCTCCTCAAGGGTAGTCCCCATAAGTTGGTGTGGAGTCCTGCATGCCTTCCGCCTACTGAAGGGACGTTTCACCCAGATCCTACGCTGTCTTTCGAGGTGGACGCTTCAGAAGTGTGTGTGGGGGCTGTCCTGTCCCAACACCAAGGTAATCCACATAAATTGTATCCACTCCAAAAAACTCCTGCAGAGATGAACTATGACATCGGCGATCAGGAGCTCCTGGCAGTGAAGTTGGCATTAACCTGTCTGGGCTAGGGGGCAGTATTTTCACGGCCGGAAAAAAACATACCCGATTTAAACTGGTTACTACTCTTGCCCAGAAACGAGAATATGCATATTATTAGTAGATTTGGATAGAAAACACTCTGAAGTTTCTAAAACTGTTTGAATGGTGTCTGTGAGTATAACAGAACTCATATGGCAGGCAAAAACCTGAGAAAATTCCAAGCAGGAAGTGGCCTGTCTGAGAATTTGTAGTTCTTCTTTCTAGTCCCTTTCGAAACTACAGCATCTCTGGGGTTACGTTGCACTTTCTAAGGCTACCATTGGCTCTCTAAAGCCTTCAAAAAGCGGATTGAGTCGTCTCCTGTCTCTGGGCAGAGTATGGTAGCTCAGTTTCTCAGTGGTCTGCCTGGTGACTAAGAGATTGGATATGCACGTTCACGAGACCACGCTGTTTTTTCTTTTCCTCTTTGAATGAATACACTATTTTCCGGTTGGAATATATTATCACTATTTTACGAGAAAAATACCATAAAATTTGATTTTAAACAGCGTTTGACATGCTTCTAAGTACGGTAATGTAACATTTTGAATTTTTTGGTCTCGAAATGCGCTCGCGCGTTACCATTTGGATAGTGACCCGAACGCACGAACAAAATGGAGGTATTTGGACATAACTATGGATTATTTGGAACAAAAACAACATTTCTTATGGAAGTAGCAGTCCTGGGAGTGCATTCTGACGAAGATCAGCAAAGGTAATACAATTTTCCTAATACCAATTCTGAGTTTAGTGTGCGAGGTTTCTGAACACACCCTGTCTGGTTGCCGGGCGACGAAGCTAGGCGGGAGATCTCTCGATTACATGCACCTGCATCTCATCAGCCATCTGCACACCTGGTCCTGATCATCACCTCTTCTCTTCATAAGCTCTGACCTGACATCCATTACCTGCCGGATAGTTAGCAATGAACAGTATGTTGTGTCAGCGTATCAGCCTCATGTTACCAGAGTTAGTTTTGTTGTTTTGTACTTTTTGCCGGTTACTCACCCCCGTTTACTTTGTCTACAGTCATCGTCCCGGAACATTCAACCCCCTTGCCTGGTCGTCGGTGGTTTCAGTGACATCATTGGATCTGCCTACTCACTCTCATCCACTCACCTCCGCTGCCGCTCCGTCTCCTGGATTATTCTATTTTCACCTCGAGTCTGTAAATAAATACTCACCTTCATTTTACTCACCTTGTCCTGGTCTGCTTCTGGGTTCAGCTTTAGAGAATCGTGACAGAAAAGCTATTTTAAAATCGGACATAGCGATTGCATAAAGGAGTTCTGTATCTATAATTCTTAAAATAATTGTTATGTATTTTGTCAACGTTTATGATGAGTAATTTAGTAAATTCACCGGAAGTTTTCGGTGGGGATACATTTTCTGAACATCACACGCCAATGTAAAAAGCAGTTTTTTGATATAAATATGAACTTGATTGAACAAAACATGCATGTATTGTATAACATAATGTCCTAGGAGTGTCATCTGATGAAGATCAAAGGTTAGTGCTTCATTTAGCTGTGTTTTGGGTTTCTGTGACATATATGCTTGCTTGGAAAATGGCTGTGTGATTATTTTGGGCTATGTACTCTCCTAACATAATCTAATGTTTTGCTTTCGCTGTAAAGCCTTTTTGAAATCGGACAATGTGGTTAGATTAACGAGAGTCTTATCTTTAAAATGGTGTAAAATAGTCGTATGTTTGAAAAATTGAAATTATTGCATTTGAGGTTTTTGTATTTCACGCCACGCTGTTCCACTGGCTGTTGAATAGAGTGGGACGGTGACATCCCACCTAGCCCATAGAGGTTAAAAGAATGGAGACACTGGCTGAAGGGTCCCAAGGACCCATTTCTCATCCTCACCGACCCTCGAAACCTGGAGTTCATATGGACAGCGAGGCAGCTGAACCCACACCAAGCAAGGTCGGCCCTTTTCTTCACTAAATTCGATTTCACTCTGATATATCGCCTAGGTTCAAAGAACATTAAAGCCGATGCCCTGTCCCGTCTACAATTCGAGACAGGTTCCTGTCCTGAGTGCACCCATAATTCCACCCTCTCGAGTAGTTGCCCCCATGTTTTGGGATGTAGATGGGGACATTTGCCAGGCCCTGGAGAGGTAACCCGCGCCTTCTACCTGTCCTCCGGAGCACATCTATGTTCCTACAGAGATAAGGGATCAGCTGTTGACCTGTGTGTACACAGCCCTTGTCGCTGGACACCCAGGTATCACCCGCACTATTTAATCCATCTCTGGAAAGTACTGGTGGCCCACCTTGGCGCAGGACGTCGCTCGCTATTTCAACCCCTGTTCCGTATGTGCCCAAACTAAATCTCCCAATACATTCCAGCAGGGAAACTCCTTTCCCTTCCCGTGACTCAGCGGCCGTGGTCTCATCTGTCCATTGATTTCATCACTGATCTCCCCTTCTCTGATGGTTTCACTACGATTATGGTTGTGATGGACAGATTCTCTAAATCCTGCCGTTTTCTCCCTCTCTCTGGTCTCCCTAACACTCTCCAGGTTGCTGAGGCAATGTTCCAGCAGGGCTTCCCGCGCTATGGCCTTCCGGAGGACATAATCTCCGACTGTGGCCCCCCATTTCACATCACGGGTATGGAAAGCCTTCTTGGAGAAGTTGAGGGTCATGGTCAGCCTCACTTCCAGGTACCAGATTCAGTCCAACGGGCAGGTGGAGAGGATGAACCAGGAGCTGGGGAGGTTTCTTAGGAGTCACTGCCACCACCAGCAGGGGGCATGGGCCCGGTTCCTTCCCTGGGCAGAGTACGCCCAGAATTCACTGCATCACTCCTCCACCGGGCTGACTCCCTTCCAGTGTCCTGGGATATCAGCCAGCCCTGGCTCCGTGGACCCCGAGCCAGACCGAAGATCCTGAGGTGGATGAGTGGTTCAGGCACACAGAGGAGGTTTGGAACAATGCCCATGTGAGGCTCCAGCGCGCCATCCGCCGCCAGAAGGAGCAGGCGGACCGCCACCGCAATGAGGCTCCCGTGTTCCATCCTGGTGATCGCGTCTGGCTCTCCACCAGGAACCTCTTGCTCCACCTGCCCTGTAAGAAGCTGAGCCCCCGGTTTCTGGGGCTGTTCAAGGTCCTCTGGTGGGTCAACGAGGTATCCTATAGATTACAGCTCCCCACTAACTACCGGATCTCACCCTCTTTTCATGTTTCCCTCCTCAGGCCGGTGGTTCCTGGTCCCCTGACTGATGCCGTTCCCCGCGACACCCCTCTGCCTCCCCTGGACATCGATGGGAGCATCGCCTATGCCGTCAGGTCCCTCCTGGACTCCTGACGTAGTGGGGGTCTTCATGTTCTTTGTTATTAAGCTCACCTACTGCACTTGCTTCTGACTCCCTGCATCTACATTACAGTTACATCACAGTATCATAGCTAGCTAGCTAGCTAATCACCACACACCAGCCACAGCCATCATATTTTTTTATTTTTTTATTTCACCTTTATTTAACCAGGTAGACCAGTTGAGAACAAGTTCTCATTTACAACTGTGACCTGGCCAAGATAAAGCAAAGCAGTGCGACAAACAACAACACAGAGTTACACATAAACAAACGTATAGTCAATAACACAAAATAAAAGAGAAATAGAAAAATCTATGTTCAGTGTTTGCAAATGTAGAAGAGTAGGGAGGTAGGCAATAAATTATTATAATGTACATTTGTTGTATGTAACCTATTCCTTTCCATCTTGCACAATATTGTTAAACGAATTAGAACTTTTCACCAACTTTATGGAAGTCCATTTTCATTCTTATGCAAGTGTGTGTGCATTGCAGACTTGACAACGTCCACAACACATGGCAACTGGGCAATTGGACATTATTGTCAAAAGTGGGCATGTAAGTAATCCACACCCAACAAATCCATACCCGTCATTTTGGACGATACTGAATTTATGACCAAAATTATCCTGTTTACACTTTTTAGTAAATTTTGACACTATAATTCATGTTTCTGACTCATATCGATGTCACATGCTGTTTATATCCAGAGAAGTTGGTTCTAGGAGGCAGTTCCTCTTTAAGCAGACTGGGGCTTTCCCTGCAGCATGGAGATTAGTGTAGAGCTCCACTGCTCTTGTGTGCACGTCCAGAGAGGGGATAATCAACTGTTTGTTGAACAATTCAACTGCAGAGATGGTACGTCTGCCTATGCACAAATCTCTACCGTTAAGCAGTGTGTCCCTGGGATGTACCATAGGGATGGTGTGCATCTGACATCAGAGGTCAACGATGTCTTCTCCACCGCTCTCTCCTCCGTAGTAGCAAGACGTGCGTACTAGTACTAGTACACGTCACACTCCTTGTCCCTTGCCACTCAATGATGCTCAACAAACCCAAAGGCTCTTTTAAGAGACATCTAATGTTCGTTCGTTCGTTCCTAAATGTTTTAGTTTTTCATTCACTCAGTACTGATTGAACCTTTATTTATCTTGCTTGGTAAAATAATATATTTTTTGTTGTTGTCTAAAACAGTTGATGTGTTGAAAACATTTTAATTTTATCACATAGCTAACCAAGTTAGGTCGTGCAAGCAAGCAATGATCATTATGATGTTACGGTCTTACCTGCTACTTTTTACTTGTGGATGGCGACTTCTGGTTTTCGGGAACACATTGAAATGTAACTTGACACTGTTGATCAGTCAGTGAAAATGTTGATTATAATGACAAGAAGAAATTGGCATTGATAGCGGAGGAAGCAGACTGAATTAATTCATAATGTAAGGGCTAGAATTTGCTTTGGATCTTCTAACAGCGACGCATCTGTCTGGTGTGTAAATTAGCATTGTGGCAGTTTGGTGTATATAACTGGCTAGTTATAATAGCAGCCAAGGATGTTCGCTAGCTTATTTGTTTGTGGTCTGATTACACGCAAATGTCCAGGTCAGCAGTTTACACAGATGACTCCAGCCATATGTTAAACCTTCCATAGAAAAATATACCTAGCTAGCTAGCTACCTTCCTTTTGCTTCTCTTCCAACTGGTGTTAGCTAGTTAGCCACCGCTGCCAGTCTTCTAGCTATCTGCTACTATTGCGCAGCAACCAAGTTGCTCGACCTGAATTTTAAATTCGGCTGAAAAGATGTTAGCATTGTCAGAAATGCTACAAAATGGTAGCACATTGTTGGTTTTTATTGGACAGAAATGCACTTGAGAGTGATAAATTGTGAATAAAAAAAAAACTGTTGCACCTACAAACTTATTCAGTCCAAATGGATCTCAGCCTAATGGTCACTTTATGGATGCTGTGGCCTCATTTTAATCAAATGTCTAGAATTTGAGCTAGGTTTGGGCAAAAAATTGTCTGACAACCCTAATGCTAACGACCCTGTCAAAATTCCGGTATAGTGGTTCTCGGTAACGACCGGACGGATCACGATGAGAGGCGTAAGAGTGTTGTGTACCTCCAATCAAGTTGATTAGCAAATGTTTATCAACATTGATGTCATATTGGCTTAGATATGATGGTAGGGACATTTTTATTTAGCATTGCGCCAACCAGCGCAACTATAATAACCTGCACACTGTTGATATTCCCAAAATGATGATATAGTGATTTGAATTCTGATTTTATTAGGATCTCTTTTAGCCCAAGGGCTAGTCTCCAAGATTCCTCACGAAATGTAAAAAACACAGAACTATAGTAGCATTGTGAACTAAACCCTCACATTGCATTGAAACACTGTAGGAGTGTGTTGTAGAGGAATAGTGGCTAGAATTGGGATAGAAACAGTGTTGGTGTGTTTACTACAAGTGAGTGGAAAAACTCTCCACTCTCAGCATCCTGACTGGGCCAAAACACTGGGCTGTTTAGAGTGGTGCCGGGCACTTCATGCTGTTGTTGACAGAGACAATGTTGAGTACCTCACCTGTTCAACAATTCAGTAAGAACTGCATTGTCTCATATCCCACTAAACATCTATCCCATGAGGGCGAAGATAAGTTATTTTGATTATCTATTTCATGCCAGTGTTCGCGCTTAGTTGGTTGCAGGCCCTCTCAGCTTGTGGAACTCATCTGCCTGTCATTGTTGCAGTAGGACCCTTGAGTCTGGCCCACACCTGCCTCCTCTAGGGGGGAAATGGGCTCCTCCAAAGCCACCTGGGGCCTGAAAGAATGGTATCTGCATCACTTCCATTGTCATGTGACTTGGGTTGGAGCGATCTCTCCTGTGAAGGGGACTAGCATGTACTCATCGTTCTCTCTCTCTCCCGCTCTCCCCCCCGCTGACTTCTCTGTAAAGCAGAGTCCCTGTTCCCCTGTTTTCACAGAAATGCACTCTGTGAACTATATCTCATCTCCCTCTCTGTTTTCCCCCCTCTATCACACACCAACTGTGCAATAATACAAAATCATTTTGTAATGCAATCAAAATCATCAAAACATGTTACTATTTATATTAATAACTGCTCCAAAGTGGCTAGATGAGCTTTCAGTAAATGTGTTTTAGCACTCTCTTGTCAGATCATCCAGAAGAATGTACTTGTTTATCCACAAAATCATTAGATGAACACAAGACCTAAGCCTACCATGAAGTCCTCATTACCCTATAACTAACTGTGGTCTTCAGGGGTTGTACATATCAGTATTCTACATTGAATAGAACTGGAGCTCACCCCATTCCATGTGAAACAATAGGAGATGACAATTCTCAGCCAGATTAATGTGTGTTCAACAGTTGATTCCATTGCAGGAAATTAGCTATAAATCAGCACAGCCAAAAATCTGGGGCAGGGCCCCCAGACCCCCCACGCAAATATTGAATCCAATGTCTTTCCAATCTGGTCTAGTGATCTTACAGTTCCTACCACGAAATACCCATAACCACAACACAACAGACCGCAGGCTCCTTTAATACCTAACCAGGGTGGACTAAAGAGGTACTATGGGGTCACCCACCCATTAATGACTGATTTCCAGCTGCATCAGAACGAGCGGAAAGTTAACGAGTAGAAATGCTAATTAGCCGAGCCGCGGTACAGGTGCGTGAGGAGGAATACAGCGACGGCAGCAAGAAACAGCGACTGACAAGCAGGTGGTGCAATCAATACGTGGCACAAGTCGTTCCATCCTCCAGCAACTGTTTTCCTCTCACACTGTGAACTGCAACATACAGTAAGCGGGTGGCATTTCATCATACTGAAAAAAACACACAACAAAAAGGGTTTTTAAACAAAAGTTTAAACAAATTACAACTACATAAACACTACATAAATGTGTCACAAATCTTTTATAAGCAGTGATCACACTACATAAAGGGATATGTAAAAGCTCAGGGAACACTTTATTTGAGCTAAATGTCTTAACAGCGTCATAATAAAGTGTTACCAAAGGTCATAGCATCTGGTGCGAGACAGAAACATTACGCTGCAAATGCCATTGTAGTGCC
The DNA here is from genome assembly GCF_901001165.1 of Salmo trutta. Classification (NCBI taxonomy): domain Eukaryota; kingdom Metazoa; phylum Chordata; class Actinopteri; order Salmoniformes; family Salmonidae; genus Salmo; species Salmo trutta. Next base: position 38,553,568 of record NC_042981.1, on the reverse strand, counting down.
ACCACTCTCACTATCTAGGTTACGAGGCGTAACTTTTTGTTCCATGTCACCTTGAAACCAAAACAACCAGACAAGCCTCCTCGTCCCATATCCCCTCGACATATTCTCATTTAGTCTCCTCTTTCTGTTGGGATAGCATGGTTATTAATTTCATTTGTGCTTCATTAATCCACATTTTCCCATTCAGTCCCTGTGTCTTTAATCATCGTTTATCTTTGCCAGCCTGGCCTCTGGTGTCCCAGTAGCAGGGTCACAATGTGTTCCCCCATCACACTGACAGAATGGATGACACAAACAGGTCGTCCATCTCAATCACACAGCCCTCTGGACCCGTGTCACTATGTGCCGCCATGTCCCCTGGCCCCACTGGGGTCCACTATGTAAAGCAGCATGGACACAGGACCAGAGCGTGCAAGATATGGCACAGTATGTGTATATGTCATAAAATAAATTGCCCTTGTTTCTAAAGTAATACAATCATTTCTTAGGAGTCTCCATCAAGAGTCTAGGGGATTTGTTTTGTTGTTACTGTGAGACAGGGAATCATGTGGAATTCTTATCTTATGAAGAAACTCGGAAGTACTTTAATGTCAAACAAGGGTCATTTATTTGTGGGTTTTGTTAATGCTATCGTAATATAGTAACACCATGGTAACCCTTTACTTGACACTTGACAAGTTAGGACATAACTTCTCATGACTCGTATGTATACAACTGTTATGACGTACATTGCGTTATTTTATGGCTGGTTATGACACCTACATAAGAGTGTCAAAACCCACATTTATTCAAATTAGTTTTTTCCATGCCAAGAAGTTTCCTTTGAAAGTTTGATTCTTAAATCCTTTGTTGTTGTTGTAATGAATTCTTTACAGTCATGGTTTTTTTCATCATATTTTAAATCATTTTCGAGAAGAATTATGATCATTCTGTGACACATTACTTAGACTAAGAAAATAGACTTTGACACTGTCACGAAGCATTATGACCATCCTGTGTCACTTTACTTGGGCTAGGAACATAAACTTATTACGCTGTCTAGAAGCATTATGACCATCATAATCATATAAACTAGATTGGCCTATCACGTACATGTCCTTACATCAGTCATCAGTCACATAGAGGGTGTCTTGTCCTGCTCCCGCATTCATCCCAGTCATCAGTCACATAGAGGGTGTCTTGTCCTGCTCCCGCATTCATCCCAGTCATCAGTCACATAGAGGGTGTCTTGTCCTGCTCCCGCATTCATCCCAGTCATCAGTCACATAGAGGATGTCTTGTCCTGCTCCCGCATTCATCCCAGTCATCAGTCACATAGAGGGTGTCTTGTCCTGCTCCCGCATTCATCCCAGTCATCAGTCACATAGAGGATGTCTTGTCCTGCTCCCGCATTCATCCCAGTCATCAGTCACATAGAGGGTGTCTTGTCCTGCTCCCGCATTCATCCCAGTCATCAGTCACATAGAGGGTGTCTTGTCCTGCTCCCGCATTCATCCCAGTCATCAGTCACATAGAGGGTGTCTTGTCCTGCTCCCGCATTCATCCCAGTCATCAGTCACATAGAGGGTGTCTTGTCCTGCTCCTGCATTCATCCCAGTCATCAGTAACAGAGCATTGGGGTAGGTGCATGTCTGACATCAATGTGTGCACAATTACAATGATATTTTAATATAGTCAGTTAAAGAAAATATATATATATAACATAAACATACTGTTGACATGTAGTCTATGGTGTAATGGAATGTTTTGCCTTGTGTGGTAGGTTTCGTGGGTTTTGACACTATGTAGGTGTCATAACCAGCCATAAAATAGCGCAGCGTGTGTCACAACCGATCTAAATACAGTATGCTTAATGACTGTGTTTATGACCATATTATAACAGGTTCTGAAAAGTTATGCCACTTGCTATGACATATTATGACATGGTTATGACTGTGTCATAACGTGTTATGACGCTGGGTGTCAAGTAAAGTGTTACCAACCCCATATATAATAGTAACAAATGACTACTGTTATTAAATGAAGGGCATATAAGCCACCTAAGAAAGTTGAATCAAGGTGGAAATTAGAAGCTTATTCATTGTGAACAGAGCTGTTTGTGGTTATTTGAATACATTTTCTCAGCAGGCAGGGGAAAATAGCGCAGGCAAATGAGGGGGCCAACACAAACAATGGAAAATAGAGCCGGTAATCTGATGGAAATCTTTGACAGTTTATCTCAGTATTGGGGAAAGGTTAGACTGACTGTTTTGTGGTTTTACAGCATCATTCGCATTCTATACAAAGGCAAATGAATGTGACAGCCTATTGCCTCAGTCCTGTGTGTGTGTGTGTGTGTGTGTGTGTGTGCGTGCGTGCGTGCGTGCGTGTGTGTGTGTGTGCGTGAGTGTGGCTTTTTGTCTGTAATCATACTATTTGCTCTATTAGCTGTGGGCCACTACCAATAACATTGCCCTCTAAAAGTGAGTGTTAAACTCTGCCTCATGGTTGTCTTCAAACTAATGACCTTTTGAACCTCCATGACTCTGCCTCTAAAAACCCTCCAACCCTCCAACAGTGGCCTCCTACAAATGACCCCTACTACCCCTTCATACTCATATAACACACATCTCATCCCGCTAATGCAGATAGAACATACAAACTGAGGGGAGAAAATGTCTCTCCCCATCGCACGGCTGTAAGCACATACAATAACCATAGCCAACCACAGCCAAAAGCCCTTAGCATTGTGACAGAGCAGATGTTAAGAGTAATGACAGTGGAGATTACCCAATAATTGTGGAAGCGTAAATCATTTCAGTTAGGGGAGAGAGTGAGAGAGAGAGTGAGAGAGAGAGAGCGAGAGAGAGAGAGAGCGAGAGAGAGAGAGCGAGAGAGGGAGAGAGAGAGAGAGAGAGAGAGAGAGAGAGGGGTGGGAGCGAGGGAGGGGAGGGAGGGAAAGCAGAACAAAGAAAGACGAGGCGATGCAGACCGAGTCAACGGCGACGGGCTTATTGTTGAAATGAAAACCACTTATAGCTGTGCGGTGCCATATTTCACATTTCCAAAGCTTAGGCAGTGGCACAGTGTGTGCATCCACACAATCATATCCATCCCTGCCATGGTCGGGATGGAAGAAAACGTGGCCAAATGCTGTTGTTGTATTGTCTGTATGTGTGTTGGTGCTTAATCGGTGTGATGCAAGCTGTTGCCTGAAGGGAAGGATATATGGCAGACAATGCGGTGACATTCATGACACCCCTTAGCAACATCCACCACCCGTGCGCCCACCGCCCTCGACAGCCCCTGCCTTCCCCAGTCGGCACGCCCTAAGCCTGGGGTGGGTCACCCGGATCATCCCCTTTGACACCCCCTCCAATGGGAGTTGCTAATGCTAATGCGCTAATGCACCCACTCGCAGTATTTAAGCTCATTGCCGGAGCACTCTCTCTCTCCCCCACTCTCTGTCTCGCTCACCTGCTTTGATTGTGTAATAAACTTTATTCAGTTAAGCGTGAATTATTGTTAATTGAACAAAAAAGTAATTTTGTTGATTGAAACGGAGGGGGGAGCGGCGGACCAGATTAACAACGTTAAGGAGAGCTTCTCCTCTCCTCTCACTCATCCCCCCCCCCGTCTTGGTATAGTTTTATTAGATTTTTTTCAGTCATGGGTTTCTCCAGTAACTTTTTCTGTGAAAAGACATTGGAATCTAATCTATAAACCAGTCAACATGCTTGACGCTTGAAGTATACCTTTATTCTTTATGTGTCTGTGTCAGTTTCAGAAATCCAATGACGAGACATTGCCTGAACGAGCAAATTTCATGTCTCTCCCTATGTTTGTCTTCCAAAAGCCTTTACATTCCCGTCCCACACAGTACAATGGACCATCCTGTTAACATTATTGGCTGTCTGGCTCCAACCATCTGATCTCCGGGGGAGTCCTGTGTTTCCTCAATATAAATAATCATAAATGACAATAAATGTGAAGGCTTGGCTCTGGATCCCGTAAACCCAGAGCCTTTTCTCATCTCATATTTCACAAGGAGAATCACTGCCTATGAATAGCACTATCTGGAATACCTAGAGCACTAATGGGAAAGGAAAACTCCAGTTTTGGAGGCTTGGAGGAGTCAGTGTCCACAAATATTAGTCCAAGTGGTTACATAAAACCCAGATTTGTTTTGCTTTCCAGCTTCAATATGCACTGCTGCCAAAAAGGGGTCACTAGGGCAACTCTATTGACCACTTTGGAGCTCCTTCTGAACTCAAAGAATGCAGGAAAATAGACAAATACCAGTAAACAAAGGAAGACAATACAGATGCGTTTTGGTCGCCGGGCTAGTTAAATATTATCCATAGTAGGACAATGATCTACTCCCTCAGTCCCAGCACCTATTGCAGATGTGGGGAATTGGTGCGTGTTGACTTTTCATCTGCGTCCGCTGTGTTTACGACCGAAGATGAAAATGAAATCGTTTCCAGCTGCTGAGAATAGCAGGAGAGAGGTGAAACAGCCATCAGATGTCAAATCCCACCGATGGGATAGCGATGGTGGTCACTGACTATACAGGAAGATTTATGTTCGTCTAATCAAATTCCGGGGCACGGAGGGAATTTCAATGAAGCGACAAGGGAGATAAATATTTGACGGAACGCAGTGATTTATTGATGCTCATACCCCAAGGATCTTAGACCAATAAATAAACGTGAATATACAGTATACTATATATATATATATATATATATATATATATATAAAATTGTGTCTTTTCATCTGTTCCTTTCGATTATCAATTATCAGTCTTTCATACTCAATTGTCAGTCTTTCATACTCAAATATCCCTCTCTTTTGTCTCATCTCACACTAATATCACCCAAAATAACATACCCCTCCTCCTCCTCTTTCTTCCACAGTGTCAGTGGTAAGGAAGCAGGGGTGCAGAGATGGGGGGAAGGGTGCCATATTACCAGTGCTCTGGACCCGTGTCCTCCCCTGGGTGAATAATGGTGCCTGACATGTCGAGAATTAGGGAGGCACATTATCACACTGATCCCATATACCTCCTGTGTTCCCTTACATGGCAGACATTAGGGCCCCCTCTGCATGATTTAGGGAGGCATCTATAATTTAGCCTTTCCCCCAGCTAATTAGATAAGTAGCAGAGGGCTCCTAGAGAGAGGGAGGGAGGAAGGGTAGAAAGAGAGAGAGAGATAGAGATAGAGAGGGGAGGGTTAGAGAGAACGAGAGAGGGGGGATGGAATAGAGAGAGAGAGGGGGCTAGAGAGAGAGGGGGAGACAGAGAGAGAGAGATGAGCTATCTGTGAAGGAATTACTTCACAATGAGGGTGTCTTTTTTTCAAGCCTGGTAATAGACCTAATTAGGGTAAATTATTTGGATTGAACTCTGGTTTACTGTAACTTCTTGTATTAAGTTAAAAAGAAAACCAAGATAGAATGGCCCTGTATTTTAGGGGCAATTGAAAGTGAGATAATAGGAAAATGAACAACAGCTGTTTAACTAATGTTCTGTGGTAGCAGTGAGAAGTAGAAAGCAAGGACGTCAATTGGGTATGGCAGAGTATGGCAGAGTATGGCAGTCGCCAAACCCTAGCACAGGGGTGGGCAAACTTTTTGGCTCGAGGGCCACATCATGGTTTTGAAATTCAATGGAGGGCCGCATTTTTGGGGGGGTACAATTGTTTGTTAAAATCAATTTGCGGGGTCCTCCCGAGTGGCGCAGTGGTCTAAGGCACTGCATCACAGTGCTTGAGGCCTCACTACAGACCCGGGTTCGATCCCAGGCTGTCACAGCTGGCCAAGACTGGGAGACCCATGAGGCGATGCACAATTGGCCCAGCGTCGTCCAGGTTAGGAGAGGGTTTGGCAGGCCGAGATTTCCTTGTCCCATCGTTTCCTCCAACACATTGGTGTGGCTGGCTTCCGGGTTAAGCGGGCATTGTGTCAAGAAGCAGTGCGGCTTGGCTGGGTCGTGTTTCGGGGGACGCACAGCTCTCAACCTTCGCCTCTCCCGAGTCCGTACGGGAGTTGCAGCGATGGGACAAGACTCAACTGCCAATTGGATACCATGGGACAACTACCAATTGGATACCACGGAATTGGGGAGAAAAAGGACAACATTTGTTCTATAATAATAACTGTTATTTTTTTATGTCTCGCAGGCCGGACTGAAGTGCCCGGTGGGCCGGATACGGCCTGCGGACCGTACTTTGCCCCCCCCCCCCCTTGCCTACAACACAACAATTTAAAATAGGCTACAAAAATCTTTCCAATCATGATTAAAAGGCAAATGCTGTTTAGTGGGATTAGAGGGATGGCTTTAGGACCATGTGGGTGGCTCAGAGCTGACAGGAAGGCTATTTGCCTGGCTGGCTGAGACCACTGAGGTATGGCTGAGAGCACATCGACCCAGCTGCAGGGAACAGCACAACTTTTCTCTCAAAACAGTGCAGAGGTGGAAGATGGCTGTAGTATATGGCTTATGGCTAGTCCCAGTGCTGAGCGCGTTTGTAGAATGTTAAGTCGCCTATCAGCTGAGGTGAATTAAGCTATAGCAGCCAAGGTGATAATGGCTGAAGTAAATGTTGCTTGTTTTAGCTGTTATCCAAATTGCATTTGGAGAACAGGTTTAGCTGAAATGTTTAGCTGAAATTACATTGCTGGTAGAAAGGCAAGAAAGGTGACCATTAGCAGCAATCCAACATTCCCAACACAATCAATAAAAACGAAATTGTGGGGCATCGCTTCTGAGAAGCAATAAAAGGAAGATAGCCAAGCCTTTTCTGTTTCTTTCTGTCTCTCACTCTCTCACCTCTCTCTCTCCCCTCTCCCTCTTTCCCTGCCTAACCTCTCCCTCCCTTCATCTCTACCTCCCTCCCACCTTCCCTCCCTCACACAGTGCTCGCTCCGCTCCTCTCTCCAGCCCGGCGCCATGGCTGTCAGCTCGATAAGTGGCGAGGCAGGGTGATTAAAGTGTGCCGCGGCCCCCTCAGAAAAGCAGAGCCACAGCAAGGCCCCGGGTCAAGTTGCATCCCTGACAGCATCACTCCCCTCCCCTCTCCTCCCCGTATCCATCCTCACAAGGAGGGTCATCTCACGGATGTCAGAGGGCACCCAGGGATAGGATGGGCTTCCGTCGCTATTTACCCTGCAGAGTAGACAGGGCAACAGATACAAAATAAAATAGACCTGTTATCTACAGTATACTGACCAAGGCATGGTGTTAATGAGAGACAGGGAAATTGCTAGCAGGCTAGACTAAATATAAGACCATGTATTTTGTGTTTCTCTTACAGAAAAGAGAAGTTGAAATGCCTGTGCAGATTGAGCAAAGCAGGGTCTCAGGGCTAATCAGGTTGTCAGAGGAAATGGTTGTCTACAACATACAGCATTGACAAAGAAGTATTGCACTGACTAACACATCTGCTTCCACATTGCACAAACAAACCCTCTTTCCACAGAGGTCCCCCATGTTTATGGTGAGTTGTTCAATATACTTCAGACTGTTTGGTTTTTGAACATGTGTGCTTCCCTTGTACTTCCGCAAGTGACACACTATGGGGTAATTGTGTGTGCATGTGTGCGAAAGTTCCATTTACGTGAGATCTATACATACCAACGGCAAGTGCCCCCCGGACAGAATACCCACAAAAGCTGTGACAAGGACGCTTCTGGGTGGGGTCTCCCGGATTCTACCCCACCTGTGGAAGAGCATGGAACCCCAGAGCGATGACAGCTCACTCATTAAGAGGACACAGACTGTTACTGTGCCATTACACCCTGTTCTTCCATAGGTTAATCCGTTTAGTTACATATCCACCGCATATCTCTCAAAGTGAAGAGTGGAAATGTATGGAATCATCCGAAACTCAAACGGCACCGTGTGAGAAATTCCAGGTGTGAATTCTCTGTCATGACTAAGCCACAAGCGTATGAAAAGGGTCGATAAATAAAAGTAAGACTAAAATACCAAATATCCTGAAAATATATACAGTAGGAGGTATAGAATGTGCTGTAAAGTACATATTTACTATCTTAATTTCAACAGTTTCTCACAGCAGGAAAATAACAGGAAATGTGAATTATTATGTGGATTATAATTAAAAAGATTCTCTGGGGCTTTTGTATACTTTTTAGCCAGTAGTTCTGAAAGTAGCGCTCACGAGCCAAAAGTCCCAAAAATGGTGTACTACGTCACATATGTGCAGATATGTGCACCAAGTCATTGCTCCCTCTCTTACCTGGCTGTTTGGGGAGATGGGAAAATGGTGCAGCACAGCTTCCAGAAAAACAGTCGCTTTTAAACTAGGGATTTGGTGGCTATTTGAGGTTAAACTGATAATGCACGTATGAAGTACACATTGACATCCCAAAGCTGGAGGTTTAAAAAATACTTAGTAGTCAAGACATTTTTATAAGGGTTGAAGCATTTTTCATTGGGGCAAATCAAGTCAGAAATGTTCAAGTGGATATTAGAAACTAGAAGCTGTCGGACTGTTAGCTGAAGAGGTCCATCAGCCAATTTTCTAGGGTCCAGGCCAATTGACAAAATAGGTATTCTATTTTGCCAATTGGCCTGGACCCTTTAACTACACGGAGCCCTGCCGATCCATCACGACTGGTCTGCCGACGTAACCGCCCGAGGGGGCTACAACTGACTCTTCCGTCGCGACGTCCCCCTAAGGCCCTTTTGCTAGCCTGCTAGCCCCGGCCAGCTAGCTGTCTGAATCGCTGTGTCTCCAGCCCGCCTAGCTACTCACTAGACCCTAGCTAGCCCTGCAGTGCCCATTCCCCAGGCGCTCTCATTTGTTGACTTCTGTAACCGTAAAAGCCTAGGTTTCATGCATGTTGACATTAGAAGCCTCCTCACTAAGTTTGTTTTATTCATTGCTTTAGATAACTCTGCCAACCCGGATGTCCTAGCCGTGTCTGAATCCTGGCTTAGGAAGGCCACCAAAAACCCAGAAATTTCCATCCCTAACTATAACTTTTTCCGACAAGATAGAACTGCCAAAGGGAGCGGAGTTGCAATTTACTGCAGAGATAGCCTGCAGAGTTCTGTCATACTATCCAGGTCTGTGCCCAAGTCTCTCACTGTTGCCGCTTGCTATAGACCACCCTCTGCCCCCAGCTGTGCCCTGGACTTCATATGTGAATTGATTGCCCCCATCTATTGTCAGAGCTCGTATTGTTAGGTGACCTAAATTGGGACACACCCCGGCCGTCCTACAATCAAAGATAGAAGCCCTCAATCTCACACAAATTATCAATGAACCTACCAGGTACAACCCCAAATCCATAAACACGGGCACCCTCATTGATATCATCCTAACCAACCTGCCCTCCAAATCCTAACCATCTTAAATAAGCATGCCCCATTCAAAAAATGTAGAAACAGGAACAGATATAGCCCTTGATTCACTCCAGACCTGACTGCCCTTGACAAGCACAAAAACATCCTGTGGCGTATTGCATTAGCATCGAATAGCCCCTGTGATATGCAACTTTCAGGGAAGTTAGGAACCAATATACACAGGCAGTAAGGAAAGCAAAGGCTAGCTTTTTCAAACAGAAATTTGCATCTTGTAGCACAAACTCCAAAAGGTTCTGGGACACTGTAAAGTCCATGGAGATTAAGAGCACCTCCTCCCAGCTGCCCACTGCACTGAGGCTAGGAAACACTGTCACCTCCAATAAATAAGCATTTTTCTACGGCTGGCCATGCTTTCCACCTGGCTACCCCTACCCCAGCATCCCCCACAAAAACCTGCCCAAGCCTCCATCATTTCTCCGTCACCCAAATCCAGATAGCCGATGTTCTGAAAGAGCTGCAAAATCTGGACCCCTACAAATCAGCTGGGCTAGACAATCTGGACCCTCTCTTTCTAAAATGATCTGCCGCAATTGTTGCAACCCCTATTACTAGCCTGTTCAACCTCTCTTTCGTATCGTCTTCAAAGGGGGAGACACTCTAGACCCAAACTGTTAAAGACCTATATCTATACTTCCCTGCCTTTCTAAGGTCTTCGAAAGCCAAGTTAACAAACAGATCACCGACCATTTCGAATACCACCGTACCTTCTTCGCTATGCAAACTGGTTTCCGAGCTGGTCATGGGTGCACCTCACCCACACTCAAGGTCCTAAACGATATCATAACCGCCATCAATGAGAGACAATACTGTGCAGCTGTATTCATCAACCTTGCCAAGGCTTTCGACTCTGTCAATCACCACATTCTTATCGGCAGACTCAACAGCCTTGGTTTCTCAAATGACTGCCTCGCCTGGTTCACCAACTACTTCTCAGAAAGAGTTCAGTGTGTCAAATCGGAGGGCCTGTTGTCCGGACCTCTGGCAGTCTCTATGGGGGTGCCACTGGGTTCAATTCTCGTGCCGACTCTTTTCTCTGTATACATCAATGATGTCGCTCTTGCTGCTGGTGATTCTCTGATCCACCTCTACGCAGACGACACCATTCTCTATATGGCCCTTCTTTGGACACTGTGTTAACTAACCTCCAGACAAGCTTCAATGCCATACAACTCTCCTTCCGTGGCCTCCAACTGCTCTTAAATGCAAGTATAACTAAATGCATGCTCTTCAACCGCTCGCTGCCCGCACCTGCCCGCCCGTCCAGCATCACTACTCTGGACGGTTCTGACTTAGAATATGTGGACAACTACAAATACCTAGGTGTCTGGTTACATTGTAAACTCTCCTTCCAGACTCACATTAAGCATCTTCAATCCAAAATTAAATCTAGAATCGGCTTCCTATTTCACAACAAAGCATCCTTCACTCATGCTGCCAAACATACCCTCGTAAAACTGACTATCCTACCGATCCTTGACTTCGGCGATGTCGTTTACAAAATAGCCTCCAACACTCAGCAAATTGGATATAGTCTATCACAGTGCCATCCGTTTTGTCACCAAAGCCCCATATACTACCCACCACTGCGACTTGTATGCTGTCGTTGGCTGGCCCTCGGTTCATATTTGTCACCAAACCCACTGGCTCCAGGTAATCTATAAGTCTTTGCTAGGTAAAGCCCCGCCTTATCTCAGCTCACTGGTCACCATAGCAGCACCCACCCGTAGCACGCGCTCCAGCAGGTATATTTCACTGGTCACCGCCAAGCCAATTCCTCCTTTGGCCGCCTTTCCTTCCAGTTCTCTGCTGCCAATGACTGGAACTAATTGCAAAAATCACTGAAGCTGGAGACACATATCTCCCTCTCTAACTTTAAGCACCAGCTGTCAGAGCAGCTCACAGATCACTGCACCTGTACATAGCCTATCTGTAAATAGCCCATCCAACTATCTCATCCCCATACTGTTATTTATTTTTCTCCTTTGGACCCCAGTATCTCTACTTGCACATTCATCTCCTGCACATCTATCACTCCAGTGTTTAATTGCTAAATTGTAATTATTTCGCCACTATGGCCTATTTATTGCCTTACCTCCCTTATCTTACCTCATTTGCACACACTGTATATAGACTTTTCTATTGTGTTATTGACTGTATGTTTGTTTACTCCATGTGTAACTCCATGTGTTGTTGTTTGTGTCGCACTGCTTTGCTTTATCTTGGACAGGTTGCAGTTGTAAATGAGAACTTGTTCTCAACTGGCCTACCTGGTTAAATAAAGGTGAAAAAAATACAAATAAATAAAGAAGCCTTATTAACCCTTGAATGCACTACAAATTTGAGTTTCCTGCTACGCAGGAAAATGACCTGCGACAACAGAGTATCAAATGAAGATTTGTAGTTCTATAGTTACAGTATCTTTCTAAAACATGCTCCAGCGTTAACAAGCAGCCTAAAAGAACCAGTTGACCTCAGTCTCACCTCAACAGAGCAATCTCATCAGACATGAAAGCAAGCAGTGGGATACAAGCTAATGCAAGGGAGGAAGTGCATCGCTTTCACAAAGCTTCCCCGTCATCCTCCTCAAAGATATCAAAGGTCTCTCAAATCAAACTGGCATCAAAAGAAAGACGTGACTCATAGCAGCAGGGATACGAGGTAATGAATTCCAAAAGTTTTGCCTTCTTCTCCACTACCAAGTCTCCGAGATAGCGGCACCCTTGTCGTAGTGGTTCACTGGAGTTGGGAGTGTTCACGCTACGTCATATTACTTTGACTTTGTAGTGTACACAACAATGTTTATAAAAGAGGTTCAAAATCATACAAAGAGGTGATTGTATGAAGAGGTATTGTTGAACATTAAAGTGTAAGCCAGACTGATAGGGACTGGGACCAGACTGCTGCGGCTTTAGCCACTCGACAGATAAAACACAATGCAGACTGTTGGATGCCTGTCTCACAATGCTACCAAACCTCCTATGAAGATAACACATGAGAAGAGAACACTGATAGGCCTGTATATTATAGGGAGAGGAAGCCGAGTATTTGAAAAAGACAGCGTGTCAACGGTGAAGGAGTGTGAAGGAGATTGTGGAAGCCGGGACTGGGCTGGATAAACAAAATGATACGTGGCGTTGTTTACATATCCGCATACCTACTCCAGCGCCTGAAGAGCGGTACTCACCTACTGTTTACTGTTTTCACTGGGAGGGCTATGGGTCGCTAAAGACGCTAGCGAAATGTACCGCCAAATACACAGACACTCACACATCCCTACACACACTTCTTTCAACCACAAGAGATAAGATTAAGCTTATATAGACCAGTCAGTCCAGCATACATATACACAAATAGTTTGGTACTTTCGACATTTCAAGGTAAGGCGCCCCTATACACACACATCACAAGAGGCACTATAGACACACATCAGGAATGGCAAATGACGTTGCTGTGGACTCAGCCCCTTCTGACTGAATCTTAATCCATTAGCTTGGGAAAAGACCAGGCAAGACGAAGCGTCCGAACCCAATTACCCCATTGACATGTCTTCCGTCTCCCACAACTCCCACACACACACACACACACACACACACACACACACACACACACACACACACACACACACACACACACACACACACACACACACACACACACACACACACACACACACACACACACACACACACACACTTAGACTGTGACAGCCTTGAGAGGGCCTTTGTCCCTGTTAAAGGAGGTAGTAGGACAGACGGACAGGTTGATACACAGTCCTTTGTGTGTCTCAAGTGGCACACTATTCCCTACAGAGTGCAGTTCTTTTGACCAGAACCCTATGGGAAGTAGTGCACTATGTAGGGAATAGGGTGCCATTTGTGAGACACTGCTATTGTGAGAGTGACAGAAGGATGACCTTGTGCAACCAGCAGGATGGGCAGCCTGTGTTTAATCAGAAGGAGTGGGGGATTAAGTGTGCACCTGGCAGGTGGATGGTGGAGACACTCAGTACTAGTCTCTGTATCTGATGCAGCACCACCAGTTGTACCGCAGTAACGATATGTGACAACATTGCATAATGGTGCTATTACAGTGGTGGAGTCATATCAGGCGCTTAGCTGGTTAGTGCTAGCATGGGATGCTTATGCAGTTGGAGACGCTCTGTACTCATCTGATGCAGCACCACCAGTTCTACCAGAGAAACAATACATGATAAGACAATATGCAGTGGTGGAGTCATGAGCAAATATGTGTTGCGCTGGTTAGTGCTAGCATAGGATGCTAATGCCGTATTAATTAGCCTTAGCCGTGGCTTTGCTAAAGAGCTAGAAAAGACAGATCATCCTAGCACAAAAATCCTTATGCGAAAGATAACAAATCCCCACTACCCCGAACCACCCCAAATCCTGTCCCTGACTTTCCCCAAACGATCTTTCAGCCGAAAAATAAGTGGGCCATCTGTTTTACCCTATCCAAACACAGTATCTCAAGCGCTGGAGTGATCAGTGTTATGTTAGAGCAAACATAGCAATTAAGCTAATTAAGTTCCTGCAGATTCCCTCTGATTTATGGTGGCGAGAGGGAGGAGGAAGAATGGCAGGAGACAGGGATTGCTCCTCCCTGAGAGAGAGAGAGAGAGAGAGAGAGAGAGAGAGAGAGAGAGGGAGGGAGAGGGAGAGAGAAAGATAGAGGTAAAGAGAGAGAGAGAGAGAAGGAGAGACGTAGAGAGAATGGCACTGTGATGGGGGCCTCTAAACCAACAGGAGTAAATGGCTCTGTGAGTCTGTCACTTCCAAGGCCAGCGTGGGACGATCAGCGATGATGACGGGGGCATGGACTTGTGTCAAGACTCTGGCCCCCGGTGTCAATCAAACCGCCGCTGCCCACTCTGCTGATGTGCTGTGACCAGGGTTTATTTATGTTGTGCTGATAGAGCGAAAGAGAGTGTGTGAGAGAGGGAGTGAGAGAGAAAGATAGAGACAGATAGAGAGATGGAGCGAGAGAGTGGAAAAGGGAGACAGAGAGGAGTGAGAGAGAGCGAGCTGGAGAGAGAGGAATAGGGAGACAGAGAGGAGGGAGAGAGCGAGAGAGAGAGAGAGAGAGAGAACTAATTCACATATTCACGGTAGGTTGCCTGAAAATATTATTGGGCAATGTTTAAATGGTTCCCTTTCAAACAGCCAAATGTTTACTGCATTCTTGTCAGCATTTGTCTTTTATATCACCGTTGCTATTGCTGGGAAGGAGCAAGAGACATTCAACTCTGACCCTGTTGTTGTAATCGTTGTCATGGTAACCTGAGTGACAGCAAGCTTGTGACAGCAAATTCTCCCGACAAGAATACAGCACTGCTTTCATTTCTTCACATTCACAACAATAAGCAGCTCGCCATATTTGTAAATAATGACCTTGTCAGATGAAAATGTTCCTGTTATGGAGAATAAAAAGTTGGCTACAGTTGAACTCAAAACATTGTCAGATATGTTCTGGTAATTATATGAGCTGGCCAGCCAGCTAGATAGCTAACAAGCTAATGTTAACAACAAACCAAAACATTGTTGTCTAGAAAGTTGCCTTTAGTTACCTGGCTTGCTAGATTGACATATCCTAAATTCCTTTTTAAATGGATACAGCGCTTAATTCGTGCAATCGCCGCCTCAGCAGTACAGCTACATTTATACTAAGCCGTAGGCAGAACTTTACCTAAATTAGTACTATGTCGTTAGGCGGAAATACAAGTTTTGGCTTTAATACCGGTAATGCCTTACAGGTGTAAATAAAAGGTGGAAAAAAGTTGGCGGTATGATAAAGTTGGCGGAAAAACATCTTAGTATGAGAGAGAGAGAGAGAGAGAGAGAGAGAGAGAGAGAGAGAGAGAGAGAGGAGGGGCACTGTGCCAGGTACTGCTACTAGGGAGAGAGTTTCATGTAGAGAAAGAGGTCAGGGTTCTGTCTGTACCTCAGACTGCTTGGCCAGACTGAAACAAATGGTAATACCATATGAAGAAGCAACCCAATGACCGCTCACATTATAGAAACCTGTTAATCATACATACTGTACATTGAAACATGCATACACAGTATGAACACATAGGGTGAAGTCATTATTAGTGGGACATCAGGTGCAGTGGGACTTTTGGGTTCAAGGTTACTGTACTATGGTAATTTTGCAAGCCAATCACAACAAATGTTATTGGGTTGTTGCTGCATGTGTTCTGTGAATGAAAAAAGAAAAATGGTTTTGTATAGTGTGACATCACTGTGTGTGGTCAGGTTTCTGACCACACACACTACAATCATGAAAAAACCTTTCACTAGAATGTTAAAGCTGTCATTCTGTCAATTATAATTCAACAATCTAGCTGTTGGCGTTACAATTAATAGTTATGTATAGTGTTTTGAAAAATAATAATAATTCATGTAAACAGCTTTTACATTTTATGGAAATCAGATGTATAGTACCTTCCCACTTCCCCTGAAGGGTGTTTGAATAGTGGGACAGGGACCTTTTCCACTATACAAAAACCATTAAACAATTTAGATGTTATGTCCTTCATTAGATCTTCTAAAGTACATTGAAATATGTTGTTTTAGTTGTTCATGACATCTCTAAATTGAGTCTAGACGCGATATAGCACGTAAACAGCACATGATGACAGTGGAAGGAATTAAGGGGAACCATCAAAGGTAAATAAGGAAAGGAATGACAATGACATGTAAGATCGAAAAGACGCTCAATTAATGAAAGGGGACATCATTTGGGGAATAGTAAAGATTTAAAAGCTGCGCAGACTCCTTTAAATTGTTAGATGTTACTGCGCTGTTGGAGCTAGGAAAACAAGCGTTTCGCTACACCCACAATAACATCTGCTAAATATGTGTATGCGACCAATACAATTTGATTTGATTCATTTAGATTTTCACCAAGAGCTTGGAGTGTCCCCAAATCAATTTCCCAATAGCATGGAGATGGTCTAGTAGAAGGTAATTGACACAAAATTGTAAAAACAGAGCATGTGTTATTTATAAGCCTCTACAAAGTCTTATTGATGATGTTATAACAAGTGACAGGTGAAGTGGGACACTTTTATCTAATGATAAGATAAAATTATAAAACGGTGTCCCACTTCATCTACTTAAGTGTCCAAAAGTAGGGGTCTGATGTTGTTTTAGGCATAGCAGCTTCCCACCGAATAATAAATAATCAACTTGTTTCATCATGCAGAGCGGCAGGTAGCCTACTGGTTAAGAGCGTTGGGCCAGTAACCAAAAGGCCGCTGGTTTGAATTCCTGAGCCGATTAGGTGAACAATCTGTCAATGTGCCCTTGAGCAAGGCACTTAACCCTAATTGCTCCTGTAAGTCGCTCTCGACAAGAGTGTCTGCTAAATTAAAAAGAATGTGAAAATGTAAATGAGACTAATGAATTGAAATAAACATAATAAGGGGTATACTGACTGTGTGTGTAGCCAGCTAACCAAAAAGTGTCCCACTAATGCATATATCATGTAATAAGTGTTCTGGAAATATTAGAGCCTTTTGTAAGCAATTGTAATCTTCATACAGTGGGGCAATCCTTTGATGAACCTTTCTTAACCTTGAGTGAGTCATACTGTGTGAACCGCTGTGACTGCCAAAAGTCCTATCTGGTTCCATCATAGAGCTGGGTTGTTCTTTTGAGTAGTGTATCTTGGTGATTTTATTTGACCGAATATTTACATTCTGTCATAAAGAGCACGTGTTCAACTACATAAAAAAAAAAAACATGTTTTCCCATCTCAAGCAGTTCAATTAAAAAAATACTGTAATATAGTAAGTGCCTATTAAGTAACATGGTTGTTACTTAAATATTTCATAGATCCCCTTGTGACAGGGGGAATGGAAGCTTGTTGTGTGCAACAGGGAGGGGCAATTGAATGCAAGCTTGACAGAAAAAAAATGCAATTGTTAGCCTGTCTATCTATGACATGTTGTACTAGACTGGCTCCGTTTCCCACCACAAAAACACCAGGAAATGGCCATTAAGATTAGAACCAGCTCACCTGCTTTCAACTATGACTTGTCTATTAGATGTTCAACGTTTCCTTTTTTTCTATATATATTTAAAAAGGAACAGTTTCACCATATTCAAACGAGAGTTCAGTTCAAGTAACAGAGTTGACCGTAAAACGAGTCACAGGGTTTTATTTTACCTTAAAACGAATCACTAATGACAGGGAATAAATAATCATCTCCAGAAACGACTTTGTCAAAGCACCAAAATAACTAGGGCTTTACAATGATGGTGAACGTGGAGAAATGTTGGGGTTAGGTAGGTTAAAATCTCCCTACAAGTCACAAAGGATGCACAGAGGGACATGTCAAAATGCAGAATTTTGGCACTTCAGCAAGTCTTTATTCATATTAAAAATCTGATTTGTTGAATTGTACATGTGATCTATATTAAAAGGAACTTCAAGTAATATAACAGGCTTTTAAAATGCAATATTTGTACACAATTTCTACTTAAAATAGAAGAGAAGAGAATAGAAGCAAAAGACACTCATTTCGTGGATCGTCCGAGCTATCTGAGATCATAAACCATCCACTCCCCTTGGGATATAAAATAAATGACCAAAACACATTTTTTGTGTGCAATAAGAACAACTCAATTCCTCTTTCCCACATTTCCTCATTCTGTTCATGTCCAACAAGCCGTTTTCAATTATCGTTTGTTCTTTGTGTTTCAGTGTATCTTTGCTAGTTCGAAGCCCCCTACTGATTCTACAGCCCAAAGCTCAGTATGTAAGATACTTAAATCCCTTATGATTCAGTATCACCTTTATTTGAACCCATGTTGGTTCAGTTATTATTAACTGCCATTAACTGACGTCACCATTTGTTATCATCAACTGCCTGCATCATTACAGTATACAAGTGCCTTCGGAAAGTATTCAGACCCTTTGACTTTTTCCACATTTTGTTAGGTTACAGCCTCATTCTAAAATTGATTAAATCGTTTTTTCCCCTCATCAATCTAAACACAATACCCAAATAATGATAAAGCAAAAACAGTTTTTTAGATATTGTAGCTAATTTCAAAAAAAAATTATATCTGAAATATCACATTTACATAAGTATTCAGACCCTTTACTCAGTACTTTGTTGAAGCACCTTTGGCAGCGATTACAGCCTCAAGTCTTCCTGGATATGACGCTACAAGCTTGGCACACCTGTATTTTTAGAGTTTCTCCCATTATTCTCTGTAGACCCTCTCAAGCTCTCTCAGGTTGGGTGGGGAGCGTGTGTTCGATCGGGTTCAAGTCCAGGCTCTGGCTGGGCCATTCAAGGACATTCAGAGACCTTTCCATAAGCTATTCCTGCATTGTCTTGGCTGTGTGCTTAGGGTTGTTGTGCTGTTGGAAGGTGAACCTTTGCTCCAGTCTGAGGTCCTGAGCACTCCTGAGGTCCTGAGCACTCATCAAGGATTTCTCTGTACTTTGCTCCGTTCATCTTTGCCTCAATCCTGTCTCCCAGTCCCTGCTGCTGAAAATCATCCCCACAACATGATGCTGCCACCACCATGCTTCACCGTAGGGATGGTGCCATGTTTCCTCCAGACGTGACACTTGGCCTTCAGGCAAAAGAGTTCAATCTTGGTTTTTATCAGACCAGAGAATCTTGTTTCTCATGGTCTGAGAGTCCTTTAGGTGCCTTTTGACAAACTCCAAGCAGACTGTCATGTGCCTTTTACTGAGGCATGGCATCTGTCTGTTCACTCTACCATAAAGGCCTGATTGATGGAGCTCTGCAGAGATGATTGTCCTTCTGGAAGGTTTTCCCATCTCCACAGAAGAACTCTAGTGACCATCAGGTTCTTGGTCACCT
Source organism: Salmo trutta (assembly GCF_901001165.1). Taxonomy (NCBI): domain Eukaryota; kingdom Metazoa; phylum Chordata; class Actinopteri; order Salmoniformes; family Salmonidae; genus Salmo; species Salmo trutta. Next base: position 38,534,330 of record NC_042981.1, on the reverse strand, counting down.
CCCTGACCAAGGCCCTCCTCACAGATTTGTACCTTGTCAGCTCGGGGATTCGATCTTGCAACCTTTCAGGTATTAGTCCAACACTCTAACCACTAGGCTACGCTGCCGCTTGCATCACCTTTTATTTTGAAAACCTGTTTTTGCTTTATCATGATGGGGTATTATTGTGTGTAGATTGCTGAGGATTTTGTATTTTTTTAATCAATTTTTGAATAAGGCTGTAACGTAACAAAATGTGGAAAAAGTCAAGGGGTCTGAATCCTTTCCGAAGGCACTGTACATCTGTGAAGAGAAACATAAATCTGACTTGTTTTGAATTTAGTTATGATGCACTTTACCCTACATAACTCAATAACACTTGAGTTAAAACCTTTGCCTTGGTACTATTGATCATTATAGTGCTGAACTGGCATTAGTCATTATGACTGCTTGCATCACCTGTTCAGTCACCTACACATAACATAAACACATACTGTAAACGTAATGACTGCAAAACGTCTCTCCCTCCTCTCTCTCTCCCTATGTGTCTCTCTCATTCTCTCTCTCTCCTTCTCCATCTTTCTCTACGTCCCATGACCCTGTCTCCTCTGAAGGTTGTGCACTGCTGCCCGCCCAGCTGACCAACGCGGCGAGCAGCCCGATAGCCCTGGCGGCACAGCTGTGGCGTCCGAGGTGAGCTCGGCCGGGGTCGCGACCCCGCACTCCAATATCCCAGCATGCTCGGCAGATGTGGGTCATCAGACATCTGTTTCTCACCAGCGCCCAGCCACACCAGATTCCCTCTTAATAACCACTCCCATAATCACATGGATTATTTTAATATTAGTGAGCACACTCAAACTGCACCCCCCCCTAACCCCCCCCCCCCCACACACACACACACACACACACACACACACACACACACACACCCCCACACCCCCACTGCTCTGATTAAGGTATAGTGCTCCATATGGTTATGGGGTCGGGATTTTTTGTGCCTGCAGTGAAAAACTACCAAAGCTATCAAAGCTTCATATAAGCTCCAAAAAAGCCAGCTTAAAGGGGTAAACCCAGTCCCTCCATAAATAATATAAAAAATCAGGAGGGAAGGCAAGGGTTTAGCGGTAAAAGCACTTCGGTAACAAAGGAACTTTTGTGCAGAGGGTTGGATCTTTTGGAGGTGATGTGTTGAAGGGTGACGTTGAACAGCAGTTAGGAGCAAGTCATCCTGTCATCATAAAGAGGGGATTATTGGCCATTGACAACCTGCTTAAATAAATATGGGCACACTAGCACACGCACGTGGACACACACACGCATACACACACCTGCACACACACACACACACACACAGATTTACATTGTTTCTTTAATGTTCTAGAGTGCATGGAAATGGCCTTGAGGTCACAGGATTAGAATACATGAATTACTCCTTAACTATGGGATGGATATTATATACAGTCACAATTAACTGTGCGTGGTATTATTTTTGATTAGATGATTAATTATCAAATTTGCCATCATGCTTTTTGGGGGGTGGGTTTCTTCACACATTTTCAAATAAATACCAATTGTAATTTTCAGAATTTGTAAAATTTTACACATCATCAAATCTGCGCAGCATTAGTGTTCCATGTAGTCCCCTGTGAACATTTTGTGGTCTCTCTTCACTATGAAACAATCCTCTCCTCCTCCTCCTCCCCTTCATCTTTTGCCCCTATCTAAGAGACATAAACTAAGCAAAAAAAGAAATATGCCATTTCTTGCTGTGAGATGTTACCCCACTCTTCTACCAAGGCACCTGCAAGTTCCCGGACATTTCTGAGGGTAATGGCCCTATCCCTCACCCTCCGATCCAACAGGTCCCAGACGTGCTCAATGGGATTGAGATCCGGGCTCTTCGCTGGCCATGGCAGAACAGACATTCCTGTCTTGCAGGAAATCACGCACAGAACAAGCAGTATGGCTGGTGGCATTGTCATGCTGGAGGGTCATGTCAGGATGAGCCTGCAGGAAGGGTACCACATGAGGGAGGAGGATGTCTCCCCTGTAACGCACAGCATTGAGATTGCCTGCAATGACAACAAGCTCAGTCCGATGATGCTGTAACACACCGCCCCAGACCATGACGGACCCTCCATCTCCAAATCGATCCTGCTCTAGAGTACAGGCCTCGGTGTAACGCTCATTCCTTCGACGATAAACGCAAATCTGACCATCACACCTGGTGAGACAAAACCGCGACTCGTCAGTGAAGAGCACTTTTTGCCAGTCCTGTCTGATCCAGCGACGGTGGGTTTATGCCCATAGGCGAGGTTGTTGCCGGTGATGTCTGGTGAGGACCTGCCTTACAACAGGCCTACAAGCCCTCAGTCCAGCCTCTCTCAGCCTATTGCGGACAGTCTGAGCACTGATGGAGGGATTGTGCGTTCCTGGTGTAACTCGGCCAGTTGTTGTTGCCATCCTGTATTTGTCCTGCAGGTGTGATGTTGGGATGTACCAATCCTGTGCAGGTGTTGTTACACGTGGTCTGCACTGCGGGGACGATCAGCTGTCCATCCTGTCTCCATGTAGCACTGTCTTAGGCGTCTCACAGTACGGACATTGCAATTTATTGCCCTGGCCACATCTGCAGTCCTCATGTCTCCTTGCAGCATGCCTAAGGCATGTTCACGCAGATGAGCAGGGATCCTGGGCATCTTACTTTTGACGTAAATGTGTTTGTCAGAGTCAGTAGAAAGACCACTTTAGTGTCCTAAGTTTTCATAACTGTGACCTAAATTGCCTACCGTCTGTAAGCTGTTAGTGTCTTAACGACCGTTCCACAGGTGCATGTTCATTCATTGTTTATGGTTCGTTGAACAAGCATGGGAAACAGTGTTTAAACCCTTTACAATGAAGATCTGTGAAGTTCTTTGGATTTTTAAGAATTATCTTTGAAAGACAGTGTCCTGAAAAAGGGACGTTTCTTTTTTTGCTGAGTTTATTTGTGGAAGTGATGGCCTGTTGATGTTTACGAGTCTCAATGGGCCTACGCTGCTGCTCTGGCTTTTCTCTGTTGGAGCTGCATCTGCAGTCACCATGGAGGCCTAGTTTATTAGTTAAAACCATTACCCCCCACCCCCTGTCTGTGTCAATCCCCCTTAGTCGGACAGAGAAAGAGGCTGACGCATAATGACATTTGGGAAGGCTTTTGCTTGAACATGCGTGAGCAGACATATTGGGATGCAGGAGACTGTAGTCTGCCCTGACTTACACTTACTGTATCTACATAACCACATACACACACAAACAGTCACACAAGCAAACACACATGTACAGGCTGACACACTAACACATACACGTACACACAACTAACCCAAAGAGGGCGGATCAGACTGTGTGTGTGTGTGCGTGTTTGCTTGTGCGTGTGTGTGTGTGTGTGTGTGTGTGTGTGTGTGTGTGTGTGTGTGTGTGTGTGTGTGTGTGTGTGTGTGTGTGTGTGTGTGTGTGTGTGTGTGTGTGTGTGTGTGTGTGTATGGGGCGTTAGTGAAAGGTAAATCCTGCTTAGCGGTCGGCCAGCAGGTTTTTCACGAGAAGGGGATCTGTTATGCAACATGTGAGATCCTGTTAATCTGCTTCAGCCGCTTGCTCCTCCCGGGCTCCGTACTGCAGTAGCTCTCCCTGCAACCTGCAGCCACGCATGGCCACACACCCAGGTGTCCTTAATGGGTTTAAGAGGTCGTCTGTGAGCCCCCCAGTCCCAGGCTCCTGTCCAAGCCTGCTGCTTCTGTATGTGACTGACCAGAGAAAGTAAAGAAGATCATGGAATGTGGCTAGAAAGGTCTACTTGATCCAACAAACACCTTGTCTCTTGAGAGTAGAAATATGCCTGTGCGTTTGAGTGATTCTTCCAGGACCTCTTCCGCATTGAATGTCCCATCCCTCCCTCCATCTCTCTCTCTCGCCATCCTCTCTCTCTACACACCTCACTCTCTCTTTCCATCGCTCCCTTTCCCTCTCTCTCGCTCTCTCTCTCTCTCTCTCTTTCTCCACCCATCCCTCCCTCATTCCCACTCTTTCTATCGCTCTCCCTCTCAGACCCATCCCTCCTTCTCTCTCTCACTCCCTGTGTGGTGTCTGCGATTACAAATCTCCCCGGTGAGCTGGGCTGATGACATTAGCTATTAGCCCCACTGCTAGCTTAGCCGCCGATGGATACGGCGGCTAAGCTAGCTCATCAAATCAAATCAAAATGTATTGGTCACATTCACATATTTAGCAGATGTTATTGCGGGTGTAGCGAAATGCTTTTGTTCCTAGCTCCAACAGTGCAGTAGTATCTAACAATACACAACAACACACACATCTAAAGTAAATGAATGGAGTTAAGAAATATATAAATATTAGGACGAGCAATGTCGGAGTGGCATTGACTAAAATACAGTAGAATAGAATACAGTATATACATATGAAATGAGTATTGCAGTATGTAAACATTATTAAAGTGACTAGTGTTCCATTACTAAAGTGGCCAGTGATTCCATGTCTATGTACATAGAGCAGCAGCCTCTAAGGTGCAGGGTTGAGTAACCGGGTGGTAGCTGGCTAGTGATGGCTATTTAACAGTCTGATGGCCTTGAGATAGAAGCTCTTTTTCAGTCTCTCGGTCCCAGCTTTTATGCACCTGTACTGACCTCGCCTTCTGGATGATAGCGGGGTGAACAGGCCGTGCCTCGGATGGTTGATGTCCTTGATGATCTTTTTTGCCTTCCTGTGACATCGGGTGCTGTAGATGTCCTGGAGGGCTTGCAGTGTGCCCCCGGTGATGCATTTGACAGACCGCACCACCCTCTGGACAGCCCTGCGTTTGCAGGCGGTGCAGTTAGCCGTACAAGGCGGTGATACAGCCCGACAGGATGCTCTCAATTGTGCATCTGTAAAAGTTTGTGAGAGTCTTAGGGACCAAGCCAAATTTCTTCAGCCTTCTGAGGTTGAAGAGGAGCTGTTGCGCTTTCTTCACCACACTGTCTGTATAGGTGGACCATTTCAGATTGTCAGTGATGTGTACACCAAGGAACTTGAAGCTTTCCACCTTCTCCACTGCGGTCCTGTCGATGTGGACAGGGGCGTGCTCCCTCTGCTGTTTCCTGAAGTCCACAATCAGCTCCTTTGTTTTGTTGACATTGAGGTTATTTTCCTGGCACCATTCAAACAGGGCCCTCACCTCCTCCCTGTATGCGGTCTCATTATTGTTGGTAATCAGGCCTACTATTTGTTTTATTTATTTAACTAGGCAAGTCAGTTAAGAACAAATTCTTATTTACAATGACGGCCTATCCCAGCCAAACCCTAACCCGGAAGACGCTGGGCAAATTGTGAACCGCCTTATGGGACTCCCAATCAATGTCGGTTGTGATACAGCCTGGAATCGAACCAGGGTCTGTAGTGACGCCTCTAGCACTGAGATGCAGTGCCTTAGACCGCTGCGCCACTCGGGGTGCGATGACTGTTATTATTGTATTATTATCTTTTTTGTTATAAATATTTTGGTTGTTGCCCTTTTCCTCCCTAATTTCGTGGTATTCAGTTGGTAGTTACAGTCTTGTCTCATCGTTGCAACTCCCGTACTGACTTGGGAGAGACCAAGGTCGAGAGCCGTGCTTCCTTCGAAACACAACCCAACCAAGCCGTACTGCTTCTTGACACAATGCCCACTTTACCCGGAAGTCAGCCGCACCAATGTGTCGCAGGAAACAGAGGCGACCGTGTCAGCGTGCACTGCGACCGGCCCGCCACAGGAGTCGCTAGTGCGTGATAGGGCAAGGACATCCCTGCCAGCCAAACCCTCCCCTAACCCGAACAACGCTGGGCCAATTGTGCGCCGCCCCAATGGGCCTCCCGATCGCGCCCGGCTGGGACAGAGCCTGGACTCGAACCCAGAATCTCTAGTGGCACAGCTAGCACTGTGATGCAGTGCCTTAGAACACTGATTGAGTTACCCAGCTCACTAGCATATGCTAATGATCGTCTCCAGGTGAAGGGGCTAGACATACAGCCTACTCACCTATTTATTAGTTGCATGCACACGCCACTTAGCACCACTGACTGACTGGGCAACTGATTTGAATAATTTCAATCCAGGCTGCAAATAGACAGATACAGTATATTGCAGTTAGGGTCCATTGACCATTATGATGCTAATATCTTCAGATTTATCCCCTAATTTAACAAAATGAAAATAGAATTGACCCCAACCCTAGTGGAAACGTGAATAGTGTGTGAACTAAGAAATACCCGCCAACTCACACAAAAATGTTGTGTGATATTGGTTTTAATCTGAGCAGGCTATGAAAAGCTACTGCATATCAAAACAGTTTCCAGCTTGTTTAATTTCCGCCCCCAGATTTGCACCCGTTCTGGACTCGTTCATTGGGTCTTTGTGCTGGCTTTGATGTGCTAGAGGCAATAGCCTACCTCTGCATTGGTAATTCATAAGAGCCTGTTTATAACTTGGGCAAAACAAACAGAAAAGTAGTCATTACAATCATTTTCACAGTAGAAAATCGCTTGGAGCCCATGGTAAGAACAAAACAATTGGTTCCAGATTTGACCAGGTCCCCTGAGGTATTGTCTAAAAATACTAAAAGAGAGAATTAAAAAGGATTTAACTGTGAAAATGGTGGGAAAACTAAGTGGTGGGTAAAGATGCAAGGATGGGGAAAGAAAGAAAGAAAGAAAGAAAGAAAGAAAGAAAGAAAGAAAGAAAGAGAGAAAGAGAAAGAGAAAGAAAGAGAAAGTATTCCCATGGGTGAATAGTGCAGAGTCATTGTGGCTCTCTCCGTGGATCAGTGAATGTACATGTGAACATAGGCCTCTCCTTTCTCCACTCTCTCTCAGACGTCCCTCAAGTGAGTGCTAGATCCTCAAGAGGGCCAACCAAAATGGACCTGTCAGGGGCTTGGCTAGGGTCCAGCTCCCTTCGCCACCACCGCTGACAAGCACACACACACATGCATGAGTGCATACACACACAAAAAAGCACACACCCACGTACTGACCCACCCACACACAAACACACTGGGCACCTTCCCCAATCTTGGGTGATTACATTGCCTTCCAGACTCATTTACACACACAAGCAGTCAAGCTGAAAACTAATTTGCCCCAACATATACACAGCACTGTGAGGTCAGTCCAGGAGGGATGAGACTATCCAAGAGCCCACCAAAAACACATGTCAACACCTCTGTCGGAGCATGGTGCCACAGCCACCGCCATGTTGTCATGACTAAGGTGATAATTGTGTTCATTACGACTTGACAGTCATGATATCTCATCTACTTCAATGATACCCGACCCTCTTGAACAGCGATAGTCTTGGATCCTATCGTACCCTTCAACATAACTAACTACTGTGAATGAGTAATGAGTGTATTCTGAGCTTGCACTCACGCCTCCACTTCCTCAACTCCAACCAACTCCCCCCCCCACCCCCCCACCCCATCCACCCCCCTCTAGGCTCCGCCCCCTGGTCGTTGAGCACGGCAGTCCCAATTTGGCTGGCTAATTAGTCATTATTAGAACACTATTGTGTCTGCTCAGCTCTAACAAGCCAGCAGATGTAAATGGGAAGCGGACACATTCGGCGGGAGGAAGACGGCTGTCGACTGAGCAGCCATGCAGGGCGCAGAGGGAAATGAAGACTAACTGCTATAAGCCAGTGTGTATAGGTGTGTGTGGGAATGTGTTGACTGTGTGTGTGTGTGTGTGTGTGTGTGTGTGTGTGTGTGTGTGTGTGTGTGTGTGTGTGTGTGTGTGTGTGTGTGTGTGTGTGTGTGTGTGTGTGTGTGTGTGTGTGTGTGTGTGTGTGTGTCTATAATGCAAAGGAGAAAGATATAAAGGAAGCTAGAGACACACAGATGTACTGTTTTGTCCCAAAGACACTTCTTGAGACGATGACACCTACTTCCTGTTTGGAAAACACAGACCCCTGGGGCCACCTCCAGCTGGGGACGCATCTCCCCGACACACACACATTACACATACAAAAACACACACACACACACACACACATACAGCCCCCCCCCCCCCCCCCCCCCCCGAGGAGCTTTCATCAATCAGCCTGGGTGACACTTCCCTCCCTTTCATGTGTGTCCGCTAGCCACTGCAAAACCACGCGGCCACAGCCACATGAAGGGGAGCGGCACCGGCGGTGCAAGTCGAGACGTGAGAAACACACAGAGAGGTGTCTGTGTGCGCAGTGCTGCCGAATCGTCTCCATTCCAGAAGCATGTTGACACTATCTGCATGAAGACCGTCAAATAATAAGAAAAACAAACCAGGGGTCTGGAGTAAACAGCTGCAGCTGAGGAGACTATAGGAGCTACAGTTCCAGAAGTGGGAGAGACAGAGAGACAAGACAACTCTTCTCACGGTCCCAGCAGAGAAATCTGGACACCATATGAAAGAAAGAAGCCATAACTAGCCCAGGACTAGGCACACTGACACTGACACACGGAAAAAGCTACTACCTCAGTGTGTCATCACCGTCAGGGTTTGCCACTGAGAGTACTTTGCCGGCCTCTAAAAGTCTACTGTCAGCGTCGAAGCCTTGAAACCGCCCGCCTTCAGTGACCAATTAGCCTAGCCTAGCCTAGCGCGATAGCCGCGTCACGCTACTTACGCAGGCCAAGATACAGAAGTTCAGGTTTTTGTTTTATTTGTCACGTGCACAAGTACATCGAACTGCTTCACTTGCAAGCCTTACCCAACAGTGCAGCGTTCAATATCAAAAAAGTGAACGTAATAAGAAAATACAAATGAAATAAAAACAAGAAATAAGGGAGGACGCTAAATACAGGGTCCGTGCCAGTACCACTTTTACAATGTATCACGTGTGGAATGATAGGGGAGCCTTTACTCCTGTTAGATTAGAGCCTTAATGTCTTTAGCTACGGTGCAGTGTGGAGTACATCAAGTCTCTCTCCCCTCTCGCTAACTTAGCCTAGTATAGCCTAGTGTAGTCTAGTGTAGCCTAGTGTAGCCTAGCCCACTGGGTGTGAATGCTGAGGTCGGCACCCATCTGTTGCTCTTGGTCTGTAATCTGCTGCAGACAGGCAAGCAGGCCAGGCGCTTAGAGAGGCCAGACTGCAAACACTGGGCAGGTATGAGACACCTGCCACTGGGCTAAGACCTGAATACCGACACACACAAACAGCCACGCACTGTGACGCACACATAGTCAAAGACTGCTATATCTGTCCAGAGAAGACTTCTGTGAAGAGATCTGTAGGTTTGGTTTGTTAGATCTAGGGTTTGAATTGTCCTGTCCATAATGTGGTTTTATAGCTTTGAGTATCCTTATACTGTTTCCAAACCCCTTCTGTCACTACTTAGCCTACTGGAGTGGTTATGGATTAGAATTGATATTGTTGAAGTACTTGGTAAGGGACTTACTAAAGTTAAACTGCAAAATCACTGTTTTCCCATTTGGAACTGTCTTCAGAAGGGATGATGTCCATATGTTATTGGTATGTATTACTTGAATATAGACAACTAGGATGGGCATCTGCTCTTGCGGTGCCTTTAGTGTATAGAAAAAATGCTCATACACAAGGTGACTGAATTTTAAACACGAATGCTCAAAGGAATCAGTCGTGCAGCAGAAATGCATGCCAACTCTGAGCTGTCTGGCTGTGAGTACTCCATAAAGGACCAGATGGTCATTACAATCACTTATAAGATATTAGTGCTTATAATCCTACCTGCGTCAAACAAGCCCTACACTATCTGTTTTCCCTCCGTTTTTTAATTCAAAACTGTCGCATGTGCCAAAAAACTCATCAGGATGTCGCTCTGCTTTTTAATCTTCCTGGTTGACGTGTATATGAAGGGATAATATACAGTTATCATTTTTTTAAATCAACAGTCGACAGACTGCCCCAGTATGTGAGGCCAGAAGCTGGTATATGTGTGTTTATGGAAATGCTGTCAGGCAATGTGGCATGTACAGATGTAGGGTCTTAATTTGATCACCCTGTTGCAGGAGAATGCAGGTAATTTAAAACTTGTAGTCTATTTAAGGTTTAAAAAGACTTCTGAAGTTTGATTTGATTTTCCTTTACGAAAAATGTATCAACCCTTACCAAACTGTCCATTAATTAAAATCTACATAATAATTCACATTTCCTGTTGCTGCAGGATTATTTTCCTGCTGTAGCAAACTGGCTCAAATTAAGATCCTACATCTTTATGGGCCTATGGCTGAAAGTTAGTAGTAATACATTGAAGAGTGGAACATAGGTACATACTGTACAATCCAGTACATTGATGAGAAAATACACATTTATACAAAAAGTGCTCAATTCAACTTTGCATTGTTCAAATTCAGTATTCTGCAATAGCTTTCCTTGTACATCACACATGGATGGTCAGTGCTAAACCAAACCAGAATGCATAATATTCTCAATCACCATCATCAGTGCTGTGCTTCACTCTTTGTGACAACATTCACAGCAACAGTGGTGCTGTGTCGCACATCCAATTCAGCCAAACAGGTGTGAGCATGGATGTTTTCCTGTGAACATGCTGCATCTGTCATGTGGCAAAGCAAAAAATAGCACCAATCAATGTCCCCCTTGGACACGGCACGCTTGTTTGTTCCAGCCACCGCTGGGGCCTCAACAGATTGAGATCCCCACTCACAAAGCCAGCCTTCCGTTGAAGAAAATCGATCAAGTCAGCTAAAATGGGAAGCCAATCTTGTCACTACAGCTTTCACCACTTTGAAAAATATTTAGTATTGCTGCAGTGCTACAAGACAAGAAATAATGTCTCAACACACAGATGAAAAGGGGTCATTGTTATGGGCTTGGTGACAAACTAGTCAAACTTGTGACAGTTTGAGGTTTCCACTCACTGCATGTCACCTGCTGAAATAGGGTCTTATTTCAACATTGTGTCGCACATCTTGGTCACAGATCTTTGTCATAGTTTGTCACCTGGGGGGCAGAAACGGCAAGGAGCATCATGGGTCTTCACCTGTGTAAACAACGAGAGAGATTGTCTCGCAATTGGCATACTGACTGCAGAGTTGTCCACCAGAGCTGTTGCCAGAGAATTTAACGTTCATTTCTCTACCACAAGCCCCCTCCAACGTTGTATTAGAGAATTTGACAGTACGTCCAACCGGCCTCACAACTGCAGACCACATGTATAGCGTTGTGTGGGTGAGCGGTTTGCTGATGTCAACGTTGTGAACAGAGTGCCCCATGGTGGCGGTGGGGTTATGGTATGGGCAGGCATAAGCTGTGGACAATGAACACAATTGCACTTTATCGGTGGCAATTTGAATGCACAGAGATACTGTGACGAGATCCTGAGGTCCATTATCGTGCCATTCATCGGCCGCCATCATCTCATGTTTCAGCATGATAATGCACAGACTCATGTTGCAAGGATCTGTACACAATTCCTGGAAGCTGAAAATGTCCCAGTTCTTCCATGACCTGCATACTCACCAGACATGTCACCTATTGAGCATGTTTGGGATGCTCTGAATCGATGTGTACGACAGAGTGTTGCAGTTGCCGCCAATATCCAGCAACTTCGCACAGCCATTGAAGAGGAGTGGGACAACATTCCACAGGCAACAATCAACAACCTGATCAACTCTATACAAAGATGTGCCGCGCTGCATGAGGAAAATGGTGATCACACCAGATACTGACTGGTTTTCTGATCCACACCCCTACCTTTTTTTTAAGGTATCTGTGACCAACAGATACATATCTGTAATCCCAGTCATGTGAAATCCAGAGATTAGGTCCTCATTTATTTATTTCAATTTCCTTATATGAACTGTGAATCAGTAAAATCGTTTAAATTGTTGCATGTTGGGTTTATATTTTTGTTCGGTATAACTAGAGGGGGAGAAACACATTACAAATGTGGCGCGAGATAATCTTGTCAGGTGAGGCGACAACCTTCTCACACCCTTACACCTGAGAACGTTGCTAGATCTGTACGGTGACAGACTGTTGCACAGAAGACACAGACACACACATATATACTGGCACACACACACACACACACACACACACACACACACACACACACACACACACACACACACACACACACACACACACACACACACACAAACGCAGGATGGATACAGATCACAGGAGGAGTTGAGGCCTAGCACACAATGACTGCAGCAGGAGCAGTATCACACCACGTGTAAAAGGTGTGTTTCACAGGATTGCCAACACGTTTCCCCACACAGAAGACCCTATAGAAATACAGGCAGCTGTGGAGTGAAAGGACGCCAGCTTGCACGGTGAGTCTCAGGAGAAATTAGGCTGGGTAGAGGCATGGGCATGTTGAGAAGAATCCTTCTGAGTTATATGTATCCATAAGTCTGGAATGGGACTAGAAGTTTCATCAATTAGTATCTCTAAATCAAACTACTACCACCAAATGTCTTGTAAACTCCTATTGTACTCTATACATGGTAACTTTTTAAAATGTTTATTTGGAACATACAGGGTACCTAAATAGTCTCATAGTACTTGAGCAATCAACAGAGTAGCTAGAATGTCAAGTTTAGGATTTGATTGAGTAGCCGACAGGTATGCACTCAGACCCCCCACTCAGACAGATGTTCACTCACGTCCTTGGGTCGCTCTGGAAACTGAGCACAGATTTGAATATCAGAAAGGTGCCCAGAATGTATTTCCTGAAAAATGACAATCTGTGAATGGTATAGCCTTCAAGTATAGTGGTACAGATTGAGCCCAACGATACAGTACATTCGGAAATTATTCAGACTCCTTCCCTTTTTCCATATTTTGTTACGTTATAGCCTTATTCTAAAATGTATTCAATATTTTTTTTCCCTCATCAATCTACACACTATACCCCATCATGACAAAGCGAAAACATGTTTTCGAAAATGTTTGCTAATTTATAAAATACTTAAAACAGAAATATCTTATTTACATAAGTATTCAGACCCTTTGCTATGAGACTCGAAATTGAGCTCAGGTGCATCCTGTTTCCATTGATCATCCTTGAGATGTTTCTACAACTTGATTGGAGTCCACCTGTGGTAAATTAAATTGATTGGATATGATTTGGAAAGGCACATACCTGTCTATATAAGGTCCCAAACCAAGCCATGAGGTCGAAGGAATTGTTCATAGAGCTCCGAGACAGGATTGTGTCGAGGGACAGATCTGGGGAAGGGTAACAAAACATTTCTGCAGCATTGAAGATCCCCAAGAACACAGTGGCATCTTCCTAGAGCTAGGGAGAAGGGCCTTGGTCAGGGAGGTGACCAAGAACCTGATGGTCACACTGACAGAGCTCCAAAGTTCCTCTGTGGAGATGGGAGAACCTTCCAGAAAGACAACTATCTCTGCAGCACTCCACCAATCAGACCTTTATGGTAGAGTGGCCAGACAGAAGCCACTCCTCAGTAAAAGGCACATGACAGCCCGCTTGGAGTTTGCCAAAAGGCACCTAAAGGACTCTCAGACAATGAGAAACAAGATTGAACTCTTTGACCTGAATGCCAAGTGTCACTTTTGGAGGAAACCTGGCACCATCCCTATGGTGAAGCATGGTAATGACAGCATCATGCTGTGGGGAGGTTTTTCACCGGCAGGGACTGGGACACTGGTCAGGATTGAGGGAAAGATGAACGGAGCAAAGTACAGAGAGATCCTTGATGAAAACCTGCACCAGAGTGCTCAGGACCTCAGACTAGGACGAAGCTTCACCTTCCAACAGGACAATGACCCTAAGCACACAGCCAAGACAACACAGGAGTGACTTCGGGACAAGTCTCTGAATGTCCTTGAGTGGCTCAGCTAGAGCCCAGACTTGAACCCGATCGAACATCTATGGATGGACCAGAAAATAACTGTGCTCCACATCGAACCTGACCGAGCTTGAGAGGATCTGCAGAGAAGAATGGGAAAAACTCTCCAAATACAGGTATGCCAGGCTTGTAGTGTCATACCCAAGAAGGCTGTAATCGCTGCCAATGGTGCTTCAACAAAGTACTGAGTAAAGGGTCTGAATACTTAAGTAAATGTGATATTTCAGTTATTTTATTACTATAAATTACCAAACATTTCTAAAAACCTGTTTTTCCTTTGTCGTTATGGGGTATTGTGTGTAGATTGATGTGGAAAAAGTCAAGGGGTCTGAATACTTTCCGAATGCACTGTATTTCTCAAAATGTTTTAGTAAAATTTTAGTAAAATGATGTATTGTTAAATCAAATCTATTTTTAATTATAACTGGACTTATTCGTTTTCAAAATACGTTTTCTCACACATGGCACGGAGCTCTTTGCCAAACTGAACTGAGTGTGTGCTTGCAACTGTGTGTGTGCGCTCGCGTGATAACATGTGAGAGCGAAAGAGAGAGAAAATGAAAGAGAAACAGATAAAGGAGGGAGAGGGTTGCACCCTACAGCTGGCATGGGATTCACTGAGCCAACTGACAGTGTAGCAGAGCTCCTTAACAACTTCACAGGCCCTAGAAAAGAGCTTTAAAGTGTCCACATGGCCTCAGCAGCAGGCTTTACTGGGGCTCCACACAGACCGGCCTGCCAGCTGCTGACGGGGACAAGAGTCTGCACAGCGATAAATCTGTGTGTGTGTGTGTGTGTGTGTGTGTGTGTGTGTGTGTGTGTGTGTGTGTGTGTGTGTGTGTGTGTGTGTGTGTGTGTGTGTGTGTGTGTGTGTGTGTGTGCGTTTATGTGCGTGTTGCGTGCGTGCGTGAACGGGAGGAGAGATAACAGGACAGCAAGGAAAAGAGCGGGAAATGAGTCCCTTTTTTCACAGATTTGCTACCAGCGCAGATGAATGTGTATGAATAGATGCAGTGGTATCCTTGCTGTGAAATGTCCCCTACATTGGCTATTGTACAACATGAAAAAGCTAATATATTGATATGCTTTTCCAACCAATACTGGTTCACAAATAGACACAAACGGTTGTACTCTCAAACCATATCTTCACATAAAAAGCACCATAGAAATCAAATCAAATCAAATTGCATTTGTCACATGCGCCGAATACAACCTTACCATGAAACGCTTACTTACAAGCCCTTAACCAACAATGTAGTTCAAGAAATAGAGTTAAGAAAAGATTTACTCAATAAACGAACGTAAAAAATGTAATAAAAAGTAACACAATAAAATAACAATAACAAGGCTATACACAGGGAGTACCGGTTAGTCGAGGTCATTTGTACATGTTGGTAAGGGCAAAGTGACTATGTCTAGATAATCAGCAGCGAGTAGCAGCAGTGTAAAAACAAAGGGGGGGTCAATGTAAATAGAACGGTGGCCATTTGATTAATTGTTCAGCAGTCTTATAGTTTCGGGGTAGAAGCTGTTAGGGAGCCTTTTGGACCTAACTTGGTGCTCCAGTACCGCTAGCCGTGCGGTAGCAGAGAGAACAGTCTATGACTTGGGTGACTGGAGTCTTTGACAATTTTTGGGGCCTTCCGCTGAGACCGCCTAGTATATAGGTCCTGGATGGCAGGAAGCTTGGCCCCAGTGATGTACTGAGCTGTGCGCACCACCCTCTGTAGCGCCTTACGGTCAGATACCGAGCAGTTGCCATACCAGGCGGTGATGCAACCAGTCAGGATGCTCTCGATGGTGCAGCTGTAGACATTTTTGAGGATCTGGGGAACCATGCCAAATCTTTTCAGTCTCCTGAGGGGGAAAAGGTGTTGTCGTGCCCTCTTCACAACTTACTTGGTGTGTTTGGACCACAATAGTTTGTTGGTGATGTGGACACCTAGGAACTTGAAACTCTCGACCCGCTCCACTACAGCCCCGTCGATGTGAATGGGGGCGTATTCAGCCCTCCTTTTCCTGTAGACCACAATCATCTCCTTTGTCTTGCTTACATTGAGGGAGAGGTTGTTGTCCTGGTACCACACTGCCAGGTCTCTGACCTCCTCCCTATAGGCTGTCTCATTGTTGTCGGTGATCAGGCCTACCACTGTTGTGTCGTCATCAAACTTAATGATGGTGTTGGAGTCGTGCTTGGCCACACAGTCGTGGGTGAACAGGTAGTACAGGAGGGGACTAAGCATGGACCCCTGAGGGGCCCCCGTGTTGAGGATCAGTGTGGCAGATGTGTTGTTGCCTACCCTTAATACCTGGGGGGCAGCCCGTCAGGAAGTCCAGGATCCAGTTGCAGAGGGAGGTGTTTAGTCCCAGGATCCTTAGCTTAGTGCTAAGCTTTGTGGGCACTATGGTGTTGAACGCTGAGCCGTAGTAAATTAACAGCATTCTCACATAGGTGTTCCTTTTGTCCAGGTGGGAAAGGGCAGTGTGGAGTGCAATTGAGATTGCGTCATCTGTGGATCTGTTTGGGCGGTATGCAAAATGGAGTGGGTCTAGGGTTTCTGGGATAATGGTGTTAATGTGAGCCATGACCAGCCTTTCAAAGCACTTCATGGCTACAGATGTGAGTGCTACGGGTCGGTAGTCATTTAAGCAGGTTATCTTAGTGTTCTTGGGCACAGGGACTATGGTGGTCTGCTTGAAACATGTTGGTATTACAGACTCAGTCAGGAACAGGTTGAAAATGTCAGTGAAGACACTTGCCAGTTGGTCAGCCATGCTCGGAGTTAACTACCTGGTAATCCATTGCTTCTGGTTGGGGTATGTACGTACAGTCACTGTGGGGATGACGTCATCGATACACTTATTGATGAAGCCAGTGACTGATGTGGTGTACTTCAAACTGGAACATGTGATGTGTTCCAGACTGGAACATATTCCAGTCTGTGCTAGCAAAACAGTCCTGTAGCTTAGCATCTGCTTCATCTGACCACTTTTTATTGACTGAGTCACTGGTGCTTCCTGCTTTAATTTTTGCTTATAAGCAGGAATCAGGAGGATATAATTATGGTCAGATTTGCCAAATGGAGGGCGAGGGAGAGCTTTGTACAAGTCTCTGTGTGTGGAGTAAAGGTGGTCTAGAGTTTTTTTCCCTCTGGTTGCACATTTACATGCTGGTAGAAATGAGGTAAACAGATTTAAGTTTCCCTGCATTAAAGTCCCCAGACACTTGGAGCACCGCCTCTGGATGAGCATTTTCCTGTTTGCTTATGGCCGTATACAGCTCATTGAGTGCGGTCTTAGTGCCAGCATCGATTTGTGGTAGTAAATAGACAACTACGAAGAATATAGATGAAAACTCTCTTGGTAAATAGTGTGGTCTACAGCTTATCATGAGATACTCCACCTCTGGCAAGCAAAACCTTGAGACTTCCTTAGATTTCGTGCACCAGCTGTTGTTTACAAATATACATAGAATGCCACCCCTTGTCTTACAAGAGGCGGCTGATCTATCCTGCCGAAAAAGCGTATAACCCGCCAGCTGTATGTTATTCATGTCGTCGTTCAGCCACGACTCAGTGAAATGTCCCGTTGGTAGCATATACGTGGTCGTAGTTTGTCTATTTTATTATCTAATGATTGTACGTTGGCTAATAGGACCGATGGTAAAGGTAGGTTATCGCCTCGCCGTCAGATCCTTACAAGGTACCCAGACTTATGTCCCCGAAATCTCTGTCTCATTCTCCTGTTAATGACCGGGGATGAGCGCCTTGTCGGGTGTCTGGAGTAAATCCTTCACGTCCGACTCGTTAAAGAAAAAAATATTCTTCCAGTACGGGGTGAGTAAACGCTGTCCTGATATCTAAGAAGCTCTTTTTGGTCATAAGAGACTGTGGCAGAATCATCATGTACAAAATAAGTGACAAATAATGCGAAAAAACACACACAATAGCACAATTGGTTAGGGGACTGTAAAACGGTAGCCATAACCTCCGGCGCCATTATTAATACGAGTACAACGTCTGGCTTCACATAGGCTACGCATCCCGAAACATTTATTTTTCTTTCAGTTTCAAAAAAGAGTAAGACAAAGTACTTCCCATTAATCTTGGAATCATGCCTCCTAATTTTGGAATGGCACCCAGATCCCTTTTCAATGCGTCAATGAATTAATGTGAAATAGTAATTAGCTCTTTTGCTCTAATTCAAATCTGTAATTATTATTATCCCTAGTTGAGATGCAAGGTGTGGGGAAGGGGTGAAGAGGGATGGAGGGATGGAGGGAGCGGGGGTGAAAAGGATGAGATGGCATTACACTCAATCTCTGTGTGTGGTGGTGATGGATGGGACTCTATCAAGTAATGTTTTCATTTGTCTCCCTTGGCTTTCTCCCTCTCCCTCTCTTTCTCCAACTGCCTCACCCCAGTCCCTACACCGCCCCACTGGACCCTCAGATGCCCCCCCAGAAAAGCATATTTTTGGGGGGTTCGATGACAAAGGCGCTGGTTGGGGATCAGAGTCCTTTCCCACCTCACTATGCAAGGACCCGGCCACACTAACAGTGTATATTAGCATTTCAAGGAGCCTCCATTAGCGATGGCAGGAAAAGCTGCCTCTCAGTGGGGGAAAATCCATTTTGTCCTCGTTCCCAACATCTGTTCCAGCCTTTGGAGCCAAAAGGGGAACTAGATAATGCCAAAGAGGCTTTTGATTAACAGTAATGACACCGCTGACCATCTTTCTGCTGAGTTTGAGAAAAAGGAAAGACAAAAACAACTTTGTGAACTGCTAAAGCCTCGATAATTTATTATTCTTTCGCTATAAGCTCGTAAGAGATTTGCAAGCCACTTAGTTGACTGTGTACCATCAAACAATCACTGTGTCAATTTTTTGTATGTATTTTTTCCTGAACTGGTCTTCTTGGAAATTTTATTTACAGTATTTCATGCAGTCCTCTTGGAAATCTCATGTATTTCATGTAACTGGATCCAGACTCTACACACACACCTATACACATTCACACACACACAATCACTGCAAGATTAGGTGATGTAAAGACAACCACGCACACAACAACTAACAGCCAAACTGGCAGACTGGATGTCATCTGGTGTAATGCACTGCTGTGATTGAACTGAGAACGACAGAGGGAGGAAGAGACAGAAAAAGAGACAGAGAGACGGACGGATGTAGGGCCTTGATCCCTGTCCCATCTGCCCTGCTCCTTATAGCTTGCAGCTCAGTCTCTCTCTCTCTGTTTCTCTGTCTGTGTGTGTGTGTGTGTGTGTGTGTGTGTGTGTGTGTGTGTGTGTGTGTGTGTGTGTGTGTGCGTGCGTGCGTGCGTGTATACGTGCGTGTGTACGGGTGTCTGGGTCTGTGATACTAGCACACAGACGCTGTACTGGGCTAAACCTCTCACAGTCATAAAGCCTGAGCAGCATGGAGGTGAGCTCTAACATGCCCCGGTCGGCCAGGAGTCAAAGCTCTTACTGTAGGCCTGGCCTACTGTATCACCATAACACGTGCCCCTAGGGAAACTGGGAGAATGGTAAAGTCACTGTCAATACAATACAATGAAAAAACAATACAACTTTACTTATCCTGAAGACTGTAGCAGAACTGTATTCATCGTCAATAACACCGTAGCATATTTCTCAAAGGAGCTGCTATCGACAAGACAAACAAGCCATGCGTTTGTAGCTGGGGCAAAAAGATGAGACCTCAAAAGTCCAAGGGATTGCAACACTATCGTGGTTGCGGCCTTTGACGTGTGCTACAGCAAAGCTCTCATAATGCTGCATTTTCTCAATGCTTTCTGATCTGAGCTGAAATCTCCTAAGATATCCTAAGCTATTTAGCCACAACAGCGCGGTAGGGGTGTCTGATTCCAGAGGAGGACTCCTCAACAGGGTTCTTTGACACAACCAAGCAGCACCCAGACAGCGGCCCCTGTGTGATGGTTACCGGTTATCCTGTTGATGCGCTGCTACCAAAACAAAACAACTGGACTTGCAGCCCCATCTGCCTATCTGCTGTATGTCTGTTGTCCACTCATGTCAAACAGATACAGACTGTAACAGTGTGTCTGCGTGAGCTTAAACAGACGAGGGCTTGTATTGAGCTGAAGCAGAGCGTAGCTTTTAACTCCAGTAACACCACTCATTTGCCATAACAGGCCTGTTATAGAGAGAGGGATGTCATCAAAACGAGTCAGTCTCTATCTCATCCTGGTCGCCTGCGGTGAGCACCTGGTCGCTTTCACAAAGGGAGCGGGTAGTTGTCAGGGGGTACACCATCATTTTGACAGATGTGAGTCTCTAACTGGAATTGACAAACAATAAATATGCACAAAAAGTATGTGGACACCTGCTCGTTGAACATCTCATTCCAAAATCATGGGCATTAATAGGGAGTTGATCCCCCCCCCCCTGTTGCTGCTACAGTATAACAGCCTCCACTCTCCTGGGAAGGCTTTCCACTAGACGTTGGAACATTGCTGCGGGGACTTTCTTCCATCCAGCCACAAGAGCATTAGTGAGATCGGGCACTGATGTTGGGCGATTAGGCCTGGCTCGCAGTCTGCGTTCCAATTCATCCCAAAGCTGTTTGATGGTGTTGAGGTCAGGGCTCTGTGCAGGCCAGTCAAGTTCTTCCACACCGATCAGCAATGGGTGTGGCTGAAACAGCTGAATCCACTAATTTGAAGGTGTGTCCACATACTTTTGGCCATGTAGTGTATCACGGCTCATCAAGGCTGTTTGGCTACACTGAAGCAGGTGTACATTTTTTAAAAAACAACCACTCTCTGTACAGCGCTGGACCATTGGCTGGTTTACAGTATGTTAGGCTGGTTTGTGCCAAGCCAGGTGCCATCTTGTCTCACCGTGGCGTCTAGCTTACGCACGGCGGGCTGACTGATGATTGACTCTGTGTGGTCCAGACGTACGCTGTCCAGGTCTTTGTAGTGGAGTGTTTATGACTGGGCCCCTTCTGACTCATCATTCCTAATGATTATCTTAAGTGTTAGTACCCAGATAGGGCACCTCTGCCTTCTCAAAGCTGCCCAGATGAATCACAAGCAGGGCTGGAGTGTGTGTTTAGAGGACATGGGCCAAATAAGTGTGTGTGTGTGTGTATTGGGGTAAGGGGGGTTAGCAGTGTTTCCCCTGTATTCATTTAGCAGTAGTGCACCGTCGCCACAACGAAAAATAAATACATATATTTTTTAAATACATTTTCGGGATGGAAAAACGCTTTCAGTGTAAACTTAAATGACTAAAACCAGACAAAGTATGGAGAAAAGATTATTGACCTACACTACCATTCAAAAGTTTTGGAACACAGGAGTGATGGTTGCTGATAATGGGCCTCTGTACGCCTATGTAGATATCCCATTAAAAATCAGCCGTTTCCAGCTACAATAGACATTTACAACATTAACAATGTCTACACTGTATATCTGATCAATTTTATGTTATTTTAGTGGACAAAAAAAGGTGCTTTTCTTTGAAAAACAAGGACATTTCTAAGTGACCCCAAAATTTGAATGGTAGTGTATATATTTTTTTATTATATAATCTTTGAGAAATAGAAATCACCAAAATAAGGAGAATTGAAAATGATGAATTTAGGGATGGGGTTCCCATTGGTTTTGTTATAATGTTTGAGCATAAGAACACAAAATTAGCCTCGGCAAAAATGTGTAGAATTGCAGGAAATGATCTTTCACACTGCAAAATAGGGAAAACATCGAGGGTAGTGCCAGCCAGCTAGCCAGAGGAGCAAGTGCAAGAGTCTTACACTGCTCTACATTTATTTACATTTTGTAATTTAGCAGGGGTTCCCAAACTTTTTCACTCAGGCCCCTCTTCCAGCATTGGGGAACATCCTGCACTGCACAATTTCAAAATAGTATTTGTTTTTTGTGGGGGGGGACCCACAGTTTGGGAACCACTGATTTAGCAGACACTCTTATCCAGAGTGACTTATAGCTAATGCATTCATCTTAAAATAGCTAGGTGAGAGAACCACATATCACAGTCGTAGTGAGTACATTGTTCCTCAATAAAGAAGTTATCAGCAAAGTCAGTACTAGTAGGGAAAGAGGGTGGTGGGGGGGGGCATAAGACTGAGATTTCTTATTTAAGATACTCTGGGCAGGGACTCTGTCCTAGCATCAGGAGGAAGCTGGTTACACCATTGGGGTGCCAGGACAGAAAGGGGCTTTGACTGGACTGAGCGGGAGCTGACCTCCTGTAATGGGAGGATGGTCCAGAGTCCAGAGGGGGAAGAACAGAGTGCTCGTGTTGGGATGTAGGGTTTTAGCCCAACCTGAAAGTAGGGAGGTGCGTAGGGAGGGGCAGGTCCCCTTGCTGCTCCGTAGGCAAGCACCATGGTATTGTAGTGGATGCGAGCTTCGACAGGAAGCAAATGCCGTGTATGGAGGAGCGGGTGACATGGAGAACTTGGGAAGGTTGAACACCAGACGAGCTGCGGCGTTCTAGAGTAAGTTGCAGGGGTTTGATGGCACAAGCTGGGAGCTCAGCCAACAGAGAGTTGCAGTAGTCCAGACGGGAGAGGACGAGCGCCTGGATTAGGACCTGAGAGGGTGGAGAGGAGGATCTGATGTCTCACGGTGTCAAAGGCAGCGGATAGATCTAGGAGGATGAGAACAGAGGAGAGCGAGTCAGCTTTGGCAGAGCGGACTGTCTCCGTGACACAGAGGCGAGCAGTCTCGGTTGAGTGACCCGTCTTTGACGCCTGACTGGTTCGGGTCAAGATGACCGTTCTGAGAGAGACAGCGAGAGAGTTGGTCCGAGACAGCACGCTCAAGCATTACTTTAAAAAGAAGGGCGGTGGTCCGAATACCTTGAACGGACCATATCGCACAAACACGGAAAGACACACAGACATTCACACTAAGACCCTCAATCTGGACAAGCAGGGAGGGAGGGATTTATCTTGCACTTTAAAGTCCATCTGCAAAGCGTTTGACCTCAAACCCAACTGCTCAACCTCCCAGTCCCCCTTCCCTTCTCTTCCCTTGTTTGAACAACACAGCACAAAACACAAATCCCAGATGACATCGCTGCTCCAAAACCTGTTTGTCAGTTAGTCGCATGTAACAAATCTAAATAATGAATGTTTGACCAAGGGGACGAGTCATACTGTCACACAGTCACAAACACACAGCCCCGGAGCCATATCGTAGCATGTGATCCTCCGCTAGCTAGCATGAGCCCTTTATTTATTGAGCCCAACAGTGTCCTAGTGGGGCCAGCAGCCGGTGAGCAAAGCTGGGAGAGACAGAGGGAGATAGACAAGAGTGACAGCATGCAGATAGATAGCTACCTATTTATAGCCCAGGCCATCTGCAAAAGCTCCCTCTTGTCTTTGGTCATCCTGTTCCACAAAGGCTGGAGGCAGATTCCAGCAGCCGCCACATTCACTATTCATTCCAGGAGCCCGGCAGCCCCATATGGATCTGGCCCACTGCGGCGCCGAGCAAGACTTGTTTTCCCCCGGATTGACATGGTAATGAAGTCCTGGTGCAATGCTCTGAAACTGAAAGAGACTGGGTCCAGCATAGAGCCCTGACTCCCTCCATTTATTTTTTTCTCTCCTAATACCTCATCCTTCTTTATGCTTTCCTTCAGACCAGTCTTTCACCCTCTCCTCTTTTCTCTCCCTTTCTCTCTCTCGGCAACCCAAATAATCTCATAAATCTGTGAAGAGGCAAATTTGGCCTCTTTATTGTGCCCGGTCCCTCTCCTTCAATTCGTGAATGGATTCTCACACACCACAGCAGTGGTCTCGTGTGGCTCAGTTGGTAGAGCATGGTGTTTGCAATGCCAGGGTTGTGGGTTTGACTCCCACGGGGGACCAGTACGGAGAAAAAAATGTATGAAATGTATGCATTCACTACTGTAAGTCGCTCTGGATAAGAGCGTCTGCTAAATTACTAAAATGTAAATGTAGTCTTCTGAAAGATGTTCAATGTACACTTGTAGGCCTACATACAGCCAGGTTAAATGTAGAAATGTCCCTGAACCACAGGTCTAGGAACTGATTAACCTAATCCTGAGGATATGCATGCAGTCTACCATTTGGAGAAACTTCTTAGAGGAAATTGATAGTTGGGTACTCAGATGAATCATGGTCTAAAACACAAATATATTCTGGAAAATACAGAAAAGAACCCACACACATATTGGTAAGGGGATCTGAGACTCCCAGCATTCTCGCTGCTCCTCTGTGAGAGGGCAGTGAGGTGAGATGCTATTGGACAAGCACACTCCACATCCCCTTTTACATCTCACATCCCCTTTTCCCTACTGTGGAACTGACCAACGGGAGGTGGGCTAAACGGATAAAACAGCCCTGTAGCCTCCCTAACAGTGTGGGTGATATCATGAAACATGGACCCCCAAGAGAAGCCAAAATCTTCATGGGCCCCACTGTGGAACTGACTGCAACCAGACCATTTCTGTCAGCTGCCCTTTATCCCCTTATCAGGTGCTCCTCCCATCCAACCAGATCTCAGAGGCCTTTGGAATTTCACTGCATCTCATTAGCATGGCATGAATAAGTAATGAGATCATCTCTGTAGCAGGTTGGCATTTATTGGGATGACTCATGCACTGGAGGCAGCTCCGCAGGGTAGTCATTAGCTGGCGCAGCCACAAAGTCATAAAATCAGATTTTGAACCTAACCTTAGCCACACTGCTAACATTATGCCTAACCCTAACCTTAATTTATTTTACGATATATAGCCAATTTTGACTTTGCTGCTGGCCCATCAATTACAAATCACTCTGCCCTGCCTCCAAGACAAGATTATCCCAATAAACGTCAACCTGCATCTCTGTATAAGGCTGGGATGAAACTTTGTAACTTCAAACGCTGGTAATGAGAGCCACAACCTGTGTCTGTGTAGACATTGCACGCCCCTGAGCACCCAGACACAGCCATTGTCCTAATCAGCCCCCTGATGAGACAGCTGATGAATAAAAAGCCCAGACACCTGTGAAAATGACTTAAAATCAATGAATAAATCAATAAATACAATATGAGAATATGAATACAATAAGGGATTAGCATCAGAGCTTTAGAGCAGAAGACACTGTCTAACCTCTGTACTAATCTGTGTCATCTGTATGGTTGCCTATAGATCATGAAGCTCTAGAGAGAGCACAGTGGGGTATAGAGGGGTGTGTGGGGGGTACAATTCTTGTGCTACTGCAGTAGTCACCTTGGGAGACAACGCCTGGGGCTAAGGCCAGCCTAGTTAGCCATGCATGCTGAGCAGGCCCTAACCTAATTAGCTGTCGTCCCAGTGTCAACAGTGCTGCGCTCTCTGATAAAAGACACGACAGTGGCCATTTTCTTTCACACGCTGATAAAGGGTACACATTGTCAGGGTAGAAAGGGACCTTCACATCTACAATTTCTAGTTTTTGTGCCTGATGTTTTTGTGTTATCTGGGACTTAGCGATTAATGTTTAGCCATTTAGCATTACAGCTGTGCTACGCTTTTTCGGATTTGATCAAAACACTGCCTCACACTTCACCACACACATCTCAAGTGAGATCCAGTAAAGATTAACAGGAATTTCCTGCCTCTGTGAGTACTTCCTTTTTGTCAAAGACTACAACAGGAAATCAAAGGGAAGTGAATCCAAGGACAAATGTTGAGTTTTTGTGTGAACAGAACTCCAACTAACACATATAGCTTATGGAAATACTAAAATACCATCCGCGACCCTATAAGAGGTTTAATAGATGCGTGGAAACATCCCCTTGGCAGTTAGCCTGCAACATCCCTCTCATGAAGCTAATGCTGAGCGGATGTTGTGCATCTAAACACACTTCATGCTGTATAGGCTCCTATTTCCTAGCAATATTTCCTTTCTCCGCGCAGATTGTGTCCCTCTTCAGATTCATTATGGCACAAACATTTGTACAAAGACCTCAATTAGAGCCAATCAAATATGTTCGTCTGGTGCTGACATCCAGGCAACG
This sequence comes from Salmo trutta, assembly GCF_901001165.1. Classification (NCBI taxonomy): domain Eukaryota; kingdom Metazoa; phylum Chordata; class Actinopteri; order Salmoniformes; family Salmonidae; genus Salmo; species Salmo trutta. The sequence continues at coordinate 38,508,462 of NC_042981.1, read as the reverse complement.
GTTGCTTTTAATGGGTGGAAAACCATTCCAGTAATTCCATTTATACGGATAAAACACTCTCACAAATAGATTACCTGCTACATGTGATCCCCCTTCTCTGTGAAATCATGGCACAGGGCCACATCCTCCCACTTACTCTAAGTCCATTAAAATACAGATGAGAGCGTTTTACTGCATGGGGGCCAGGAGCGACGCCTACCATCTAATCCACTAACAAATAAAAACATCTGTTGAATTACGTTTAATCGAGAGGAGCGAGTCTGGCACCAGCATTGGAGAAATGAAACAAAATGAGGCTTTATTTGGGGAAATATTTGGATTTCATTTGATTAAGCTCTGTTCAGTGTGCATAATTAGCTGATAAATATAGATTGAGATGGGGCTATCTTGGAGAATGCTTATGTTAGGTTTACTTCCAACCGTTCTGTTTGGCACTGGTACTTGTATTCGCCACATGGTTGTAAGCCTACATATGGTATGAATGCTTGCGAGAGTTGGTAGGAGCTGCAGAAACAGTTCAGACACTTCTTTCCATTTTAAAAAGTTCAGGGACTTTCTGTAGTCAGTTCCCGAGCCAGTCTTTCATAGACGCCTCTGCATGGCCAGCACAGCGGCACACCTGAAACACTCAATATCTCCAAAGCCAAGCACACAGTACTGCCCTGACAGCCGCTTCGTTCCACTATTTATTCAGAACACATCCTTTAAATGCCTGGTCTTGGCAAGAGAGCCTGAAAACCTGCACCTTAATTCCATTAGCCTGTTACTCCAAATAAGGCCCAATAATCTAAGGCTAACAAGAACACAGACTTTCCCCCTGAAAACACATGGTTCGCTTATTCTCTCAGGAGCACTTTAATATCACCATTAGCCTCCAAAATGTTGAGAAATTCTCCTGATATATAGGTAATGCCAAGCTACAGTAGTTTAGGCTAATGTGCAAAGATGGATGAAGATATGAAACACCTCAAAGTCATTCAAAAGATACTCTCAGACAGTATACAATAATAAAGACAGCTTAGCCCTGTGTAATAACAATGTAATTACTATTTAATGTGGTACTCAACAATGTAAGATTTTTTATTTATTTTTTGCTATAAAAAAAACATTGACATTTCAGTAAGATAGTTTTTGTTAATAAAAAAACATTGACATTTCAGTAATAGAGGGAAGAATATGCATATACTTAAACCATATCAGTCTACGTTTGGAGCACAGCTTCCCACCATTGTGGGTCTGGTGCTTAATTTCAGTCCTCAAAGTGGGCTTAGTTATTGTGGATGAGAGACTGGAGTTTCACTTCAAATGGGGTTTAGCCATTGTGGCTCAAAAGACTGAATCTTCATTTCAAACATGACTCAGCTCTACAGAGGGGGGGATTCGTTCAGCCCCTGATGCCCTTGGAGAGGGAGAGGGAGAGGGAGAGGGAGAGGGAGAGGAGAGAGAGAGAGAGAGAGAGAGAGAGAGAGAGAGAGAGAGAGAGAGAGAGAGAGAGAGAGAGAGAGAGAGAGAGAGAGAGAGAGAGAGAGAGAGAGAGAGAGAGAGAGGTTGACACAGAGAAAGAGATCATTCCAAAGGAGAACGCGCATGAGAATGTCTGGACTTTTGGATCTGATCCTATAGAGTGGGGGAGAGAGGGGGTGGAGGGGGAGGGAGAAATAAGAGCCAAAGAGGATTAGGGGCCGTGAGACCTTTGTTGTTGTGATCAGTTAAAAGCACTAGTTCTCAATCATCCACCTGGATCCTTGAATGTGCTATGCCAGCACAAATTCTTACAGGCCACCTTGATGAAGCCTGTAGATGTTTCAGACATTTGACAGTGTATGAAACAAGTTCAATTTCAATTACTCGGTCGGTCTGTCACTTCGGGTAATGCCTCATTAGGGGCGGAAGAAGATCCAATTAGACAACGTTTGTCGTAGACAGAGAGGAGCAACGGCCAATACTGGACCACTCCACTTCCCATATACGGGGCCGTAATCCACTCCCATATTCAATTTTTCGTCTTCCTCGCGGATTCGATTAAGATCCCCTACTCTCCTCAGCATTGATTTGGACCTCTGCTTTCCTGCTAACCTGTTCACAGGTGGACCATCAAGGACTCTGCCGCCGAGCATAGGACAGCAGCTTCTCATGGAGAGGACTGAGCTCACATGACAACTACTTCTCAATCTCTGCCTCAGCTAGCGCCACACAGCAATATCAGTTAGTACCACACAGCTAGATCAGCTAGCGCCACACAGCTAGCTCTCGCCCTACCAGCCCAGCTACCTGCTTCGTGTTGCTTATTCCCACCAAGGTGGAAGAAAGGAAAGAGACTTGAGATTCGGTCAGCCACAGTCTAAGTTAACCTAGCTAGCTAACGAAGAATGCACATTCTCTTCAGCTAGCAGTGTGCTTGCTATAGCTAGGCTACTAACCCTCAAGGTGAATGCTAGCTATAACCAAACACCAGGACTAGCTGGCAACCCAGCTAAGCATCGGCAAAGCACAAGACTAAAAGTAGCTCCTTCGCTAGCTTGCGGACATAGGCCCCAGACAGCTATCTGGTTTCTCATACACCCATAGTGCATCGCACTTCACCATCCCATCCTTCTCACCCTGCGCTTCGTCATGCAAATAGGGAAACTATCTGCTCTGTTCTCATTCATGGGAACAAGCAGTAAGGAGGACGCGGGGGCCTTTAACTCCCCTTCTCCAGAGGTGAGGGATAGGAAGATTGAAGACTAATTCTGCCGCTCTCCTTCCCCAGGTCGCGCTGTCTAGCAGAAGTTTATCATCCTTGCAAAGTTTTCTTCCCTAGGGGACATGCGGTTGCACTCCGTGTCCACCTATGCTCACTCAACTACAGGCCCATTGCTCTACAGTCCCCCTGGACCACGTAGAATGAGGCTATCTGGGTTCCGCCTTAAGAGGCATCACCACTACATGGCTTAAGTACACTGTCTCGGGGCTTACCCTAAAGAGTGGATTTCCCCCGCCCAGCAGTCGCGCTCCTAAACAGATACGATGTCAGGGGAATACAGGGGGAGAGAGGAATACCTTAGGTGTGGAGCACATCCTAGGAGGTTCTAGCCGACCTTTATCCTATTAGAATCCACTAGACTAGTATAACCTTCTCGGGCTGGTCACCAGTTCTCCATCCACTTGGTTAACTATGCTGCAACGTGAATTCCACTCTATTATATGATAGAGGGTTTTTTACTCGTGGGGTTCAGCCGGATGCCAAGTCGATGGCAAAGATCGACAATGACCACATCCTCACATACTTTTGCTTATAATCATAATATGACTAGCCTGCTTAATTGCTTACACATAACATGTTTTCCATTTATTTATGTATCAGATGTCAGGACACAGAATTCTAGGCCTCAGGAACGGGCAATCCAGTCTTGAACTTGCTAAAATGCTGAATTTCACTCTGTATCCAAATTAGGTGATGTCTCACTGTTCTCATTGTTCAACTGAAAGTTACAGTTGAAGTCAGAAGTTTACAGACACCTCAGCCAAATACATTTAAACTCAGTTTTCACAATTCCTGACATTTAATCCAAGTAAAAATTCCCTGTCTTAGGTCAGTTAGGATCACCACTTTATTTTAAGAAAGTGAAATGTCAGAATAATAGTAGAAAGAATGATTTATTTCACCTTTCATTTCTTTCATCACATTCCCAGTGGGTCCGAAGTTTACATACACTCAATTAGTATTAGATAGCATTGCCTTTAAATTGTTTAACTTCGGTCAAACGTTTCAGGTAGCCTTCCACCAGCTTCCCAAAATAAGATGGGTGAATTTTGGCCCATTCCTCCTGACAGAGCTGGTGTAACTGAGTCAGGTTTGTATGCCTCCTTGCTCGCACATGCTTTTTCAGTTCTGCCCAAAATGTTCTATAGGATTGAGGTCAGGCCTTTGTAATGGCCACTCCAATACCTTGACTTTGTTGTCCTTAAGCCATTTTGCCACAACTTTGGAGGTATGCTTGGGGTCATTGTCCATTTGGAAGACCCATTTACGACCAAGCTTTAACTTCCTGACTGATGTCTTGAGATGTTGCTTCAATATATCCACTTAATTTTCCTCCCTCCTGATGCCATCTATTTTTGAAGTGCACCAGTCTCTCCTGCAGCAAAGCACCCCCAAAACATGATGCTGCCACCCCCGTGCTTCATGGATGGGATGGCGTTCTTTGGCTTGCAAGCCTGCCCCTTTTTCCCCAAAACATAACGATGGTCATTATGGCCAAACAGTTCTATTTTTGTTTCATCAGACCAGAGGACATTTTTCCAAAAAGTACGATCTTTGTCCCCATGTGCAGTTGCAAACCGTAGTCTGGATTTTTATGACGGTTTTTGGAGCAGTGGCTTCTCCCTTGCTGAGCGGCCTTTCAGGTTATGTCGATATAGGACTCGTTTTACTGTGGATATAGATACTTTTGTACCTGTTTCCTCCAGCATATTCACAAGGTCCTTTGCTGTTGTTCTGGGATTGATTTGCACTTTTCCCACCAAAGTACGTTCATCTCTAGGAGACAAAACGCGTCCCCTTCCTGAGTGGTATGACGGCTGTGTGGTCCCATGGTGTTTATACTTGCGTACTATAGCTTGTACAGATGAACGTGGTGCCTTCAGGCGTTTGGAAAATGCTCCCAAGTATGAACCAGACTTGTGAAGGTCTACAATTGTTTTTCTGAGGTCTTGGCTGATTTCTTTTGATTTTCCTATGATGTCAAGCAAAGAGGCACTGTGTTTGAAGGTAGGCTTTGAAATACATCCACAGGTACACCTCCAATTGACTCAAATTATGTCAATTAGCCTATCAGAAGCTTCTAAATACATGACATAATTTTCTGGAATTTTCCAAGCTGTTTAAAGGCACAGTCAACTTAGTGTATGTAAACTTCTGACCCACTGGAATTGTGATACAATTAATAATAAGTGACATAATCTGTCTGTAAACAATTGTTGGAAAAATGACTTGTGTCACGCACAAAGTAGATGTCCTAACCGACTTGCCAAAACTATAGTTTGCTAACAAGACATTTGTGGAGTGGTTGAAAAACGAGTTTTAATGACTCCAACCTAAGTGTATGTAAACTTCCGACTTCAACTGTATATCAGTGTCATATCAACCAACGTCTGTAATGATACATGTATACAAAATTCTGAATGACCATATAATCTTGGTAATTTAGAAGAAGAATTTGCCTTTGAGACATGCCTTTTTAGCCATGATCTACCACCATGCTTTTGGTCTTGGCTTTTTTAGCCTCTAGTGCTATTAGCCTTTGCATTTTTCCATGACCACTTGTACCACAAAGCTCCTTATTAACATTTTAATTTGACCAGATCCTGGAACTCAAGTTTCCTCTTTTTCGTTTCAAAGTCAACTTGCTACTGCAAAATGAACGCATACCGATTGCACTGACGACCCGCAACCGCAACCACTCCCCACATCTAGTAAACTGACTTCCAAACTGTTAGGTGGAATGGGCGCCCGTCACCTGTTCCATTAAAGCTTTAGCCACCATTGGGCACTATGCTTAGCATTGTACTAATATGGAAGGGTGACTATGGGACCATTGGAACACATCTTGCATGTGCTTCCAAGGGTTATGCCTGTTACCGATCTTCCGATCGGTTCCCCTGCGTATGCACTCTTGCTATAACTGATACAAACATCTGGCCTCACTCATCGTCTTTCTCCTTCATGGAGGAAGAGCGTCTCCACTGCTTGTGTCCAGTATTTGCAATGCACATCTACTTGTACAGGACAAGAGCCCTACTAAAGAGCGATCAGATCGTTATCTCTTGGGCACCTCCCCATGCAGGGAGGCCCTTTTCTCACCAGCGTTTGTCCCATTGGATAGTGGAAGCTATTATAATGACATACTGTATAGTAGCAAGGGTTTGACACCTCCGGAGGGATTGAGGGCTCACTCCACCAGAGGTATTGATACATCATGGACATTGATAAAGGCATCTCTGTTCAAGAGATCTGTAATTCGGCATGTTGGGTTACCCCCATACCTTCATGAGGTTCTACCAACTGGACATCGCTGCACCCTCGTTAGCGCATATGGTGCTTAGTGTCGGGACTTCTGAGGGTTGATCCTGTTTAGACGTGGCTTCGGAGAGTATATGAGTGCCACAGGAGTTGGCTATATCCCCAAAGTGAGAGACTGAACGAGTAATTGAAAAAGAACTTAAGGTTACATAGGTTCTATGATATTATGAGTCAGGTCTCTCACCGCGTTACCCTTCACGCTTTGCGTAAGGAAGACAACCGTACTTAGAAGTGAAGATGGGAGTGGACTTCGGCTCTTTATAAGGGAAGTGGAGTGGTCAACTATTGGCCGTCGCTCCTGTCTGTCTACAACAGACGTTATGTGATTGGATCTTCCTATACTCCGTCTCTAACGAGGCGTTACCCAAAGTGAGAGAGCTCACTCATTGTATCATAGAACCGGGATTACATTAGGTAAAATCAGCTTGTCCCAAGTTGCATGTTTCCATGTAAAGGCATATTCAAATGGACAATGTTTGTGCTCATAATCAAAAAGGACTTTCATCATAGACATGGTATAGTGGGATGAAAAAAGTAATTTCAAAAAAGCACTTTTCTCAGTCAATGCTCACAAAAAGGAATCAACTGGGAGATTTTACAGAGAAGCAGCCTAGAAAGACAGGACCTAATAGAATATACAGTACGTGGTACAGTATAATAATAATAATAATAATAATAATAATAATAATAATACATTTTATTTGGCAATAACAATTCTAAGTATGTGTGGTAGGACATGGTATAGGATGATGCAATGATTCAGCAGCGGTTTGTGTGTGTGTGTGTGTGTGTGTGTGTGTGTGTGTGTGTGTGTGTGTGTGTGTGTGTGTGTGTGTGTGTGTGTGTGTGTGTGTGTGTGTGTGTGTGTGTGTGTGTGTGTGTGTGTGTGTGTGTGTGTGCTTGTTCTCTATTCCTTGGTAGTAGGTCAAGTCAGTCCCACAGTGAGGAGTGTGTTTCCGACATTAACTCTCTCTTCCCTCTGCGCTGTATAAATAGTGGACGATTGAGTAAGAATTACATGGCTGCGGGTGAAATCTAAAAGGAAGTGAGCCCCGGTGAAGGCGTGAGATAGGGGTTAGGGAAGCGGACACTGTGTCTGGAGTGTGCAGTTAAAACTCAGGCGGACAGACAGTTACTGCAGAATCCAAGAAGTTGCAGGCTGAGGTAGTATCACAAGTCAGTTTCAGGGCTCATGCACAATACTCTCAATTCCCCCTTGGTGTAGAGAGGGCCTTGGGACAGTATGGAATTGAAACATCATATGTCATGACAGCGTTGTGTCTGAAATAACTTTACATAGACTAGCATGGCACACACCACTAATACAAAATGATTTGAATAAAAAAAATAAAACCAAACCACACCAATGCACCGATGCATACAGGGAAATAAATTCCTATAGGTCTTTAACAACCAAGCACCCCTGTAGCCTCAATGCCACCATTATCACTATAGATCAGACTGTTGCCTTGGCTACAGATTAACCTTTCGCTCAAAGGACAGGGGATGAAAAAAGAGAGGAGCACTCCAACCCTTTTCATCCCCCAGAAGTGCCAGCTGTGTGCCAAGCGAGCGGGGTGAGGAGGCGGGGTACAGGGGACACAAGGAGGCGGGTAGGAGTGGATCTCTCCAGCCTGGGCTTTCTGGCTGTGACACAGTGAGCTACTGGGCCTTCGTCTCCCCTCCAATCTGTCCACATCACCCCCAAACAGCCTGCCTGCCTGCCTGCCTGTTTGGGGCTGCCTGCTGCAGTCTCTCACATACTGTACAGTGCCTTCAGAAAGTATTCATACTGCTTGATTTATTACACATTTTGTTGTTACAGCCTGAATTCAAAATGGATTCTATTAATAAAAAAATCTCACCCATCAATATCCCATAATGACAAAGTAAGAAGCACGTTTTTAAATCTTTGCAAATTTATAGAAAATAAAATGCAGATATATCTAATTTACATAAGTATTCACACCCCTGAGTCAATACATGTTAGAATCACCTTTGGCAGCGATTACAGCTGTGAGTCTTTCTGGGTGAGTCTTTAAGCGCTTTGCACACCTGGATTGTACAATATTGACACATTATTATTTTTTAAATTCTTAAAGATCTGTCAAGTCGGTTGTTCATCATTGCTAGACAGCCATCTTCATGTTTTAAGTCAAAACTGTAACTAAGCCACTAAGGAACATTCAATGTTTTCTTGGTAAGCAACTCCAGTGTATATTTAGCCTTGTGTTTTAGGCTATTGTCCTGCTGAATGGTGAATTTTTCTCCCAGTGTCTGTTGGAAAGCAGACTGAATTAGATTTCCCTCAAGGATTTTGCCTGTGCTTAGCTCTATTACGTTTTTTATTACATTTGTTTATCATAAAAAAGACTCCCTAGTCCTTGCCGAGGACAAGCATACCCATAACATAATGCAGCCACCACCATGCTTGAAAATATGAAGAGTGATGTGTTGTATTTGTCCCAATCATAACGCTTTGTATTCAGGACATAAAGTTAATTTATTCGCCATTTTTTTGCAGTTTTACTTTAGTGACATATTGCAAACAGGATACATGTTTTGGAATATTTGTATTCTGTACAGGCTTCCTTCTTTTCACGCTGTCAATTAGGTTAGTATTGTGGAGTAACTACAATGTTGTTGATCCATCCTCAATTTTCTCCTATCATAGCCATTAAAGTCTGTAACTGTTTTAAAGTCACCATTGGACTCATGGCGAAATCCCTGAGCGGTTATCTTCCTCTCCGGCAACTGAGTTAGGAAGGAAGCCTGTATTTCTGTAGTGACTGGGTGTATTGATACACCATCCAAAATGTAATTAATAATGTCACCATGCTCAATGTCAAAGTCTGCTTTTTTTGTTTTTTACCCATCTATGAATAGGAGCCCTTCTTTGTGAGGCATTGGAAAACCTCCCTGGTCTTTGGGGTTGAATCTGTGTTTGAAATTCACTACTCAACTGAGGTACCTTGCAGATAATTGCATGTGTGGGATACATAGATGAGGTAGTCATTAAAAAATCATGTTAAACACTATTATTGCACACAGAGTGAGTCCATACAACTTATGTGACTTGTTAAGCAAATTTTTACTCCTGAACTTATTTAGGCTTGCCATAACAAAATGTTTGAACAGTTATTCACACAAGACATTTCAGCTTTTATGAAGTGTGTAGACCAGTGGCAAAACAAATCTCTATTTAATAAATGTTTAATTCAGGCTTTAACACAATAAAATGTGGAAAAAGTCAAGGGGTGTGAATACTTTCTGAAGGCACTGTATCAATTGGGTGATCAGACAGAGACAGATGGGATGGCTAGTGAGAGGAGGCAGGGATTGGGAAGGGACAGCACTCTGTTCCAAACCAGGGAGTGTTTGTCTGTCTGATTGGAGCTACTGTTGCGTCTCGGTCAATGTAGCAGGGTGACAGCCCAAACACTTGAGTTTTCTGTCTGTAGTCTAATTATCATTCTATCACACTATACATTTTACATATACTGAATACAAATATAAACACAACATGCGACAATTTGTAAGATTTTACTGAGTTACAGTTATAAGGAAATCAGTCAATTGAAATTCATTCATTACCTTAAAAAAAAGGTAGGGGTGTGGATCAGAAAACCAGTCAGTATCTGGTGTGACCAACATTTGCCTCATGCAGCGCAACATCTTCTTTGCATAGAGTTGATCAGGCTGTTGATTGGGGCCTGTGGAATGTTGTCCCACTCCTCTTCAATGGCTGAGCGAAGAGCCTGGATATTGACGGGAACTGGAACGCACTGTTGTACATGTCGATCCAGAGCATCCCAAACATGCTCAATGGTTGATATGTCTGGTGAGTACACAGGCCATAGATGAACTGTGACATTTTCAGCTTTCAGGAATTGTGTACAGATCTTGCGACATGGGGCCGTGCATTATCATGCTGCAACATAAGGTGATGGCGGCAGATGAATGGCACGACCATGGTATGTGGCACCCCTTAGTGGATTCGGCTATTTCAGCCACACCCGTTGCTGACAGGTGTATCAAATTGAGCACACCGCCATGCAATCTCCATAGACAAACATTGGCAGTAGAATGGCCCATACAAATTGCGTATAAATAGTCTATACTTATCAGGAATCCCGCTTCCTGAGTCTGTTTTCTGCCTAAGCTGACTGTTTTTTGTTTTGGAGTCTGTTTCCTGAGGTTCCTGAACGCACCCTGTCTGGTTGCCAGGCGACGAAGCTAGGCAGGAGAACTCTTGATTACCCGCACCTGCATCTCATCAGCCATCTACACACCTGGTCCTGATCATCACCTCTTCACTTCATAAGCCCTGACCTGACATCCATTCCCTGCCGGATCGTTAGCAATAAACAGTATGTTGTGTCAGCGTATCAGCCTCATGTTACCAGAGTTAGTTTTGTTGTTCTGTACTTTTTGCCGGTTACTCACCCCCGTTTACTCTGTCTACAGTCATCCTCCCGGAACATTCAACTCCCTTGCCTGGCCGTCGGTGGTTTCAGTGACATCATTGGATCTGCCTATTCACTCTCACCAACTCACCTCCACTGCCGCTCCGTCTCCTGGATTATTCTATTTTCACCTCGAGACTGTAAATAAATACTCACCTTAATTTTACTCACCTTGTCCTGGTCTGCTCCTGGGTTCAGCTTTAGAGAATCGTGACAGAACGATCCGGCCAAAAATGAACCCAGCGGACCTGGACTCCGTTCGCCAGGCCATTTCCCATCAGGAGAATATGTCGGGACAACACAGCACGGCGCTACAGGAGATCGCGCATTCGGTTTGGAACTTTTCTGCTAGTCTGACGAGTATCCAGGCTCAGCTCAGTTTGCCGGCGGATCATCCACCACCTACTTCACCCCTCTCACCTGTCGCTTCTGGAGATGTTCTAGAAAAAAGAAACGCACTCCTATAAAGGCGAGGTGCTGGCTAGCGGAGCAGAACACTAGAAAATAAAGGAAAGCCGCACACTCTAAGAGCTCAGATGCAAAAATTTAAATAACCAACGTTTCGACAGCTAAGCTGTCTTCATCAGGGTATCATCACAAACACTGAGAGATGAGTCATTTATATAGTGTCAAGAGACACACAGGTGTTTGTAATCATGGCCAAGTATGGCCTAATATCATTGGTTAACTGAAATATTAAAAAAATGGTATACAAGGAACATACAAAAAGACAAACAAATGGATAACATATGATCATAGCATTTGTAGTCTAAAAAGTATCTAACAAACAATTACAATGGCAAAATCACAATAATCACAAGAATGGCTTCAGATCAAAGTCTATGTTGAGACCGAGCTTCTGGAGATGTTCCCTTCCGTGAGCCCAAGGTTCCGACGCCTGATAAGTACGAAGGGGATTTGGGAAGATGCCGTTCGTTTCTTATGCAGTGTGGGCTAGTGTTTGATCTGCAGCCCCACTCTTATGCCACAGACAAGGCTAGGATAGCTTTTGTTATTGCACTGCTGCGTGGAAGAGCTCTGGAGTGGGCTTCAGCCATATGGGAACGACAGGACACCTGCATGGTGTCATACCAGGAGTTCACGGCAGAGATGAGGAAACTTTTTGACCATCCTGTCTGAGGTAAGAACGCAGCTAAGCGTTTGTTCTCTCTTCGCCAAGGAGCGCGCAGTGTGGCAGAATTTGTTGATGAATTCAGGACATTGGCTGTGGAGAGTGGGTGGAATGAGGAATCACTGCAAGCGTTTTTTTACCAGGGGTTGTCGGAGCAACTCAAGGACGAGTTGATCTCCTATCCTGAGCCTAGTGACCTGGACAGTCTGGTAGCATTAGCGATTTGGGTGGATAACAGAATTCGAGAGAGAAGGTGGGAGAAGCAATGGGGCACGTCCCATCAATCAGCTACTCGGTTACCATTCGGGTCAGGAAGTGGACCGGAACGAGTCGATTATTATTCACCTCACGGGATGAGTGGAGGGGTCCTGCTTCCAGATCCTGAACCCATGCAAGTGGGGCGGCACGGGTTAACCAAGGAGGAGCGCCAACGTAGACGTGAGACCAACAGCTGCCTCTACGGTGGTAGCTCGGGACATTACATCTCCGCTTGTTCCCAGCGCCCGTTAAACTGCCCGGCTCGCTATGTTTGGGAGGTTTTTAAGCGAGTCAGTTTCAACCTCTCAATAGTTCTGTTAGACACCTTTTTCCTGCTACACTCATGAACAAGAATCAGAGTTTAGCGATTAACGCATTTGTCGACTCAGGTGCAGATGGCAGCTTTATAGATGCCGACTTGATGGAACAGCTGGGGCTTTCCAATGAGAAATTAGCGGAAGCCATTGAAGCAACCACTCTGAACGGCAGTAGTCTGGCACGTATCACTATGAGGACTGAACCAGTCAAGATAGGTTGTCAGGGAATCATTCAGAGGTTATCTCCTTCTTCATTCTGCCTTCTCCCCATGTACCTCTGGTTCTTGGATACCCCTGGCTGAGAGAACACAATCCCACATTCGATTGGGTGACTGGCAAGGTAACTAGTTGGAGCACTGAATGTCATGCTAACTGCCTGAAGACGGCCTGTTCCCATTCTGTTCCCAGTCAGGTCAGTTATTCTAAATCCCCAGATTTGTCCCTGGTTCCTGAAACATATCACGAATTGGGTGAAGTGTTTAGTAAGCAGAAGGCTCTGTCACTTCCTCCCCACCGACCTTATGATTGTTCCATTAACCTGTTCCCTGGAGCTGCCTATCCCAAGGGACGGTTATACAGTATCTCTCGACCTGAACGAGTAGCTTTGGAGACCTACATAAAGGAGTCTCTAGCTGCTGGTCTCATTCGTCCCTCATCATCACCCCTGGGGCCAGGATTCTTTTTTGTGAGTAAGAAGGATGGCTCTCTTTGACCTTGTATTGATTATTGGGGGTTGAATGATATTACGGTCAAGAACAAGTATCCCCTGCCATTGATGAGCTCAGCTTTCGATTCCTTACAGGGTGCTACGGTGTTCACTAAGCTAGATCTACGCAATGCGTATCATCTGGTCCGGATCAGAGAGGGGGACGAGTGGTTGACTGGTTTCAATACACCGAGGGGTCATTTCGAGTATCTGGTGATGCCGTTTGGATTGACCAATGCTCCAGCAGTGTTCCAGAGCATGGTTAATGACGTCTTGAGAGATATGATCGGTTTGTTTGTGTTCGTTTACCTGGATGACATTTTGATCTTCTCTAAGGAGCCTTCCAGCCACGTCCAGCATGTCAAGCAGGTTCTGCAGCGATTGTTGGAGAACCGCCTGTTTGTGAAGGCCGAGAAGTGTGAATTTCACGCCCACACTACATCCTTCCTCGGGTACATCATCTCCCGGGGAGAGATTAAGATGGACCAAGAGAAGGTTAGGGCAGTTCTGAATTGGGCCCAGCCCGGTACGAGATTGCAGCTCCAGAGGTTTCTGGGGTTTGCGAATTTCTATCGTAGATTTATCCGTGACTACAGCCGTGTGGCCGCTCCATTAACTGCCCTGACTTCTAGCATCAGGACCTTCAGTTGGAATCCTGAGGCAGACCGGGCATTTCTGGAATTGAAGAGTCGATTCACCAACACCCCGATTCTCTCTCAACCTGACGCTGCTCGGCAGTTTGTCGTGGAAGTGGACGCGTCTGATGTGGGGGTTGGCACCATCCTGTCCCAGCGAAGCTCCACTGACGGTAACCTCCATCCCTGCGCCTTCTACTCTCGTCGTCTTTCGTCTGCGGAGAGGAATTACGATGTGGTTAACCGGGAGCTTCTCGCGGTGAAACTGGCCTTGGAGGAGTGGGGTCACTGGTTGGAGGGAGTGGAGCAACCGTTTATTGTCTGGACTGACCACAAGAATCTTGCTTACGTGCAATCGGCTAGACGTCTCAACTCGCGTCAGGCCAGGTGGGCTATGTTTTTTGGACGCTTTAATTTTTCCCTGACGTTCTGACCTGGGTCTAAGAACGGCAAGGCGGACGCCTTGTCCCGGATGTTCTCCAAGACGGAGGAGAGTGGGGCCAAGACTGAGACGATTCTTCCCCAGAACTTCGTCGTGGGAGCAGTCACATGGAGGATTGAGGAGGAGGTTCTGGCGGCCCTTCGGACGCAGCCCGGTCCCGGTAACGGTCCACCCGGTCGGTTGTTTGTGCCTGAGTCTGTCCGTTCTGCCGTCCTCCAATGGTCCCACGCCAGCAAGATGGCTTGTCACCCGGGGGTGGCTCGGACGATGGCGTTACTACGCAGACGATTTTGGTGACCTGCCATGGGAGAAGATACCCGGAGGTTTGTTGCTGCATGCCCAGTATGTGCACAGAATAAAAGTGCCAATCGGGCCAGCTCTGGACTTCTTCACCCCCTACCTATTCCCCGGCGACCATGGTCGCATCTGGCCCTGGACTTTGTCACTGGATTGCCCTCTTCTGATGGGAACACGGTCATTCTGACTATTGTGGACAGATTCAGCAAGTTCGCCCACTTTGTACCCATCTCCAAGCTTCCCTCTGCCTCTGAGACGTCCGAGATCCTGGTTAGGGAGGTTTTCAGGGTCCACGGGTTGCCCAGTGACATAGTTTCCGACCGTGGTCCTCAGTTTACCTCTGCTGTCTGGAAATCCTTCTGTTTGGCCATTGGAGCTACTGTCAGTCTCACATCTGGATTTCACCCCCAATCTAATGGTCAGGCGGAGAGAGCCAACCAGAAGATGGAATCCACGCTGTGCTGCCTTGTCTCCTCCAACCCCGCCTCTTGGGCCTCTCAGTTGCCATGGGTCGAGTATGCCCACAATACTCTCCCTACATCTGCTACTGGGATGTCTCCCTTCCAGTGCCTGGACGGTTACCAACCTCCCTTGTTTCCTTCTCAGGAGAAGGATCTCTCGGTACCCTCGGTCCAGGCCCACATTCGTCGTTGCCACCGGACCTGGCATCGGGCCAGAAAGGCTCTCCTTAGAGTTTCTGACCGTTATCAGCTCCAGGCGAGTCGTTGCCGGATTCCAGCCCCCGCTTATGCCATCGGAGATACGGTATGGTTGGCTACACGGGATCTTCCTCTGCGGACTGAGTCGAAGAAACTGTCACCGAAGTTCATTGGTCTGTTTGTGGTGGAGAGAGTGATCAATCCTGTTGTGGTTCGACTCAAGTTGCCTAGAACGCTCAGAGTCCACCCCACCTTTCATGTCTCCTGCCTCAAGCCTGTGCACCTCAGTCCTCTGCTACCCCCTCCGCCTCCTCTTCCTCCTCCTCGGATAATCGGAGGTGGTCCAGTCTACACGGTGCGCCGCATCATGGATTCCAGACGGCGGGGTTGGGGTTTCCAGTATCTCGTGGACTGGGAGGGGTATGGTCCTGAGGAGAGGAGTTGGATTCCTCGGCGTCAGATCCTTGATGATGCCCTCCTTCGTGACTTCTATCACCTCTCCACTTCATAAGCTCTGACCTGACATCCATTCCCTGCCGGATCGTTAGCAATGAACATTATGTTGTGTCAGCGTATCAGCCTCATGTTACCAGAGTTAGTTTTGTTGTTCTGTACTTTTTGCCGGTTACTCACCCCCGTTTACTCTGTCTACAGTCATCCTCCCGGAACATTCAACTCCCTTGCCTGGCCGTCGGTGGTTTCAGTGACATCATTGGATCTGCCTATTCACTCTCATCAACTTACCGCCGCTCCGTCTCCTGGATTATTCTATTTTCACCTCGAGACTGTAAATAAATACTCACCTTCATTTTACTCACCTTGTCCTGGTCTGCTTCTGGGTTCAGCTTTAGAGAATCGTGACAATACTCGGTAGCAACACTCACTACCGAGTTCCAAACTGCCTCTGGAAGCTACTTCAGCATAATAACTGTTTAACGGGAGCTTCATGAAAAAGGTTACCGTGGCCGAGCAGCCGCAAACAAGCCTAAGATCACCATGCGCAATGCCAAGCGTCGGCTGGAGTGGTGTAAAGCTCGCCACCACTGGACTCTGGAGCAGTGGAAACGCATTCTCTGGAGTGATGAATCATGCTTCACCATCTGGCAGTCCAACAGATAAATCTGGGTTTGGCGGATGCCAGGAGAACACTACCTGCCCTAATGCATAGTGCCAACTGTAAAGTTTGGTGGAGGAGGAATAATGGTCTGGGGCTGTTTTTCATGGTTGGGGCTAGGCCCCTTAGTTCCAGTGAAGGGATATCTTAAAGCTACAGCATACAATGACATTCTAGACGATTCTGTGCTTCCAACTTTGTGGCAACAGTTTGGGGAAGGTTTGCCATTAGGTTTGCCATTTATTGTGCCCAGCACAAGGTGCACCTGTGTAATGATCATGCTGTTCAATCAGCTTCTTGATATGCCACACCTTTCAGGTGGATGGATTATCTTGGCAAAGGAGAAATGCCCACTAACAGGGATTTAAACTATTTTGTGCACAAAATTTGAGAGAAATAAGCTTTTTGTTCATATGGAAATTTGTGTGATTTTTTTATTTTATTTCAGCTCATGAAAAAAGGGACCGACGCTTTACATGTTGCGTTGACATTTTTGTTCAGTGTATAGTGTTTTTGGATAGGGATTAACTTTCATTTTGTCAAATATATTTGTAATATATATATATACATATATATATACACTGAGTGTAAAAAAACATTAAGAACACCTTCCTAATATTGAGTTAAGTTGGCTGGATGTGCTTTGGGTGGTAGACTATTCTTGATACACATGGGAAACTTAGATATTTGTCTTTTCCCATTCACCCTCTGAATGGCACGCATTCAGAGGGTGAATGGCTTAAAAATGTCTCAAGGCTTAAAAATCCTTATTTAACCTGTCTCCTCCCCTTCATCTACACTGACTGAAGTGGATTTAACAGGTGACATTAATAGGGATCATAGCTTTCACTTAGATTCACCTGGTCATGTTTGTACACTCAGTGTATAATATACATTTTCCTCACCTTTTCATGTGGTTTATAATGTCCCGAATGCATGTGTGAGCTCCATGCTCTAGCCATTAGCAAAATAGCCCAGATATCTGAATTTCTGAGATATGCACCAAGTTGTTACAATGTAACAAACTGACTTCCGGCGACACCCTATTCTTTCAAGACTAACAATAGGAAAAGCCGAAAGCCCCGCCCATGCAGTCGATGTTGCTACAAGAGTCGTGCGCCACTGTTTTATGGAGCCTACACTACTGCACGCGACAGGCGTGTGGTACCCTCTCCATCGACAGCAAATCACTATGCGGTACCCTCTCAATCAACAACAAAGCATTACGCCTACATACCGAATACAGAGCGGACAGAAATGTAAACTTCGCTGCGAACCGGTGCCCTTGAACTGGATGCTCTTCTTCAGTAAGCGAAAGGGATGCAGAACTCGCTCAAACCGAAACTGAGAAATAATTCTGCATAGGCTCAATTCTTACCATAATCGGATGATGAGGATAATAGAACGGAGGAATTATAGGTTTTTGACAAAACGGTGGTGTGTTAGATAAAAACGCGATATAGATGGAACTTTATAGGCTGATGTTAAGATGTATCTTATTTGTTTTCTGAAACGCGTTTAGAGTAAGGTTTGTCGGCAGGTTTTTCTTCAAACTCAATAGGCTATAATAACCAATGTATTCCTATGTTATTACCACTGCTAATAAATAGGCTAACAGTTTATTTAAACGTTTTTCTTTTACAACTAAACGCACAAATCTTAAATTCTTGCGATGGGAATAACACTTATTGAATCAATAGTAGATAGACTAAACATAATCTGAAACAACAAATGGACTCTATGTCCGCACAATATTCATAGAATAAAATGTATAGGGAGAGTCAAATAGCGATCACTGTGTTGCACATGGTTGGCAGTCAGGGACGTGCAACTGCAGAAGAGTGGATCAACAGTTGAAGTAGGAGGCACAGACATTCTGACGCCGGCCTATGGGGCTCACTTCAACTAGTTGGCACTTCTGCATTGTTTTCTGAACCTTATCTTTTCAACCTAAACTAAATCGTTTTGTGACCGGAAAATGGGGAGTGGTTGGAAGCTTTTATTTATTTTTTGAAGAATGTCGTTCTAGTTCAGTTCCCCTGAGAGGGTGGCAATTGTCATATGGTTGATGAGGTAAAAGGATAGTTTCAAGTTAGGTTGATATCAAGTTTCAAGATTAAAAACTACCTGAAAGTATCCTATATTTGGGTAGGCTATTGGCAATGCACTGAGCAAATCAATACTAAGTTAGAATAGTAATAAACAGGAAACAGTTTTTTATTGAATTTATATTTTTTATTTATTTTGCATATCAACCACAGAATGCTTTCAATACTAAAATGTGTCCAAACTCCTCACTTGGTTATGCTGGCAGCCAGTCCTTTTCTTGTCTTGTTCTTTTCACAAACCGAAGATGGGAGACACTTTCCCAACTCCAATGTAACTTAAGCAACGCTTAACCGATGCAGGTGTACGGGCCCCGGATTGCCGGAGGACAGAGGTAACGAATGAAACTCCGATCTCTCACTGTTCTGTCCCATTTATCAGCTGAGACCTCGTGCTGACTACAGCCCCGGTCGCCATAGCAGCCGCCTGAGCGGCGCGGTGAGGACTGGCTGGAGGGCTGCTGTGAATGGGTGACGTCACGTAGCTGGCGCCAGAGAGTCTACTCTGCGGAGAGCATGAGCTCGCGGGTGCTGTTCAGTAGGCCTACTGGCGCTCTCTTGGTGCCAATTCATCACTTGTCATGGATCAGTCAGGGTGTCATGTGAAATGTACACAGCTGTGAGAACGAGGGGAAAAAAAGAGGAGTGAAAATGGACAAATCCGATTGCACCAGATGTGGACATGACTGAATACTGCACTGTTGTGGAGAGATGGCAAGTTAAGCATTTCACTGTGCGTGTGCATGTGACAATAAAACTTGAACTTGAGTGCAAGAATTCCACATCTCGTCGGAAAATGCTTAAAGGCTTGTTAAATATTCGAAGTTGTCTCGTGGCTGCAAAAGCAAAACTGCATAATGTACGTAAATTGCTGCCCAAACATTTAATAGCCTCTTTTTTATTCAAGTGTTGGCAATATCATTTTCATAAATCGTTGGTGGTAGGGGGACGGCTATATCCATTGGTTTGTATAACATTTGTTATTGCACATGAGAGCTCAGTCTTGTAGCAGAAGACAGACTACTATCCAAACATCATAATCAATTGCGCAGTACTTGCTAGGACTGCATTTTGGTGTTGAAATGCATTTTCTTCAAGATTATATAAGCATATTGGTGGTTATACAGCACTTTTCTCCCGAATCTCATTTTGGGTCGTTTTTGCAATATATATTATATTCGTAATATTATATCCCAAAACATAATTTTAGCAGCTGTGCACAAGGATAAGAAACACATTTTGATTCATTATAGAAAATTAATAGACTTCAGTAAACTACGCATTTTAATCCACAAATCGAAACGACCACCCGCTGCAGTCCACAACAGCCCGGGTGCAATTAGTTTGTGCCGCATCACTCCGCGAGCTTTGGAGCCCTTTCCCCGGCACCAGTTGAAGAATGCAGCCGCATGTAGCCTCACTAATACAGAACAATGCTACTGTAGCCTAACATTTTTTTACAACCAAAGGATTATTGCCATTCATGGAGGCCATCCTGACGAAATGTGTTCCTAGGTATTATTGAGGACCTTAAGCACAGTGTCCATCCAGACGTCATCCAAGTGGCCATATACACACCGTGACAGTCACTCTCTGACCAGTGATCACATATGTCTCACAGTAATGTGCACAATCATACACCCTCTCGTCTTATTTCAAGTATTCCATATTATGCAGAATCCATCTTTCCTTACTGAGCCAGTGTGTGAGCAAGCATGCCATATAGGCTCGGTCCGTCCGGGGTCTGGTTTAGCCTACCGGTTTAATCACCCATTCAAAGTTCAGTTTAATGACCCATTCAAAGTTCACATTTCTGTTATCACCATCTTATACATGCATGGCCCATGTATTCATTCAACATCTGATGTCATGCCCTGAGATGTGTAATTGACAGTTCCTGCAATCAGAATTTCTTCATCTTTAAAAGTATAACATTCGCATAGGCTATCCATCACTTCAAATAAGAGATAATGATCAAATTAATCACAAGTCTGTGGTGTTATGTTGACAGTGAAGGAACGCGTGTGAGACAGCGAGCTCTTCTAATCTTGACTATAAACCACGATATTGTGACAATTAGAGCGTATCAGCTCCTTCACCTTCATAAATCTGGATGCATTTTTGCGCATTTTACACATGGATACAAATCATTATAAGATGTTGTATTTGAGTATTCTTACGGTAAATCCTTCAGAAGAGCTTTGTTAACATTCCACCCTTTATTTTACATTCAATTAAAGTCGTCAGAAAAAAATGCACGCTGGAGCTTCACAAGCTCGTGATGCCAAATTACGAATCATCAGAAACAGGTAAAGGCTCAATTTTCCAAATTGCCCACCGGAGCTGAAGAGCTCTCACCGTACCACCTTCAACATGCGTTTTCACTGGCTGAGAACACGGAAGAAAAAGGAGGGACCAGACTGTGAGCCAGTCTTAACCAATGGTAGGACACGAGGAGGGGGGATTGACGTAACCTACTCATCCAATCAGCACAAACAAAACCCCTGCGTTGCAAACCCAGCCTGCTGGCTATATAAGCGACAATGACAGCTTGTAAATCCAGTCCGTTCTCTCACCGATCCGTCTGCGAAGGAACAGAAAGAATACTAAAAACCAACCTCTCCACGAAAGCGCCGAACGTCTCGCACGAAGGCTCAACATGAAAGCGATAAGCCCAGTAAGATCTTTCCGGAAAAACAGCGCGAATCTGTCTGAACATAGTCTGGGAATCTCTCGGAGCAAGACTCCGGTGGATGATCCATTAAGCCTGCTTTACAACATGAACGACTGCTACTCCAAGCTGAAGGAGCTGGTGCCCAGCATCCCTCAAAACAAAAACGTGAGCAAGATGGAAATCCTGCAGCATGTCATCGACTATATTCTGGACCTGCAGATCGCGCTTGACTCCAATGTCGCAATAACGAGCCTCCATCACCCGCGACCGGGGCAAGCGACATCCAGGACTCCCCTGACAACTCTCAATACAGATATCAGCGTCTTATCAATACAGGTAAGGATATTGTCTGAAATATCAGAAGAATGTGAATATCAACAAAGACGCTACATTTGCTTGGGTCTATTTTACCTATTGGCCTGCGCATTTTGAGTGCGTTTACTATGCGCAATTGTGGTCTATTGTGAAATTACACCATTTGGTTTCCAAAAGGCATGTTATCCATGATCAACATTGCGAGGGGAGACATTTTTCTTTTGTAATGTCAATAATACCATGTATTTGACTGCGGCGGTGCTAATGAATCTATGTTTGTTTTTCAGTCTCCGGAGTTCCCATCAGAGCTCATAACAGATGACAGCAGGAATCTTCATCGTTAAAGCGGTAAGTACGCTGTGTTCCATACCCTGTCTGTACTATTAAATCCGGGGTTTGCTTGTCTATCTGCCCCACAGCCTGTTGTGGCAGAATACAACGAAATTGAAAGTCGGTGTATATTTCTGACAGTAGGCTAATCATTCTCTCATTGTCAATTGGTTCACAATTTGAACGGAATGTAATTGCAAAGATGTTTGCTGTACAGTATAGGCAAATTCTTTGTTATTACGTTATAACGCAGCTACGCTCATCTGTAATATAAAATAAATGGTGGTCTGGATTACTACTAGATGTCTACATGTAATTGGTGCAAGAAGAGGCTAGGCCCAGATGAACTGCAATTTCGGCTGATTCTCTCCCAGATAGTAGGCTGAAGTTGAATGAGAAAGTGCCCTATGCTGCGCTAGTGTGTGTGTGTACATCTGGAGCCCAGGGTTTGCTCAGTATTTGAGTGTTTGGTTAAATGTTAAAACTGCGGCTTCCTCCCTGGCGCCAGTCTGTCCTGATCTCTGCCCTGTTTGCAGTTTCTAAACACGCCTCTTTCTCAATCTTTTGCAGGTGTTCGGTTAAGACACAAAACACAGGACCTGGGAACCTGACTTTTTTTTTTCTCTCTCTCCTAAATTTTTGTCCTCGGGTTCTGGATTTTCTTCAATTGAATCAAGAGACTTTGCTTATAAAGGACAATCTATGTGATGTGTTTTCAGTTCGAACACTCATATTATTTAATTTAAGACTTGTTTTGGTCCTTTCTTGAAATGGAAGGCGCGCTATACTCCCTACACGGGGAGGAAAACAAATAAGAGATCGTCACAAGGATTTCCTCTTATCGCCCATTGAAGTCTTCGCTTTTTCTCCGGAATTGGAGAGCGAATAGAAGACGACTTGGTTAGTTACTGTATATAGTTTAGTCTGTCTTGTCAGAATTGTTACTCTTCTTCGCACATGGACTGGACGTTGTTATATATATATATAAAAAAGAAATGAACGCGCGCGAAACCTTGTGCACTCTTGAGTTTTATCTTGTATAGTTGCAGGAATTGCACATTTCTGCAAAAGTGTAATGCTGTACTTAATTATGCTGAAACTTTTTATAAAAGTAATAATGTAAATTGTAACGTTTTTATAAAAAAATAAATAAACAAATCAAATGCATTATTTGAGCATGTCTCCCTGCTGTACGGAAACGTGTAGCCTATAGCCAGAAGTTCTTGAGATTGGAGTTATAAAAGGTAAAGGATGACACAATGTTTTGGCTGAAAATGGTTCTGCAATGCTAGGTTGTCATGATCATCTACAATCCCAAAATGAGTTTCAATTCCCGTGCGTGAAAGTGCATTAACCAGCCCATGTGGTTGTAATGAAGTCAATGTAGTGGGAATGTCAATCTTTCATGACAGTTGTCACCTGAATGATTAAATGTAAAGAATGGTGAAAAAATTGTTGAGTCATTTCTTAGGGGCTATACCATTCTCATTGACTAAGTTCGTCATTTACAGTGACATTGCTCAAATTCACACAACGCTCTCTAGCTTGCCTTCCTCATAATGTTGACAATGTTCAGGAATTGAGACCTAATTCTACCTCAACACGCACTGATTGGGTAAACACCCAGGGTGTAGGCATAGGACACTGGGAATGAATGTGATTGTCTCATCTGTGCGCAATCACAGAACCTCCCTTATTGACAATATGATTCTGCAGTCATCTGCTACTCACAAAGCTGTTAACTTCTAAAAATAAACACTTCAAAACTGTCATTTTTAAAATGGCCCGCCAGTGGTGATTAACATACTATTTTGTAGAAAAGAAACACCGACCCATAGTGCTACATTTCAGGGTGTCTGTTATGACAACCAACATGAAAATAATTAGATTACGCATTTGTTCGTTTTGTCTGACCGTGCAATGACAACAGTAAGGCAAACTACCTGGACACTGCTCTATGCGCAAGCCTAAACTATTGCTTTTAAAGCAGCACATTATTCCACTTTTACAGGTAGAATGACAAAGCACAGGCTCACCATTTCCCCACAAATGGGAAAGCTTAAGTTCCTTTACACAGAAGAGTATACTCTCAATTGTGCCTATAAGTGTGCCCAACATCCGAAGGGAAGTGCTTAGAATCGGCTGAAATTGATTGGCTACGGTATTATGCATATGTAGTCATAACTAATTTGGCCTTCTAAACTTTTCCCACAAGTGAAAGTTCATGCCCATGGTTCAGTGATGCTGGCTAGGATGTTGTCTTTGGCCTAATGTGGGTTTGTATGGAGAATCTGCCACCTACTGGTGAAAATAAAGTCTAGCTGACACCAGCTAATGCAATTATGTTTTAACCCTTTCTACATGGCAGGGTTTTCCAAAGTGGGTCCTGGGGCCCCCCCTGGGTGCAAGTTTAGTTTTTTGCCCTAGCACTACAGTTGATTCAAAATGTGCATTGCTAGGGCAAAACCCACAACGTGCACCCAGGGGAGGCCCCAGGACCTGACTTTGGGGAACCCTGCTATGTGGGAGTATGGGAAATTAATGAGGTTTTTGAACAACAAACAAGTATCTTGAGCTCATAGGAAAAGTACAGTTCAAGGGACGGGAAGCATGTTATGAACTGTTATACTTTATGCAGGAAGTCAAAAAAATGCATCTGACAGCCAATATGTTTATTGCTTCACATTGCACTCTGAAAAAGGCTCAGACCCTGAGACATGTCAGTAGCGCATGGAACATACTTTCATACCACAGAAACAGTAGAGGTTTACCACACTGTTCATAGATTTTAAATCTTTAATTAAAGCACAAAACATCAGCAGATTGTTTGGCAAAAAGACATTTCAGTCACAAATATGGAAAAAAAGGTGTCACAATATGAATTCACAGCAATACTACACCAATTAACTCATATTTGAACATGGCACATTTTCACTGGTAGCCTACTTGATAACTACAATTGAGGAAAATGTAGTTTAAGCACAAAGCCAATTCTGATTTTTCAGTAACCTATAATGAAGTACAGTATACAACATCGCACCAACATACACCACTACTGTACTGTCACCATCACCACACCAAAACACAACATTCCTACGGACACATACACAATCACATCACAATTCACTACCATTTTCCAACAGCAAAAGTAAACATGACAGCACAACACCTAATTGAATTACAGGGAAATGTAAATTTCACTTGTTCCATATTAGTCTGACGTCATCGTTAACTTTCAAATTATTTCACAAAATGTATCCTGAGTTCTTGATGTATTTTTGGTTTGTCTACAAGCCAGGACATTCATTTATCGACCCAAATTCTTTCATATTTTTATGATTGGCAAACAAGTTGATCTCCATCGTTTTAATCCATGCTTATTTTGATTAAATGCTGTAACATTTTTTCTCAAATTGTCTAAGAACCTTCAGTCATCTAAAAATTAAATTGCAGATTAATAGGCCTGTTTTTATTGGCATCTATATCATTGTAACAGATTTGTAAGGACCTTTATTTTTTAGAAGCACATCAAGCAACGTCTACGGGACCTCAAAGGCCTGGGCCCTCACAGGACACTCTCCCTCTCGTCCCCCAGAATAATGGCATCAGGGGCCCCTGTGCGTCCCTCGAGGGCCTCCCCAGTGCTCAGGGCCCTCTTGAGGATGATCCCACGCAGGTTCTGGTTGTGGACGGGCCCCGTGGTTGAGGCAGTGCTGGAGCCTGGGGTGGAGCTCTCTGTGTCTTGGTTGTCTTGGCTGGTGTTGGTGGTGGCAGCGTTGTTGCTGCTGTTGTTGTTGAGTGTGGTGGTGCTGGAGGCGTGGTTGAGGTTGCTCATGGACAAGCTGGCGGGGAACCAGGTTTCGTCGGGACTGGAGGCCATTAGGCTGCCCTCGGACGGGGCCTCGGAGCAGATGGACATGCGGGCGATGGTGGAATCCTGGAGTCCACTCAGACTGCTGGACAGCAGGCCCCTCTTCTTTACCAGACCTTCTAGCTCCAGCTCTATCAGGTTTTCTTTATTAACCTCTTCGGCTTCCTCTAGGGAGTGGTCCGAGGAGCTCTCACCAGACCTCACCCCAGAGTCAGACGAGTCCTTCTTGTCCTGGACAATGTCGGATGTCGCTTGGGCGCCCCCCTCCTTCCCTTCTTCCTGGAGCAGAAGGGTGTTGTCTGATTCCTCCGGCCCTGACTCCTCATCCCTGGGGACTTTGTGGTATCGAGGCCCTGCTCCCTTCACCTTGGAGCCCCCTGCTTTGGAGGAGCTGGAACACAGCTTCTCGTCCTCTTCGCTGATGGGGTCCAGGGGGGCATCTGTATCGACCGCATCCGTAGCTTTAGCCCCTCTCTTGGTGGGGAAAGAGGGCTTTCGGCCCTCCTGCTCGGCCCCGTCTTTGGCCTTTTCCTCTGGGTCTCGGGCCTCTCGGCTCTGGAGGAACTGGCCCGGGTGGGGCTGGACGGGCTTCTCTCCCCCGCTTCCGGCCACGTCCAGCTGGGTCATCTGGGTGATGTACTCGCGGTAGGCGTCGCGGTACTCTGCCTGCTGCTTGTCCGTCAGCTTGCAGATATCGTTGGACGACTCCTGGGAGTTGAGGCTGGACATGCTGGGGGTGCGGTGGGTGGCCGCCTGGGGGAGGGGTGGGGAGAAGAGGGTAACGTGCGGTATAAAGGTTTTTGTTATGGTTGAGGGGGGAACGGGATGCATCATGGACGTTATTGGTTTGGGTAAAGGGGTGAGAAAGCACAATCTCATTAGGTTTGTGGTCATGGTGGTGCTGTTTGAATTTACAAATGCTTTATTTACAAGCAAACAACAGCACTGCAAGCCACCAATTAACTAGTAATGACAAGAAAAAACTGACAGCCATGCTAGAGAAGAAGTGTATGTTTGCGTAGATGTTAGCATGTTGGCGGTTGAGAACAGAGATGGCAAAAATAACAGCTTTTCTAACACCTTGCCTTGCCTTGCCTTTTGGTGGTGTGAGTCTGCATGTGTGTTTGTGATCCGCTTCGTCAACTTCCTCAACACGGGGAGGTTAAAACTGCCATGATCTCATCCTAATCCACATGATAATTTAACTCTGATGAGTTCAATGACTGCTTGTGTAAGTGTATACAGTGCCTAGTGAAAGTCTACACACCCATTGCACAGTTCACATTTTGCTGCCTTAAATGTTTATCTAAAATGGGATTAAACTGGATATTTTCCCTACAGATCTGCACAACCTGCTCCACATTTTCAAAGTAAAATTAAATTATAGAACATTTTCCAAATTGATTTGATTGTGGATGTCTTCACACCCCAGAGTTAATACTTGGTGAAAATACCTTTGGCAGCCCTTACAGATGTGAATCATTTTTAATAAGATTCTACCAACATTTATGGCAATATATATATTAAATATATATATAAAAAGTATGTGGACACCCCTTCAAATTAGTGGATTTGGCTATTTCAGCCACACCCGTTGCTGACAGGTGTATAACTTTGAACACATAGCCATGCAATCTCCACAGACAAACATTGGCAGTAGAATGGCCTTACAGAAGAACTCCGTGACTTTCAACATGGCACCATCATAAGATGCCACCTTTCCTACAAGTCAGTTTGTCAAATTTCTTTCCTGCTAGAGCTGCCCCGGGTCAACTGTAAGTGCTGTTATTTTGAAGTGGAAACATTAGGATCAACAATGGCTCAGCTGCGAAGTGCTAGGCCACCCAAGCTCACAGGACATGACCGCCGAGTGCTGAAAATAAAGCATTTTGGTCATATAGTGTAATCTTTAAAAAAAGCTGCGGTAGCAAGGATTATCCACACATACTGAGCAGCTCATGTCATAAACAGAAGCGTTCTACATGGCAGACCAATCCGAACTCATCTCACGGCATGTCCAGCACACCCATTATCTCAGTCAATCATGGCTAGCGGGAAGGTTCCTGTCTGAACCAACTAGGCTCATAATTTAACAATTGTATTCGTATTTACAGTTGGCATACACGTTTGTTATTAAAGCACCTGAAAGTTCACATGTTCCAGAAGGCATTTCTGCCAAAAAACGCATGTTGATAAACAATAACACATTGAAATGCCTCTCCTGTGAAGTAGTGACATACGCCTAGCTACTTGAAACGGGTCACAAATAAAGATTTATTGATTGCATATGTCGTCACACCTCAAATCAATACTTGGTGGAAGCACCTTTGGTAGTCATTACAACTGTTAATACTTTTTGAATAAGATTCTACCATCCTTACACAACTCTTAGTGCAACATAATCCATTGTTTTTGTCAAAATTACTCAAGCACAGTACATTTGGTTGGGAATCATTGATGGACAGCAATATTCAAACCTTGTCTCTGATTTTCAAGCAGATTTAAGCCAGGACTGAGACTGGACCATTCAGGAACACCGAATACCTCTTGAAGTCATTCTGGTGTGTCTTAGGCTTCAAATGTGTGCAATCGCTGAAAAATAAAAAACTCTATCCCAGCTTTTTACCTTTGCTCCTTTACTATTTATTTTGATCCTGACAAACTCCCCAATCCCTAAAAGTGACAAGCATACACATAACATGATGCTGCCACCACAATACTTGAAAATAGAAAATGGATCAACAACATTACATTCACTCCACATTACCGGCCTGTTTGACAAAGTAAAAAGAAGGAAAGCTGTATTATAAGAATCTACTTCAAATCCTCCATTCTGTTTGCAACAATGCCGTTAAGTAATACTGCAAGACAACACAGCAAAGAAATTACGTTTTGGGCCTAAATTAAAAACTATAGGTTGGGGTCAAATCCAATCCAACACATAGTGAAACCCTCTGTATTGTGGTAGCAGCATTATGTTATGGGTATGCTTGTCACCAGCAGGGACTGGTGAGTATGTCAGGATCAAAATAAATATGGAAAAGAGCAAAGACCAGGTAAAAAGTTACAGGAAAACCTGCCATAGTCTTCTAAAAACTAAGCATCGGATAGAGTTTTACTTACACAATTACACACATTGTAATGCCAAAGACACACCAGAATGGCTTTCCAAGAAGTGTTGAGTGTTCCTAAGTGGTCCAGTCTTAGTCCTGACTTAAATTTGCTTGAAAATCAGAGAAAAGGTTTGAATATTGCTCTACATCAATGGTTCCCAGTCAAAGTTACTGATACTGAGAAATTTTGACAAAAACAATGGATATACAGTATAACGTTAGCCATGGATATCTGCAGAAGTATTTATGCTGCTCTCAACAACATTGCTTCTCAGAATTCAGCAGGCCATATCGACAAAGATCAGTGCAAAAAAGTTGTGATGGACTACTTTTCTGCACAAGGTCAGTGTGAACTGGTGTGACTTGACAAAAAACGGGCCAATCAAACTGTAGCTAGCTACAAATCAAATGGAAAAAGACACACTGCCGTGAAGCGTTAATCCATGTATACGGGTAAGAGTCTAGCTGCATTTTCAGATATCATATGTTTCAAACACTTTCAAAGTCAGATTAGGATATAGGCCAAAGACTAGATAAAGTGGATTTTTACCTGTAGTCTTTCCTTAATGTAGGCTACTACATTCACCGCTTTTAGTCTTGAAATCTTTGGTTGTTTACTACACTACTCACTCTATTTACCGCATGGCCTGACATGTGAATCCTTAAAGAGATGGGTGGGTCTAAGGCTTAAGAGGGTGTGAATGATGCTGAATGGGTGTAGACAAAGAGCTCTCCAGTACGTGTACCAAAACATTTTCTCAAAAGTGGGGTACAAGTTCATCAACTTTCAAAGCAGAACTACTTTCCCATTGCTCCTCAACTGCAGTGTATGATATACAATTTGAAGCTCTTGAGTCTCTACTTTCATCTAATGCAAAAAAACACCATTTCAAATTTTGTTACATAAGACCGAAGAGGTAGTTGGTCACATTTTTTATTTGAAAAATGTTCTATCATTTTACTTTAACTTTGAAAATGTGGAGTAGGCTGTGCAGATCTGTAGTAAAAAATAATAATTGTATCGTTTAAAAAAATAATAATTTCAAGACAGTAAAATACAAGACTGTGCAAGGGGTGTTTAGACTTTTACTAGCAACTGTACTTGCATATTTGACTGCTTACATGTCTGCTTTAAGGGTATTTGGATGTTTGTTTGTGTATTTCTGTGGGTATGTGAATGTTTTTATCTGTTCTCATGAGTAGAAGACAGGACCTGAGTCTGTGTAAGTACTGCAGGTGCATATGAACGTGTGTTGCAGTGTGTTTGTGTATGTGAGTGTACCGTATTTATCAATGAGTGTCTGTGTGTATGAGTGTACGTGTGTGCGTGCATATGTGTATACGAGTGGGTGGGTGTGTATTCAACTCACCACGGGCCAGTGCTGAGTGGGTCTCGGGGGCTCCTCCAGACCCAGGCCTGCGTTACTCAGCTCCTCGAAGCTGAGGTTGAAGCTGTAGCTGCCCACCTCATGGGGAGCTCCCTGGTGCCTGACCGTCTCCACGTTGACTACGCTGCCGCCCTGCTCGCTGGCCGCATGAGACTCATCCTGCAGGGCCTGGCTCTCCCCGTGACGCTGCTCCATCACCTGGGAGAGGGGACTGTTAGAGAAAAAAAGCATACAGCCAGCCACAAGGTATACATAGACTTAACATAGGAAATATCTACAGCTGCAAAGCCAATATACAGTATAACCACTAGCTATGAAACCAACATACAACTACTAACTCTATAGAACAACACACAACCAATGGGAATAGATCTACCAGCTCTTTACCTAACGTGTAGGCTACCATCAGCTGCTGTAGGAAGCCAATACATCATCTTAATACTTTAGAAACACAAAGTCAGTACCAGTATTTTAGTTCAATAGATGGTGAGTACATCTGATGTCAACTTTATAGGGCCTATATGCATACAGTAAGTGGTCCCGGTCTCCACATCAGATGGCATGGGAAGTGCTCAGAGGGAAAAATGCAATTTCTTGTAAAACCATGCAGCTATTCAGAGTCAGACCCCTCGACTGCATGGAGACTGGCTGACTGCAGCTCCCACTGACAATAACCTTCCTTCATCTAAATCTCAGCCATCTTGGACCAGATGGCTCGCTGGCTGGCCACGTTCTGGCAACACAACATTCGTTTGTGGAAGGAGGCACAAACGGACATCTGATCAACGCAAGCTACATGTGTTCCTGATTCCAGCCCCCCGAGCGAGCGGAGCAGACTGCAGACTTTCTCGTAATACGGATTATAAAATCCTCCGATGTCTCCAGAGAGGGCTCAAGATGTATTACAAGATGCCCTGATTTTTTAGAAGACAATAATATCAACACACAACACACAAATCCAGTGAATAAAAAATAAAAAAATTATAATAATAACAATTATAAAAAATAAAATAAAATCAGGAAATTGATATTAATGTACACATCAAATAAATAAAAGGAGGATGTAGAGTATTTAAAAGCGGAGGTGGTCTTACCATGCCTCTGAAGAGTTGCCAGTCGCCAAAGTTCATGTTCATCTCTTTCTTCAGCTCTTCCAGGTTGCATTGAGACAGCACCCGGCCATTCACATTGGCCTAACATGGAGAGAGAGGCAGAGACATGATCACAATTTATCAAATACATGCACATTGGGCCGGTTCGGACACAGATAAAACCTAATCCTGGACTAAAAAGCACTATCAATGGAGATTCTCCATCAAGCTTGCTTTTTATTCAAGGATTAATCTGTGTCCGGGAATCTGCCCCATACTGTATAAATTAGGGCGTAAGTGGGCATAAATTGAGTAAAGTAGGCCCATATATACAGTTCCAGTCAAAAGTTTGGACACACCCAATCATTTAAGGGCCATTATTTTTACTATTTTAGAATAATAGTGAAGACATCAAACATATGAAATAACACATATGGAATCATGAAGTAACCAAAACAGTGTTAAACAAATCAAAATAGATTTTATATTTGAGATTTTTCAAAGTTGCCACCCTTTGTCTTCATGACAGCTTTGCACACTCTTGGCATTCTCTCAACCAGCTTCATCTGGAATGCTTTTCCTACAGTCTTGAAGGAGTTCCCACATATGCTGAGCACTTGTTGGCTGGTTTTCCTTCACTCTGCAGTCCAACTCATTCCAAACCATCTCAATTGGGTTGAGGTTAGGTCATTGTGGAGGCCAGGTCATCTGATGCAGCACTCCATCACTCGCCATCTTGGTCAAATAGCCCTTACACAGCCTGGAGGTTTGTTTTGGGTTATTGTCCTGTTGAAAAACAAATGATAGTCCCACTAAACGCAAACCAGATGGGATGGTGTATCGCTGCAAAATGCTGTGACCATGCTGGTTAAGTGTGCCTTGAATTCTAAAGATATCCCCGACAGTGTCACCAGCAAAGCACCCCCACACCATCACACCACCTCCTCCATGCTTCACGGTTGGAACCACACAGATGGAGATCATCCGTTCACCTATTCTGCGTCTCACAAAGACACGGCGGTTGGAACCAAAAACCTCAAATTTGGACTCATTACACCAAAGGACAGATTTCCACCGGTCTAACATCCATTGAGCATGTTTCTTTGCCCAAGCAAGTCTCTTCTTATTATTGTTGTCCTTTAGTAGTGGTTTCTTTGCAGCAATTCAACCATGAAGCCTGATTCATGCAGTCTCCTCTGAACAGTTGATGTTGAGATGTGTCTGTTACTTGAACTCTGTGAAGCATTTATTTGGGCTGCAATTTCTGAGGCTGGTAACGCTAATGAACTTATCCTCTGCAGCGGAGGTAACTTTGGGTCTTCCTTTCCTGTGGTGGTCCTCATGAGAGCCAGTTTCATCATAGATCTTGATTGTTTTTGCGACTGCACTTGAAGAAACGTTCAAAGTTCTTGAAATTTTCCGCATTGACTGACCTTCATGTCTTAAAGTAATTATTTCTCTTTGATAATTTTAGCTTTTCTTACCATAATATGGACTTGGTCTTTTACCAAATAGGGCTATCTTCTGTATACCAACCCTACCTTGTCACAACACAACTGATTGGCTCAAACGCATTAAGAAGGAAAGAAATTCCACAAATTAACTTTTAACAATGCACACCTGTTAATTGAAATGCATTCCAGGTAACTACCTCATGAAGCTGGTTGAGAGAATGCCAAAAGTGTGCAAAGCTGTCATCAAGGCAAAGGGTGGCTACTACCTTCCAATGGTATACAGTAGTCCTGGGCCACATTTCCAAACATGAGCTTGTATGAACTCTACATTGCTATACTTTCCTCAGGAAACAAATGTGTCCCCGGTTCTGCACCTCACAAAACAATAAATCATTTTACAAAGACAACGTCTCACTTGAAGTGTTGTTAGGTGGGCCGACTAGGGTCTAGAGCAGTGGTTCCCAAACTTTTTATAGTCCCGTACCCCTTCAAACATTCAACCTTCAGCTGCGTACCCCCTCTAGCACCAGGGTCAGCGCACTCTCAAATGTTGTTTTTAACCATCATTGTAAGCGCGCACACACACACACACACACACACACACACACACACACACACACACACACACACACATTTTCAGTTTTTGCCTAAAATGACATACCCAAATCTAACTACCTGTAGCTCAGGCCCTGAAGCAAGGATATGCATATTCTTGGTATCATTTGAAAGGAAACATTTTGAAGTTTATTGAAATGTGAAAGGAATGTAGGAGAATATAACACAATATATCTGGTAAAAGATAATACAAAGTAAAAAATCAACCGTTCTTTTGTATTTTCTTTGTACCATCATCTTTGAAATGCAAGAATAAGGCCATAATGTATTATTCCAGCCCAGGTGCAATTTAGATATTGGCCACTAGATGGCAGCAGTGTGCGCGCAAAGTTTTCGTTTGATCCAATGAACCATTACATTTCGGCTAAAAATGTTGTATCAAGACTGCCCAAAGGCCGCCTAATTTGTTTAGTAATTACTTTTCATGTTCAAAACTGTGCACTCTCCTCAAACAATAGCATGGTATTATTTCACTGTAATAGCTACTGTAAATTGGACTGTGCAGTTAGATTAACAAGAATTTAAGCTTTCTGCCAATGTCAGATATGTATGTCCTGGGAAATATTCTTGTTACTTACAACGTCATGCTAATCGCATTAGCCTATGTTAGCTGAACCGTCCCATAAGAATAAGTGTGAGTTTTTGTCACAACATAGCTCGTGGGAAGTGACAAATAATAATAATCAATCATTTTGCTCTTTATTTAGCCATCTTACAGAAAAAAAATTATTTGTTCCTCAAAAATTGTGAATAACTCACCACAGGTTAATGAGAAGGGTGTGCTTGAAAGGATGCACATATATCTGCAATGTTGGGTTGTATTGGAGAGAGTCTCAGTCTTAAATAGTTTTCCACACAATCCACTCTCACATAGGAACGTGGTTGAAAAGGGCATCAATGTCTTAACAGCGCGATTTGCCAAGGCAAGAAACTCTGAGCGCAGCCCTATCCAGAAATCTGGCAGTGGCTTCTGATTAAATTCAATTTTCACAGAACCGCTTGTTGCAATTTCGATGAGGCTCTCTTGTTCAGATATCGGTAAGTGGACTGGGGGCAGGGAATGAAAGGGATAATGAATCCAGTTGTTTGTGTCGTCCGTTTAGGGAAAGTACCTGCATAATTGCACACCCAGCTCACTCAGATGCTTTGCTATATCACATTTGACATTGTCCGTAAGCTTGAGTTCATTTGCACACAAAACAAATAATACAATGATGGAAAGACCTGTGTGTTGTCCTTGTTAATGCAGACAGAAAAGAGCTCCAACTTCTTAATCATAGCCTCAATTTTGTCCTGCACATTGAATATAGTTTCGGAGAATCCCTGTGATTCAGATCATTCAGGCGAGAAAAAACATCACCCAGATAGGCCAGTCGTGTGCGAAACTCATCATCATGGAAGCGGTCAGACAAGTAAAAATTATGGTCAGTAAAGAAAACTTTAAGCTTGTCTCTCAATTTAAAAAAAGGTTGCCCCTTGATAACCAGAGCACTTCTGTATGTTGTAAAAGTGTTACATGGTCGCTGCCCATATCATTGCATAATTCAGAAAATACATGAGAGTTCAGGGGCCTTGCTTTAACAAAGCTAACCATTTTCTCTGTAGTGTCCAAATTCCCTTGGCAGCAAGAGCCTCTCGGTGGATGCTGCAATGTGCCCAAATGGCGTCGGGAGCAACTGCTTACACATGTGTTACCACTCCACTACGTCTCCCTGTCATGGCTTTGCACCATCAGTACAGATACCAACACATCTTGACCACCAAAGTCCATTTGATGTCACAAAGCTGTCCAGTACTTTAAAAATATCATTTCATGTTGTCCTGGTTTCCAGAAGAGGATGTCTTCCTTAATTGACCCCCCATAAACGTAACGGACCCACCACGTCTGTTGACTCATCCAGCTGTAACGCATATAATTCACTGGCTTGTATGCGAAGTAGTAATTGTTTCAAAACATCTCCTGCCATGTCACCGATGCATCGTAAAACAGTGTTGTTTGATGAAGGCATTGTCTGTATAGTTTTTTGGGCAGCAGGAGGAATTAAGTCCTTCACTATAGTATGGGGCTTGCCTGTCCTAGCCACTTGGTAGCTCACCATATAAGATGCTTCTAGCCCCTTCTTAATGGTATCTGTTGCTTTTATACATGTCTTACTACTCGAAAGTTGTCTTTATTCTCGCTCCAAAAACTCCCATGGCTTATTTTTCAAATTGTCAGGTTTCGTTTCTAAATGTCTGCGCAAGAGTGAAGGTTTCCCGCGAGAGAGTACCGATTAATGTGATTGGATGTTAATTATTTGACTAGGCTACCTGATTTATTTATTTTATTTATTTCACCTTCATTTAACCAGATAGGCCAGTTGAGAACAAGTTCTCATTCACAACTGCGACCTGGCCAAGATAAAGCAAAGCAGCGCGACACAAACAACACAGAGTTACACATGGAATAAACAAACATACAGTCAACAACACAATAGAAAAAAGTATATATATACAGTGTGTGCAAATGAGGTAAGATAAGGGAGGTAAGGCAATAAATTGGCCATAGTGGTGAAATAATTACAATTTAGCAATTAAACATTTGACATTGTGTTGTTATTTCGCTAAACACCAGATGGTATAATTTATTTTTGGCAGTGAAACGGAGGCTACTCAGGCGAGAAAAAAACCTCACCCAAATGTATAGCCCCGTTGAAAAATGTACTGTTTGAAAATGTGAAGAAAAAAATGTGAATCACATTTTTATTTGGCGTACCCCCGTCGGCATTGCTACGCGTCACACAGTTTGGGAATACCTGGTGTAGAGGAATTGATATATAGCCTAGACATTAATGACATCCTGTCTAAATGGACTGGAAGCTCAATGCAGACAGCAACTTTGGCTGTTTTGTTGGGCCATATAAAGCCTACACAGATCATTATTAAATAGCCAGGTGCAGTAAAAAAAAATGTGATTGCCATGTGTTTTATATTCACACTATATATACAAAAGCATGTGGATACCCCTTCAATTTTGTCGATACGGCTATTTCAGCCATATCCATTGCTGACAGGTGTGATGGAGCTTTGGCCTTCCTAGTGACATCATCCGACGGTAAATTAGCTAATAGACCAATAAGAAAGAAGTTCCAAACCTCTCTGCCAATAACAGCTAGCTTTCAGTTTTCCCCTCCCCACTCCCAGACAGTCCTAGCAAAAAAATCTTGCTTGAGAAATTGCTCTTTGCTTAGAAGCTATTTTTGTTTCTTCTTGACAATTTTAATTGAAAACAAATCACAGTACAGTATGGAATTGTTAATCAGAAATGATTTGATATTAAGATAAAAACAGCTCCATTAGAACTTTAATACAGACAAAAATGAAACCCTTGGTTGTTGCTCAATATGCATACTACCATGCTCCACACTCTCATGCTGCAAGTTTGTTCTCTGAGGACTTGAGTACATACAAATGTACATTTGAAAAGCAATGTGCACTCCCATGCTACTGCATTAACTTTGAACAATACAAACTAAACAAGATAACTACATAAAGCAAACGTGAGCTTGTAACGTCATAATTATCAGCTAGCTATATGTGAATCCTATTAATCTAGCCAGCCAGCTAGTTTTACATGTAAAAGCGACCTAAAACTAATGTTGTTATGAATGGTAGCTGGCCAACATTAGCTAAAAACTCTTCATGGGTAGCTAGCGAACAACCAATTGTTCGTTAGCCAGCCTTTGGTCTATGCACACTACACAGTGGATATTCTAGGCAGTTAAACATGCCAAAATGAACACAGTATGTATTTATTAACGTATCAACATAAAATATTGTATTCAGGCAACATATGCGATGCGAGTGGGCAACATTTCATTCCAAAGTTGGAGTTGATTTTCTCTCACTTCAGCTCAAAACCAGATGGCATTCAAGAAATGTTGAGATGTATTTTATGTGGTTGCGTCATATTCCGTTCATATTTCAGTTGACGCTTGCATCGATGCATGCTTTGAAAAGTACGCATCTGAGGATTGGCCTCTGTTCTCTGTTTTGCATACTTTGATTTGGACTCATACCCCAACTGTTCCGTTCTACAATTTGCGTGCTCGGAGCACGGTAGTATGCATATTGAGAAACACCCCTTGTGTGAAATGGATACACTGACATGACTGATATTGAATCTTTTGAATCAACTTTATTGACAGAAGTGTTGTATAAGCAAACATAGGAGGCCGAGTGTGTGTATGAGGGTTGTGTGTGTATATGAGGGTTGTGTGTGTATATGAGGGTTGTGTGTGTATATGAGGGTTGTGTGTGTACATGAGGGTTGTGTGTGTGTGTATATGAGGGTTGTGTGTGTATGAGGGTTGTGTGTATGAGGGTTGTGTGTGTGTATAGCAGGCCTCACCTTCTTGATGGTGGCGGTGTACTGGGCCAGCATGCTAGGGTCCATGCCGTTGATGTGTTTGACGTGCTCACACACCGCGTCCGTGTTCAGAGAGCTGAGGAGTACCACAGGGGCGCCTGGTACCCCGGAGCCGGAACCCTGTCCCCCACACACACACACACACACACACACACACACCATTTGACTAAGTAGCGTAGCATGGATCATTTACAACCACTGCAAACTCATACGGTTAGCGCAACGCTTCAACCACCACAGCATAATGTTACAACAACCACAGCAAGGTTAATATGAACGAAGGTTAACACTGGAGTATCTATTCACTGCAACCAGGAACACTATTCCCTTTTTCACAGCATGGCACAAAGACAAAAGAGCAAGCAAAACCAAAATGCAATTATCTTTGTTAGTGCAGGCACCTGTGAGGTAACAATAGAAGAGCATGGTAACTAAAGTGGCACCAGATGTGCAATATGGGCTCTGTTGGGGGTCTTTATGTTAAATCTGAACGCTGTAGATGGTAGTGCAGTGTTCAATGTACACACATGAGCCGTGTGTGTGTGTGTGTGTGTGTGTGTGTGTGTGTGTGTGTGTGTGTGTGTGTGTGTGTGTGTGTGTGTGTGTGTGTGTGTGTGTGTGTGTGTGCGTCTCCCCCTCATATAAGCTTGAAGAGTGGCCAATATCCTCGCCCCCCTAATGATCTCGAACCAGAGACTCCCAGCTAGCCTGACATGCCACCCACTAGCAGTGAAACAAAACACAACAACCCTCCTCCTCCCTCCCTCCCCCCCACTCTCTCTTTCTCTCTATTAATACCACTAGGACATGGTCTCAGACTGAGCAACAACAAAACAACAGCTTTGTCGACATGGGCGAGAAGGCGGCGAGGCTTAGAAGATGTCTGCGCTTGCTCTCTCGCTGCGAGTGCTCGTTAGAGAAAATAAGCTGTAGACGTCTTAACAGAGCCGAGCAGAACGGGGAGGGGGGGGGGGTGTCGCTCTGTGAAAGGAGGCAGAGGGTGAAGGTCAGTTAGGGAGGTTAGCTACTGTACACAGACAGTGCTGAAGGAGTGTAGCGTACTGCTGTATCAGCTGCACTATGCACTAATAGTGTGTGTGTGTGTGTGTGTAGCTATAGCGATAGCAGTCAAGACTTGCTGTAACACAACATTCTGCATCTCTGCTATGCAAAGGAACAAGTGTCAAAGGAACATAGACAACTTTACCTGTTGAGTTTTATAGACATTTCTTGTGTCAGTTTGATTAGCATGCCCCTGCAGCCCTTTTTCATTCAAAGCACCAGAGAGAGCAATTATCTTGTAGACTGTAGAGCTCCTCAGTAATGATGGCCCATACGATTTCTGCTTCTTAGGTGTAGAAATTAGACTACTTGACAGGCATTTTGAAACATGCTCCTAAAATTGAGTCTCGCAAACACGGCAACAAAAACTTTCTGGTGAATTTTTTTGAACTCAACTAGAAGTAGGATTCATTATACATAATTCATTATACGTTGGATGACCTAGAAGAGGCCTACGTTCTAGAAATATTGTACATTCAACTAAAACTACATTCAACGACATAAAACGACCTTATCTAGAAGAAAATATATTATCTGTGGAGGTGGGCTACATGGAAGGTGGGTGGAGGTTCTCGTCTAGGTTTATAATGCATGACGGGCGGAGGGAAAAGCATGATGTGTTATATTAGCTGGTGGAGGTGAGGTAGAAAGGTGGCGAGAAAGTTAGAGACAGTGAAATCCAAAGAGATGCGTGTACCTGCTTGGGTCTGAAAGGCTGTGACAAAAACTGCTTTGGGGAGAGAAAGCGAGGGATAGAGACAGGCAGACAGGACCAGGATATTAGGCCACATGCTGAAGTCATCATAGAACGCAAGAGAACAGGAGACACATTCACGTCAGACTAGAAAACAAAACATTTATCTTGAAACACAGCAGGCAAAGGCACTTTTATAACATTACAGCAAAGACAAACTGAGAAGCCATTTAGTTTCAAATTATTACAGTAGGAAACAAAAAAAGATATACATATTTTTAGAAACAGAGGACATTCAGAAGATGATCTTTGCAGAGAGGACGAACAGCACAGAGCGTGATGTTTGGAGAGAAAGTGAAGCGGAGAGGAGAGAAAGAGAGCACTTTTCTCCCCTAACACAGAAAAGCAGAAGTTTCCATTCTGAGGAAGCCTTAAAACCTGGTCCTCCACCCAGACGTTGTATGTGTGACTGTGCACACTGCGTCAGTGTGTTACGCTGTGCCATTACGTACACGCATGTGAGTGTGTGTGTGTATGCACACAAGTGTGTGTAACTGTGTGTGTGTGTGTGAGCTCCCTGTGTGCGATAAGGCTGTAATTACAGTGGTGCGGGGCGTGGGCAGCAGAGGGATGGGAAGAGGAAACAGAGGCCTGTGAGGGAGGAAGCGTCTCTGTGAGAAGATAAGCCCTTGTGCTCATTGAGTTGCTGCTTCCGCCCTGCTAGCCTCTGATGCTAATCCCTCCTCATCCAGCCCTATGGGGATATAACCGGTACACTATTCATCAGCTGGGGCTAGGCAATTACACTGGACTGCCCACTGCACACACATACAGACAGTGCTATATACACAGACCAATAGAGAGCGGGGAGGAGAGAGTATTAGAGGGATAGAGAGAGGGTGGGATACAGAGGGTGATGGGAATCGAAAGCGATGGAGAGGGATCAGTAAGGACAGTAGGCATATAGGCCTTTTCCTGTTGGACTTCCATAGTGAACAGAGCAAGTCAGTCAGACACATTGTACTTACCAAAAGGAAACCTAAGCTGAGACATTGGCCATTGTTAAATGTGTATATCCATTACTAACTGCCATGTCATTAGCCTTTAGTTACTTCAACCTTCCTGTGCACTAGTTCTATATGAATGTGCTCCCTACATGCAGATACTGTATAGAATGGTAGCAGTTGCACTCGCACAGTAGTTAGTTCACTCCTGGACAATGAGACTCACATTCAAACAGGACTGAGCTATTACAATTCGCTACGGTGCCGGCCACAAACAGGGGAGCCACCGGTGCAATTATTCAACATGAGACGAGACATGACATTGTCACTGACATACCCCGTCTGCTTTTCAAACCATGTTAGTGTATCTGGCCGATGGAAAAGGTTAGCTGTGCGCACGCGAGTGCATGGAAAGCATTTTGGTGTGTGTTTGTGTGTGGCGAGTTGTGACAGTCAAGACGGAAGGACACAGATGCTCCAGCTAATGCCAACACTCCACACCAGCCTGTCGTGTTACCATAGGGAGATCACTGGTAGAGGGGGTGGGGAGGCCCTCTCTGGCATCCTCAGCGATTACATCCGGACATGGGCACAGAACGGGGAACGGGGCGGGTAAGGCGGCACTGGATATAAGAATAACTGAAACTAGAATGGGATGTAAATAAAATACATGACAACACAATCCTTGGAGAGTGAAAAGACGTTGGGAGGAATGAAAAGGGGGTACATGTCATGCGAGATGACATAATGGACCTGAAGGCAGATGGAGAGATCTACTGTGACCCACTGCTTCTGCTATCAGGTCGTAAATCACAGCTGGCCTGGTACATTGTTTGCTGTCTGCATTCAGGTTACACTGTTTCAGTTTCAATGAGAGAATATTCTGAACAAAAAAACGGACGAATGTAACTAAGGCTTGGAATGTCAATACAATCAAACTAGCAAGGCAAGGATCACAAGTCAGTCATAATGTGGCTAATAGGCTAGTGTACCTATTTATGTAGAAAGGTAAAAACACAGAGCCTAACGTTAGCTAGATAGTTAGCATATCTCTTGCGTTCGCAAATTCACTCTGGCTATCTACTCCGATTTCAGAGCACTCTCGCCTGAGTGTGCCAGAGTGCAGAATAACTGATGAATTTACGAAGGTGCAACACCTGCTGAATATGACCAGTATCAGTAAACGTAGGCAAAAAAAGTAACAGTTAGTCAAGAATACTCTAGGTAACATGTAAACAGCCTAACCAGCTCTGCTACGGCGAGTAAAATGGTCAGAGTGAGGTGTTCTCATTTGTGTCTGGAAGTAACTAGCTGGCAAACTAGCCAACCTTAGCCAATTAGCTTGGGTGCTTGGTTGGGACAAGCATGCATTGGCAGGCAAGCTGCAGAAGGATGAGGAAGCAAAAATTCCCTGTTGTTTATAAGAGCAATTTTGACGGCCTACTAGCTGAAAAGGTTTGAGAGGGTTAATCTAATGTTCCTTCGTTAGATTTTAGCAGTCTCGCTTTAGGTGGTCTCAAACAGAACACTGCACTATACTATAGTGGACTACTGCTAGCTACTAGTGCTAGGTGTACTACTGACAGGCACCTCTGTACTTACAAGTCCATTGGGGTCCCTGGGGTAGCCTGCTTTAATGGAGGGGCGTGACTGGGTCGGGGCAGGGTGAGGATGGGAGCTGTATTGATGCCGGGGTAGGTGATACTCATGATGGGGGAAATAAGGCTATATGGAAGGATGAAGAAGGAGAATGGTTAAAGTGCACAACATGAGGATTGTATGAGGGATCATTCATACACATATATCTGAGGTAACCCTAGAACTGTGAAGGATCCATTTTTTTTTTAGAGAGGAGGTCTGCACTGTAACATTTAAAAATTAGGTGAAGTGAGTAAATGGACCTGTATTGTGAGGTGCATTGAGGTAGCTGTGCAGTTACATTAACAAAACAGAGGTAAGTAACCATCACTTAACAAAGCATGGATTGCTGTCATACCTTTGTCCATAGACTGCTTACAGGGTAAGAAACATTTTATTTTGGGTGCGCTATCCCTTTAAGTCGTGTGTCTCCAAAGGAAAACGGAGGTAGATTCAACTGCACTGTGATTCTATTCATACTAAGGTGTACTGAAGTACGTTGAACAAAACTTTGGTACTCTACCGTATACTAAATGAATGTGTTCTGAGCTAGGTTCAGGTGCAGTCAGTTGCCTGTCTGCTGCTGTGTTGTGTTGACGTCTCACCCGAGTGTAGAAGGGGTGCTGCGGGGCGGGCATGCTGTAGTAACTGCTGTGGGGCTGGGGGGGCACTAGCCCTGGGGGGGGCAGGGAGCCGGAGAAGGAGCCCGTGGGGGAGCAGGCGGCCGAGTGCTGGCCGAAGGCAGAGGAGGCGCGGGCTGGGACGTCCTGCAGGGGCAGCGTGGGATAGGTCACTCCTCCAATGTGCATCTGCTCCCTGGCAGCACGAACATCTACAGGGAGAGAGGGAGAAGGGAGGGGGGGAAGGAGGGAGCGACAAGTGAGGGGGAAAGTTGGTAACAGGACTAGATAAGGAGAGAGATAGAGAGAGGGAGGGAGTGGGTGGAGAGACAGAAAGACATTATGAAGAGAGAGAGGGAGAGGAGGAAGGGAGGGTAGAGCGGGGGAGCGAAAAGGAGACATTTCATCTCTGATGCTGATGTAGATCCCGTCTTGGCTCCGACTATAAAGAGACTTTAGATCCACCCACTCAGAAACAGATTCAAGCAAACATATTTGATCGTTCTTAGCGGGTTCACATAGAGAGGTTCTGTGGAGAGAATGCAAATCAAATGCCACGTACATGGATAAACTTTCATGATGTGATTGAGTGCACTTGAGGGAGCAGGGTGGAAAATAACACATTGTTAAAGTTATTGGCTTTACTGAAAATAGACAACATTAATTCAAACTCTCACTTTTGCCAAGAAAACTGTATTTTTTTCTGCAGATAAATTGCATTTTAACTGTCTTATAATACAAAAAAACCGAAACAATAAAACAGAGTGGGATAAGTGGCCAGGTAAGAAACGGGCACCAAAATGTCTCGGTCATAAGAGTGCATGTTGTTGAATGATGGGTTGAGTAGAGACTCAACCCTGCAGTAAGGGAGCACAATGGAGGCCTTGTGAGTGAGTGAGTCAGCCTGGTAAGTGAGTGAGTGAGTGGGTATCACTGACCACCGTGCCCACTGGCTGGCTGCAGGACACTGGAAACAGGACTGGATGACTGGCCAGGGAGGGACAGGGGCATTGGTCACCTTCCAAAGCTCGCTCGCACACGCACACATGCAGTCTCCTTTATTAGTGACGTTAGGCCTTTGAGTTGGATAGCTGACCGACTGTTGTCTTTGGCTGCATTTAAATGTGTTTGGTTGCAGATCAATGAGTAAGTAACAATTTAGCTAATTACACAAATATATTGACAGAACACTTACAGTGCCTTCAGGAAGTATTCATACACCTTGACATATTCCTAATTTTGTTGTGTTACAGCCTGAATTCAAAATGGATTACATCGATTTTTTTTATCTCACCCATCTCCACCCCATAATGACAAACTGAAACCATGTTTTTATAGACATTTTTGCAAATTTATTGAAAATGAAATACCCTATTTACATAAGTATTAATAAGTCAAGGGGTATGAATACTTTCTGAAGGCACTGTACATTCATTTCAGTTAATGGCATGTTTACAAAGAGAGTCTCAGAGTAGAAATGATAACATGGGATCAGTTTTTCCTTTTAGATCATAATGAATAGGAGTATATGGACAGGTGGGGACTGATCCTAGATCAGCACTCCTACTCTGAGATGTTTTGTGAATATGGGCCTAGGTCTTTGAGCTGAGTGATGTTGACAAACTGAGTGGAATGACCATTAGAATAGTGATGCTTGTGTGTAAATATACGGACCTGCGATGATCTCCCGGAGTTTGGGGTCCAGGTTGACGGTGCAGGGGAGGAACATCTCCACGTCGCGTGCCGTGAGGACGGGCGTCCTAGAGGACAGGAACACCTCGAAGCTACGGATGTCCCCGTCGATCTCCAGCAGGGGCTCTATGTCTTTGGTGGTGGGGATGTTTTTGGAGATTCTAGAGGAGAGGAAGCGAGAGTGAAAGAAGAAATAGGAGGAAGGACTGTTAAACATACCAAAGATGACACACTGAGATATTTCGTCTATCTCTAGTAGAGGCCCTGCAACGCTCATCGCTGCTCTTGCTGTTCCGGCATCATGAAAAGCGAGAGAAGTCCATTTAGTTTGGTGACTCATAGCTCCAGTTTGTTATCTGGGTCTGACAGCAGAGGAAACATGAGGAGATGACTATCAGAGGTTTGCTGCTCAGACTCATTTAGAAGCTGGTGTTCAAATGGGAGTGTTCTGCAAACGAGGATGTTCAATCTTTGTTTGTAGCCTCGAAATAAATGTACACCGAGTGTACAAAACATTACATGGATTTGACATAGACTGACCAGGTGAATCCACTTCAAATCAGTGTAGATGAAGGGGAGGAGACAGGAGGCTCCGCTCCATCTCCGCTAGACAATTGTGACATAGGTTG
This sequence comes from Salmo trutta, assembly GCF_901001165.1. Classification (NCBI taxonomy): domain Eukaryota; kingdom Metazoa; phylum Chordata; class Actinopteri; order Salmoniformes; family Salmonidae; genus Salmo; species Salmo trutta. Next base: position 38,463,669 of record NC_042981.1, on the reverse strand, counting down.
TGTATGTGTGCCATTCAGAGGGTGAATGGGCAAAACAAAAGATTGAAGTGCCTTTGAATATCAATCAATTTTCCTCTCGACATCTCTGTTTGTCTGTGTGTGTGTGTATGTGTATGTGTATGTGTGTAGGTGTGTGTGTGTGTGTGTGTGTGTCTCTCTCTTAAGCTGTGGGAAAGCACAAGCTGGGTTTGGAGGGTATTTCCCATTGTTTCGCCCCAAAAATGGATCAGGCAGAGGTTGTTCTTTCTGCAGTTGGATTAGCCGCTTACCACACCATTGTGCTAAGCTAACTGAAGGCAGGCTGGTCTGGGCCCAGCCTTGCGGCTGCTGTTTGCTAATCACATTACTAAAGGGCCGAATCTGCTCAATTTGCAGAGGCAGAATCTTGACACAATTGAAGCTCAGATACCTTAATGCCCAGCTGAGCTATATCTGCTGGGTAAACAGACCGGGGTTAAGACCTCGTTGTTGTTGTACACAGGCAGGAACACACACACACACACACACACACACAACCAGATGTACAGTAAGCTAAATGCTGTAACAGAATCAGTGCCCTCTGCACCTACTGACACGCTATCCACAAGCACGTGACTCAGTGACCTCAGTACGGAGACGAGTAATGATTTGCTCAAGCTAGTGTTCTGGTTAGCTGTGCTACTCCCAAAAGGGTTCTCCCATGGGGGAGCCTAAGAACCTTTTTAGGTTCTAGATGGAACCTTTTTTCTAAGAGTGTAAGCAGTGCACATACCTGTAGTTATGTGAAATAAGTAAGGAATAACCAATGAACATCCCCCAATATGACTCCACATTGATACCTGGAAATAACTTAAAGGGGTAGGTAGTATATACACGTTACCACATGTAACATATGGATTTGCATTAGTAGGCTATACGCATCAAAAGTCCCAATGCAAAGTTACACCTCACTTTTCTATTTTTCAAGTTATTACCTAAAACTGATTTCTGAAGTCATGCCGGAAATAACAAGCCAGCTTATTCCCTGTAATGTAAACTCCAACAGAAAATAAAATAAAAAATGAAACTTCAAATGAAACCAAATCGATTGCACTTATGACTACTGGTTTCAATGTAATTTTCTGCTAACTTACAAGCCAACTAGCCTGCTAACTTTAGTCCTACAAGCCTGCTAACATTACGTTAGAATGTAAATACATGCTAGTGTGGCTAATAGCTAACGTTAGCCAGCTGGAACTAGCTAGGTAGCACCGGTACTCCATATGATGTTGAGAAATAGTGCATTGTGGGTAATTCCTTAGATATCCAGGAATAAGTTAATAAATATATAAAAACACTAAAACACAACTATGTTTGTAGTTATAGGTAACCAGATACCAGATCGGTATCCAGGCTGTATCACATCCGGCCGTGATTGGGAGTCCCATAGGGCGGCGCACAATTGGCTCAGCATCGTCCGTGTTTGACCGGGGTAGTCCGTCATTGTAAATAAGAATTTGTTCTTAACTGACTTGCCTAGTTAAATAAAAGGTTAAAAATGTAACATAACATTTTTTTTAAAATCGCAACTACAACTAAGTCTTTGACCATACTGTGTTGTTACTTTGGTGAGTAAAAACTCATGCTTCCTATCCTTTAAGGCATCAGCCCAAAACTTTTTTGTAGTTTGCCATAGTAGTGGAGAGGAAGTGCAGGCAGGGTGTGAAGCAGGTGGGTGAGAAAGAAGAGGAGAGCAGAACAGCTGTGCTCCGCTGGACAATGCCCCTCACTGTGCTCCATCACAACCATCTAACCAAAGGGTCAGTGCGGGCTGGAGGGAGGGACAGATGGCCATGCTAATAGTCAACTGACCTCTCACGAGGGCCATTAGGTGGTTGCCTCTGTCAGTCTGTCAGTCTGTCAGTCTGTCAGTCTGTCAGTCTGTCTGTCAAATGCACAAAACACACTGTCCACTACCAAAAACACCCAATCACACCTGGGAAGGTCAGTGACGATGGGGATTTCCATGGATAGTTAGATTCATGGTAGTGAGGGAATGTGATTTTGATTCCATTTCCCACGCGCTGTATTAACCCGCGCTGAGAGCCTTGTGCTGTTCCAGCAGTCCAGCTGGGCTCTGTTTATTTGTGTGCACAAAGACGCAGACCAACAGGAGCCAGTGAGACACACACACTAGTGCGGCACGGAGGGGACTTCCTCCAGCTCTTGCAGTGTCTACACAGAGCACACACTCCCCTACTGCCTTAAGTGAAGCTTTGTCTTTCCTAAGAAAACCTACATCTATTCCACATAGTTTACGAAGACAATGCCAAAGAATTGCTAATGAATGCGGTCATGCAAACATATTCGGAACCCTTACCCTCGGACGTCACTGTCGGTTTTATTTTCACATTTTTGGGATTGACAAATTATTTTAAGTATTAACTCCCTATAACACACATATTTCCAATGTATTTCATTATAACCTGTATCTGAACTAGTCAAATCTTCAGTCTCAATCACCGGTGTATGGGGAGTAGAGTCGAGCATATTTCTACAGAGATGCCCAGAGCTACATGTATGAGTACTTACAGGAGCCTTTATTTACTCTGACCCATGGTGGTACCCAGCATACACACTGTTAACAGCATCTTCCAAGTAAAGGTACCCATCACTGTTGCACAAAGACCCCCATTCCTAGCATTCACACCACACTGTCCAATCCGAACTGTCTGCTGGCAGCCACCAGTCAGCCGCAAAGGACTGAGTCATCCAAACGTCATCCCTCTTAATACTAGTGCCCTTGTTCTGATAATAGCACAGGTCAGGAGAATCACACATGAAATCACACATAATTGGCATGGGTTTATTATCTGGTGTAACACCATCCAACACGTTTGACCATCTACTGTACTGTGGCACATGGAGCGCTGTTTTAAGTGCCTCCGAACGTGCCAATAGGACACATCAAGAGACAGATTTTGAGTAAATCGAGGAAGAATGGTTGGCCATGACGTCAAGTAATTGACGTTAATTGCTTCTGACACTGGCGGAGGGAGACAGGAGAGGCTTTGTTCGATTGCTATCAGTCCATCTTTCGTGAGACTGACAAGCTGGAGGATTGCGCTGTGGTGAGATCGGAAGCCGACACGTTACTTTTAAAAGGCTGGAGACAGAAATAAAGCATGTCAGGAATCCTGCAGCCGGTTTCACACAATAGCCCCATTGACGGGGTCTTGCATTACAAGCACAGGCTCTTATATACTGTCTGTTGCAGTGCCTAGCGCTTGGGAGGTTTCTGGGCTCTTCCAAATGCTAATCAATCCAAAAACTGGCTCGACAAGCCTTTCTTCTCCTCCAACACTCCCACATACTGCAGCTGACTAGAAAGAGCAGAATTCTCCCTCTATTCCTCCCCGCTCTCCTACCTCTGCAGGCGCTGAATGTGTCACTTGACAATGCTTACAGCCACCCTCTGTGTGTGGACGTTGTGCAGATGCCCCACAATGAGGCTCTGAGCATTTCCATAAAGGGGCCCGGAGAGAAGCGAAATGCCAACACACATTTGTTTTCAGAGGGCCATAAAGAGAATCAATGTTTGGCGGTGAAAAGAACAACAGTGGTCCGTCACAATGGCGAGCCCGGGCCTTGGCGCGTTCCTCAGGCCGACGGGCAGGTGGGCGATCTCGAAGAGGCTCTCTAACCAACGGATGGATTGGCTGGCGCGTGGCCTCACAGCGTCAACACTCCAGAGTGGGAGGATTATTGCGCTAGAGAAGTCTGCCAATCCCTCGTCTACCTGAAAACGAGAGCAAATTATGTTTTCACTTTAGACGCCGACATGTTTTCATTTACTTAAACTGTCGTGTTTCTTTGGCCGAATTGGGTTGCATCTTCTCTCCGCTATGCCAGCGGACATTAAAGCACAACTTTGCTTTTCGTATACATCCGTGGCAAAGTTTAAGCCTGTAATTGCCATTCCTATGTCTTAAGCCAGGCCTTTGTATCTAAAACGGACCGCAGAGAAATGCAGCGTAATGGGAAACATACCACTCTGATAAAAAACCGCTGCAGCCTTAGAATGGCCTCTCAGAAATGGGGTTGGGATTCAGAGTTTCTCCGAAATGATTAAACTCATCTGTACACAAACCCACCCGTTCCAGACCCCAAAAACCTTAGCTGAACCCTTCATTCAAGGGAGCTAAACTCAATTCCTAACAAACCCTGTACAGGATATTAGAAAACTAGGCCCAGTTTGATGATTTATGTGAAAGGAAGCGTTTTGAACTCCAGTCCACTGCCGAGTGTGGCTAAAATGGTAATAGAATGAGGCATTCCTGACATGAATTGAGCAGAGCATTCAGTCAATGTGGGTGTTTGATGTGTGTCAGGGTTGAGACAGTATATGAGAAGTCAAACAAGTGATTCATGTAATCCTTCCAGGTAAATAAAGTTTGTTATTTTCTGGCAAAAACATGAAAACAGCCCCGACCAGTAATCCTTTACTTAGCTTTATTGAGGAGGAGATACCTCAGACACAGGATGACCTGGTGAAGAGACAGACGGAGTAATAAACAGAGGGAGAGAAAAAGAGACAGTTCTATTTGGAGAAGACCACAGATTAATTTCTGCAACTCGCCTCTATTCGCCTTCCTGTCTGGGAAAAGGAGAACGAGGAGTGGCCAGCTAAGAGCAGGATTCTTAAGAAAGTTCTTAAGAAAGTTATTTGGAACAGAGAGCTTCCAAGTGTTTAAGAACTTGTCATTCAAGAACTCGGTACCAGATAAATCTGATAAATCCTTAAGCTATACAGTAGCTTCATAACTATGCTCAGAATAAGAAGCCGCTTTTAAGCGGCGATGGGAAAAGACACCCATTTTTTTTTTCATTGCTCGGATCAAGCGATTTCCAGAAAAGAGATCCCAGAAGAGTTGCCATTTTCACACACAGGCTTTGCTCGCCACACACTTCCATTATCTCTAGTGACCATCCTTTCCTCTATGCTGGCTTGACCCTATTTGACCTTTGTGGCCCTGGGTGGCACATCAAAGCTAGAGGGGGTTCAGTGTGCCCTAGGCTCTGTGACTGGTGACGAGCAACACTGTCCACTTTAAAGGTCACCGATGACCCCTCGCAGCCCAGCGCTGCTATTTATAATACCCCTGCCACCTTCTCCCACATACGGCACAATAGAGAGGGCGGGAGAACACTGATATGTCCACAGGCACATCCAGAAAGACAGAAGCCAGCATAAAAATGCTCACTCACCCACACAAATGCTTATGGGCTCACCACACTAGCATAAAAAGTGTAGTGTAGTCAAAGTCTAGTCACAGGTAAAACCAAGCACAAAATCTGAGCAGTCTATTGCCTTATATTCTGATTATTGAGTTTAGTCTTTGATAGTCTATCCTTGATTTACATCATTTTAGATCACATGGATGTTATCCCTGCTTCAATCTGAAAACAGTCTGGTTTTCCTGTTTCAAAGTGTTTAATCCCTCAAATTCAACTTCAGCTTATGAAATAATGAAAGGGCTCTAAGTGGATTTGCTAAGAAGGAATGCTACGTAACAGACTGCTTTTCCATCACATGGCTATTATCTACCAGCGTATGTGGTAGTGGTAGGGAAAACTCTGTGTTGAGGACACACCTCAACACAGAGGTTGGGCCCGTGGACATCGGCCACAGTTCCGTACTAAGTTGCATTTTTTGAATTTTGTTCCATAGACTACGTGGCCGTTTTGTTTGCTCTGCGGGAGCCTGGCGAAGCCCGTCTAACTCCTGCTGATTCATCTCTTAGTCACGACGGTCCAACACCTGAGGGATGTATGTAACTAACACACCCACCCAGGCCCTGGTGCTTCTCCCATCTTCACACACACAACAGATGGGTGGGTATTGCTGGACCACTGGATAAACATGTCCATATGAGAGGCGAAGGCAGAATGAAGCATCACCACCTGGACTGCCCGACACTCAGGCCACCTGAGAGAAAACTACCAGGTGGACACTGGACACAGCAATAACCAGGGCGTAGGCCATTAAAGTAGTCACCGCTCATACACTCACAACTTTTCTGTTCAGCACTGGTAGACAAACTCTGGGATTCACTTTCGAATCATGAAATATAGCCAGCATTCCCTGTAGTCGCCGGATACTATGGTGCTATGTCAACGTGCCAACAATCCTGGTTTATGAGGACACCTGACATTGACAAGAGGTATTCACATCAGCCACAATTGTAGTCCTGTAGACCTCATAATAGTCCTGTATAGAGGTCCCTTCACCCTCTCCGCTCCATCTCCGCTATCTGGAGGGCATACGGTTTGTCACAGACACTGTGTGGACTCAATAAAGAGCTCCCTATCAGAGATAGACCACACTCTATTGGGAAATAGATGGCTTTCCAGTAGCTTTATAATTTATAGTGCTTTAGGGCCTCTTGGAAAATAACGAAGGCACTTTTGAATTACAAGTTTACTCCTTCCACCAAAAATGCCTCCTGCAGGATTTAGCTCAGGGACAATGGGCTCCCTCTGAGGGAAAAGGCGACAGGGAGAAAAACATCTTTCTACTGTTAGCAGTGCAATTGAGATTTTACAGACAAGTCGTGGACGTGATGGAAATACGGCATTAACAATGGCGTATGGAGGGAGAGAAGCAAAGGGACTTCATTCAAAGGCAGTAAAGTTCAAAAGTGTTCCAGGAAAAAAAAGCTAATCTCCTTTTGTGGCCAAGTATTTAGAAGCTTATTAGGATTTTACATAAAGAGAATCGCACACATGCGCTTTTATCTCAACACGTAATTGCGACAAAATTACAATAATTGTCCCAATTAAAGTAATCCAGAATGAACAGTATGTCATCTTGATGTTTCAGTACTTGGGAGAAGAGGCTTCCTAATTAGCCTAAATTGCCTTGCACATATTCATTTCAAGTGTCATTAGTTAGAAGTTTTGAAGCGCTCAGAGAATCGCTTGAAAGCCTGGATCCGGGCACGTCTCTGAGAGGTCAATTGTTCACTGGATGAACGCAGTAGCGGAGGATTGTGACAGCGGCAGATTGAGTGAGAGCAGAGTGGCAGAGAATGGAAGAGAGCATCAGAGTTAAATCCCTTCCTGTTAAAGACAGCCAGGACCCAGGGACAGCATAGTGGTGGAGACTGAGGCCTCTGACCAAGCAATAACCCCTGGAAGTTTAAGAAACATTGTTTATGTACTGGGATGTTGTAATCTAAATTTACTGAATGAGTAAAACCAATATTCCTATGTGAAATATACTGAATAAAAATGTAAACGCAACATGTAAATTGTTGGTCCCATATTTCATGAGCTGAAATAAAATATCCCAGAAATGCTCCATACGTGCAAAAAGCTTATTTCTCTCAAAATTTGTGCACAAATTTGGTTACATCCCTGCTAGTGAGCATTTCTCCTTTGCTGAGATAATCCATCCACCTCAGGTGTGATATATCGAGAAACTGATTAAACAGCATGATCATTACACAGGTGCACCTTGTGGTGGGGACAAAAGGCCACTCGAAAATGTGCAGTTGTGTCACACAACACAATGCAACAGATGTCTCAAGTTGAGGGAGCGTGCAATAGGCATGCTGACCGCAGGAATGTCCATCAGATCTGTTGCCAGATAATTTAATGTTCCTTTCTCTACCATAAGCCACCAACGTTGTTTTAGAGAATTCTGCAGTATGTCCAACCGGCCTCACAACCGCAGACCACGTGTAACCAGGACAGCCCAGGACCTCCACATCCGGCTTCTTCACCTGCGGGGGTCAGACAGTGTTTCCTGTCTGTAATAAAGCCCTTTTGTGGGAAAAAACTATTTATGATTGGCTGGGCCTGGCTCCCCAGTGGGTGGGACTGGCTCCCAAGTGGGTGGGCCTATGCCCTCCTAGGCCCACCCATTGTTGCTCACCTGCCCAGTCATGAGAAATCCATATATTAGGTTCTAATAAATTATTTCAATCGACTGATTTCCTTCTATGAACTGTAACTCAGTAAAATCTTTGAAATTGTTGCATGTTGCATTTATATTTTTGTTCAGTATAATAAGTAATCCAACCAGTAATGGATTGAAACATGCTCTCAGCGCAAGAGAACTGTTGTTTTGCCTTAATCCAAAAACTGAATACAGCTTTTGATTGAATAGTGTGGTGTGGTGAAACAGAACGAGCCAGGGAAAGACATATGGGCGAAGGCTATATAGAGTAGTTAAGAAAAGTGTTTTTTGGTGCTTGACACGCATTCCTGGCCTTCTGTTTCCTGTGAGGGGCTGTGTGTGTGTGTGTGTGTGTGTGTGTGTGTGTGTGTGTGTGTGTGTGTGTGTGAGTGAACGTGCCTCGCTCGCGTCTCGGGGTCTGATTAATTACAGTGATCCTCAGAGGAGTGGGGGGGTGACATATGTTCCTGCGCCGCACCGCTCCTCTCCTCTGTGAGAGCTTGGAGGTGTGTGAGAGGTGTGTGTGTGGAGGGGGGGGGGGATACTACAGGGTTATCCTGGCACAGACCGGGCACCAGATGTCAGAGCAGATCCAGGACCAAGGCTCTGGCTCGAAGGACCGACCAACCAAACACTTTTTACGCTAAAAATCCGGTTGGAGCTCCCGAAATAGACTCCCTGAGGATCTGACTCGGCTCAAACTTCCCCACAGATCACGGCTACCGACAGCCGGAAATCTCTACTCGTGTTCTTTTGTGATCGCCAAAATAGTTTCCATTTGCTGCTTTCCGGAAGCTTGCTTTTTTTTTTTTTTTGGTGCGATGCTGAACATAACATACCACTCTGGGGTACTGATCTGAAGATATTTATTCCTGATCTGAAACAACAACCACAGAAGCCAGCAGCTGTTATTCATCCTCATAACGACCAGAGGGAACCCGATTTGCGTCTCCTTTAAAAACTGAAATGAAAAGGCTGCAGAGAACATTGCACCACAACTCACAGACTCTCAAGACTCTCATTCAATTTGCGATCAAAAGAACAATGATCCACCATCTCCATTCGAACAGTAAATCTGACAGCTATAAATACTGGCGGTCTCAAAAACACTTTTAATTTTGTTTGCGTTTCAATTTCCGTAAGTGCGTTAGGCAGGCCCTGCACACTGGCTTGCCACCCAAGGAGTAATTTGTTACGTGTTCCCTGCAGAACAAGTGAGACAAACACGTTGGCCCGGTCATGTGTGGCTGTGGTTTGGGGCTAATGTCCCAAATTCCCCCGCAGGACAATGCCATCTTTTGTTTCACATACTTTCTACTACTTTCTCTACATTAAAGGATTGCTTGGCAGAGCTGGCCTTACCGTTAATGATTTAAAAAATGCTGATGTTATTAGACAGATTATGCACATTCTGCAGCAGATTAGACTGATTGGCCCACTTTGGCAACGGGAATAATCTGGTGCACCTCTCGCTGTGCTCCGCCAACGGCATCACGCAAGCTTCTGTGATGAAAGTCGCTAAAAACAGCTTTTGGCCATTTTGACAGCCTGTTTGTGTGATATCAAGAAGTACGTTTTTTTCTTGTTCTTTCTTTTGAGAAGTCAGAGACACATGCAACATTTATAGTTTATTTTTAGTTGGAGGGACAGTGTGACAGTTTCACAGAACATTACTAATATGACTAGGCTATATAGCAAATATACTAATAGGACTATAAAATACTACTAATATCACAAATTCACTGTCTTCCAAGTACATGCTGCTCTCTGTGGCTTATATGGGCTGCAATAAACCTTACTGAGTGAGAGTACTTACGCCAGAGATGTGGAAGGACAGTTGACCTAGGAGTAGTTGACTCACCCCCAAATATACATCAGCAGTAATTTATTCACTTATTAGACGCTTTGGGGGATATGAAGCGCTCTAGCGTAGAGAAAACTAGTGTAGAGACAACTAACAATGTCAGCAAGACAAAAGGAGTTGATCGTGGACTACAGGAAACGAAGGGCCGAGCACACTCCCCCATTTAAATCTACGGAGCTGTAGTGGAGCGGGTCGAGAGCGTCAAGTTCTTCTTCGTCCAACTCACTAAGGACCTATCATGGTCCAAACACACCAACAGTCATGAAGAGGGCACAACAACACATCTTCCCCCCTCAGGAGGCTGAAAAGATTTGGCAAGGGCCCTCAGATCCTCAAAACGTTCTACAGTTCTCAGTACCACTGAGAGAATCTTGACTGGCTGTATCGCCGCTTGGTATGGCAACTGCTTGGCATCCGACTGTAATGCGTTAAAGAAGTGCCTACGGCCCAGTACATCACTGTGGCCAAGCTCCCTGCCATCTAGGACCTATATACCAGGCGGTGTCAGAGGAAGGCCCTAAAAATTGGCAAAGACTCCACCTACACAAGTCATAAACTGTTCTCTCTGCCACCGTACGGCAAGCGGTACTGGAGCACCAATTCTGGGACCAAAAGGCTCCTGAACAGCTTCTACCCCCAAGCCATAAGAGTGCTGAACAGTTAATCAAATGGCTACCCAGACTTTCTGCTTTAACCCCCTTATTTTTTACTCTCTTGCACTGACTCTATGCACACTCACTGGATTCTACCCACACACTCACACTGACACTCCAACACACACAAAACACACATGCATATTGAGGCAACACACACACACACATACATCCCCTCGAACACTCTTCACATACGCTGCTGTTCAGCATCTATCCTGATTGCCTAGTCACTTTTACCCCTACCTACATGTACATATTACCTCAACTACCCCATACCATTGCACATTGACTTGGTACCAGTACTCCTTGTATTTAGCCTCGGTATTGATATTTTATTATGCGTTACCATTTCCTTACTTTTTAACTCTGCATTGTTGGGAAAGGGCTCCTAAGTAAGCATTTCATGGTAAAATCTACACCTGTTGTATTCAGCACGTGACAAATAAAATTGGATTTTGATCATTTTGAACTGAGCATCACACTTCCCCAACAACCTCCCAGTCATGTGGATTACCGACAACACTCACGCTATTTACACGCCAGAGAAAACTGACAAACCCTTCCCGGGGGGTAAAGATCGCAGTAAAGATAGTTGTCTATGGTCTAATCGAAAAACCTACAGTATCTAAATCGCTGTGGTCTGACACAAACATTATACAGTAATTGGTAGTTGAGCAGAAGAGGAGATAGCAAAGACATGCTGGTTGAGTTTCAGTTGAGAGATGGGATCCACGCCGTGTTGACCTGGCCACAAGGCGACCATTAAAAGAAGCAGCTATCTGTTCCTCAAGTGCACATTTACCAGGCAGACAGGGGCCTGAGGTTGAAGTGAGGCAAGTGATTGTTGAGAAAGACAGGCAGTGTGACTCACCCGGCTATAAAAAGAGAATTGGGGCCCAGCTCACGTGATCAAGAGAGAGAGAAGGACATAGAGAAAGAGAAGGAAAGCGAGAGAAAGAAAGAGAGAGAAAGAGAAGAACAGAGAGAGAGAAGTAGAGAGACAAATAGGAGAGAAAAAGAGAGGGAGAGAGCACGAAAGAGAAGGAGCGAGAGAAAGAGGAGGAGAGAGAGAAAGAAAGAGAAAAAGAGGACGAGGGGGATAGGACAGAGACATAGGAGAGAGAAAGAGAAGGATAGAGAGAAAGAGGAGAGAGAGAGAGGAGGAAAGAGGCAGAAAGAGAAAGAAAGGACAGAGAAAGAGAAGGACAGAGAAAGACAAGAAGAGAAGGACAGAGAGAGAAAGAAAGGAGAAAGAGAAAGGACAGAGACAATGAGAGAAAGAGGAGAAAGAAAGAGAAGGGCAGAGAGAAAAAGAAAGAGGAGAGAGGAGGACAGAGAAAAATGCTAAAGAAGGAGTGAGAGAAAGAGAGAAAGAAAAAAGAAAAAGAAAGAGAGACAGAGCGAGAAAGAGCGAAAGAGGAGGAGAAAGAGAGTGAAAGAGGAGGAGAGAAAGAAGGAAAGAAAGAGAGAATCAGAAGGAGAGAGAGATAAAGAGGAGGAGAGAAAGAGAAGGAAATAGAAAGCAAGAGAGAAAATGAGGTAGAGAGAGAAAGAGGAGAAGAGAGAGAAAAAGAGGAGAGAGAGAATGATAAGGACAGAGAGAGAGAGAGAAAGAGAGAGAGAGAGAGAGAAAGAGGCGAAAGAATGAGAGAAAAAGGAGAAAAGAGGAACAGATAGAGAAAGAGGAGCGAGTAGGACCGAGAAAGAGAGCAAGAAAAAAAGGAGAGAGAAAAAGAAAGGAGGGAGAGAAAGAGAAAGAAAGGGAGGAAGAGAAATAAAGACAGAAAGAGAAAGAGAGAGACAGAGAGAGTAGAGAGAAAGAGGAGAGAAAGCGAGACAAAGGAGAGAGCGAGACAAAGAGGAGGAGAGAGAGCGTAAGAAGAGGAGAGAGAGCGAAAGAAGAAGAAAGAGAGCGAAAGAAGAGGAGAGAGAGTGAAAGAGGAGGAGAGAGAGAGAGAGTGAAAGAGGAGGAGAGAGAGAGAGAGTGAAAGAGGAGGAGAGAGAGAGAGAGAGAGAGAGTGAAAGGAGGAGGAGAGAGAGAGAGAGAGAGTGAAAGAGGAGGAGAGAGAGAGTGAAAGAGGAGGAGAGAGAGAGTGAAAGAGGAGGAGAGAGAGAGCGAAAGAGGAGGAGAGAGAGTGAAAGAGGAGGAGAGAGAGAGCGAAAGAGGAGGAGAGAGCGAAAGAGGAGAGAGAGAGAGAGCGAAAGAGGAGGAGAGAGAGAGTGAAAGAGGAGGAGAGAGAGGTGAAAGAGGAGAGAGAGAGAGAGAGTGAAAGAGGAGGAGAGAGAGAGAGAGTGAAAGAGGAGGAGAGAGAGAGAGAGTGAAAGAGGAGGAGAGAGAGTGAAAGAGGAGGAGAGAGAGAGTGAAAGAGGAGAGAGAGAGAGTGAAAAGAGGAGGAGAGAGAGTGAAAGAGGAGGAGAGAGAGAGTGAAAGAGGAGGAGAGAGAGAGTGAAAGAGGAGGAGAGAGAGAGTGAAAGAGGAGAGAGAGAGAGAGTGAAAGAGGAGGAAAGAGAGAGCGAAAGAGGAGGAGAGAGAGAGAGAGTGAAAGAGGAGGAGAGAGAGAGAGAGTGAAAGAGGAGGAGAGAGAGAGAGAGAGAAAGAGGAGGAGAGAGAGAGAGAGAGTGAAAGAGGAGGAGAGAGAGAGTGAAAGAGGAGGAGAGAGAGTGAAAGAGGAGGAGAGAGAGTGAAAGAGGAGGAGAGAGAGAGCGAAAGAGGAGGAGAGAGCGAAAGAGGAGAGAGAGAGCGAAAGAGGGGGAGAGAGAGAAAGAAATGGAGAAAGAGAGAGCAAAAGAAGAGAGAGCGAGACAAAGAGGAGCGAAAGAGGAGGAGAGAGAGCAAAAGAGGAGGAGAGAGCGAAAGAGGAAAGAGGGAGAAAAAGGATTTAGAAAGAAAGAAGACAGAGAGAAAGAAGGACAGAGAAAGACAAGGAAAGAGAGAGAGGACAGAGAGAAAGAAAGAGGAGTGAGAGAAAGAGAAAAATGATAAAGAAGGAGAGAGAGAACAGAGAAAGAGAAGGACAGAGAGAATGATAAGGAGAGAGAGAGGAGGAGGAAAGAGGGAGAAAGAAAGAAGGACAGAGAGAAGAGGAGAGAACAAAAGAGAGAGAGAGCGAAAGAGGAGGTGAGAGAGAGCGAAAGAGGAGGAGAGAGAGTGAAAGAGGAGGTGAGAGAGAGCGAAAGAGGAGGAGAGAGAGTGAAAGAGGAGGAGAGAGAGAGCAAAGAGGAGGAGAGAGAGTGAAAGAGGAGGTGAGAGAGAGCGAAAGAGGAGGAGAGAGAGTGAAAGAGGGAGGAGAGAGAGAGCGAAAGAGGGGAGAGAGAGAGCGAAAGAGGGGGAGAGAGAGAGCAAAAGAGGAGAGAGAGAGAGAAAGGGAGAGAGAGAGCGAAAGAAGGAGAGAGAAAGAAAGGGAGAGAGAAAGAAAGAAAGGGAGAGAGAGAAAGAAAGAAAGAAAGAAAGAAAGGGAGAGAGAGAGAGAGAAAGGGAGAGAGAGAGAGAGAAAAGGGAGAGAGAGAGAGAAAGAAAAGAAAGGGAGAGAGAGAGAGAGAAATGCAAGAAATAAAAGGGAGAGAGAAGAGAGAAAGGGAAAGGAGAAGAAGAGAGAGAGAGAGAAAGGGAGAGAGAAGAAAGGAGAGAAGAAAGAAAGGGAGAGAGAGAGAGAGAAGGAGAGAGAGAAAGAAAGAAAGGGAGAGAGAGAGAGAAAGAAAGAAAGAAAGAAAGAAAGGGAGAGAGAGAGAGAGAAAGGAGAGAGAGAAAGAAAGGGAGAGAAAGAAAGAAAGGGAGAGAGAGAGAGAGAAAGGGAGAGAGAGAAAGAAAGAAAGGGAGAGAGAGAGAGAAAGAAAGAAAGAAAGAAAGAAAGGGAGAGAGAGAGAGAAAGGGAGAGAGAGAGAGAGAGAGAAAGGGAGAGAGAGAAAGAAAGAAAGAAAGAAAGGAAGAAAGGAGTAGAGAGAAAAGAAGGAGAAAGAGGAGGAAAGAGAGAGAGAGTGAAAGAGAAGGAGAGAGAGCGAAAGAGAAAGAGAGAGAGAGACAGCGAAAGAGGGGGAGCGAGAGAGAAGAAAGAAAGAAAGAAAGGGAGAAAGAAAGAGAAAAAGAAGGAGAAAGAGAAGAGAGCGAAAGAAGAGGAGAGCGAAAAGAAGAGGAGAGAGAGAGAGCACAAAAGAGAAGAGAGCGCAAAAGAGGAGGAGAGAGAGCGCGAAAGAGGAGGGGAGAGAGAGCGAAAGAGGAAGAGAGAGCGAAAGAGGAGAGAGAGAAAGAGAGAGAAGTAGAGAGAAACAGAAGGAGAGAGAAAGGAGGAGAGAAAGAGAGAGTGAGAAAGAGGAGAGAGAGAAAAAGAGGAGAGAGATAAACAGAGAGAGAAAAGGACAGAGAGAGGAGAGAGAAGGAGAGAGAGAGAAGGAGAGAGAAAAATAGGAAAGAAGGAGAAAGATGAGGAGAGAGAGAAAGCGGAGGAGAAAGAGTGGGAAAAAAGAGAGAGAAAAAGAAAGAAAGAAAGAGGAGGAGAGAGAGAGAGGGAAAGAAAGAGGAGAGACAGAACAGAGAGAACAGAGAGAGAACAGAGAGAGAACAGAGAGAGAAGAACAGAGAGTGAGAGGACAGAGACAAATAGGAGAGAAAGAGGAGGACAGAGAGAAAGAGAAAATGATAAAGAAGGATTGAGAGAAAGAGAGAGAAAGAAAGGAGTGAGAGAAAGAGAAAAGATAAAAAATTTTTTTTTTTTTTTTCATATTGTAAATATCCAAAACAAGCTTTGGCTATATGTACATTGTTACGTCATGCCAATAAAGCAAATTGAATTGAAAATTGACAGAGGGGAGAGAGAAAGAGGGGGAGAGAGGGAGAGTGAAAGAGGAGGAGAGAGAGCCAAAGAAGAGGAGAGAAAGCCAAAGAAGAGGAGAGAAAGCGAAAGAGGAGGAGAGAAAGAGAATGAAATAGAGAGCGAGAAAGAGAAGGAAATAGAGAGTGAGAAAGAGGAGAGAATGAGGTAGAGAGAGAGAGAGAGAGAGAGAGAGAAAGAGAAAAATGATAAAGGAGTGAGAGGAGAGAGAAAAAGAAAGACAGAGAGAAAGAGGAGGAGAGAGAGAGAAAGAGGAGAGAAAGAGAGGAGTACCGGAGTTCCAAATTGAGCAGCGGCTGCTGAAAAAATGAACTCCTACAAATACTGAAATGTACATGGTTTTTAGAGTGAAGTACATCGGAAAAAAGCTAAAGAAAACTGCAAGAGTGAATAGAAGACAAAACAAGCAACAAACGAAGAAGATAGGCTTTTGAAAAAGTAACTATTTTTCATTAAATTATACAGTTATCTTTGTTTGTTATTTACCAGTTGCTAAGCAGTTTCTAGGGACTCTCCTGGAAGAAGCTAGCTAGCTAACAAAGAATATCTAGTTAACAGAAGAAAAGAAAGACAAAATAAGACAAAATAAGGACAGAAGATAAAGGACATCAACGTAAAACAGTCCTCTAAAGACACAAGAGACAATAATACAAGAAACAACACTTCTTTTGCAACATTGTAGCCATCATCACCAACGTTGCTATGGAAATTGTTTACCCACCAGACATCCAAACAGAGAAAGCAAAGAAAAGTTTCAAAGGTTTGTTGATGGAACAGAACCATGAATGCCTGTGTGTAGATCTTACCAGTTGCAAAACAAGAGCAAATGTAATATTTAATACCAAACGAGGGCACATATGGAAAAGGGTTATTTACAACCATTTCCCTTTCTCAAAAAAGAGAGGCATCAGCCAAGGATGTCAGATCAGCATTTTTGAAGAAGCTGACCAGAGCAACACGTATCAAACAGTAAACTTATATAATAATGGAACTGTATTGATACAAGGCAATGATTCAAGCCTCCAGGCTTTTGAGAATAGGTTTGCTACCCTAAAAGCAGAAACGGTCTCTGTGACCCAGCAAGAAGCCCTCAGTGTCCCTCAACCTACCTCACATGCAGCAGACAGAGCCAAGGACATGCCTACAACACCAAAAACTCCGGCTATGCAACGTTTCCACAACACCCTCTCTCTAGTCGAAGCAGAGGTCATAGAACTCAAAGAGAACAAGCTTCAAGAGGAGGACACTGTCCAGAAACTAAAAAGAAGAGATGAAACAGTGCATCTATTGCTAAATTAGAAAGCAGAATGGACAAACTGAGTCAGACAAATGATGACCTCAGAGACCATCTGAGCACAATAAGAGAGGAGCTAGAACAAAGAGAGAGAGAGGTACATTGACCTCCTCAACCAGCAGCTAGTCATTATGTCCTCTGCATCTAGAGAACATGTCCACCAGCTTGGTTCAACACAAGCAGAACCTGAGACCAGCATGGCCTCCGCCACACAGCCTGATGACACTGTACCAGCCTCCCAGACTGCTCCAGCCCAGGTCAGAATACCAGCCTCCCAGTCTGCTCCAGCACAGTCTGCTCCAGCCCAGGTCAGCCAACCAGCCTCCCAGACTGCTCCAGCCCAGGTCAGAATACCAGCCTCCCAGTCTGCTCCAGCACAGTCTGCTCCAGCCCAGGTCAGCCAACCAGCCTCCCAGACTGCTCCAGCCCAGGTCAGAATACCGGCCTCCCAGTCTGCTCCAGCACAGTCTGCTCCAGCCCAGGTCAGCCAACCAGCCTCCCAGTCTGCTCCAGCCCAGGTCAGAATACCAGCATCCCAGTCTGCTCCACCCAGACAATCACCCACAACTGCAATCCTTATTGATTCAAATGGGAAGTTCTTAGTCCAGGAAATATTATTCCCTAGACACCAGGTATATACATTCTGGTGTCCTACAACTGACAGTGCAATGCAGCTACTCAGTCAGACCAGGATTGACACGACTGACAACATCATCATCCACACGGGCACAAACCACCTTCATGCCAAAGGTGAAAATGTATCTGGGGCAGTGAGAAGAGTGGCAGAACGGGCACAGGTTATGTTCCCAACAACCAATAGAGTTGTGTCCACCCTCCTACCAAGAAAAGACTTCCCAGGACAGTTGGACAATATAAATCAACAGATCACTGTGGACTGTGCCTCACTGCTCAATGTCAGAACGGCTCACCACCCCACTCTGACATGTACATTATCGTATTCATGTTCACATCTTGATCAGGACAGTATCAGAACCTTTGCCAAGGACCTAAAGGATGCAACACTTGGCAGAGACCCACACACCCATCACCCCAGCAGCAGAGGCCCCCACCCCACATTCTGAAACAACAGTACCTCCACCATCCCCAGGAGAAAAGAGCCAGACACGGCTTATTACAGCACAGCTCTACAAGACCAGGCCCAACACAGCACAGATTTACCAGACCAGACCCGCCTCAGGACACCACAACTAGACCCGGCCCATCACAACACAGCTCTACTAGACCAGGCCCATCACAACACAGCTCTACTAGACCAGGCCCATCACAACACAGCTCTCCTAGACCAGACCCATCACAACACAGCACTACTAGACCAGACCCATCACAACACAGCACTAATAGACCAGACCCATCACAACACAGCTCTACTAGACCAGACCCATCACAACACAGCTCTACTAGACCAGACCCATCACAACACAGCACTACTAGATCCAGCCCATCACAACACAGCTCTCCTAGACCAGACCCATCACAACACAGCACTACTAGACCAGACCCATCACAACACAGCACTACTAGACCAGACCCATCATAACACAGCACTAATAGACCAGACCCATCACAACACAGCTCTACTAGACCCGACCCATCACAACACAGCTCTACTAGACCCGACCCATCACAACACAGCTCTACTAGACCAGACCCATCACAACACAGCACTACTAGACCCGACCCATCACAACACAGCACTACTAGACCCGACCCATCACAACACAGCTCTACTAGACCAGACCCATCACAACACAACTCTACTAGACCAGACCCATCACAACACAGCTCTACTAGACCAGACCCATCACAACACAGCACTACTGGACCTAGCCCATCACAACACAGCACTACTGGACCTAGCCCATCACAACACAGCTCTACTAGACCAGACCCATCACAACACAGCACTACTAGATCCAGCCCATCACAACACAGCACTACTAGACCCGACCCATCACAACACAGCTCTACTAGACCCGACCCATCACAACACAGCTCTACTAGACCAGACCCATCACAACACAGCACTACTAGATCCAGCCCATCACAACAGAGCACTACTGGACCTGGCCCATCACAACACAGCACTGACCACTACTCTAGGGTCGGGCAGAACACTGTCCTTCAGAGAAGTACACCACATGATGCAGTCCACACCATGTATCATTCAGATCATCAGCCTACATATGCTGAGGTAACCTCTGGCAAAAGACACCTAGAACAATCAGAGATAAGAGAGGTGTGCCAACTACTGCATGTAATATGCAGACTACTGAGCTAGACAGACCCTTTAAAACCACACACACACACACACACACACACACTTGCAGATCTCATTGTACTTATTTTTTTGTGCAAGCTTATTCCATTATTATTATTAATCTGTTTACAACTATTCTTTATTTTATTGGCACTGGTATTATAATAATTATATGTAATGGTGTCACGTCCTGACCAGTAAAAGGGGGTTATTTGTTATTGTAGTTTGGTCAGGGCGTGGCAGGGGGTGTTTTTCTTTGTGTTTTGGGGTTATGTTCTATGTTCTTCTATTTCTATGTTTATTGTTCATGTTAACCTGACAGAACTGCTGGCTGTCGTTTTCTTGTTTTGTTTATAGTGTGTCAGTATAATAAATACAATTATGAGCACTCAACACGCTGCGCCTTGGTCTACTCCCTTCAACAGCCATAACAGAACCACCCACCACAAGCGGACCAAGCAGTGTGGAAAGGAGGACTGGACATGGGAGGACATCCTGGATGGCAAGGGATCCTACACGTGGGAAGAGTTCCTGGCCGGAAGGGATCGCCTCCCATGGGAACAGGTGGAGGCAGCCAGGAGAGCGGAGGCAGCAGGAAGGAAGGACCAACGGCAACGGTATGAGGGAACACGGCTGGCAAGGAAGCCCGAGAGGCAGCCCCCAAATACGGGGAGTGTGGCAGAGTCAGGTTGGCGACCTGAGCCAGCTCCCTGTGCTTACCGTGGCGTGCGTTGTACTGGTCAGACACCGTGTTATGCGGTGGAGCGCACGGTGTCTCCAGTGCGCGGTCACAGCCCGGTACGTTACATCCCAGCTCCCCGCATCTGCCGGGCTAGGGTGAGGATCCAACCAGGAAGGATTGGGCCAGTCCTACTCTCCAGACCTCCAGTGCGTCTCCTCGGGCCAGGATCTCCTGCTTCGGCTCTGCGCACTGTGTCTCCAGTGCGTCGGCATAGCCTAGTGCGTCCTGTGCCTGCGCCCCGCACGTGCCGGGCCAAGGTCACCATCCAGCCAGGACGGGTTGTGCAGGCTCTCAGCTCGAGACCTCCAGTGCGCCTCCATGGCCCAGCCTGTCCGGTGCCTCGGTCAAGGACAAGGCCTCCTGCGTGTTTCCCCAGCCTGGTGAGTCCTGCTCCCAGAGCCAGGCCTCCTGCGTGTCTGCCCAGCCCGGCGCAACCAGAGTCGCCCGCCAGACCGGCGCAGCCAGAGTCGCCCGCCAGTCCGGCGCAGCCAGAGTCACCCGCCAGTCCGGCGTCGGCGGCGAGGGACCCCGCTCTAGAGGCGCCACCAAAGTGGGGTGAGCCAGTGGTGGAGCGGGGTCTACGTCCCGCTCCTGAGCCACCTCCGTGGGGGGGGGGGGATTGGGAAGGGGGGGGGGGGGTGTAGCACAAGAACCGTCGTTGACGGTGGCCACCCTCCCTTTAAGTTTGGGGTTGTTTTTGTGTGCTTTTTTGTTTGAGGTGCATTTCGGGGTCTGCACCTTTGGTACTGTCACGTCCTGACCAGTAAAAGGGGTTATTTGTTATTGTAGTTTGGTCAGGGCGTGGCAGGGGGTGTTTTTCTGTGTGTTTTGGGGTTATGTTCTATGTTCTTCTATTTCTATGTTTATTCTAGGGTATCTATTTCTATGTTGGATTTGTTTGGGGTTGGTCTCTAATTGGAGGCAGCTGAATCTCGGTGCATCTGATTAGAGACCATATTTAAGTAGTTTTTTTTTTCATTGTGTTTGTGGGTGGTTATTTTCTGTTTAGTTCATGTTAACCTGACAGAACTGCTGGCTGTCGTTTTCTTGTTTTGTTTATAGTGTGTCAGTATAATAAATACAACTATGAGCACTCAACACGCTGCGCCTTGGTCTACTCCCTTCAACAGCCATTACAAAAGGTGTATGTGTGTGTGTACAGTTGAAGTCGAAGTTAACATACATTTAGACTCGGTTTTTCACAATTCCTGACATTTAATCCTAGTAAAAAGTCAGTCTTAGGTCAGTTAGGATCACCACTTTATTGTAAGAATGTGAAATGTCAGAATAATAGCAGAGAGAATTATTTATTTCAGCTTTTCATTTCTTTCATCACATTCCCAGTGGGTCAGAAGTTACATACACTCAATTAGTATTTGGTAGCATTGCCTTTAAATGGTTTAACTTGGGTCAAACATTTCTGTAGCCTTCCACAAGCTTCCCACAGTAAGATGGGTGAATTTTGGCCCATTCCTCCTGACAGAGCTGGTGTAACTGAGTCAAGTTTGTAGGCCTCCTTGCTCGCACATGCTTTTTAAGTTCTCCCCACAAATGTTCTATAGGATTGAGGTCAGGGCTTTGTGATGGCCACTCAAATACCTTGACTTTGTTGTCCTTAAGCCATTTTGGCACAACTTTGACCCCAAGCATACTTCCATTGTCCCTTTGGAAGACCCATTTGCGATCAAGCTTTAACTTCCTGACTGATGTCTTGAGATGTAACTTCAATATATCCACATAATTTTTCTTCCTCGTGATGCCATCAATTTTGTTAAGTACACCAGTCCCTCCTGCAGTAAAGTACCCCCACAACATGATGCTGCCACCCCCGTGTTCCACAGTTAGGATGGTGTTCTTCGGCTTGCAAGCCTCCCCCTTTTTTTCGCTCCAAACATAATGATGGTCATTATGGCCAAACAGTTCTATTTTTGTTTCATCAGACCAGAGGACATTTCTCCAAAAAGTACGATCTTTGTCCCCATGCTCAGTTGCAAACCGTAGTCTGGCTTTTTTATGGCGGTTTTGGAGCAGTGGCTTCTTCCTTGCTGAGCGGCCTTTCAGGTTATGTCGATATAGATACTTCTGTACCTTTTTCCTCCAGCATCTTCACAAGGTCCTTTGCTGTTGTTCTGGGATTGATTTGCTCTTTTCCCACCAAAGTACGTTCATCTCTAGGAGACAGAACGCATCTCCTTCCTGAGCGGTATGAAGGTTGTGTGGTCCCATGGTGTTTATACTTGCGTACTATTGTTTGTACAGATGAACGTGGTACCTTCAGGCGTTTGGAAATTGCTCCCAATGATGAAGCAGCCTTGGAGGTCGACAATTTTTTTTCAACTTGGAGGTCTTGGCTGATTTCTTTTGATTTTCCCATGATGTCAAGCAAAGAGGCACTGAGTTTGAAGGTAGGCCTTGAAATACATCCACAGGTACACCTCCAATTGACTCAAATTATGTCAATGAGCCTATCAGAAGCTTCTAAAGCCATGACATAATTTTCTGGAAATTTACAAGCTGTTGAAAGGCACAGTCAACTTAGTGTATGTAAACTTCTGACCCACTGGAATTGTGATACAGTGAATTATAAGTGAAATAATCTGTCTGTAAACAATTGTTAGAAAAATTACTTGTGTCATGCACAAAGTAGATGTGCTAACCGACTTGCCAAAACTATAGTTAACAAGAAATTTGTGGAGTGGTTTAAAAACAAGTTTTAATGACTCCAACATAAGTGTATGTAAACTTCCGACTTCAAAATATATATATATATTTTGAAGTCGGAAGTTTACATACACTTATGTTGGAGTCATTAAAACTTGTTTTTAAACCACTCCACAAATTTCTTGTTAACTATAGTTTTGGCAAGTCGGTTAGCACATCTACTTTGTGCATGACACAAGTAATTTTTCTAACAATTGTTTATTTTTTTGAGCAGTGTGTGTGTGTGTGTGTGTGTGTGTGTGTGTGTGTGTGTGTGTGTGTATATACACACACACACACACACACACACACACACACACACACACACATACATACATACATACATGCACACACACACATATATACATACACACACACACACACACACACACACACACACACACACACACACACACACACACACACACTGCTCAAAAAAATAAAGGGAACACTAAAATAACACATCCTAGATCTGAATGAATGAAATAATCTTATCAAATACTTTTTTCTTTACATAGTTGAATGTGCTGACAACAAAATCACACAAAAATAATCAATGGAAATCCAATGTATCAACCCATGGAGGTCTGGAATTGGAGTCACACTCAAAATTAAAGTGGAAAACCACACTACAGGCTGATCCAACTTTGATGTAATGTCCTTAAAACAAGTCAAAATGAGGCTCAGTAGTGTGTGTGGCCTCCACGTGCCTGTATGACCTCTCTACAACGCCTGGGCATGCTCCTGGTGAGGTGGCGGATGGTCTCCTGAGGGATCTCCTCCCAGACCTGGACTAAAGCATCCACCAACTCCTGGACAGTCTGTGGTGCAACGTGGCGTTGGTGGATGGAGCGAGATATGATGTCCCAGATGTGCTCAATTGGATTCAGGTCTGGGGAACGGGCGGGCCAGTCCATAGCATCAATGCCTTCCTCTTGCAGGAACTGCTGACACACTCCAGCCACATGAGGTCTAGCATTGTCTTGCATTAGGAGGAACCCAGGGCCAACCGCACCAGCATATGGTCTCACAAGGGGTCTGAGGATCTCATCTCGGTACCTAATGGCAGTCAGGCTACCTCTGGCGAGCACATGGAGGGCTGTGCGGCCCCCCAAAGAAATGCCACCCCACACCATGACTGACCCACCGCCAAACTGGTCATGCTGGAGGATGTTGCAGGCAGCAGAACGTTCTCCACGGCGTCTCCAGACTCTGTCACGTCTGTCACGTGCTCAGTGTGAACCTGCTTTCATCTGTGAAGAGCACAGGGCGCCAGTGGCGAATTTGCCAATCTTGGTGTTCTCTGGCAAATGCCAAACGTCCTGCACGGTGTTGGGCTGTAAGCACAACCCCCACCTGTGGACGTCGGGCCCTCATACCACCCTCATGGAGTCTGTTTCTGACCGTTTGAGCAGACACATGCACATTTATGGCCTGCTGGAGGTCATTTTGCAGGGCTCTGGCAGTGCTTCTCCTGCTCCTCCTTGCACAAAGGCGGAGGTAGCGGTCCTGCTGCTGGGTTGTTGCCCTCCTACGGCCTCCTCCACGTCTCCTGATGTACTGGCCTGTCTCCTGGTAGCGCCTCCATGCTCTGGACACTACGCTGACAGACACAGCAAACCTTCTTGCCACAGCTCGCATTGATGTGCCATCCTGGATGAGTTGCACTACCTGAGCCACTTGTGTGGGTTGTAGACTCCGTCTCATGCTACCACTAGAGTGAAAGCACCGCCAGCATTCAAAAGTGACCAAAACATCAGCCAGGAAGCATAGGAACTGAGAAGTGGTCTGTGGTCCCCACCTGCAGAACCACTCCTTTATTGGGGGTGTCTTGCTAATTGCCTATAATTTCCACCTGTTGTCTATTCCATTTGCACAACAGCATGTGAAATGTATTGTCAATCAGTGTTGCTTCCTAAGTGGACAGTTTGATTTCACAGAAGTGTGATTGACTTGGAGTTACATTGTGTTGTTTAAGTGTTCCCTTTATTTTTTTGAGCAGTATATATATATATATATATATATTTTTTTTTTTCAATGTACTTTACTCAAACCAGTGAATATCACTTATTATAAATGAGATCATTAACTATCAGCTCTTGGAATATCCAGGGCCTATACTCTTCACATTTTGGTTATAAAACAACAAATCCAGAATTGATTAAAAACATCAAGGGACAGGACATCATAATCCTACTGGAACCATGGTGTCGTAGAGACATAGATACTCAGTGTCCCTCAGGCTATAGAAAAAGTTTACTACCATCAATCAAACATAAAAATGTTAAATGGGGCTGGGACTCAGGTGGAATCATCGTTTGGCATAAGCAGGACTTAGCATTGAATGAAATGAAAAAAAAAGGTACTAACCACGCAATTGACGCAATTGACCAAAATCAGTTCTGAGACATGTGGAACAATTTAAGCACGACAAAGCCACAAGAATTAGCCAGACAAGATTAAGTAATTTGGAAAACTTATTTTGAAAACCTATACAAAAACATCCCAGAAAAAGACTTAGACCAATTAGAAATTCAAGAAAAATGGAACATCCTTTAAATCAGTCATTAAAAATAACCAAAATCCATTAGAGAAAGAGGAGGAGAGAGAAAGAGGAGAGAGAAAGAGAGAAATAAGGGGAGAGAGAGCAGAGAGAGGGGGGGGAGAGGAGAGAGAAGGAGAAGAGAGAAAAGAGGGAGGAGGAAAAGGAGGAGAGAGAACAAGAGAGGAGGAGAGAGGAGGAGAAAGAGAGAGGAGAGAGAGGGAGAAAGAGAGAGAGAGAGAGAGAGAGAGAAGGAGATAGAGAGAGGAGAGAGAGAAGGAGAAAGAGAGAAAGAGGAGGAAAAGAAGGAGAGAGAGAACGAGAGAGAGAGGAGAGAGAAGGAGAAAGAGAGAAAGAGAAGTAGAGAGAAAGAGAAAGAGGAGGAAAGAGAAAGAGGCGATTCAGCGTCATCAATTAGGAGATCTCTCTCCAGATAAGGGCCGCTCGGCTCATCCTGGCATCCATGTTCGTTTGGGGCTTCCTTTAATCACAAACTGCCATTGCAGAGGCCATTCATTTTAAACGCGGTGTAAGTCACGTTTTGGAGACAGACAAGGGTGAAAATTCAGTGATGGGGGGTAGTCTAACGTGGCCATTTCAGGTGATACCTATCCAACACCCAGGTAAAGCTCTGTGCTAAGGAGCCCTTCTAATGCACAAGCATATTACAGGCTCATTGCTGCCTCACATACATTTGTCCAAAGCCATTTATTCATCCAGAATCTCTGTGAAGGATGGGGATGGTGACGATGACTATGTGACACTGAGTGTCGGTGACACTTCAGCGCCCCAGGACTCCCGGGCGCTAGTGTATTGTGATTGAGTGGCAGAGTGCAACCTTTAAAGGCCAACTTTTGGGGCAGAACAGCAGCAATCCTAATGACTCAGGCTATGTGCTGATTCCCTCCCCCTTGTCCACACTCTCATGCCTTGTTAAACCAGCATTGGCTGTGCTTCTAACACTTTATCAATTCAAATCAACAGATGAATAATGATATGCTACTTCTTACTTCCATGCATTTCCCTGCATGATCTGAATACAACGATAACAACGATCTATTTAGGCTGTAGGCTCACAGAAGCCTATAGGTGACTTACTCCTTCCTATATGATGTACTGGAAGATCATCTGCTGCCACCTACTGGTCAACATGATTTTTACATCACATTTCATTATTCATCTTCGATTTTGAGACTTGCGTGTGTGTGGTGCAAAAAGAACCTTTCGGAAATAGTCTAAAACGTGAGTGTCTGCCTGTGTGTGTGTGTATGTATGTCTTCCTGTACATGCGTGCTTGTTTGAGTACAGATGTGTGTGTACGTACCTCTCGTAGATGGTCTTCAGGGTGATCTGGTCTGAGATGCCGTCGGTCTCCTCCAGGAAGAGGATGAGCCAGGAGGTCCTGTAGGGCCACTCTTCCGTCAGGTTGATCCACGACGCCAGACGATCCCAGTTAAATATGATCTGATTGGCCCTCAGCAGACGTCCTGGAAATATGGACCAATGAGAAGTGACGTTGGTATGTTGGTTGAAACACCTACTACTCCCCTTCCGATAATAAGTGCCATGCTGGGAGTAGTCGACTCTCCCCCTTGGGTGATAATAAAGGTAATCTAATAGGTGATGTGTTACCTGTGACAGAGACGATGTTCAGGAGCCTCCTCATGGTCTGGGGGCTGATGTCACTGAACCAGTCCTCAGTGACCAGCAGCTTGGTCAGGTCAAAGGACATCTGTCTGGTAACAGTCCTCTGCATCTGCCTCCTGCGGTACGTGTCCTACACACACACACACACACACACACAATACCTCATGTTTATACTTGGATTAGCCCTTGGTCTTTCCACAAACCAGTCAGTAAGTCATTTTTGCTTAGGTCACTCATTTTTCCCATTCTAACGTTCAATCGAACAGTAACTGAATGCCTCAATGCCTGTCTGCCTGCTTTATATAGCAAGCCACGGCCACATGACTCACTGTCTGCAGGAGCGAACCATTTTTGTGAACGGGGTGGTATAGCTAATAAACTGGCCACAGAGAGTATATTATGTGTTTGCTTTACATATCAAAATGATAGTAACATTTATTTACAGCAAGCACTGGCCTCGTTTGACCTGTCCTGTGTTCTACAATTCACATGACCACGTGACAGTCTCATGATGACATCCCCCCGTGGCGTGCCGTGCACCTTGTGACAAGCGGCTCCCTGGGTGTGTGACCTCTAGTCCCGGAGTCCCGTCTCTTCCTCCTTCCATCCTTGTTTTCCCAACACCCAACCCCTACCCACCAACACACAAGCAGCTCTGTTACTGGGCCCAATTAACAGACTGGAGATCTCAGTTGAGCTCGACAGGGCATGTCCAGGGCATGTCCAGGGCTGGACGCACGGATATACACTGTGTGCTACCAAGGCAGAGGCATCAGCTGTCCACAGTCCAAAATGAGTAGAATGCTGTCTGGAGGACCACAATAGGTGCTGCTTGCTGAACGGTGCAGCAATGCTGTAAATATGAGAGCGTTCGTCAGGTCACAAGCACTCAGAACACCACCACCAGGCACTAAGCGGACTTTGATGTGGACTTAATGCCTGCCTTGTGACGACCGAACTGGTAGGGAGAGCGCGTATAGCCAGTATTGGTTCAGAAAGGAGGTGATTGGCTCTCCTTTGATCCTTACTTAGATGCATTGGACATGCTCAAAGAGTGAACTATGATTGGTGAAAGTTGATCGTTGTTTTATTGATTTGTTTTTCTGTATAACCAGACCATCAGGAGAAATTGTTGAACTCTGAATGTTGAAAAACTGCTGTAAGAGTTGGAATCTTTCCTCCAAACAAGCAAACTTACTTTGAGCTCACATCAGCCCAGAGCCCAGCGCCAATACTGTTTACAAGTCTGAGCTCGCCTGGCCTGCCTCCCTCCCGCACTTCCCCTCCCCTGCCATCTTGGAAGGCTAAAGATCCACAACTCTGCAATTAAGTAGCCGAGAGACAGAGCTTTTTCTCTCCCTCCATCCTTCCATCCTTCTTAGCTCCACTTGTGAAGAGACCCACTCACTGCCTTCTTGGCAGCCAAGAAACCGCCAGAGAGGGCAAACAAAAAGAAGTGGGCGCTGAAATAAAAAAGGGACCCAAGGAAAATGAAGACAAAAAACAGGCAAATAAATCAGACGCCCAAACAAACAAACAAACAGATAAACAAACAAAACGGGGTCCTCGCAGGGGGAAGCAGGCAGGGCCACTTAGCCTCCCGCCAGCAGCCACCGATGCCAGCGTTTTGTCACTGGGACCCACTGCTGCTCCTCCCTGTCATTAGGCAGTGTGGCATCGCAGCAGGAAGGATAAACAGACATTACATCAATTACCAGGCAGAGACTCCTCGGCGATGGGGACAGGCTCTTTTGCTCCCGACCTCCTCCACCCCTCTCCACTATGTTCACCGCAAGGCTAGAGGAAGCTAGCTACACCCCCGGGCCTGTGGGTTTAAGTGCATTATCTCACCCTTTCTATGTTAGTCTTCTCTAGCTGTGTCTATGGGAAAAGAAGCATAAACACCACTTCAGAGGCATCATTTTGATGCGTTTACTGAGCTTTCATTGCCCGCACAGACGCCCAATCTCCTTATGTTCCTTGTTGTATCACTTGTCTTTGTGCCAGAACTCTGCCAGTCTACAGGACCTCTGCAGGTAGATCTATGGTCCAGCCTGGGCATGGAGAGGGTTGGCTGGCTGAAAGAGCTTACCCTGCGGTTGAGGGCCGTCTTGCTGCCAAACTTGGCCTGATCCCCCAGACTGTTTGAGGATAGGTTCCTGTCCATCTCCTCATGCCATCCTGTGAAGAGGAATGGAAAAGGAGAGAGAAAAGGAGACAGTACCATCAGGGATGTCTCATCACAACACCTAATTTTAACAACCAACCTATTCACGATATATTATTACCATTTCCTACATCAAGTCAGAATACGCGAGTGTGTGTGTGTGTCTACTCTATGCCTATGTCAGTGTTTCCTAATCCTGGTCGACAGGACCCAAAGGGATGTCAGTGTTTCCTAATCCTGGTCGACAGGACCCAAAGTGATGTCAGTGTTTCCTAATCCTGGTCGACAGGACCCAAAGTGATGTCAGTGTTTCCTAATCCTGGTCGACAGGACCCAAAGGGACGTCAGTGTTTCCTGATACTGGTCGACAGGACCCAAAGTGACGTCAGTGTTTCCTAATCCTGGTCGACAGGACCCAAAGGGATGTCAGTGTTTCCTAATCCTGGTCGACAGGACCCAAAGTGATGTCAGTGTTTCCTAATCCTGGTCGACAGGACCCAAAGTGATGTCAGTGTTTCCTAATCCTGGTCGACAGGACCCAAAGTGATGTCAGTGTTTCCTAATCCTGGTCGACAGGACCCAAAGTGATGTCAGTGTTTCCTAATCCTGGTCGACAGGACCCAAAGTGATGTCAGTGTTTCCTAATCCTGGTCGACAGGACCCAAAGGGATGTCAGTGTTTCCTAATCCTGGTCGACAGGACCCAAAGGGATGTCAGTGTTTCCTAATCCTGGTCGACAGGACCCAAAGTGATGTCAGTGTTTCCTAATCCTGGTCGACAGGACCCAAAGTGATGTCAGTGTTTCCTAATCCTGGTCGACAGGACCCAAAGTGATGTCAGTGTTTCCTAATACTGGTCGACAGGACCCAAAGTGATGTCAGTGTTTCCTAATACTGGTCGACAGGACCCAAAGTGATGTCAGTGTTTCCTAATCCTGGTCCACGGGACCCAAATTGATGCACATTATATTTTTTACCCTAACAAAAATGTGCACCCTTTGGGGTCCCCAGAACCAGGATTAAGAAACACTGGCCTGTGTGTGTGTGCGTTTTCATGTTTGCGTAACAAATGCCATGCATATGTCTTGTGTACCCTCAGGGTTGGCCAGGTCTCCGTTGGAGGTGGGGGCGACCATGCACAGCTTCCTGGTCGTGCTTAGCCCCCGGCTGTTGAGGAAAACAGGCAGGTGGACGATGTTCCTCATGTAGTCGTGGCCGTTGATGTTGGAGTCCCTGAGCACGCTGTTCAGGTTCTGGTTGATGGCCTTGATGATGATGTGGGGGTCGCTGGCAAAGATGGAGATGAAGGGGCCTTTGGAGAACAGCACCCTCACCTGGTGGAGGAGGGGAATAGGAGGAGGATTTAGACCTGGGATAATCCACTACTGCTCATCTGTAGTGAATTTATTGGAATGATAAAAGCCTGAAATCATTTGTGTCAGATTCATAGTGTGGTCATACACACAACTGGGGAACAAAAACAACTTGACATCACCTTGTTAATATCTGTAAACTGTGGCTATAACTTGTAGTATCTTGTTAGGTTGAGTTTGTGGGTCACATTTCTGTTGATCACATTCTGTTTCTAAAGGGACATGCAACAGCAATTCAAATAGGGGGCCTCCCTACTAGTTGTCTCTCTAAATCAGGGGTATTCAACCGGGGCTCTGCGGCCATCTGGCATAGGCCTTGAAAAAGTACCCACGAATATACAGTGCATTCAGAAAGTATTCAGACCTCTTGACTTTTTCCACATTTTGTTACGTTACAGACTTATTCTAAAATTGATAAAATAGATGTTTCCCCCCTCATCAATCTACACACAATACCCCATAATGAAAAGGTAAAGCAGGGTTTTTGAACATTTTTCAAATGCATTAAATGTAAAAAACTGAAATATCACATTTACATACAGTACTAGTCAAAAGTTGACACACCTACTCATTCAAGGGTTTTTGTTTATTTTTACTATTTTCTACATTTTAGAATAATAGTCAAGACATCAAAAATATGGAACAACACATATGGAATCATGTAGTAACCAGAAAAGTGTTAAACAAATCTAAATAAATTTTAGATTCTTCAAAGTAGCCACCAATTCTTTGCCTTGATGACAGTTTTGCACACTCTTGCTATTCTCTCCACCAGCTTCACCTGGAATGCTTTTCCAACAGTCTTGAAGGAGTTCCCACATATGCTGAGCACATGTTGGCTGCTTTTCCTTCACTCTGCGGTCCAACTCATCCCAAACCATCTCAAATTGAGTTGAGGTCAGGTGATTGTGGAGGCCAGGTCATCTGATGCAGCACTCCATCACTCTCCTTGGTCAAATAGCCCTTACACAGCCTGGAGGTGTGTTGGGTCATTGTCCTGTTGAAAACCAAATGATGTAGAAAATAATCAAATAAAAATCTGGAATGAGTAGGTGTGTCCAAACTTTTGAATGGTACTGTAAGTATTCAGACCCTTCACTCAGTACTTTGTTGAAGCACCTTTGGCAGCGATTACAACCTTCTTGGGAGCGACGCTACCAGCTGGCACACCTGTATTTGGGGAGTTTCTCCCATTCTTCTCTGCAGATCCTCTCAAGCCCAGTCAGGTTGGATGGGGAGCGTAGCTGCACAGCTATTTTCAGGTATCTCCAGAGATGTACGATCAGGTTTAAGTCTGGGCTCTGGCTGGGCCACTCAAGGACATTCAGAGACGTGTCCCGAAGCCACTCCTGCATTGTCTTGGCTGTCTGCTCAGGGTCATTGTCCTGTTGGAAGGTGAACCTTTCCCCCAGTCTGAGGTCTTGAGTGCTTTGGAGCAGGTTTTCATCAAGGATATCTCTGTACTTTACTCTGTTCATCTTTTCCTAGATCCTGACTAGTCTCCCAGTCCCTGCCGCTGAAAAACATCCCCACAGCATGATGCTGCCACCACGTTTCACAGTAATGATGGTGCCAGGTTTCTTCCAGACGTGACGCTTGGCATTCAGGCCAAAGAGTCTTTAGGTGCCTTTTGGCAAACTCCACGCGGGCAGTCATGTGCCTTTTACTGAGGAGTGGCTTACGTCTGACCACTCTACCATACAGGCCTGGTTGGTGGAGTGCTGCAGAGATGGTTGTCCTTCCTCCACAGAGGAACTCTGGAGCTCTGTCAGTGACCATCAGGTTCTTGGTCACCTCCCTGACCAAGGCCCTTCTACCCCGATTGCTCAGTTTGACCAGGCAGCCAGCTCTAGGAAGAGTCTTGGTGGTTCCAAACTTCTTCCATTTAAGAATGATGGAGGCCACTGTGTTCTTGGGGACCATCAATACTGCAGAAATGTTTTGGTACCCTTCCCCAGATCTGTGCCTCGACACAATCATGTCTCGGAGCGCTACGAACAATTCCTTCGACCTCTTGGCTTGGTTTTAACTCTGACTGTCAACTGCAGGACCTTATATAAAACAGGTGTGTGCCTTTCCAAATCATGTCCAATCAATTGCATTTACCACAGGTGGTCTCCAATCATGTTGTAGAAACATCTCAAGGATGGTCAATGGAAACAGTATGCACCTGAGTTCAATTTCGAGTCTCATAGCAAAGGGTCTGAATACATATGAAAATAAGGTATCTGTTTTTTATTTTAATACATTTGCAAAAATGTCAAAACCTGTTTTCGCTTTGTCATTATGGGGTATTGTGTGTAGATTAATAAGGGAAAGGCTGTAACGTAACAAAATGTGGAAAAAGTCAAGGGGTCTGAATACTTTCCAAATGCACTGTAGATCTTAATAGTTTGCATTAAAAGCTATAGTGCCGCAGGCTGCTGGTAAGCTTTCTTGACTGGGAAATAAAATTTTGGCTAACACATGGCTAACCACTGTTTAACCAGCTAAGCAGCTTCTCTTAGTGAAAATGTGTTTGGAGTTACCATCCAAGCTTATAGGCCATGTTAGAGTTTACACTTCCTCTTCCAATTATAATGTGGAGAGGTCAAAATAATGAAAACTGATCTACCAAATCTATTTATTTTAACCCAATGAGTCCCACTGTAATGCCGGCGCGTTTTGGACTTCTAACCCCTTTTAAATATTGTGTGTTTGAGCTACAGACTTCTAGGTTATACCAGTGGGTTTGTCTATTTCTCCAATCATCTGTGTGATTAACGGGGGTTGAACTAGAGCAGTGGTTGTGAGACAAGGGTAGATCCCGAAGGGGCCCGGGCCGGGTCTTTTACCAAAACGTCTGTAGAGTCCGAATGGTTTAAGCTACAAACTATTAAGCTACAGACTCTCACGAACATGTAACATGATGTGCTCTATGACGCTCACAAGCTACACAAGAGTCGTTAGAAGGTAAGGGGTTATTCTACATAGAGGAACATAGGAAATCTCAGGACATAGTGTCTATAATACTGTAATAAATCTCACATAGTTGCTGTCACAAACTCAAAATTCTAAACAGTTGTCACTAACTAGTTGGATATTCATTTCCCATTGAGCAAACAATTTCTGTACTTACAGCATTCATATAAATTTGTTTGTATAACTTCTTACTTTGGTTGACTTTTTCTATATTGACATTTGTCCATAAAACTCACGAATGCAACGGTTTATCAAATTGTTTTGTGTTCTACTTGTATCCCTAGTTGTCCTGAAAATGGTAAAACATTTCATTGTGAGGCTAAATACTCTACATGGCCCAAGGTATGTGGACACCTGCTCATCGAACGTCTCATTCCAAAATCATGGACATTAATATGGAGTTGGTCCCCCTTTGCTGCTATAGCAGCCTCCACTCTTCTGGGAAAGCTTTCCACCAGATGTTGGAACATTGCTGCAGAGTTCGGGCACTGATGTTGGGCAATTAGGCCTGGCTCGCAGTCGGCGTTCCAATTCATCCCAAAGGTATTCAATGGGGTTGAGGTCAGGACTCTGTGCAGGCCAGTGAAGTTCTTCCACACTGATCTCGACAAACCATTTCTGTCGGCGAGCTTTACACCACTCCAGCCGACGCTTGGCATTGTGCATGGTGATCTTAGACTTGGGTGCGGATGCTCGGCCATGGAAACGGACAGTTATTGTGCTGACGTTGCTTCCAGAGGCAGTTTGGAACTTGTTGCAACCGAGGACAGACAATTTTTGTGCGCTACGCGCTTCATCGGTCCCGTTCTGTGACCTTGTGTGGCCTACCACTTCGCGGCTGAGCCGTTGTTGCTCCTAGACGTTTCCACTTCACAATAACAGCACTTACAGTGCCGAGGCAGCTCTAGCAGAGCAGAAATTTAACGAACTGTTGGAAAGGTGGCATCCTATGACGGTGCCACATTGAAAGTCACTGAGCTCTTCAGTACGGGCCATTCTACTGCCAATGTTTGTCTATGGATAATGCATGGCTGTGTGCTAGATGTTATACACCTGCCAGCAATGGGCATGGCTGAAATAGCCGAATCCACTAATTGAATGGGTGTTCACATACTTTTGTGTACAAGGCTTGGACATGCAGATAAATCAAAGTCAGATAAATGAAAAGTAGATTTTTGCTGGGGTCTTGGGACTGATAGGGTTAAAATGTTGATTACTTCTCCTTGCCATTATCATTCACCTGATAAGACAAATGTGAAGATTTCCTTTGCTGCTAATGTATGATCGGGGTCCCTGGGTCACCGGTTTGCCTGGGAAGGGGTCCCTAGGCAAGAAAAGGTTGAAGACCCCTCTAAATTACTATGATGGAACCTGATGGTCGACAGCGCGTACACACACACACACACACACACACACACACACACACACACACACACACACACACACAGAGGGAGTTTCCAAGCCTGATGAGAGACATTGTCGAAGTGTCACAGGATCCTGGTTTGTGCTCCATTTACAGTCTATTAGCCACAGGGCTAACCACCCTCGGGCGGTGTGTGTTTGTGTGTCCACAACAAAACAACTATCTGCTTATACTGTGTTTGTCCCTGTAATTTAATTATACTTGATAATCACTCATTCTGTATCTATTCCAACCCCTCCTATTCATATCTATGTCCTCATATCATCATATTAATATAGCTGTCACGATCGTCGTACAGAGTGGACCAAGGCGCAGCGTGAGTTGAGTTCCACATCATTTTAATTCACAGTGAAACAACAAAAACATCCAACAAACGTGAAGTACAGCGCGCACATAGGCACTAACTGAAACAATATCCCACAAAGCAGGTGGGAGAAAGGGCTTCCTAAATATGATCCCCAATTAGAGGCAACGATTACCAGCTGCCTCTAATTGGGAAGCATACAACTCACCAACATAGAAATAGAATGACTAGAACACCCCCCTTGTCACGCTCTGACCTAAACACCATAGAGAACCAAGGGCTCTCTATGGTCAGGGCATGGCAGTACCCCCCCCAAAGGTGCGGACTCCGGCCGCAAAACCTGAAACCAGATGGGGAGGGTGGGGGGGGTGACTAGTGTCGGTGGGTCGTAGCCCCCGCCCAGACCCCGGATCCGGCCATGGCGCCGGGCTGAACGCCGTGCCTGGACATCGGCGCAGAGGAAGGCTCCGGCCTTGGAGCGGTACTGGATGCCGTGCCTGGACTGGGCACCGGCGCAGAGGAGGGCTCCGGCCATGGAACTG
Organism: Salmo trutta; assembly: GCF_901001165.1. NCBI lineage: Eukaryota > Metazoa > Chordata > Actinopteri > Salmoniformes > Salmonidae > Salmo > Salmo trutta. Next base: position 38,428,433 of record NC_042981.1, on the reverse strand, counting down.
GGTTGGCCGCCGTGCCTAGACTGGGCACTGGCGCAAAGGAAGGCTCTGGCCATGGAGCGGGACTGGACGCCGTGCCTGGACTGGGCACCGGCGCAGAGGAGGGTTCCGGCCATGGAGCTGGGTTGGACGCCGTGCCTGGACTGGGCACCGATGCAGAGGAAGGCTCCGGCCATGGAGCGGGACTGGACGCCGGGACTGGACGCCGTGCCTGGACTGGGCACCGGCGCAGAGGAAGGCTCCGGCCATGGAGCGGGACTGGACGCCGTGCCTGGACCGTGTACCGTCGCTGGAGGCTCCGGACTGTGTACCATCCCTGGAGGCTCCGGACCGAGTACCGTCCCTGGAACCGAGTACCGTCCCTGGAGGCTCCGGACCGAGTACCGTCCCTGGAGGCTCCGGACCGAGTACCGTCCCTGGAGGCTCCGGACCGAGTACCGTCCCTGGAGGCTCCAGACCGTGTCCCGTCGCTGGAGGCTCCGGGCTGTAGACTGTCGCTGGAGGTTCCGGACTGTACACACGCTCTTCAGGGCGAGTGCGGGGAGCCGGCACAGGACGTACCGGGGTAGAGAGGTGCACTGGAGGCCTGGTGCGTGGAGCCGGCACAGGTGGCACCGGACTGATGACCCGCTCTTCAGGGCGAGTGCGAGGATCCGACACAGGACGTACCGGGCTGAGAAGGCTCACTGGAGGCCTGGTGCGTGAAGCCGGCGCAGATGGCACTGGACTGGTGTCACGCTCTTCAGCACGCCTGCGCTGCAGGATACTCCTAGCCAACATCATTCTCCGATATCCCTCCTCACACTGCTCCATCGACTCCCAGGCAGGCTCTGGCTCTCTCCTTGGCTCGGCTGACCACCCCTCGTGCCTCCCCCCAAAAATAATCTTGGGGTTTCTGTGGCCGCGGTCCCTGGCGTCGTCGCTGTCCTTCCTGAGTCCTCAGCGACTCCCGCCAAGGAAGAATCTCGTGTCCTCCCATGATTTCTTCCCAGGTCCAAAACTCCTTTACCTCCGTCACACGCTACTTGGTCCTTGTGAGGTGGGATATTCTGTCACGATCGTCGTACAGAGCGGACCAAGGCGCAGCGTGAGTTGAGTTCCACATAATTTTAATTCACAGTGAATCAACAAAAACAACAAAACATCCAACAAACGTGAAGTACAGCGCGCACATAGGCACTAACTGAAACAATATCCCACAAAGCAGGTGGGAGAAAGGGCTTCCTAAATATGATCCCCAATTAGAGGCAACGATTACCAGCTGCCTCTAATTGGGAAGCATACAACTCACCAACATAGAAATAGAATGACTAGAACACCCCCCTAGTCACACTCTGACCTAAACACCATAGAGAACCAAGGGCTCTCTATGGTCAGGGTGTGACAATAGCTCTGTAATATCATACATCTACATTAACAAAATGGAAAAATATTTACTTTGCTGAAAAATCAAATGTTCTAATATTCGTATTAAAAATAAGAAAGTTAGCTCAGAGGGAGGCGAGGTGTTGGTTCGTTTGCACAGAACATTTCATTAGCACATAGGAGGCTGCCAAACTACTAGAGGGATGACTCTTCCCCAAATAATAACATTTAGCTGGAGGAAATTCTATTACTCCAGCTGGGAAGAGGAATTTGAACTCTTGGGTATAGGGGAGGCTTAAAGGGGATGGCTACTGTATGCGCTGTGTCCATAGTCCATACAATTATTGCTTTATGCAAGAGGCTTTGAAAGGTTAATCTTGGTAATGTGACTTGATACTATGATTTTATTGCAATTTCATGTTCCAAATATATTGCTCTGTATATGTCTGCTGCAGAGAGACAAGAGAGAGCATGAGAAAATCTGTTTTGGAAATAAAATTGCTTAAAACATGTTGGCTCACTATTTAAAAAAAAATGGAGAACAAGCTATAGAATGAAAACTACCAGAGTTGTGGCGCAGGTACAGCCGGCTAGCACTAGCTAACACTACCTAGCAAAGACTTTAAAAAAAAAAGTGTTTACACACACACACACACACACACACACACACACACACACACACACACACACACCACTGTTCAAAAGACTTGGGTCACCTAGAAATGTCCTTGTTTGTTAAAGAAAAGCAAATGTTTTGTCCATTAAAATAACATCAAATTGATCCGAAATACAGTGTAGACATTGTTAATGTTGTAAATGACTATTGTAGCTGGAAACGGCTGATTTATAATGGAATATCTACATACACGTACAGAGGCCCATTATCAGCAACCATCACTCCTGTGTTCCAATGGCACGTTGTGTTAGCCTTTTAAAATTGTAAACTTGTGTGAGCTAATTGATCATTAGAAAACCCCTTTGCAATTATGTTAGCACAGCTGAAACCTGTTGTCCTGATTAAAGATGCAATAAAACTGGTCTTCTTTAGAATAGTTGAGTATCTGGAGCATCAGCATTTTTTGGGTTCGATTACAGGCTCAAAATGGCCAGAAACAAATAACTTTCTTTGGTGGTGCTCTCATGCAGCTGGTGCTGTCATGCATGTTTCAGTGTTATTTGCCTCGAAGCAAGCATAGAAGTAGGTTAGCTCGTCTGGTAGGCTTGTGTCACTGGGCAGCTCTCGGCTGTGCTTCCCTTTGTAGTCTGTAATGGTTTGCAAGCCCTGCCACATCCGACGAGTATCAGAGCCGGTGTAGTATGATTTGATCTTAGTCCTGTATTGACGCTTTGCTTGTTTGATGGTTAATCGGAGGGCATAGCAGGATGTCTTATAAGCTTCTGGGTTAGAGTCCTGCTCCTTGAAAGCGCCAGCTCTAGCCTTTAGCTCAGTGCAGATGCTGCCTGTAACCCATGGCTTCTGGTTGGGGTGTACGTATGGTCACTGTGGGGACGACGTCGTCGATGCACTTATTGATGAAGCCAATGACTGATGTGGGGTACTCCTCAATACCATCGGAGGAATCCCGGAACATATTCCAGTCTGTGCTCGCAAAACAGTCCTGTAGCTTAGCATCTGCTTCATCTGACAACTTTTTTATTGATCTAGTCACTGGTGCTTCCTGCTTTATATTTGCTTGTAAGCAGGAATCAAGAGGATAGAATTATGGTCAGATTTTACAAATGGAGGGCGAGGGAGAGCTTTGTATGCGTCTCTGTGTGTGGAGTATAGGTGGTCCAGAGTTCTTTTTCCTCTGGTTGCACATTTAACATGCTGATAGAAATTTGGTAAAATTGCATTAAAGTCCCTGGCTACTTGGAGCGCTGCCTCTGGGTGAGCGTTTTCTTGTTTGCTTATGGTGGAATACAGCTCATGCAATGCTGTCTTAGTGCCAGCCTCAGTCTGTGGTGGTATGTAAACAGCTACGAAGAATACAGATGAAAACTCTCTTGGTAGGTAGTGTGGTCTACAGCTTATCATGAGATACTCTACCTCTGGCGAGCAATAGTTCGAGACTTCCTTAGATATTGTGCACCAGCTGTTATTTACAAAAATACATAGTTCGCCGCCCCTCGTCTTACCAGAAGCTGCTGTTCTAGCCAGCCAGCTGTATGTTGATATTGTCGTTGTTCAGTCACATCTCTGTGAAGCATGAGATGTTACAGTTTTTAATGTCCTGTTGGTTGTTTAATCTTCCGCGTAAAAGTCTATTTAATTCTCCAAGGATTGCACATTTGCTAGCAGAATGGAGTGGGGGTTTATTCGATCACCTACGAATTCTCAGAAGGCAGCCCGCTCTTCGGCCCCTCTTTCTCCACCCCCTCTTCATGCAGATCACGGGGATCGGGGCCTGTTCCCGAGGAAGCAGTATATCTTTCGCGTCGAGCTCATCAGAAGAAGAAAAAGGATTCTGCTAGTCTGTGGTGTGTAATCGCAGTCCTGATGTCTAGAAGTTATTTTCGGTCATAAGAGACAAAAGCAGCAACATTATGTAAAAAATAAGTTTTTAAAAAAAGAAATAAGTTACAAACAACGGAAATAAACGAACAAAATCGGCTTGTGGCACGTAAAACGTCTGCCTTCTTCTCCGGCGCCATCTTACATACACACATATACACTGTATATACACCACATAGCCAAAACTATGTGGACATTGCTGGTTGAACATCTCATTCCAAAATCATGGGTATTAATATGGAGTTGGTCCCCCCCTTTGCTGCTGTAACAGCCTCCACTCTTCTGGGAAGGCTTTCCACTAGATGTTGGAACATTGCTGCGGGGACTTGCTGGCATTCAGCCACAAGAGCATTAGTGAGGTCGGGCATGGATGTTGGGCGATTAGAGCTGGCTCGCAGTCGGCGTTCCAATGCATCTTAAAGGTGTTTGATGGAGTTGAGGTCAGGGCTCTGTGCAGGCCAGTCAAGTTCTTCCACACTGATCTCGACAAACCATTTCTGTATGGACCTTGCTTTGTGCATGGGGTATTGTCATGCTGAAACAGGAAAGGGCCTTCCCCAAACTGTTGCCACAAAGTTGGAAGCACAGAATCGTCTAGAATGTCATTCTCTGCTGTAGTGTTAAGATTTCCCTATACTGGAACTAAGGGGCCTAGCTCGAAGCATGAAAAACAGCCCCGGACCATTATTCCACCAAACTTTGCAGGTGGCACTATGCATTGGGGCATATAGTGTTCTCCTGGCATCTGCCAAACCCTGATTCATCCATCCGACTGCCAGATGGTGAAGTGTGATTCATCACTCCAGAGAATGCGTTTCCACTGCTCCAGAGTCCAATGGCAGTGAGCTTTACACCACTCCAGCCGATGCTTGACATTGCGCATGGTGATCTTGTGTGCGGCTGCTCGGCCATGTAAACCCAATTCATGAAGCTCTCGACAAACAGTTATTGTGCTGACGTTGCTTCCAGAGTCTGTTTAGAACTCGGTAGTGAGTGTTGCAACCGAGGAAAGACAATTATTGCGCTACAACACTCGCCGGTCCCATTCTGTGAGCTTGTGTGGCCTACCACTTTATGGCTGAGCCATTGTTGCTCCTCGACGTTTCCAATTCACAATAACAGCATTTAGTTGACCGGGGTAGCTCTAACAGGGCAAAAAGTTGACTAAATGACTTGTTGGAAAGGTGGCATCCTATGACGATGCCACGTTGAAAGTCACTGAGCTCTTCAGTAAGGCCGTTCTACTGCCAATTTTTGTCTATGGAGATTGCATGGCTGTGTGCTTCATTTTATACACCTGTCAGCAACAGGTGTGGCTGAAATAGACAAATCCACTAATTTGAAGGGGTGTCCACATACTTTTGTATATATAGTGTTTTTTTTATTTATTTTTTATCTATACTTGGAGTCAAAGTATAGATATAATATTGTCAAAAATAATATCACGATATGTAACTGTACCAATTCTCCCCCATCAATAGTAATGACCAGTGAGTCATGGATAATGATTTAAACCTAAATGGTTATGGATAGTGTGAGTTCTGTGTATAGTATTGTATAGCCTACATTTTGTGTTTAGCCATTGTTACAAACATCTTATTCAGTCATTGTTACAAACACACACATGCACACACAGCAAAGGCACACACACGCACACACACACACACACCGTGTCGAGCATCTGCAGCACTCTGTCCTGTTCGCAGGCATCCAGGCCGTCAATGATGACCGCCATGCGGGTCTGGTTCTGGGTGAAGCCATCGATGGTCTTGGCCATCTTGGACATCAGCTCCACCTCATGCTTCAATACCTGGAGCAACCAAACACATACCCTCAACCACTACATACTGTATAACTACAGACAATGTGTCTCTTCCTATTAATTCATCTCTGTTTTGAGAGTGGTAGTAGGCATTTAGCTCCTGAGTGCCTAACACTATCACGTAACAACATAATGTATTTATACTTAACCATGTTAAAACTGTAGAATAGCATTTATAACTAGCGACATTATGAGCCAAATCCTAACTCGATCAATTAATTTGATCTACATGTAACTTCCATGTAAAAGTCTGTATCGACATTGCTGCGTAATTTACAAGTTACTCATCTATTCTCAAGTTAGGGATTCGGCACTATTTGAATATAACTGGAGAGGAACCTATCAAACAGAGTATTCCCTAAAAGCAAAAGACGTTGAAAGGATGTTGAAAAGACGTTGAAAATGTGCTAAAAAGGGTTTACACTACCTTCATGAATCCCTCACTCTTGAGCTTGTGCATCTTGTTGGCGGCACTGTGCAGTCTCTTCCTCTGGGAGTTGAGGACGGAGTCAGCCACCTGCCACCAGGTCCTACAGTTCAACAGGAGGGCCAGGCCCACCACGCTGGCCATGGCGATCAGCACAGCGTTCACCGTAAGGTTCTCACGCTGCACCTAAATAGATGTAACAAGGTCCACACACAAAAAGTAGTTTAAATACTTTTTTCATGTACAGCAGATGCTCGACACAGTGTGTGTGCTTGTGTATGTGCACATTTTTGTGTAGGTACCTTAAAGATGGCCAGCAGCGCCATGGCCGTGATCAGGCAGCCCAGCGTCACGACAAACAGCATGAAGCTGGGCACGCAACAAGTCTTCTTCCACTTCTTACCTGGAGGGGGAGGGGAGAGGGGACAAATATCTAATTCACATTAGGTATTCACACCCCTATTCTATGACGCTCCAAATTGAGCTCAGTTGCATCAAATTTAATTTGATCACTGCAACTTGATTGGAGTTCACCTGTGGCCGATTCAATTGTTTGGACATGATTTAGAAAGAAACACACCTGTCTATATAAGGTCCCACAGTTGACAGTGCATGTCAGAGCAGAAACTATACCATGAAGTCCAAGGAACAGTCTGTAGATCTCTGAGATAGTATTGTGTTGAAGCATATACTGTATCTGGGTAAGGGGATAAATCAATTTCTAAAATGTTGAACATTTCAAGAGCACAGTGGTCTCCATCATTGAGAAATTGGAAAAAAATTATGAAAGTACACAGAATATGCATTGAGCTGGCTGCCCGACCAAACGGGCAAAAATGACCTTGGTCAGGGAGGTTACCAAGAACCCAATGACCACTCTGACAGAACTACAGAGTTCCTTGGCTGAGATGGGAGAACCTGATCGACGGACAACAGTCTGTCTCTACAGCATTTCATCAATCTGGCCTTTATGGGAAAGTGGCCAGACGGAAGCCACTTGTGAGAAAAAGGCACATGACAGCCCGCCTGGAGTTTGCAGAGGCACGTGAAAGACTCAGATCATAAGGCAAACGATTCTGTGGTCTGATGAGACAAAAATGTGGTGGCAGCATCATGCTATGGGACTGAAAAACTACTGTAGAGGGATAAATGAATGGAGGCAAATGCAGGCAAATCCTTGATGAGAACCTGCTTCAGAGTGAAAATGACCTTATACCTGGGGTGAAGCTTTACATTCCAACAGGACAATAACCCCCAACCATACAGCCAAAGCAACGCGGGAATGGCTTCAGAACAAGAATCCAGCTAAAGCCCAGACTTAAATCTGTGGAAAGACTTGAACATTGCTGTTCACTGCTACTCCCATGTAACTTAATAGAGCTTGAAAAAGATCTGCAAGGAAGAACGGGAGGAAATCTCTAAATCCAGATGTGCAAAGCTGATAAAGACATACCCAATACAACTCAAAGCAGTAATCGTCAAAGGTGCTTCTACAACATATTGACTCAGGGGTGTGAATACTTATGTAAATGAGATTTCTGTATTTCATTGTCAATAAATTTGCAAAAATGTCTATAAACATGTTTTCACTTAATCATTATGAATTCAGGCTGTAACACAACCTATTCGTATTGTTTACAGCCTTTCATGTCCACACCGATGCTGACATGACGGAGGCATCAGAAAATGTAGCCAAACTTTAATAAGACTTAATTACATACATAGGCTAAATGCCATGTTTGACAAATAAAATGTAGGATTATTCATGTCTAAAGGCTTGATTCTGTCGACATGCTCGGGGCACTGTTCGTTCAGATAGGAGAGAAAGAACAGTGCCCGTTGCGTACCGCAACATCACCCACCTTGCAATCTAAGCGGAGGCAGTCAGCATTTGAAACCATTTAACAATAAACGCAATTGTTTAAAATCTGGACTTTAAAACATTTCAAAACGTATGAGTCATGTCTTACCTTACTTCAAAGTAGCCTAGCCAAATTCCGACCTTAGAAATATTGAGGGAATTATTTTAACACGAAAGCAGTAGGCTCTCATGTTCTATTGGTTTTCAAAATCAACTTTTTTTACTGTCCAGCAGCCAAATACATAGTCATATTAGCAACCCATGCAAGTTGTTGCATCTTTAGATCTTTCTAAATTTCTAAAGGATATTTTCATCTTTGTCACATGAAACTGCTTGCATTTTAGAATAAGGCTGCAACATAACATTTGGAAAAGGGGAAGGGGTCTGAATACTTTCTGAATGCACTGTAGAGCCTACTGCTGTGTGCGCATTGCTGCGCTTATAATGTGATGAAATAATAGTTTATCAAAATTTTAAGCTAAACGTTCTGATCTGTTGCATCAGCTTCATTGCTTTTAAAAGGTTTTTTGATGTACTGGTTGTATGAATTTGGGATCTATCGTTCCACAACTGTCCCAGATTCTGTTCGGAAGATTTATTTGTAGCACAGAATGACAAGCTGACCAATAGAATAGGTCAACTTTTGTACTATGGGGGATAGTAGGTTGACACAGGCTAGTGCTTTTGCTGTTTGTTACTCATCCTGTTGGCTGAGGAAAAGTAAACGTGGACAGTTCTTCTAACGTCTTCAACGTGCACCTCGGAATTCCATAAGAATGACGTGCACCGTTGCATCCCGATGTGTTTGCCTTCACCTGTACTTCGAAGCTGCGAGGCCTGTGATAAGGACCCGATCACCCGGCAGGCATTGGCTATTAAGAATTGAGATACCTGAGAAAGCCATGTGAGTAATAGGTGCTTCGGAGCACGGCGATTGGTAGCCGGTAGAAGGGAATTATAATTATTATATTTCAGCCCAGGGGGGCACAACGGCCACACAAGGGGCAGGGAAATTCGAGGCCTGCTGTACACTAAATACACAGTATTAGAGACAGAGGTAATACGACAAGGTTATAAAGGATATCCAAAGTGGAGACAAACATAGTACCTTGGTTCTCCTCGTTCTTGAACACCCTGAAGAGGCGGGTGGCCATGAAGCCAAACTCCCTCTCACAGGCATCAGACAGGGTGGCTATCATCTCTGCCAGGCTGGTCTCCCCTCCCACACTGGACAGACGATTGTAGTCTGTGAACAAGAACCTGACACACACACACACACACACACACACACACACACACACACACACACACACACACACACACACACACACACACACACACACACACACACACACACACACACACACACACACACAGGTTTGTAGAATATACTTTTTCTATTGAAGGTCATTCACATCAAGGTGCGTGTGCACGAGCGGCTTCAAGCATGTATTTTATGTATGTATGTGTGTGTGTTACCTGACAGGCAGGGCGCGGGTAGTCTGCTCAGGCAGCTCGGGGGGGTTGACAAACATGAGTTTGAGCAGCAGCTCCAGGTAGCCCACCTGGCGGGCCAGACGGGTGCTGAGGACCCACGCCCAGTTCCAGTTCTCCCCCTCACGACGACCCCCGAAGTACACCAACACTGCAGGGAGGGCGAGAGAGAGAGAAAAGAATACATCACATTTCCGATTGACCATCAGACTTTCCCCTACCTATGATGAGAGAGAGAGAAAAGAGAACTGGAATTGGGCGTGGGTCCTCAGCACCCGTCTGGCCCGCCAGGTGGGCTACCTGGAGCTGCTGCTCAAACTCATAGAACGTGAAAAATGACATAGAACGTGAAAAATGTAGTTGTATGTAGCAAAACGCTGTAAGATCGCTCCAAACGTAGACCCAAGGCGCCCTCTAGTGATGTAATACATGCAACTTTCCTTAACTGCAGGAAACCCAAGGCCCAGAGTTTTTGTTTACCCATTTTATTCTCCTCCATTCCATTCTACTCTATTCTAGTGTTCCTCACCAAAGAAGACGTAGAGCAGGGTGAGGAGGCTGAGGGAGACCGCGATGGCCAGGCGGGGGTCGACGGTGAAGCCCAGGACAAGAGCCACAGAACCACACAGCAGCAGGGACAGGAAGACCACCAGCCACGAGAACTGGAACAGAGGCTCAATCTGCTGGCCTGCAAATGTCTTCATCTCATCTGGAGGAAAGGGAGGGAGAGAGAGGTTATACAAAATAATAGGCAAGTGAAAATGAGAAGGACCCCTAGCGGTTCCTGCCTTACACAGGAAACTACAAATGAGGCACTAAGGCAGACAGCCTGGTAATGAGAAAAAGGAAACTCATTTTATAGAGCTAATGTACAGAACGTGACTAAATGGGCTGACATATTCACTTTTAGATTCATATTGCTGTTGTTTAGTGAGAGGTTAAAAGCCTAATTATTTTTAAATGAGAGCCTTGGGACACTAGCAAAAGAACAGCCCTAGTGATATTCCTGGAGGTGCTCTCTTACCCTCCAGCTTCTTGAGCAGGAAGGACTTGCCGCTGCCCCACTGGGCGTACAGGCCAACACAGATGGGCGGCTGCATGGTGGGCTCACTGAGGATGTCTGCCAGGGCACTGCTGTACAGGTCATACCCCAGCATGTCACCGTCAGACTCAGAGGGAGACAGGTGCTCTGAGAGACAGGGGGAGAGGGAGAGAGATGGGAGAGTGTGAGTGGTCATCACTTGATAAATACAGCAATACTTCCAAATAATAAATCATCAAATTTCCAAAACAAGATTGAAAGAGCTAAAAGTAATGATTCATATTAAAAGATGTTTTAAATAATACCAGTTGGGTATTACAATTTCATTCATAATAACAGGCTAAAATACAACCCTAGAGTACTCTTGTGCACTATATGCATGTCTATGTGATTTGAGTATCATGTCTCACTGGCTCCAAAGATCTGAGTGAGGATGCTCTTCTGGTGGGTGCAGTCGATGTTGTAGGGCGTCTCGCCGGCCTTATTGGGGCGGTAGAGCAGGCGGCCATCTTTAGGGTTCCTCAGGAGGAGCTCAGCCAGCTTGCGGCTCCGCCCTCTGATGGCAATGTGAAGGGCCGTGTCGCCTTTCTGGACAGGAGAAGAGAGAGATGATTAGAGAGAGAGTGGTGTAGAGTAAAGTAAGGTAGAACATTTGGATTGCTCAATGTGGATATATATTTGGCGGTCACACGTCAGACATTGGCTCGAATACAGAACCTGTGCTGTTATTCTAAAGACACATCCTAGGCTCTATATGTCGTGTTTGTACAGTACCTTGTCCACAGCAGCCACCTTGGCCCCTCTGTCCAGGAGCAGCTCCACTATCTCAATTTTCCTCATCTTGGTGGCTTTGATCAAAGGGGTCTCTGCATCCTGAAACACACATCATCATCATGTCAGACCAAGAACAGTGATTGGTGAGAATAGAAGCAAGCAAATGTACATTTGCAACACTAATCACACTTGTATAAAACTCGTTTTTAAACCGTCACAACTTTATCACAACTTTTTATTATTTTTTACCTTTATTTAACTAGGCAAGTCAGTTAAGAACAAATTATTATTTTCAATGACGGTCTAGGAACAGTGGGTTAGCTGCCTTGTTCAGGGGCAGAACGACAGATTTTTTTGACCTTGTCAGCTCGGGGATTGGATCTTGCAACCTTTCGGTTACTAGTCCAACACTCTAACCACTAGGCTACCTGCCGCCACAATGTTGATGTTGACAAGAGAGGAATTTGCTTATTTATAGCAGCTGTGGCTGTTCCTTACCTTGGTGCAGCTCTCAGTGTCCGGGTTGCATTGGAGGATGTCTCTCACCATGGTGGCGTTCCCTTTCTCCACTGCCCAGTAGAGGGCAGTCTTACTATCCTGTTTTACACAGTTGAGAACAGGGTCATATTCATTAGGCACCAAACGGAAGAAACCTGACAGAAACAGGGAGGGACTACCTGAACATATCCAATAAGAAACGCTTGTTTTTGTTTTCTGTTGTAAAACATTTTGCTACGGTGTGCCCTAATAAATTGGCATGATGATAGACCAGAGATGTTAAAGGTCCAATGCAGCGGTTTTTATCTCAATATCAAATCATTTCTGGGTAACAATTAAGTACCAAACTGTGATTGTTTTAATTTAAAAAATTGTAAAAAAAAAAAAAAAAAATAGTTTCTTAGCAATGAGCAAATTCCCAAGCAAGAATTTTGCTGGGACTGTCTGAGTGGGGAGGGGACTCCTACCTGTCCCTTGACGTCAATGTCGGCATATTTGTTTAGAAGGGCTCTGACAATCTCCACATGTCCTCCTCGCACTGCTCCGATCAGCACTGTCTCCCCACTCTGTGACACACAAAATAAACAGCACAGGCTTTCAATACAGAGAACACAAACTCAATCACCACACAACAGAAAAGATGGATTATACTGTAGAGGAGCAGACGATACGTGCTGTTACCATCAGCACATTTATCCATACAGCATGACCATTATCATTCAGGTTGATATAATCCTGTCTAGACTCTACTGTTTATTGTCAGGGTTATCAGGGCAATATTTCAGCTCATCTTTAGAGGTTAGTGATGGTCACCTACCCTGTCTGGTATGTTGATGTAGGTGCCAGCGTCCAGCAGGTCCTGGACTATCTCATTGTAGCCTTCCTTGGCAGCGATCATCAGGGCCGTGTTGCCGTCCTTGTCTGTCATGTTGACGTTGGGGTTCCTCTTCAGAATCTCCTTCACCACCTCATTGAAACCACCCCGCACAGCCACGATCAGAGCTGTCATGGAATTCTGATAGGGAGAGAATAACAGTCAGGTTTTTGTCATTTCAACACAGTGTTTCCTTTCATGGATTGCAGCTAAAGCCTATTTTTTCACGATGGACGGGAATGAATGAATATCTATACGGACAAAGCTCTGACTGATCAGATAAGGCCTTATTTTAAAGAGTGTGTAGTCAAACGTATGACAAAAACCTCTGACAAGGCATTTGAGAATATTCATACATTTTTCCCCCAAGACAAAATAGATTAAAAAATACATTTTGGAGTGAACCGACCCTTGCTTGAGCCCATTGTGTGTGTGATCCGCTCAGGCCTTGTGTAATGAGGTTTAAACGAGAGTAGGGAAGTCCACTTACTGCTCCCTCCTGGTCCACATCGGCCCCATTGACCAGCAGGTGTATCACACTGTCATAGTGGCCCTTCCTGGCCGCCCAGATCAACGGGGTAGTGCCATACTGAGAACAGGGGAGGAGAGAAAAGAAGAAAGAAAGAGAGCGTTGATGACTATTGAAACACCGAATGTAGGGTCATTTAGTATACTTACTTTAGGTTACTTTGTCATTAAAAAAAATCATAACTTTTATGGCATTTTTATACAAGACAAATTGAACACAGGACCAGTGGTGAGTGCTTACCTTGTCAGAGCAGTTGACTTTAGCTCCGTGATGAATCAGGAGATGCACTATATCAGCATGGCCTCGTCCAGCCGCCCAGATAATGGGGTAGACGCTGTACTGTAAGGACAGACATTAGCATATTTAACTCATTCTGAAATACACAAATGATTTACCTAATTACAGTATATGCTTTAATTTGTGAATGAATACAAGGTCTAAAGCTCTTTAGATAGGAATAGTACCAGTGTACCTGGCCAGTGATGTTGGGGCTAGCTCCTTTCTCCAGCAGTAGCTGGGTAACCTCCACACGACCCTTATAGGAAGCCCACATGAGGGCACTCCATCCCCCCTGTACAGTAAACCACACAGGCGCGCACACACACACACACACACACACATTAAATGGGAAGTGGTGACATGTATAGTTAGTGGCTATTGCCACAATTCCCACAGTGCCAGGGAGAAGTAGAGCAGTCATCTTCTGTATGATGTCATGATGTCATACAGCACGACATGCACATAGCCAAACAGTGGGTTTAATCCTGTTATTAGTACAGACAGGCTGGCACCAGGGTGGCTTAAGGCGTCAGCATGCTTCAGTTCGGCTGGCGCCTAAGAGGTTTGGAACTCGAGTCTGCTCGCATACTCCCTTAAAAGACCTTGGCTTGAAAAATGATAAAAAAGCCGCAATTGTTTGTCCATTTTGAGACACCGTAGACGGTATGCACTTCCTCAAAATAGTCAGAATGAATCCAAGATTACTCAATAAATCTGTAATACATTTGAATGTTTTTACCGAGGAGATTTTCCATCTGACTAAGATGTTTGGTGCAGTATTTCTCAAGTGGAAAAATGTGCATGAGAGTGAGTCATCTCTCGTTGAACGACAACAGGCACTTCATTGAAGAATCCCACCGTTGACCAGTCGCCGACGTCGGCTAGCGACTTTGGCTTCCCTCGAGAGAAAAAAATATTGAAGAGCCGAAAAGTCCAAAACGTACTAACAAAAAAAATTGCCACATAAATGTCACAAAAAGTCGTCATAGGATATGCAGAAACTGTTCCCGAACTGAGACGCAACGCAGCCATGATTGATTGCCTGAGTCACCTTACGCTAGAACCAGTCCAGTGACTTCAAAATATGAAATGGAAATGGCTCATTTCAGAAGGCAAAACCTTTGGTCATGACACTCACAATGAACAAACACTGTCATTAGTCTTTTCTCCATGATCATTACCCCTCCGCGAAACATGCAGAAGTGCAAAAAACAAGGCATTTTGAATAACCTAAACTATACTGTGAATGAACACAGAGCTGCAGATAGACAGGATGTGAAGTAGGCTTCTTCCACTGAGAGGTTTGTATTACAGATATTAACCATATCCCAGGTTAATGTACTCCGGACATCCAGAGCTCAGTAAATGCAATTATTACAAAATGGAAGAGATTATATTGGAGGTAATGGGATCGCATCCCAAGCTAATGGATAAATCACTTCAAAGCAGCCTGGAATGGATTGCAGTCAGACATAAGACAGTAGAGGAAGAATATGAATAGACTCTTTCTACTCTGTGTGTGTGTGTGGGGGGGGGGGGGGGGGGGGTGTGTGTGTTGGGTATTGTGACAGCAAGGAAAATATGAATTTCAGTGCAAATGGACCAATAAAGCAAGTATTGTACTGTATTTTAGCTGTCATACGAAATACCCAATGGCCACCGTCAATGAGTCAATGACTGCTGTGCCAGAGTTGTAGGTGACCTTGTTCACCCCAGAAGGTTGAACGCTTTGGAAAATGCATCCAGATAAAAGACGGTCCAATCTAAAATAATCCTCCTTTCATCTTTTTGTTATGTCGTTTTTCCTCACTTTTTCATTCAAACTAGTCCTTCAAGAGAAATGTTACACACAGGTACAAAAGCTTTACTTCATGTTGCCCAGTGTTTACTTTAGTGCCCACTCTGCAATGTCCTTGCCCAATACCCTGTACCCAGTGCCCACCCTCCTCTCTCACCATGTCCCGGTGCTCCAGGCTGGCATTGTTGGCCAGCAGCTCCTTCACCACCTCCACATGGCCCTCTTTAGCCGCTGAGATAAGTGCCGTCCAGCAGTCCTGTTGACGGGCAGAACACAGGGGTTACACTTGGTCACCACGGAAACTCCAATCATGTCGTCGTCGCCGTGGACCACCACCAATCAGAGGGCTGCCGGTCTGTATTAATCCGCTCCACAGTGCTGTACCTACCAGCTGGTCGTACCAGGTGCTCATGGACGCGGGGTGGAGGTGACAGAGAGAGCGCGTCAGATAGAGAACAGAGAGCAAAGGAGAGATAGAGAGAGAGAGACGCGGTGTCCAGGTCTGGTCCGTCTCACTCAGTCTGGTGTAGTGAGAGTCTGAGAGTGTGTATGAGGTTTAGTAAGAGGTTGAGGCTGGGTGTGTTGATGGAGACAGCAGCTCTACACCCTGTAATTTACTTTAACAGAGGCCTGAGGCATTCAACAGGTGCTCATTATGGGGCTCTGTGTTAACCCACAGCGTGGTGAGTTCAGCAGGCTGGACACTAAGGGCTTATCGGGCAGCGGAGACCAAATGTTAACTTTGTGCGGTAATGTATTCTGTTGGCATCATGGTGCATTTTAGGGTTGGACAATGGTTTTTACTATGTACCTTGAGCGACCGAAATCTTACGTGTTCCCAGCAGACTTATTCTCCCTGTCCTGAGCATAGGTGTGTGGTTGTGGTTGGAAAAGTCCTAGGTCTAAAACTCATGTGACAGCATCCCTCAAACCCATTGTCTAGCTACCATTTGTTTTAAGTGCGGTGTGTGTGTGTGTGTGTGTGTGTGTGTGTACCACGTCGTCCAGATTGACGTTGGCTCCTCTCCTGATGAGCTCCTGGACTATCTCTATGCTGCCCTGCTCTGATGCCACCATCAGGGAAGTCTGACCATTCTGAATGGGGGAGAGAGAGACAGAGACAGAGGCGGTCACTAATCACATAAGAGATTACCTGAGCACTGATTTAATTGGAGCATCACTTTTATAGCAAAATCTGGCTAAACAAATTAGCCTAGTACTTCTTTAGATGTTTATGTTAACTCTCATGTGTATGTTTACTGTGTTACATGCAATGCCTAGTATCCAGTGGTCATTGACTAACCTCGCTCCTGCTGTCCACCTCCTTGAACTTGTCCAGGTGGGCTTTTATGGCCGGCACGTTGTCCTCCTCAACGTAGCTGAACAGACTCTGGGTGGCCAGAGTGGTCATCTTCAGAGAGGTGGTGGTGTCCATGACTACGCCTCACCACTGTGACTAGGACACACAAAGAGAGGTTATTAGCCTATGTACACATAAACCTGGCACAGTCAAAGCTGGCTGGACATATTTGAAGCACATTGTCATAAGGACAACACAACACCTTAATAAGCCATAGGTTAGAAAGCACCTTCATACATGAGTCAACAACCACAAGTTGATGTTTTAGTTAAAATGTCAGTCAAAATCACAGGAGGTTGGTGGCACCTTAATTAGTGAGCATAGGCTCGTGGGTAATGGCTGGAGTTGAATAGGTTGAACGGTATCAAATACATCAAACATGGTTTCCATGTATTTGATGCATTCCATTTGCTCCGTTCCAGACATTATTATGAGCCATCTTGACCTCAGCAGCTTGCACTGGTCAAAATGCTTCTAAATGTGTTATGGATGTGTTCTTGACATGCCTAGTTAAATAAAATAAATAAATGGATTATGACTGTAAATAGGCCCTAAGCCAAGCAGTACACAAATAAAGGGAATGTTCATTGTCCACTAACCGGTATCTGTTTCAAAAGGATGGCATTTCTTTGAGCTTTGAAATCAGAAGTTCAACTTGGTAGAAGCAAACAGTGAGCAGTGCAGACAGAGAGTGCATTCGGAAAGTATTCAGACCCCTTCCCTTTTTCCACATTTTCTTACGTTACAGCCTTATTTTCCTCATCAATCTACACACAATACCCCATAATGGACAAAGCAAAAACAGGTTTAGACATTTTTGCAAATGTATAAAACAATATATTTTAAAAATACCTTATTTACATAAGTATTCAGACCCTCTGCTATGAGACTTGAAATTTAGGACCACCAAGACTCTTCCTAGAGCTGGCCGCTCGGCCAAACTGAGCAATAGGGGAAGAAGGGCCTTGGTCAGGGAGGTGACCAAGAAGCCGATGATCACTCTGAAAGAGCTCCTCTGTGGAGATGGGAGAACCTTCCAGAAGGACAACCATCTCTGCAGCACTCCACCAATCAGACCTTTATGGTAGAGTGGCCAGACGGAAGCACTCCTCAGTAAAAAGCACATGACAGCCCGCTTGGAGTTTGACAAAAGGCACCTAAAGGACTCTCAGACCATGAGAAACAAGATTCTCTGGTCTGATGAAACCAAGACTGAACTCTTTGACTCTTTGGCCTGAAGGCCAAGCGTCACGTCTGGAAGAAACCTGCCACCATCCCTACGGTGAAGCATGGTTGGCCCAGCGCCGCCCAGGTTAGGCCAGGGTAGGCCGTCATTGTAAATAAGAATTTGTTCTTAACTGATTTACCTAGTTATATAAAGGTTAAATAAAACAAATGAAAATAAAATAAATGGTTGTGGTAGCATCATGCTGGGGGGATGTTTTTCAGTGGCAGGGACTGGGAGACTAGTCAGGATCTAGGGAAAGATGAACTGAGCACAGAACAGAGAGATCCTTGATAAAAACCTGCTCCAGAGCAGTCAGGACCTCAGACTGGGGCGAAGCTTCACCTTCCAACAGGACAACGACCCTAATCACACAGCCAAGACAATGCATGAGTGGCTTCGAGAAAAGTCTCTGAATATCCTTGAGTGGCCCAGGCAGAGCCCAGACTTGAACCCGATCAAACATCTCTGGAGAGATCTGAAAGTAGCTGTGCAGCGATGCTCCGCATCCAACCTGACAGAGCTTCATAGGATCTGCAGAGAATAGGAGAAAAATCGCTGCCAACGGTGCTTCAACAAAAGTACTGAGTAAAGGGTCTTAATACTTATGTAAACGTGATATTTCAGTTTCATATTTTTTTTATACATTTGGAAAAATTTCTAAAAAAACATGTTTTTTCTTTGTCATTATGGGGTATTGTGTGTAGATTGATGAGGGGAAAAAATGATTTAATCCATTTTAGAATGACTAACTAAAAAGTCAAGGGGTCTGAATACTTTCCGAATGCACTGTACACTTGCATTTCATACAGGCCTAATAATACAGCAACTATAATTATAACAGTTAGAGATGGGTATGAGAATTCAAGTACTCAAAATGAACTGTCAAAACTCGATCTTTAACCAGATATCTTTTTTATAAACTTTAAAACTATTTGGTTGAAATGTTGTCTTGAAGAACACATACATTTTATTTGGACTCTAGTGTTCTATTTGTGCATGTGCATTTTCGGGACAGAACAAAAAAGAACCATGCCAAGCATCACACGGTTTTTCTCCCAAAATTCCCTTGTCCATCTGTGTCTAACTCGCTCTATTGCGTTCTGACCACTCCCTCTACACACATGCTGACTGTACGCACAAGCTCTGTTAGGCCTATACAAACTAACTGATGGGATACACAAGCTACATTTATTGTAGAAATGATGACAGTTGTATCACATATTCAAAATGGACTGGTTGACTGAAGTAGGGAAATATGTGTTCCAACAATAAACTGCAGTTTTGGAATAATTGCGTCCGGTCTATTTTTATTTTTCGCTTAGGCGAACTTGCGTTTGTCACTAGTTACCACATGCACAAAGTCAAAATTGGCTATATCGTCCAAATTCATGAAAAACATGTTTGTTATTAATTTAAGGTTAGCAGTGTGGTTAAGGGTAAGGCATAAAATCTGATTCTAAGAAGAGAAATTGTATAAAAATAGGTGGGATTTATGACTTTGTGGCTGTGGTAACTACTGACAACCCTACTTTGCGAACTGTTAGCGCCATTCAGAATTGGTACGCTATAACCACCCTAAACATACAGGTTCCACACTGAAAATATGCGAAAACGTAAGTTTGTCTTCATCAATGAGTGTATTTTAATCAGAATCATTAAGCTTAGGCCTACTCACCAAACAGAGTAATTCATCCCCATGCAGTGTTCAATGTGGAATTGTTAATCCATTTAGACAATTCCAAAGATCAGGCAGAATAAACTACAAATCTGTATATCGAAAATAAGACAGATTTTGGTTTGTAACCCTGAAAAAAATTGTCTTTCAACTCGCCAAATTGAGCCCGGTTTCAAATGATCACTCCTTGAAAATAACTGTTCCAGGCGCAGGATAATGAATGTCATGTGCACAAGTACAGTGAAATGCCTTTCTTGCAAGCTCTAAACCAAACAATGCAGTACAAAAAATAATGTGGAACAAAAACTTACGAGAAATAAGTTCTATTTTATTATATTACATCATGTTTTTTTACTATAAAATAGGTGTGTCTTGACTGTGATAAGAGCTTGGAAAATAAGTGTCTTGTCTGCTAATTTAACAAAACAAGGCTATGCCATTGCACAGCCGTAGGGTTCTACAAGCAAGTGCTACTGTTGAGGTTCCTACCCTTTTGAAGATTGTGTTAATGATGTAATATTTGAATCTTAAATGGCATTTTTTTATTAACTGAATATATGAAATTACATGTTGTGTTTATATTTTTGTTCAGTGTGAAGTGTTGATCCCACCTGTCATGAGCTAAAATAACAGACCACAGAAATTGTCCATATGCTAAATAAGCTAATTTAAAAAAGTATTTATTTATTTTACCCGTTTTTCTCCCCACTTTCGTGATAGCCAATTGGTAGTTATGGTCTTGTCCCATCGCTGCAATTCCCGTACGGACTCGGGAGAGGTGAAGGTCAAGAGCCATGTGTCCTCCGAAACAAGACCCTGCCAAGCGGCGCTGCTTCTTGACACAATGCTCGCTTAACCCGGAAGGCAGCCGCACCAATGTGTCAGAGAAAACACTGTCCAACTGGCGACCGTGTCAGCGCGCATGCGCCCGGCCCGCCAGGATTCGCTAGAGCCCAATGGGACAAGGACATCCCGGCCGGCCAAATCCTCCCCTAACCCGGACGACTCTGGGCCAATTGTGCGCCGCCTCATGGGTCTCCCGGTCGCGGCCGGCTGCGAAAACAGCCCGGGTAGTGACGCCTCTAGCACTGCGATGTACTGCCTTAGGCCGCTGTGCCACTCAGGAGAACCTATTTCTCTCAAATTTTGTGCACAAATTTGTTTACATCTCTGTTAGTGAGCATTTCTCCTTTGCCAAGATAATCCATCGACCTGACAGGTGTGGCATATCAAGGAACTGATTAAACAGAAAGATCAAGGCCATCCAAATGGCGCAGTGGTCTAAGGCTAGCTGTGCCACTAGAGATTCTGGGTTTGAGTCCAGGCTCTGTCGCGACCGGGAGACCCATGGGGCGGAGCACAATTGGCCCAGCATCGTCCGGGTTAGGGGAGGGTTTGGCCGGCAGGGATGCCCTTGTCCCATCGCACACTAGCAACTCCTGTGGCGGGCCGAGCGCAGTGCACGCTGACATGGTCGCCAGGTGTACAGTGTTTCTTCGGACACATTGGTGCGGCGGTGCGGCTCAGTTGGGTTTCGGAGGACGCACGGCTCTCTACCTTCGCTTCTCCCGAGTCTGTACGGGAGTTGCAGCGATGAGACAAGACTAACTACCAATTGGATACCACGAAATTGGGGAGAAAAAGGAGTAATAAAAAATAAATAAACAGCATGATCATTACACAGGTGCACCTTGTTCTGGGGACAATAAAAGGCCACTCTAAAGTGTGCAGTTGTGTCACACAACATAATGCCATAGTTGTCTCAAGTTTTGAGGGAGCGTGACATTGGCATGCTGACTGCAGGAATGTCCACCAGAGCAGTTGCCAGCGAATTGAATGTTAATTTCTCTACTATAAGCCTCCTCCAATGTATTTTTAGAGAATTTGGCAGTACGTCCAACCGGCCTCACAACCGCAGACCACGTGTATGGTGCCGTGTGGGCAAGCGGTTTGCTGATGTCAATGTTGTGAATCCAGTGCCCCATGGTGGCGGTGTGGTTATAGTATGGGCAGGCATAAACTACAGACAACGAACACAATTGCATTTTATTGATGGCAATTTGAATGCACAGAAATACAGTGACGAGATCCTGAGGCCCATTGTCATGCCCGTTTAGCAATTAGAATTTGTTATCTGTAATGGTTATGATAAAGTAGGCATTGTTGCACACTATTGGCATATACACTGAACAAAAATATAAAATGCAACATGCAACAATTTAAAATACTTCATATAAGTTAATTTAAGGAAATCAGTAAATTGAAATATATTCATTAGGCCCTAATCTATGTATTTCACATGACTGGGATTATAGATATGCATCTGTTAGTCACAAATATCTTTTAAAAAATGGTAGGGGTGTGAATCATCAAACCAGTCAGTATCTGATGTGACCACCATTTGCCTCATGCATCGTGACACATCTCCTTCACATACAGTTGATCAGGCGGTTGATTGTGGCCTGTGGAATGTTGTCCCACTCTTCTTCATTGGCTGTGCGAAGTTGCTAGATATTGGCGTGAACTGGAACACGTCGATCTTGAGCATCCCAAACATGCTCAGTGGGTGACATGTCTGGTGAGTATGCAGGCCATGGAAGAACTGGGACATTTTCAGCTTACAGGAATTGTTTACAGATCCTTGCGGCATGGGGCCGTGCATCATCATGCTGAAACATGAGGTGTTGGCGGCGGATAAATGGCACGACAATTGGCCTCAGGATTTCATCACAGTGTCTCTGTGCATTAAAATTGCCATTGATAAATTGCAACTGTGTTCGTTGTCCGTAGCTTATGACTGCCCATACCCTAAACCCACCACCACGGGGCACTCTATTTACAACATTGACATCAGCAAACCGCTCGCCCTCACGACGCCATACACGCTGTCTGCCATCTGCCCGGGACAGATAAAACCGGGATTCATCCGTAAAAAGCACACTTTTCTAGCGTACCAGTGGACATCGAAGGTGAGCATTTGCTCACTGAAGTCAGTTACGATGTTGAACTGCAATCTGGTCAAGACCCTGGTAAGGACGACGAGCACGCAGATGAACTTCCCTGAGACGGTTCCCACCGTTTCATCAGCTGTCCGGGTGGCTCGTCTTAAACCATCCCGCAGGTGAAGAAGCCGGATGGGGAGGTCCTAGGCTGGCGTGGTTACACGTGGTCTGCGGATGTGAGGGCCGGATGGACGTACCGCCAAATCTCTAAAAAGACATTGGAGGAGGCTTATAGTAGAGAAATGAACATTCAATTCTCTGGTAACGGCTCTGGTGGACATTCCTGTAGTCAGCATGCCAATTTCACGCTTTCACGCTGTGGCATTGTGTTGTGTGACAAAACTGCACATTTTAGAGTGGCCTTATATTGTTTAAATAGCTTCTTGATAGGCTTTTTGTGTGTATGGAAAATTTCTGGGATTTTTTTATTTCAGCTCATGAAACATGCGACCAACACTTCACACGTTGCGTTTCTATTTTTGTTCAGTATAGATAAATGCGCAAAAGAAATGTATCCAGTGCGGGCCTTTTGTTCTAAAAATCTTTTTTATTTTCATTCGAGTACTCTAAAAAAAATGATGTGAGTACTCAAACAGTCAAAAACAATGAAATGGCCATCTCTAATAATAGTAGGCTATGCCCCCATTACCCTGTCCCTGAACCAAAGATGTTGAACCCATTCATACTTCTGACAATAGGAACTAATTAGGAATTACAGTATGTCTTCCAGATCTAGTAGAGGAATAATGAGAGCAAAGCAGTCACCGTGGCTATGTTAGACTATAAGACAAAAAAATACATCCCAATACAATAATGAGATGAGCTCCATCATTGAAGACAAAGAAAAGGCCCGAAGCCTACTTAATTGGCAGTTATGGACATACACAGCACTCCAATTTCTTCTGCTTAGGCTAGGCTATGTCAGGATGTGCTGTGCTGTGCTGTGCCTAAAATGCCAATTTCCTTTTACTATCAGCGATTCTAATGGTTCAGTGCTTCAGTCTGAGGCAAAGGGATAGTAGCTGATCATTAGGCCTTAGCCTACATAGCATGCTTTAGTAAACAAATACTCAAACAAATGAGATGGGGAAACCTTTCAAGGATTGGCTAAGTGGAGAACGATTGTTGTGCTGTCTACTTGCAGAATTATGCGGTATGCCCAATGACAAAACAATCTGAAATGTGCCTAATTTTATACAAAATTATGAATTTCACCCAATGACAACACTTAAGACAAAAAGAGCTGGAAACACCTTCATTAGCAACGCAGCCTGAAAATGTATGCCTAAACAAATCTAATTATTTAGCCTATAAAACTTTCATGAATAATTTTATTAGCCTATACATAATATATTAATATCAGCTAAAAGCTATTTTGATCCTTAGATAGGTCTTAATTATTCTTCAATATCATAAAACCATAAAAATGTTTAACAACAAAATTCAACACTGCCTGTAATATGATTGTAAGAAAGAAGCATATTTTCAAAACTGGTGGCTACATCAGTCTGTCACCAAACAGCAGATTAAGAACATTGAATCCGATTTATCTATTCAATCTGTCTCTCTCAATTCTCTGCCTTTAGGCCTACATAGGCTAAATCTAAGAAAGTATGGTAAGGCTAGCAGATAACAGGCTTTGTTAAAAAAATAAGTCTATGATTTATTTTCTCTCATATCAGATTATTCATACACACAACCGAACAGAGCCTTTGTTTACAGTTGAGGCAACATGAACCCGCTGACACACCCTCATGTGTATCAGAGGCAGCACAGCCGCTATCAGCACAAAAGAATGGACAATGAGTGACCAGACAACAATCAATGAAACCTCAAGGATTCTCTGCACAGAGTATTGATTGAGGGGGTTGAAAACTTCCCCTCATCCCCCACCATTGCAAAACAGAAACCAACAAAATACCAACAAAGAAACCCCAAGAAATTGAAGGAGACTAAATAGCCTTAATTTTATACAGGCCTCACAAATAGCAATGAGCAAAGTCCAATAACTAACAAAGAACTGAGTGGCTTACCTTTATGGAAAATGTCAATTTGACTGCACTGAATGGCAATGTCTGTTCTTCAATTACTATCCCTCACCCACACTGACTGAGTATCAACAAGCGCTGCCTAGGCTCCACATCCCTCCCTGACGATCATGAATAATGGATGAGCAGGCAGAGCCATGCCCCAACCCCTCTCTAACACAATAGAGACACACGGAAACATGACCATACATTACAGGCTTAAAATGTCAATGTAGGTACATAATTTATGCATCATTGTTTAGTCTAGAAGAAAAAAAACATTAACATAGATAATGAGAAAGTGTGATCAGCATTCATTGTCACTGAATCCATCCTTTCCCAGCTTTAAAAAGCGTATGTCTCAATAATGAAACATGGTCAAATACTAATGAATCAATGCATATTACTTTCTGGTGCACATTTACTGAAAAGGTAAAATATGTTCTAGGTTCAAATACCACAAGAAGGACAAGGTAAAGACTCTATACCCACATGGTATGGGCAGGCATAAGCTACGGACTATGACACAATTGCATTTTATCGATGGCAATTTGAATGCACAGAGATACTGTGATGAGATCCTGAGGCCCATTGTCGTGCCATTCATTAGCCGCCATCACCTCATGTTTCAGCATGATAATGCACTGACCCATGTCGCAAGGATCTGTACCAAATTCTAGGAAGCTGAAAATGTCCCAGTTCTTCCATGGCCTGCATACTCACCAGACATGTCACCCACTGAGCATGTTTGGGATGCTCTGGATCAATGTGTACGACAGCGTGTTCCAGTTCCCGCCAATATCCAGGCTCTTCGCACAGCCATTGAATAGGAGTGGGTCAACATTCCACAGGCCACAATCAACAGCCTGATCAACTCTATGCGAAGGAGTTGTGTTGCGCTGCACGAGGCAAATTGTGGTCACACCAGATACTGACTCGTTTTCTGATCCATGACCCTACTTTTTTTAAGGCATCTGTGACCAACAGATGCATATCTGTATTCCCCAGTCATGTGAAGTCCATAAATTAGGGCCTAATGGATTCATTTCAATCGACTGATTTTCTTATATGAACTGTAACTCAGTAAAATCTTTGTAATTGTTTCATGTTGCGTTTATATTTTTGTTCAGTATAGTTCCAAGATCTCTAAATTTAACCAGTCAGCTCATTATAGCCTCTCTGCCTGTCATGGGGGATGAAAATGCTGATGATATATTTCCATGGAATGTGTTGGTCACAAGGTCTTTTGTTTGGAAGAGCAAAGGGTCAAACAGCTTAGAATGGAAATGTTTCTGAATGCAATAGCCTAGGTACAGAGTTAATGTTTCGTCATTTTGCACCTAGCCTAAATGACCTAAAAGTCCATTGGGACAAGGTGCAACATAGCTTTGACACAACCAAGAAACTTTTGACATTGTGCTGGCATCAAAGCTAGGTGGTACATAAAAATGATGAATCATAGGCTATAATGGGTGACTAAATATGCCAATTTACAGTAGCTCCATGACATGTGCATGTCATGACAGACTTCTAAAGATAGCTAGCCAACTCTTAAGATGTTTCTAATGTAATGAGCAGGTTACTGTCAGTGGTATAAAGTACTTAAATAAAAATGCTTTAAAGTATTATTTATATTTGACAACTTTTACTTCAATACATTCCTAAAGAAAATAAATGTACTTTTTACTCCATACATTTTCCATGACACCCAAAAGTAGACCATACATTTTTGAATGCTTAGCAGGACAGGAAAATGGTATAACTCACACACTTATCAAGAGAACATCCCTGGTCATCACTACTGCCTCTGATCTGGCGGACTCACTAAACACACATGCTTTGTTTGTAAATTATGCCTGACTGTTGGAGTGTACCCCTGGCTAAAAAACAAGAAAATGGTGCAGTCTGGTTTGCTTTATGTAAGGAATTTGAAATGATTTATACTTTTACTTTTGATACTTAAGTATATTTGAGCAATTACATTTACTTTTGACACTTAAGTATATTTAAAACCAAGTACTTTTTACTCAAGTAATATTTTACTGGGTGACTTTCACTTGAGTCATTTTCTTTTAAGGTATCTTTAAATTGACTCAAGTATGGCAGTTGGGTACTTTTTCCACCACTGGTTAGTGTTACAGTTTATTGTACAGTTTATGCACAGTAAGCCGTCACAATGTTGCTCGAGGGAATGCCTCTTTCGAATTCCTGAATGTGACATTTATTTTCTCACTCCTACCTAACATATAGTCTAAATGTTGAATAAACTTCATTTGAACTTAACTCTACCTGTCCGCTGATTTCGTCCTTATTCGACTGGAAATGTGAGACAAAATCTTCACAGGAAAGTCATATTAACTGACTTCCAAACGTTGGTCTCTTGTGTGCCTTCTTTTCCCCTCACCGTGGACGGGTCATTATACCCATAAAACCTAGCGGTCACAC
This sequence comes from Salmo trutta, assembly GCF_901001165.1. NCBI lineage: Eukaryota > Metazoa > Chordata > Actinopteri > Salmoniformes > Salmonidae > Salmo > Salmo trutta. The sequence goes on along the minus strand of NC_042981.1, from coordinate 38,401,421 downwards.
ACGGAAAAGGTTCCAATCGTCTGTACATCATTTATTTTCCAAACACTTCCAATTAAATACATGTTTGGTTGTTGGCTTAACTTGGCGTGACGTTTTGATAACCTTGTTATTATCTCTCGAACAAGGTGAGTTTGATCCATTTATTCGCCTCAATTTACTCTCAAAAATGCGAAATGGTAATTAGCAACAGAGAAGACCTCAGCAAGACTACAAATTCCTGCGGGTCATTTCTAGCCAACACTGTCAGCTACCGCTCACTAGCGCGATCAGATACCTTTTTCTGCCGTTCCATGGTGAATCCATGTGCTGTATTGAAATGAATAAAGTGTTCAACTTCTTACGTCCCATTTATCTTTCTTAGCTAGCCACAGACTACACTTTAGCTAGCTAGTTAGCAGAGCAGTAGATCAAATAATTTTGTTTTACCTAGCCTACTATAGATCATTGTACAGTATGTCGACTTCGGTGTCTATTTGGAGGTACAGTGAGTGTACCTCCACCCCAATTTAAAATGTTCGCCTAAAATGACATACCGAAATCTAACTGCCTGTAGCTCAGTACCTGAAGCAAGGATATGCATATTCTTGGTATCATGTGAAAGGAAACACTGAAGTTTGTGGAAATGTGAAATTAATGTAGGAGAATAACCCATTACGTCGGGTAAAATACAAAGAAAAAAACATGTATTTATTTAATTTTTTTTGTACCAACTTTGAAATGCAAGAGAAAGGCCATAATGAATTATTCTAGCCCAGGTGCAATTTAGACTTTGGCCACTGTATGGCAGCAGTGTATGTGCAACGTTTTTGACTGATCCAGTGAACTATTGCATATCTATTCAAAATGTTGTATCAAGACTGTCCAAATGTGCCTAATTGGTTTATTCATACATTTAAGTTCATAATTGTGCACTCTTCAAACAATAGCATGGTATTCTACACTGTAATAGCTACTGTAAATTGGACAGTGCAGTTAGATTAACAATAATTTAAGCTTTCTGCCGATATCAGATATGCCAATGTCATGGGAAATGTTCTTGTTACTTACAACCTCATGCTAATCACATTAGCCTACTTTAGCTCAACCGTCCCGAGGTCGGGACACCGATCCTGTAGAGGTTTAAGTTTGAGAATCTTAGCAATACAATGTGTTCTATGCAGCTGTCAACATTGTACAAGGAAAGATAATCATTAACCAGATTTCCCCAGATGCGACTTAGATGAGTGATAACGCAATTCTAGAATGTTGTCATTGATGAGAATGAATGTAAAAATCTATTGACATTCAGAATGATTGACGTTTAGACATCCAGTCTGTATTGTAGTTGCATAACCAGAGACAAATCTTCCAAGTAACAGTATTTATTTATTCAGAGTGGTACATGATATGTCAAGTGATAAAATCCCAAGTTATCAATTGAACATTTATGGAAAAACTGCACTTGTTAAATATTTTACAGCTGTAATGTCAATCAAAATAACTTTATATTGAATAAAAATAAACGCAACATGTAAAGTGTTAGTCCCATGTTTTATGAGCTGAAATAATAGATCCCAGAAATGTCCCATATACACAAAATGTGTACACATTTGTTTTCATCCCTGTTGGTAAGCATTTCTCCTTTGCCAATATTATCCATCCACCTGACATGTGTGGCATATCAAGAAGCTGATTAAATGGCATGATCATTACACAGGTGCACTTTATGCTGGGGACAATAAAAGTTCACTTTAAAGTGTGCAGTTGTGTCACACAACACAATGCCACAGATGTCTCAAGTTTTGAGGGAGCGTGCAATTGGCATGCTGACTGCAGGAATGTCCACCAGAGTTGTTGCCAGAGAATTGAATGTTAATTTCTCTACCATAAGCCGCCTCCAACTTTGTAAGATAATTTGGCAGTACATCCAACCGGCCTCACATCCGCAGACCATGTGTAACCAAGATAGCCCAGGACCTCCACTTCCAGCTTCTTCACCTGCAGGATCATCTGAGACCATGAACATTAAAATTATAAGCCTCAGAACCTCACATTCTAAATGCTGGGATGAAATCTCAAAACATTAAGCTTCACTAATCAAACTGGTGTCACTGGGGACAACACTGTCCACTCTATAGCATAAACCAGTCAGTAGATTAACATTTACTTATTGCATGTGAATTTGCTTACTTTTCTGCAGCTGATGATACTGAGGAGTATTTCTGTCTGTAATAATGCCCTTTTGTGGGGAAAAACTCATTCTGATTGGCTGGGCCTGGCTCCCAAGTGGGTGGGCCTATGGCCTTCCCAGGCCCACCCAAGGCTGCGCCCCTTCCCAGTCATGTGAAATCCATAGATCAGGGCCTAATGACTATTTCAATTGACTGATGTCCTTATATATGAACTGTAACTCAGAATCGTTGAAATTGTATTTTGATTTTTGTTCAGTAAATATAGCACATTTCTTACTACAAATGCATTTCAAGATGTTCAAAGTCATGCATATAGCACTTTCCTCTTGGCAGGTCTCTATAGGTGACCAGGGGATTCTCTCTACCACATGTGAATGCTCCCGTGGAGCGCCTAAGTGCAGCCATGCAACTGCATTTTTGCGGTTCACAATATCGGCTGTATGGATGTGTAATGTGAGTGGAGGAAGCCACTTGTGCCCCACCAGATGCAGTCAGTGGAGGACCTTTACCCGGCCGAAGACTACTAAGTCTCTGCCCCTAGAGCCGACAGAGGAGGATGTTCAGTGGCTAAGGAACCATCTCTGGGGCAGGTTCAGTGGAATGGCATATCTGTACCAAACATAATTCTTTTTAAAAGGCACCTGGAGCATGCAGGCATCCTGGCTGGCATGGCGCTCTCGGTGGAGCAGCAGGAGGCTATACCGCAGGCAACAGTTGGACAGCGCACCAACCAACTGGCACACCATGAGGGGGAGCACGTTACTCCGTCGCTGTTAAAAAGGGTCCTCAGATCACAGTCATTGGATGGGTTATTGTCTGTAAAGTGGGGCACAGATGACAAAGAGGAGGACATCAAGGCATTCAAAATGGCTACAGGGATGGATGTGCAGGAGTCAGGGCTTTGGGTTACTGGCACCAGGTCCACTGGTTCAGTGTTTTCGTCACGCCTCCTGTCAGTACCTGTTTTCAGGGAAACCAATGGTCCAAAAATATTCCACATATACGGAACAAAAATATAAAACGCAACAATTTAAAAGATTTTACTGAGTTACAGTTTATACAGTCAATTGCAATAAATTAATTAGGCCCTAATATATAGATTTGACATGACTGGGCAGGGGTGGAGCCATGGGTGGGCCTGGGAAGGGCATAGGCCCGCTGTGGAGTCAGGCCAGCCAATCAGAATGAGTTTTTCCCCACAAAAGGGATTTATTATTATTACTTCTCAGCTAACTAGGCAGCTAGTTTAAGTGGAATGATTAACTGACAATATTTCAAATTAACTTCCAACAGCAAAGCAAAGGGCTACCTGCTATCCCAGCATTATCCCTCGTGCCTGGAACTTCAATGTTTCCATTGAACTCCAAATAAGAAGTAACTAGAGTTGGACAGGATACACGCTACGAAAAATCACCTGGACTGCTTAACGAGACAGAGAGAGATCTAAGGATGGGAGAGTCATCACTTCCAGCAGATCTCCTTGTTGAGGGTGATTTTGATCATGCACCGCTTCTCTTGGGTTGAGCATCATGTTCCGCATGTAACGCCTCATGTCTAAAACATGGGGAAAAGGGGACAAAGTCAATGTCGATGCACCAAGAAATTCTGTCTTAATTTTAACATTTTTTTATTATTATATATTTTTTGTTGCATTTTCCAATTAAGAACATTCAAAACAAACAACAAAAGATATTAGACAACAATAGGACAAAGTGACAGTAACAGACGAGCGTAACAAAAAAATAATAAGTCATAATAAAGAGTAAAATAAGTCATAATAATGAGACATTGGATCATATGGTCACCTGCCGTAAGCTACATATTATACATTACGTGTGAAACATAAGGATTATATAGAGATTCAATCAATGTGATGTGGGGGGAGATTCTCCATATAGTCAATAAAAGGTTGCCAAATTCTGAAAAATGTCTCTAACTTATTCCTCAAGCAGTAAGTGATTTTCTCCAGTGGGATACAACTATTATCTAACATCAAGGCGGTGACCCGATCCTGCAGGTTCATGCTCTACAACATTCGCAGAGTACGACCCTGCCTCACACAGGAAGCGGCGCAGGTCCTAATCCAGGCACTTGTCATCTCCCGTCTGGATTACTGCAACTCGCTGTTGGCTGGGCTCCCTGCCTGTGCCATTAAACCCCTACAACTCATCCAGAACGCCACAGCCCGTCTGGTGTTCAACCTTCCCAAGTTCTCTCACGTCACCCCGCTCCTCCGCTCTCTCCACTGGCTTCCAGTTGAAGCTCGCATCCGCTACAAGACCACGGAGCTTGCCTACAGAGCCGTGAGGGGAACGGCACCTCCGTACCTTCAGGCTCTGATCAGTCCCTACACCCAAACGAGGGCACTGCGCTCATCCACCTCTGGCCTGCTCGCCTCCCTACCTCTGAGGAAGCACAGTTCCCGCTCAGCCCAGTCAAAACTGTTCGCTGCTCTGGCACCCCTATGGTGGAACAAGCTCCCTCACGACGCCAGGACTGCGGAGTCAATCACCACCTTCCGGAGACACCTGAAACCCCACCTCTTTAAGGAATACCTAGGATAGGATAAAGTAATCCTTCTAACCCCCCCCCCCCCTAAAAGATTTAGATGCACTATTGTAAAGTGGTTGTTCCACTGGATATCATAAGGTGAATGCACCAATTTGTAAGTCGCTCTGGATAAGAGCGTCTGCTAAATGAGCAGATGGAGGAAATTAAACTGGATCAGTTTGTATCTGGAGTTCAATGTGGATGTAACACCATCCCTGCATAGGTCACTCCATAGACCCTCATCAAGATCAATACCCAGATCTTTTTCCCATCTAAGTCGGGGTTTATGTAGCTCAGGCAGTGTTAGTCCTGACATAAGAGCATCGTAAACACGGGAAATGGTCTTGAACAGTGGTTGGTCTGCATGGCAGAGTTGTTCAATAGGTGACATCTTAGGTAGGTTCCATTGTCCCTTGAGAGTCACCCTAATAAAGTTTCGTAGTTGTAGGTAGCTAAAGAAGTCCCTGTTAGGCAAGTGGTATTTCTGTTCCAGCTGATCAAAAGACAAGAACTCCCTCCTCATAACAATGTTCCAGAAGAGTGATCCCCTTTTCAGACCACGGTCTAAAGTTACTATTCTGGATAAACATAGGGATCAATCTATTGTTCCATAAAGGGGTTTTAGGGGAAAGGAATCACCCTCGTCTGAACAGCTCATGCAGTTTGCATTATGCCAGGACAGAATGTATGATTAAAGGGTTGTCTGTGATGGTTTTTATAGATTTTCTGTCCCATTTGTAAAACAATTCTGCCCCAGTGTCATCATTTACCTCAAGCTTTTCAATGTTCAACCATGAGGGAGAGGGACCATTGTCAAACCTCTGAGCCAGAAACCTAGACTGTGCAGCCCAGTAGTACATTCTAACATTGGGGAGGTTTAAGCCCCCTTGACGGTAATCAAGGGTCAGTTTATGCAGGCTAACCCTTGGGGTTTTGCCGTGCCAGATAAACCGTCTGGTCAGCTTGTCGAGAGATGAAAAGAATGCTGCGGGAACAGGGATAGGGAGAGATTGAAACAAATATAGAAATCTGGGCAGGACATTCATTTTAATGCCATTGATTCTACCCAGTAGAGTGAGAGGCAAGTCCATCCATTTACAAAGGTCACCCTCCACCTTTTACAACAAACTGGCCAGATTGAGTTTATAGAGGTTGTTCAGATTACCATCCACCATTATGCCCAAATATGTGAAGCCCATAGGCGACCATCTAAAAGGAAACTTGTGCTTGATGGTATGATGGTCAATGATAGACAACGGTAAGATTTCGCATTTATCAAAATTGACCTTATATCCAGAGAAAGAACTATAACACTGTAGTAGGATCTGCAAGTGAGAGAGGGAGTGTTCTGGGTTTGTTAGAAATAAGGTCGTCCGCAAAGAGTGATCACTTATGGGTATGGGGGCCCACCTCAAACCATGTATGTCAGGGCACGTTCTAATAGCCTCAGCCAACGGTTCGATGGCAAGGGCAAAGAGGTGGGGGCTAATTGGGCAACCTTGTCTGTTCCCCCTATAGAGGAGGGAAAGAGGAGGAAGTAATCCCATTGGTAGCAATCCTAGTTTTAGATTTGTAGAGTGATTTTATCAAATTTACAAACACGGTACCTAAACCAAACTTTTCCAAGACCCGAAAGAGGTATGGCCATTCAACCCTATCAAAGGCCTTTTCAGCGTCGAGGGAGACTGCGACACTAGGTATTTTGTTTTTGTTAGCAAGGTGAATTATATCAAAGAACCTTCTGAGATTATTGGAGGACAATCTATTAATTATAAAGCCAGTCTGATCTGGGTTGACCAACAGGGGAAGACATGACTCCAGTCTCTTAGATAGCATCTTGGTGACCAGTTTACAATCTGTGTTAAGGAGAGAGATTGGTGGCCAGTTTACAATCTGTGTTAAGGAGAGAGATTGGTCTATAGGAGGCACACTTTAGTGGGGTTTTCCCTTTCTTGTGGATTACAGTAATCACTGCTTGAGAGAAAGACTCTGGAAAGCAGTTGTCTTCCCCGGCTTTTTTAAGTACCTCCATAAGGTAGGGGACCAACAGCTCCCTAAATTCTTTATAGAACTCTGGAGGGAAGCCATCCTCCCCAGGAGATTTATTAGAAGGTAAGGATTTAATGGCCTACAACAATTCAGGAACTGAGAAGTGTTCAGTCAGGCGCTCTCTGTCTTCCTCTGACAGGCATGGGAGGTTGAGAGAGGAGAGAAAGGAGTCGATCTCTGATAGACCATCGCTTGATTGGGAAGTGTAGAGGTCTTCATAGTATTTCTTAAAAGTATTATTCATTTCAGTAGGGTCGAAAGATATCTCATTAGTAAGAGTTTCTATAGCATTAATTGTCCTCTTACTTTCCTCTGCTTTCAGTTGCCATGCCAATACTTTGTGAGCTTTCTCTCCAAGCTCGTAATAACGCTGTTTTGATTTAGTGATGGCCCTCTCAGCTTGATATGTGTTCAGAATATTATATTTAAGTTTTTTATTTACCAAAAGCCTGTATAGATCTTTAGTAGGTTCTCTCTAGCTCGGAGATTTCAGATTCAAGGGCACTCAGTTCGGCACCGTGTTTTCTCTTCAGCCCTTTAGTATAGGAAATGATCTGTCCCCTCAGATCGTTTCATTCTTTGGGAAACATTGAAAGCCTGTCAGGAGCAGAGGGTTTGTTTGTCAAAGTAAAAATATTGATCTGCTCTTTGATGAATGCACAAAATTCAGGTTGCTTTAGGAGTGTAGAATTTAGTCTCCATCTATATGCTCCATTTACCTTGGTAGGAATGGAGATTGATAATACCAGAGGAGAATGGTCACTAAGCAATCTGGGGAGATACTCCATATCTAACACTATGAAACAGTTGGGTCGATAGTAAAAAGTTATCTATGCGTGTGTGTGTCTTGTGTGGGTGTGAATAAAAAGAGTAGTCCCTATCCTGTGGGTGCAACTGTCTCCAGATGTCTAGTAAATTGAGATCTTTCATGAATGACATGGTGAGCTTGCCGGCGTTGGTAAGAACTGAGGGTTTATCAGAAGAACTATCAAGAACTGTATCTAAACAAAAATTAAAATCTCCTCCAACCAGTAGCCATCCTGGTGGTGCTTGAGCGACCTGAAGGAAGACATCCTGTATAAACATATGGTCATCGAAGTTAAGAGCATAAATATTCAACAGGATCCAAGACTCTGAAAACATATGGCCCTGCACCAAAACAAACCTGCCCGAGGGATCAGAGATGGTGTTGTTTACGCAGAAGGGGATGTGTCTACTTATCTAAATTGCAGTTCCTCTTGCTTTGGAGTTAAAAGAGGACGCAAAAACTTGTCCTACCCATTCCCTCTTCAATTTCTTGTGTTCGCTGGCTGTAAGATGTGTTTCTTGTAAAAACACAATGTCAGCCTTTAATTTCTTACGGTATGTATAGACTCTTTTCCTTTTAATCGGGCTGTTAAGACCTTTTACGTTGAATGTGACATATTTTAGTGGATTAAGCATAGGTTGGGTTTCAAATATGTAACCGAATGGAAATCTCTCATATGTAAATAGTCAGGAAATGTTTCAACTTTGGTTTGAACACTGAAGTGACCTATGTGTCTCTTTAGGAAGGAAACAACAATAAACAGAAAAAAATTAAGAAAAAAATTCCCACCCACCCCGATTGTCAGACTAAAACAACAATCAAACATGAATACACTTGTAGAGATACGTTGCTGCTCGCTTTCCATCTTGCTCTTACTAGCTAAACCTTGGCGTAAACTAAGTTAAAAACAAACGTTGTGAATAGACATTTATGGCTGAATATTTACTGCCCACGGTAAGGGCTGCTTGAGTATCTTTTCGGGAGAGGAGAAACAAATGGGGGGGGGGGAGCAGTGGGCCTAAGCCCACTATTTTGCTTCGCCCAGTGGATATTGACTAAACCAAAATATACTCTCCTGTAAATGTAATAGAACTCACCCCGGGGAAAAAACGGTTAGTTGAAAATGTACAAGTCAATTATAGCGACCGGATACCAGGGTAAACTGATCCAAATTCCAAGAAGATATCAGCAGTTCAGTCCGGATAAGAGAAAACAAACAAACTGCATCTTATCCCCCAGAGAGACTGTCCTGGTTCAGACGCGGTTCAGTTCTTTGAGAAAAGTGAACACTTCTCCCGATGTGTTGAAAAGATGGCTTCGGCCTTTGTACTGAACTTTCATCCACGCAGGGTGGAAGAGGTAGCCGGTGATGTTCTTCTCCTTCAGTGCTTTGGCGGCAGGTCTGAACTGCTTGCGACGTCTGGTGAGATCCGCGCTCATATCCGGGAAAAGGCTGACCCTCTCGCCATCGATGGTGATGTCCCCTTTGGCTCTTGCGAGTTGCAGTATCTTCTCTCTGTCTTGGAAACGGAGGAACCTGATCAGGACGGCCCGTGGGGGCTCATCTGGCCGGGGTTTCGGCGCTGATGTTCTGTGGGCGCATTCGATTTCCAGCGGCTTGGTGAAGTTGATTATGCCTAGGACATCCGGGATCCATTGAGTGAAGAAACGGACCCGGTCACGGCCCTCGCTGTCCTCTTACAATCCCACCACACGGATATTACTATGTCTGCTCTGGTTCTCCATCTGGTCTACCTTGTTTTTCAGGTAGGCATTGTCCTTCTGCAGTTGTATCAGAACCTGGTCATGTCGAGCGATGGTATCATCAACTGTGCTAATGCGCAACTCAGCCTCAGTCATTCTCAAAAGGAGATCATTCATGGAGGATTTCAGGTCGTCAATGGAAGAATGGAGTTCAGCCGATTTTCTTGTCAATTTTCATAGAAAGACCTTTGTTACCATCCTGAATTTCCCGGAGGACTAGCCAGCATGCGAGCCTGCCGAGAGCAACAGTCTGGAACTGTCGTCTGAGTTATGAGGGCTAATGCTAATCTTGCTAGCTGTAGCGTTATCTTGGGAATCAACAACGTTTTGGTCGCCCTTCTTGCCTCTCGGTCGGAGGTCCATGGCTCTTTGGGAAGGTAAGGACTTGACAATTTATCAGCCGATGTTTGAATATTGTTTCAACGTTGTTATTTAGGTAATAATAGAATAACTTTGAAGAGCTCGGTTTGTCAACGTCTGCTCAGCTCCGCGGCATCACGTGCTCCCCCAATTTTATCATATTTGATGAGTTACTGACCTGTCTGTCCACAGGCTCGATGTGCTATAGTCTCCACAACTGGATGCTTGTGCTTGGATCACACTGGCACAGGATGTCCATGCACCGGATGGTCTGAGGGATGCACTCCTGTTGGACTGGAAAAAAACAAAAGAGGCATTTGGTCAGTGGTAGGTATTTTTCAATGCTGTATCAACATCTTTATCTGGACAGAAAATGCATTGTTTATCATAACACAAACCCACTGTGGACAATGTGACAAGTGGTCCCTGAACACCCAATCCTCATGCCTCATTGTTTGTACTTGTTTCCCAATAAACAGCTACTTCTCTGATGAGTTGGACTTGGAGGTTTACAAATGCACAGCAACTCTGCACCAGCACATTACTATAACAACCCAGATAAGGTGGGATACATCTCAGGATTTTGAAATCTTTTAGCTGAGCATTTGCCCTCTCAACATGGATCCCATTTCTTGCTATGTCTTTTGTGAGATGTATCTTGCTCTCTGTGAACCTTCCATGGATCAGGAATGTTCATAGTGACTCCTGCAGGCATCAAGCTCTGGATCAAGAAGCCTTTTTCTGCCAAAATCATGTCTCCAGACGTTAAAGATCTTCTCAAACCCTGACTTCTGGACAATGGCTTTGTCCAACACAGATCCTGGCTACAGATCACTGCAGTGATCCAGGAGTAGCTTGAAGGAGTGCATTGAACGATACACAGTAGGTTTGCTGCTGCAGATCCATCTGACTTGGAGTAGCAACTGCTATGTCAGTACAGTCAATGACCATCCTGCAGTTTCTGCTGAACCCCTGAAAATACGCAGGCAAGCACGTTTGGTTCTTCTCCCGACTTGGAACACTCTTCAAGATGCTAATTAATATTTTTTTTTTTTTAAGTTGTGGATCACATGAATGAAAGTGATGGTAACATTGCTGGCAGTGCTTGCACTACAACAGAATAGTTCAGCCAGGTGCAAGTTGGTGTATGTGACAACTTCATAACACTTGATCCTCAAATGACAGCACCTCAACCCTCCACTTGGCAAAGTAGACAATGCAGGCCTTGTAACGTTCCAAGTATTCAACAACGATGTTGAATATGTCTTTGTCTGGAAGTCCCGTTTCCATCCAAAGTACTTTATCAGACAGCTGTGATCCTGAATACCTGTTGCAGGTATACAGTTGATTCTCCTGTAGAACAACTTCAACAACACTCTAGGATACTATTTGCCTGAAGAGGTGAAGTATTGTGATGAGCTATATGACTGTACTTATGATTCTAATTCTCAAAAGGAAAGTTAAAACCTGGTAGGGGGATCATCTGAAACGGAATGACATGCAGGGATGGAACATAAGGATTTTGGGCACTGACCAAAATACCGAACCAAAATAGCTTGTTAGCAGCTAGTAAACAGGGCTTACCTCATCACACCGCTCCAGCGACGCCTCTCGCTTACAGAGGTCAGAAACAAAAACGTTTATTGTAGTAGTGGTTACAATCTGGTACATAGCACAGAACCATGAAATAAAATGTTTTTGTCACATGTGCCAAATACAACAGGTGTAGACCTTACCGTGAAATGCTTATTTACAAGCCCTTAGCCAACAATCCTTGCATCTCATCAACAGAGAGACCTAAGGTTAATTAGTTAGCTACAAAGGCCAGTGTAATTAAAACATCTCAACTAGGGATGCACGATATATCGGTGAACATATCGTAATCGGACGATTAGCTAAAAATGCCAACATCGGTATCGGCCGATGTCTAGTTTAACGCCCAATGTGCAAAACCGATGTCAAAGCTGACGTGCATACCTATATAACGTAGGTACATGACGTAATGACGCCACGTAAAATTTTGCGCTATACGTGCAACACAGCATTCCTAAACTAGCCCACAATGTCTGCTGTATGGATCGAGCAGTCAACAAGTCAAGCAGTCATTTGAAAGAGTAACATTTCAACGAGACAACTCAAAGGCGAAATCCATTAAAGCCAAGATAATGGAATTCATTGCCCTTGACAATCAACCGTTCTCTGTCGTGGGTGATGTTGGCTTTCGCCGACTGGTCAAGCACCGGTTAACACTACCAAGTGCGCTATTTTTCCGATGTTGCCCTACTGGAGTTACACAGTAATAGCGCCACTGCTATTAGCTTCACGACATACATACTATGGAACGCCGTTTGGGTCTTTGCGTGTCAAAAGATACAGTAGCACTGTCAAAGCACAATAAGGATTAGGCACAATAGTGGAATTTGCGGTTTGCCTTCAAAATAAAACTGTCATTGACAGTGATGCAAATGAATACAAATAATAGAATTACGCCACACTTATTTTGAAGGCTAACCGCAAAGTCCACTATTGTGGCTAATCCTTATTGTGGCTAGCTTCACATAGATGGGTCTGACCACCATTAATCAAATAAGAACTGTCTAATAAATTAGGGTTATTTTAGATGACGACACCTTGCTATATAATTAGCTAGCTAACTATATAGCTACTGAAGCAGATGTCGTTTTGCTATATTTTTGGGGAAGAACATGGTTTGCATCCAAGCTAGCTTTTTTTTATGACCAGCACTGTAGGTGTGCGAGACAACTTTACCAGCATCATAGCATACGTATCGATGAATCTTTGACATATGAAATACAAGTGAGTGTAATCAATGTGTAATAACTACGTAAAAATGTATGAACACGTTCAATTATTATGTGACGTGGAGTCATATTCAGGTCCTGATTGGTCAACAAGCTTATTTGACGTATCTTTTTTGACACGCAAAGACCCAAACGGCGTTCCATAGAAATCTTGGTTGAGAATGAAACAAATTAAAAGAAAATACGAAACAGCACAGCAAGTAAGTGAAAGAAATAGGTTTTGATTATGTTGTAATGGGGACATACGTAAATGCCAAACAAAATAACTTTTTGGTCAGTGTGGTGTGTAACCTTTATTTAACTAGGCAAGTCAGTTAAGAACAAATTCTTATTTACAATGACGGCCTACCCCGGCCAAACCCGGACGACATGGGCCAATTGTGCGCCGCCCAATCACAGCCGGATGTGATACAGAATTGATTCAATCCAGGGACTGTAGTGACGCCTCTTGCACTGAGATGCAGTGCCTTAGACCGCTGCATCCGTGTGTGTGTTAACTATTTAACTGTGCTAGAATGCTTAAAAGGCCGCTAAAATTTAAAATAAATCGGTTTCGGGGGGGGGGGGTTTTTGGCAGGGAAAATATCGGATATCAGTATCGGCGCATCACTAATTTCTGCTAATAAAACAATGCTATGGTAGATAATTTGGAAGATGCTAAACAACAATACACATCAGAAATACACAATATCAATTATTTAAACGGAAAACTACAAAGACCATAATATCTACTAGTTATACTATTTCACTTTACTTGCTAGGTTGCTGACAGTTTGCGTGGAGAAATTTAGGTTTTTCCCACCCTGCAACACTGCCTTGAGTGACGTCAAAACTTGCGACAGGATGTGTAGTTCTGTATGATAGCCACATTAGCGGCTAATTAGCGTTTCATTTTTCGGGGGTAATTACAGGCGAATATATTGATAAAAGTAATCTTAGCGTGCATAACTATTCACCCCCCCAAAGTCAGTACTTTGTACAGCCACCTTTTGCAGCAATTACAGCTGCAAGTCTCTTGGGGTATGTCTCCTATAAGCTTGGCACATCTAGCCACTGGGATTTTTTCCATTCTTCAAGGCAATACCGCTCCAGCTCCTTCAAGTTGGATGGGTTCCGCTGGTGTACAGCAATCTTTTAGTCATACCACAGATTCTCAATTGGATTGAGGTCTGGGCTTTAACTAGGCCATTCCTTGACGTTTAAATGTTTCCCCTTAAACCACTCAAGTGTTGCTTTAGCAGTATAATTAGGGTCATTGTCCTGCTGGAAGGTGTATCTTCATCCCAGTCTCAAATCTCTGGAAGACAAACAAGTTTCCCTCAAGAATTTCCCTGTATTTAGCACCATCCATCATTACTTCAATTCTGACCAGTCTCCCAGTCCCTGCCGATGAAAAACATCCCCACAGCATGATGCTGCCACCACCATGCTTCACTGTGGGGATGTTGTTCTCGGGGTGATGAGAGGTGTTGGGTTTGCGCCAGACATAGCATTTTCCTTGATGGCCAAAAAGCTAAACTTTTGTTTAATCTGACCAGAATACCTTCTTCCATATGTTTGGGGAGTCTCCCACATGCCTTTTGGCGAACACCAAACGTGCTTGCTTATTTTTTTCTTTAAGCAATGTTTTTTTTCTGGCCACTCTTCCGTAAATCCCAGCTCTGTGGAGTGTATGGCTTAAGGTGGTCCCATGGAGAGATACTCCAATCTCCGCTGTGGAGCTTTGCAGCTCCTCCAGGGTTATCTTTGGTCTCTTTGTTGCCTCTCTGGTTAATGCCCTCCTTGCCTGGTTTTGGTGGGCAGCCCTCTCTTGGCAGATTTATTGTGGTGCCATATTCTTTCCATTTTTTATTAATGAATTTAAAATGGTGCTCCGTGGGATGTTCAAAGTTTTGGATATTTTTTATAACCCAACCCTGATCTGTACTTCTCCACAACTTTGTCCCTGACCTGTTTCGAGAGCTCCTTTGTCTTCATAGTGCCCCTTGCTTGGTGGTGGTGCCCCTTGCTTGGTGGTGGTGCCAATTGCTTGGAGGTGGTGCCCCTTACTTGGTAGTGGTGCTGCAGATTCATGGGCCTTTCGGAACAGGTGTATATATACACTGAGATCATGTGAAAGAGCTCATGTGACAGGTATAGTCCACCTGTGTGCAATTAACTAATTATGCGACTTCTGAAGGTAATTGGTTGCACCAGATCTAATTTAGGGGCTTCATAGCAAAGGGGGTGAATACATATGCACCTACCACTTTTCAGTTTTACATTTAAAAAATATTTTTTTCCTTTCACTTCACCAATTTGGACTATTTTGTGTGTCCATTACATGAAATCCAAAAAAACCTCAATTTAAGTTACAGGTTGTAATGCAACAAAATAAGAAATAATGTGAATACTTTTGCAAGGCACTGTAGTTCTAAAATCCCCCAAAATGTATGGTGAAAAACAATTGGAATCATTTCCGTGTTTGACCTCTTGGTTTTATGGGTATTATGACATACTGTGATACTCAATTTGTTTGCACACATAAGGCACGTGCACAAGATGGAAGTACATGGACATGATGCATACTAACCAAAGTCTTGCAGGTGTTTACGTGGTTTTGTGCATGTGCCAGGTGATAGAAATCAACAACAAAAAAAAGTCTGGTAAATAACACCTTGCTGTGGAAATTTTTTCTCAAATTTCGACATGAATAAGTAACAACCACACAGACAACCGGCAGAGTAAGTTAAAATGTAATTAAAATTGTCTTGCTTGTAAGGAAACTTTCCAGGCTTTTGCAGTGCTTTAATTCAGACTGGATCCCAGGAGCAACAGGTTGTCACAGAAGAACAGGATGAGCTAGCTAGCTATGCAACATTCTTCCTCTCTTGACATGCTTTTCAACAGTGACAACAGGGATTGTTTGTCTCTCTTTCTGCTATTCATTAGACACAGCACCAGGGGTGTATTCATTACACCAATTATTTAGCAAAAAAGGTGTCTTAAATGGAACAAAACTGGGTTTGGACTAATGCTTAAGGTGTCAGCATTCTTCAGTTCAGACGGTGCCTAACCAAACGAGTGTACTCCCTTAAGACCTTCCCTTGAAAAACGACAAAAAAAGCGGCAATAGCACTGTTTGTATATTTTGCATACTCAAAAGTCAGGATTTGATTTCTCTTAAATAAATATACATACATATACACCAGTGGCGGTCAGTACAGTTTAAGATGAGGGAAGACTTTTTTTAATGAGCATAGCCTTATTTCTATTACAGCATATTGGATGACTCATTCATATTCCATTCACCCAGTTCAATGTAACAGCGATAGATTTACGCTACTACATGATACTCTACTCCTCTCCACCCTCTCCGAGCTGGGCATCTCCGGCGCGGCCCACGCTTGGATTGCGTCCTACCTGACAGGTCGCTCCTACCAGGTGGTGTGGCGAGAATCTGTCTCCGCACCACGTGCTCTCACCACTGGTGTCCCCCAGGGCTCTGTTCTAGGCCCTCTCCTATTCTCACTATACACCAAGTCACTTGGCTCGGTCATATCCTCACATGGTCTCTCCTATCATTGCTACGCAGACAACACACAATTAATCTTCTCCTTTCACCCTTCTGATAACCAGGTGGCGAATCGCATCTCTGCATGTCTGGCAGACATATCAGTGTGGATGACGGCTCACCACCTCAAGCTGAACCTCGGCAAGACGGAGCTGCTCTTCCTCCCGGGGAAGGACTGCCCGTTCCATGATCTCACCATCACAGTTGACAACTCCCTTGTGTCCTCCTCCCAGAGTGCTAAGAACCTTGGCGTGACCCTGGACAACACCCTGTCGTTCTCCACTAACATCAAGGCGGTGACCCGATCCTGTAGGTTCATGCTCTACAACATTCACAGAGTACGACCCTGCCTCACACAGGAAGCGGCGCAGGTCCTAGTCCAGGCACTTGTCATCTCCCGTCTGGATTACTGCAACTCACTGTTGGCTGGGCTCCCTGCCTGTGCCATTAAACCCCTACAACTCATCCAGAACGCCGCAGCCCGTCTGGTGTTCAACCTTCCCAAGTTCTCTCACGCCACCCCGCTCCTCCGCTCTCTCCACTGGCTACCAGTTGAAGCTCGCATCCGCTACAAGTCCATGGTGCTTGCCTACGGAGCTGTGAGGGGAACGGCACCTCCGTACCTTCAGGCTCTGATCAGGCCCTACACCCAAACAAGGGCACTGCGTTCATCCACCTCTGGCCTGCTCGCCTCCCTACCTCTGAGGGAGCACAGTTCCCGCTCAGCCCAGTCAAAACTGTTCGCTGCTCTGGCACCCCAATGGTGGAACAAGCTCCCTCACGACGCCAGGACAGCGGAGTCAATCACCACCTTCCGGAGACACCTGAAACCCCACCTCTTTAAGGAATACCTGGGATAGGATAAAGTAATCCTTCTAACCCCCCCCAAAAGATTTAGATGCACTATTGTAAAGTGGTTGTTCCACTGGATATCATAAGGTGAATGCACCAATTTGTAAGTCGCTCTGGATAAGAGCGTCTGCTAAATGACTTAAATGTAATGTAAATGTAATTTTCCCTATACCCATCATGAGGTTGCTACAACCTAGCCTATGAATTCAATTTTACAACGCAGGTAAACACAGGTCGAGAGACAATTTTGAGGTGACAGAGAGTGACATTCAATACTGCCTTGCACACTCTTGCCTGCATCTAGCTGATCTAGGGTGTAATTATTAATCCAACAGTTGCAAATGAGAGTTTCTGTTGGACAAATTCAGTTATGTTTATCCCCGTTTTGTTCAGTTTGCTTCCTTTTAAGAAACGTTTAAACAGAATCGGCGGAATGAATACACCCCTGGTTACGCGTGAACAGAGTTCACTCTCATAACAGCCACATTGTATTCCTTCTCTTCCTTCCCTTGTGGACTTCAATGCACAACAAATCAGCTGTATGGGACCAGGTGAAAAAAAAACTTTCCAAGCCAAACCTATACAAACCTACATCGTTGTCGCCATATTGGCTAAAGTAACGTCATAGTCAGCATAGCTAATATAACTAACGTGTTAGTAAACCTGCTACAATCATGCAGTAATGTTATTGTAAGCAGTTACACCGGCAGGCCCCAGTGGCAATAAATTAGTAATACCAAAAGCTTACCTTGACTTGGAAGAGTTCCAGTGTTGTGTTGGAAAGTCATAGCCAGCTAGCTAACATAGCATCACTCTGTTTGAGCAGGGTGTTTCAGTGAGCTAAACTAGCTAGCTGAATTTGTTAGCTAAGTAAGTGAAACTGAAAGTTGAAAAAAAATTACTCTCGCTTGCTTCTCCTTCATTTTGGAAGAAATTAATATGTTCAAAACTGTTCACCTATTGTCTTTCTCTTTGAGGCAACTATTCAACACATTTTATGCACTGCAGTGCTAGCTGTAGCTTATGCTTTCAGTAGTAGATTAATTCTCTGATCCTTTGATTGGGTGGACAATATGTCAGATCATGATGCAAGAGCTCTGATAGGCTGGAGGACGTCCTCCGGAAGTTGTCAAAATGACAGTGTAAGTCTATTGAAGGGGGTGAGAACCATGAGCATCCTAGGTTTTGCATTGAAGTCAATGGACCCAGAGGAGGACGGAAGCTAGCTGTCCTCCGGCTACACCATGGTGCTACCCTACAGAGTGCTGTTGAAGCTACTGTAGACTTTCTTTGCAAAATAGTGTGTTTTAATCAGTTATTTGGTAACGTGATCATATTTAGTATAGTTTTATCTAAAAAGGATAACTTTTTAAAGGTTTTACAATTGTAATTAAATTCACTGAGGATGGTCCTCCCCTTCCAGCACTGGTTGAGAGAGTGCTGCAGCAGAGGCAGCTGATTCATGGAGACAGAGCAGCACGTCAACTTTTTACCAGTTTTAGGTAGCCTAGATTGGTCATTATGGAGACACCATTTTTCCATAAAACATTAACGCACGAGAGCTGATATAACGGCGACAAAGCATTGGAAAATAACTTTAGGCGCACTACAGCTCTTTAGATATATTTGCTCAGAGGTGGTTTAAAACTTCTTCAGGATTGGTGAGTCCCATGCGGGACGGTTGAGCTAACCTAGGCTAATGTGATTAGCATGAGGTTGTAAGTAACAAGAACATTTCCCAGGACATAGACATATCTCATATTGGCAGAAAGCTTAAATTCTTGTTAATCTAACTACACTGTCCAATTTACAGTAGCTATTACAGTGAAAGAACACCATGCTATTGTTTGAGGAGAGTGCACAGTTTTGAACATGAAAAGTTATTAATAAACAAATTAGGCACATTTGGCAGTCTTGATACAACATTTTGCATTTCAAAGATGGTACAAAAAAAGTTTTTTTTTTCTTCTTTGTATTATCTTTTACCAGATATAATGTGTTATTCTCCTACAGTCCTTTCACATTTCCACAAACTTCAAAGTGTTTCCTCTCAAATGGTACCAAGAAAATGCATATCCTTGCTTCAGGGCCTGAGCTACAGGCAGTTAGATTTGGGTATGACATTTAGGCAAAAAAATAATAAAAGGGGGCTGATCCTTAAGAGGTTTAAAGTGAACTGTATTCTAATGTCGACTTTTATTATCGATAACCGTATCAAGCGAAGGGTTGTAATCATGTTCAGTTCTAGGTTCTGGAGCGCTGCGCGAGTGGACATTTTTCATGGAAGTTATGGAACTACCTCACATGCTTCTGTTATGGGAAAAAGTCCACAATGAAAATGACAATGTGGAAAATTATAGGCTACATTTGCACCTGTTGGACATCAAGAAAGCTATTCATTTCTATGCTACTGTAGCCTACCATTTGATACAATAAATGTTGAAATTACTATCACTGGAGTCATTGCAAATCAATTTGTGCCACTTGTATAGCCTACCTGGAGCTGGCAGTTTGTTGTAGCCTTGTATTATGCAATTATTAAATGGCCGTGTTTAGTTAATTAAATTGGAAGTTATCAATTGTGATCACGGTCACAGCCCTATCACAAACGTATCGTTCTCCACATTTAATTTCAGTTTCAATGTGGACTTTTCCCTGAAATGAGTTGGCCAAGCAGGGGCTATTGGCTACCAGCATCTAGCTCAACAAACCATGGCAAAGTTGAATTGCAATTATAAACCCAGATTTTAGTCAGTAGCCTATTGAAATAAGTCAATCTTGCAAATAGGCCATTTATAACGGTTTGAGGTCTTATCTGGAACATAACAGCACAATTGGCAAAAAAAAAAATAGCCTAACATTCGTTTTTTTTAATTTGTGCAAGAAACACTTGTTACAGAGATTGAGATCTTCTGTCCAGCTTTCATCACTCAAACTCTCCTGTCAGATTTATTTATAGTTATGCACATGCCCAAACGGGATTTATTTACAATTAGAAACAAGGTGTTTTGAGACTTGAAAGCTGATTGGTTGAAAGCCATGGTATATCAGATTGCGTATCACCGGAATACAAAAATGTATATATTGTAATGACCCGGCTGGGTCATAAAAGGAAAAGAGACGGACCCCAGGTGTGCAGGTTAGAACACAGGTTTATTCCTAAACTGGGCTATTGTTGTGGCCACAGCCCATGCCGCTAAATACCGAACGTACACAATTACACCATGTCGAGTTAAGGGTCACCCCCATAAGAACAGATCAAGGCCCGAACAGAAAGAGAGATGAGACAGCAATCCCTATTTATGCATTTCCAAATTCCGCGGGATTACCCATCATACCCCCCACCCTTTCCCTCTGTCCTGACACATTCAACCCCTGCTAGTAGCCATGAGAACCATAACACACCCACGAACACAGAACACAATACCGGGTCGTTACATAGCCCCCCCCTTTCTAAACCCTAGCCCCTAGGGTTACACAACAAAATCCTTAAAACGACCCGGAGGTCGCATCAGTCTCTTGGGCCTCCCACCGGTGAACCCCCAGAACACTCATCTGCCCCAATGTCATTTCCAGCACCCTCTGAAGAAGCAGCCCCCATCCCAGGCTCAGGTTGCGCTAGAGTCTCCTCGTTAGACTGTTCCCGTGGGCTCACATCAGAGACCTCACTCCCATTTCCTACCGTTTTCCTCCCTCTGTAGGGTGCCAATCGGTCCCGGTGGACCACCACCTTCCTGCTCCGTGGGGGGACCTCCACCCGGTACGTCACCTCCCCCACTCTCTCTATCACCAGACACGGCCCCACCCATGCACTGTCCAGCTTTGGGCACCGCCCCTTCTTGTGCGTGGGGTTGTGAAGCCACAAACATTCTCCCGCTCCAAAGTGCCTCCCCCTAGCGCGCGAGTCGTAGTGGCGCTTTTGGCGGACCCCTGCGTTCTCGAGTTGCTCTCTTGCGAAGGTGTGAGCCGCTTCTAACCGGTTCTGCAGACGACACACATAGTTCGGGCCAGGCAAAACCCCGTCGTCATTATCAGGAGGGTGACCAAACGTCAGTTCGGCTGGGGTGCGCAACTCACGACCTAACATTAGTAGCGCTGGGGAGCACGCAGTCGATTCTTGAACAGCCGACCTACATGCCATAAGAATAAACGGTAAGTGGGTGTCCCAATCTCTCTGGTGTTTTGAGGTAACGATGGCCAGCTGCTGTGCTAACGTTCTGTTAAATCTTTCCACCAGCCCATCACTCTGGGGGTGAAGTGGCGTAGTGCGCGTCTTCTCCGCGCCTAACCGTCTACACAACTCTGAGAACACCCGTGACTCGAAGTTTCTCCCCTGGTCGCTGTGAATAGACTGTGGCACCCCAAACCGACTGATTATTCCCCCCACCAACGCATCAGCTACTGTCGCTGCCTCCTGGTCTGGGAGAGCGTAAGCCTCCGGCCACTTGGTGAAGTAGTCCATAGCGGTTAGAATCCACCTGTTACCGCTGTCTGTGGTTGGAAACGGCCCCACTATGTCTACCCCCAGTCTCTCCATGGGCTCCCCTACTGGGAATTGTTGTAGGAGGGCGTGTGACTGACCTGGAGGTCCTTTTTTAGCAGCACACTCGTCGCACTGCCTACAAAAGTCCTCAACATCCCTCCTGTGCCTGGCCCAATAGAAGCCTTTACGCACGCGCTTTAACGTTTTGGAGACCCCAAAATGCCCTGCGCCAACTCCCCCGTGAAGCTGCTGTAACACGCTCCCCTGCAGCCTTTTGGGCACCACTACCTGCCACGTAATTTCTCCAGTCGCTGGCTTTTTCCACGCCCTCTGGAGCACTCCCTCAGCCACTCTAAGGACTGTGAATTTAGCCCACAGCCCCTTGGTGACTGGTGATAGAGGGGCTACTTCCCCCCACGGCGGTCGTCTTCTCTCTTCCACCCACCGCAGCACAGGACGCAGCTCTGCGTCCTCCTCCTGGCGACGCCTCCACTCCCCAACGTTCACAGCCTCAAGCTCCCGGCACTCTGTCACCCTCAGCTGACTCACCGTGGCGGTGACTCCCTCCTCCCTGCACAGTTCTCTCTCTTGCTCCACCCGTTTGGCGCAGTACCCACAGCCATCCTCAGCACACGGGCGGCGGGACAAGGCGTCTGCATTGCTGTGGCGAAGGCCGGCTCTGTGCTCCACCTGGAAGTCGTAGGGTTGCAGCTCCTCCAGCCAGCGGGCAATCTGAAGGAGAGAAGCCACTGCAGGGCGGAGTGATCCGTCCGGACCACAAACGGCAGGCCCCCCAGGTAGTACTTGAAATGGCGTACTGCTGCCACGACAGCCAAAAGCTCTCTCCTTGTCACGCAGTAGCGTTTCTCAGCCTTATCAAAAGTTCTGCTGTAATAAGCTACTACGTGTTCCCCATCAGGACCACGCTGAGCCAGCACAGCCCCCAAACCCTCATTGCTTGCGTCGGTGTCCAGGATGAACGGACGGTTCGGGTCTGGTGAGGCCAGGACAGGAGCCTCCATCAGGGCACGTTTGAGGGCCTCAAACGCCCGCTGGTGCTCTTTGGTCCAATGAAAAACAGTGTCCTCCTTGAGAAGGTGGTTCAAAGGAGCCGCTACCCCCGCAAACCCCTTCACAAACCTACGATAGTAGGATGCCAGCCCCAGGAAGCTCTTAACCTCTTTTTTCCCCCCTGGAACTGGCCACCCCCTCACAGCCTCTACTTTGTCTGGCATCGTGCTGATGCCCTCACCACCCAGCTGATGCCCCAGGAACGCCACCTCCCTTTGCATGAAATGGCACTTTCCCGGATGTAATTTTAGCCCTGCCCCCGAGATCCTCTCCAACACTCGCCTAATTGCCCCCAGTGCCCCCTCAAACGATGTGCCGTGCACCAATATGTCGTCTAGGTACACAACACACTCGTCTCTCGGAACCCCCGCCAGCACTCTGTCCATGAGCCTCTCAAAGGTGGCAGGAGCATTACAGAGCCCGAAGCACAGCACCTTGAACTGCCAATGGCCCCTATCTGTGGAGAAGGCCGTTTTTTCACGTGCCCCTGGCGAGAGGGGCACCTGCCAGTAGCCACTGCGCAGATCAAGGGAGGAGAACCACGAGGACCCTCTCACGTGGTCTAACGACTCATCAATCCTCGGTAGGGGATAAGAATTCTTTAGTGGTGATAGAATTTAGGCCCCTGTAGTCAACACAAAACCTAAGTTTACCCCCTTTCTTAGGCACCATGACGACCGGCGCGGACCATGGGCTATCTGATGGCTCAATGAAATCAGCCCGCAACATGTCAACAATAGCTGTGTCTGCTGCTTCCCTCCTGGCAAGGGGAATACGACGGGGCCGAATTTTAATGGGTCGGGCATCCCCAGTGTCTATTTCGTGCTGAACTAGGTGCGTTTGTCCTACCTCATCTTCCCCCCAAGCGAAGCTATCTTTAAAGTCCAACAGCAGCTGCTTTAACTGTCTCTGTTGTCCCTCATCCAGACCCTGACAGTTCTTCAGCCACACAGCCTCAACGGCGTCTATAGCTTCCTCCTTCCCCCCGTCGGGCTGATGGGGTGAAGGAGCCAGTGTGTTTTGGGCTACTGAGCTGCTTGTGCTTGCACCATGATGGGGAGTGAAGGCCGTCGCCGCCGGAGACAGCTGCTGGAATGGCACAACGACCAAGGGAGCAGCCGGGATGACCGGTGGAGTTTCTGCAAGCTTGGAGGAAGACGGAGGGACAGCCCTGCCCCCTGCTGGCCCTCCCGAAGTCGACATTCCCACTGTGGGCCCCCCCGACAGCCTCAAAGTGCCCGACGCTAAGTCCAACTGAGCCCCACAGTTTTTCAAAAAGTCCATTCCCAGTATACAGGGGTCCTGCACCGCTGCTACCCATGCCGGACACCCCACAGTTCTCCCCCCCACAGTCACAGATAGCTGACACTTCCCTAACATGGGGGCTAGCTCCCCCGTGACAGTCCGTAGCTGGACAAGGGTCGGCTCCACCCGCACCCCAACAGGTAGTATGTCTGGTCTCACCAGGGTTACTGTAGAGCCCGTGTCGACCAGGGCCAAACATTCCACCCCCTCCACCTTGACGATGACATTACAGAAGTCCCCAACGGTGGTACGTCCCACCACAACTACCGGACTAGGAAACACGGCGGCAGCTACACCCTGGGGGAGCAGGTCCCCACCCTCTTGTCTGCGCTGCTGGGTACCTCTTTTGCTTACAGTGGGTTTGGGGGCGGGGGGGTGGGTCCGCGCTGCCCCCTGCGCGAGAACCCACCGTCGTTTCCCTGGTGACGGGGTAATCTGCCACACTCCCGCTGAATGTGGCCAGGCTGGCCACAACCCCAGCATACAATAGGAGTTGAGCTGACACTGCGACGCTGCCTGGAGCCCCTCTCCATGACAAGCGAAGCAGTCTTGACTAGCCCGCACAACTCGTCGGCCCACTCTGGTTTCGTGACCCCTGGCACCCCAGCCACCGCTGCTCTCACCTCTGGTTGACTGGCGACTTCCACCCTCACTCCCTCACCCCAGATCAGCTCCCTCTTCCTGGCTATCTCCACTGCAGCCCGCAGAGATGGTGGGTCCGCCATCTGAACATGTTTACCCAGTTCGGTGGAAGAGAGCGCTCTAATAAAACTGTCCCGTGCCAGCTCGTCTTGCACCCCAATCGGCATAGTTGCATAAGCCCGCCTGGTCAGGCTCAGAATACCACTTGCCAACGCCTTTAATGATTCCCCCTGAAGTCTCTTTTTGTTACTCAGTTCAATCCGCAGCATGTTGGGCTGCGCGTCGCTGCCGAAACGGCCCCCCAATGCCTCCACTAGCGCACCATAGTCGCCCCTCTCGTCCGGGGCTAGCGTTAACAGGCATTCCGACGCCTCCTCTGCCAGGCTCAGGGCAAGCTGTAACGCTTTCGTCTCGTCAGACCACCTCCCGGCTGCAGCCAACAACTCGAATTGAGTGAAAAAAACTTCCCATTTACCTTGTCCATTGAACTTTGGTAGTTTAGCCGCTACCGTGGCTAATGGCAATAGGCCGCCGCCATCTCTGTTTACATACGCAGGCCCCGCCATTTCCGCACCCGGTGACGTCGATATCCCCGTCGCCGTGACGTCTGCTCTCGAGCGGAGTGAAGGAAAACCCGCCAGTTCTGCCATCTTGCTGACTGACAATTTAACTCCCGCCATGTGGCTCTCCAGCTCATCTACGGCTGTCGCCGCCCGACCCTCCCGACCGGGTACCCCCGAGCCCACAACGGACATTTTGTCCGACTACGCTAAAGCCAACCCGGCCTATACTGAACAGCTAACTCGCCTAGTCTCGATCCCGTAGTTCGAAAGCACTTCTGACACCAATGTAATGACCCGGCTGGGTCATAAAAGGAAAAGAGACGGACTCCAGGTGTGCAGGTTAGAACACAGGTTTATTCCTAAACTGGGCTATTGTTGTGGCCACAGCCCACGCCGCTAAATACCGAAGGTACACAATTACACCATGTCGGGTTAAGGGTCACCCCCATAAGAACAGATCAAGGCCCGAACAGAAAGAGAGAGAGAGATGAGACAGCAATCCCTATTTATGCATTTCCAAATCCCGCGGGATTACCCATCATACCCCCCACCCTTTCCCTCTGTCCTGACACATTCAACCCCTGCTAGTAGCCATGAGAACCATAACACACCCACGAACACAGAACACAATACCGGGTCGTTACAATATTTACGTTGGCAACCAGTTTATAATAGCAATAGGGCACCTCTGGGATTTGTGATATATGGTCAATATACCACGGCTAGGGGCTATGTCCTCACAGCCCTTGGCCATATGCCACACCTCCTTGGGTTTTATTGCTTAATTGTAGCAGTCAACAAGTTAAATCGACATCCATTGATGGAAAATGATCAGTAGACTTCGGCTCCGGACTTCGGCTTGTCTCCAGAAAAAACCCTCACCGAAGTCCAAAACATAATATATGGACGAACTATTTTGACTGGGAAGCATGCGGACGCCTTTACAAGCGCGGAAGAAGTGCCAAATACTGACCACTGCGTCGTGAACAACATCAGTGTGAGGATCAAATCAAACCTAATGTTATTGGTCACATACACAGGGTTAGCAGATGTTAATGCGAGTGTAGCGAAATTCTTGTGCTTCTAGTTCCGACAATGCAGTAATATCTAACAAGTAATCTAACAATTTCACAACAACTACCTTATACACACACACAAGTGTAAAGGAATGAATAAGAATATGTACATATAAATATATGGATGAGTGATGGCCGAACGGCATAGGCAATAGTGGAATCGGCGGTTCGCGTTCAAAATAAAAGTCCCCCATTGAAACTGATGCAAATGTATACAAATAATGGAATCATGCCAATTGACTAGTTAATACTAAACATATAAATTCAACAAAATACCGTTAATTTGACACAAAGTATAGTCAGTTAATCGCACTGTGGATGTATTAGACTTCATAATTGCATTGGGGACATAGGCCTACTTATATGCATTGTACAGCCTTACCCATGTATCTTGGGTCCATGAAATGGGACATCTGCCTACTCAGCGTCACCCACAGATTACAATTCTGACGAGTTTACACAACTATTAGTGTCGTAGTTCTTATTTCGGGACTTCAACTGTTGGAAATACATAGGCCTACTTATACGCACTGTACAGCCTTACTAATTGATTTTGGGTCCATGAACCAGCGTCGGCCTACTCAGCGAAACCCACAGATTACAAATATTATCGTATCTCATATTGCGGGACTTCAACTGTTGGAAATCACCTAACTGTTCAGCCTATTGTGTGTATTTAACATTCATCTTGAAATGTACAGCCTTACGTATAGTTGAGTAACGCTCAACTCCTTTCTCTTATATCGAGGCGGAGTTGAGTTTGGATAACCGGTCGCGGGATTTGCGAGCAACAACAGTCACCTTCAGTCAATTCTGAAAACGCCTTACCGGTTTGTCCTTTACAACTGCGGTCCTGAAATTCATACTTGTA
Organism: Salmo trutta; assembly: GCF_901001165.1. Lineage (NCBI taxonomy): Eukaryota > Metazoa > Chordata > Actinopteri > Salmoniformes > Salmonidae > Salmo > Salmo trutta. Next base: position 38,374,481 of record NC_042981.1, on the reverse strand, counting down.
ACTTGTATTAAATAAAACCACTGACTTGTTCCTCGTGTGTTGGTCGTACTACGTACGCTGAGATTCAATTAGCACATGCGTGCGGATTTGAGCAACACAAACGAGAAAAACGTGGGAGGTTGTATCCTGTTAAAAAAAATAATTAAGTATGAATTTCAGCACCCCGAGGAAAAACCGCAGTTGTACACAGGATTGACATTTTTACAAGAATCGACTGATAGTGACTCAATGTTGTTGCTAGCAAATCCCGCGACCAGCAATCAAAACTCAATAAGAGAACGGGCTGAACGCTCAACTACCTTACCTATGGATATTGGGTCCATGAAATAGAAAGTAAACTGATACCCATTGATCTTGGGTCCACGAAATGGAGTAAGGCAGTCCGTTGCAATATGAATGTTCAATAAGTACAATAGGCTGAATAGTGAGGTGATTGTCCGTAGTTAAAAGTACTACAACGCGAACGTGTAAACTCTTCATTTGTGTTCTGAGAAGGCTGATCGACCATTTCATGGACCCAAGATCCATAGGTAAGGCTGTACATAATATACGTATTGCAATTCTGATACATAATTCTAATCCAGATTGCGATGACAGATGTTTGTATTTTTGTTTAATGTATATAACATTACAACCTTGTTGCATAATTCCATTTTTTTTTATCCGTTTGCAAGTTAATGGGTGACTTATTTTGAAGGCAAATCCCGATTCCACTATTGTTGGTCACGACAAACATGAAATACAGAGTCTAGCTAGGTAACATGGTTGCTTCTTACCTTTACGATAAATAAACAATACAACGTCCTCTCGTTCAAACTGGGTTACCCCGTTTCCTTTTACATTTTTCCAACGTTGTGTTTCTTCACTGTTTTGAAACCACAACACTCTTGTACTTAGTGTTTCAGGCCAGCTTTGTTCGTTTGACGATTTTTGAGGGCGTGACGTGGAGAAAAGTCAACTTTTTTTGCTAACAGGCTGCACGGTTCCTGGCAGTTTCATCGCCGCAAATGTCAAATAGATCTGTCGTTGTTCAAGGCTAGAAATGTGTTGTTCAATACTGGCCTGTGATGTAATCTGGTTTATTGATATGCCTACATTACAGTGCAAGATAGTCTTTCATCGTGGATTGTACGCACAGCTAGGTGTTATAGCCTTACTATGAACCACTGAAAGTAACCTAGAAATGTAAATCTGCTGGTTTAACCAGTACTGCCAAGAAAGTCACGGACAGTCCAGAATAACTGAAACATTTAGACTAAACAAAAATATATAGACCTATGTCCCAACAGCCACTGACTGTTACAACAACAAAAAAGCAATATTACCAGAAAGTATAAAAGTGGTCAATGTTTCAGTGTTACCAAATGACAAAATAATTAAATGGCAGAATAGACATTCCTCAACCTTTTCAAAACTAGGTCAGTAATTCGAAAGATCCATTTACCAATACATTTTCTTAATCCAAATTAGCTGTACATTTGAAGAATGCCAGCTCAAACTGGAAACCAAGCAGTGCAACATGGACAGGTCATTTTGTAAACAAAATACAAATACTATTCAGTTGTCAACAACATATCTCAGTGTCTGGATTTTTGGAATAAGAGTAATTTGCATTATACAACCGACTAAATAATGATAGCTAATACCTGGGAGAGGACTGGTGAAAGCATTCCAAATATGATCCAAAACTGATATAGCATTCAGAGCCATGTTGACTGACAAAGGATACATTAGGATTATTAGCAGTCAAGTGGGGCATTGATGGTAGATGGAGGGATAAGGCTAATGTGTCTTACATGTTTTTCCCAAGTCTGCATTTTACCACTTATTTATTTCACCTTTATTTAACCAGGTAGGCAAGTTGAGAACAAGTTCTCATTTACAATTGCGACCTGGCCAAGATAGACATGACTAAAACAAACGCTTCAAAGTTGAACAGAGATGGATTGAGCGACAGCTATACAGAACCTCTCACACACTCGCAGCAGAGGATTCTTGTTTGTTTTAGGTTAGGAAATGAGAGGGATCTCATAGACCCAGATTTTAAACAAAGCAAGCCTTTCCATTTCCACTCCCCTTTTGATTAGGTCCAGGCCAGTGACTTCACGCTCGTTTGCCAAGCGCCCTTTCCAGTGAGCTACAGTACCAGATTCAGACACACAGTATTTAGCGTGCATCTCAATAGTCCAAAATGGCTTCATCTCCTTTCCTCCATCGATACCAATTTGAAAGAGCTAGATTAGTGGAAGCTTGGCTGGTAGCCATGGTAGCTAGGGCATCTACCATAGTGCTTTCACCGGTCCTATATTTCCAGACTAGTGAGGATGAAAGGAAGGAGACAAGGAAAGTAATCCATGTTAAACTATTAGGATGCACCCTAAAACAAACCACTTCCAATAATCCCATATGGATGAAATATTTCTGTCCTCGCTATGACTCCCCATCCCTTTTTTGGCTTCTTCCCCCATATAGATCTCCACGCTCACATTCCAACCAAAGGTGCAAAAGAAGGCGAGTGAGAACTCTGGTTTAAAATCTCTGTATTAGTATTTAAAAAATAATTTCCCTTTGACATAAATCAGTTTAAGTACTATTATACAAATCTTTCCATAAGTTTCTTCTTTCTTGACACAAAAATAACCATTATGCTTTCACACACACACACAACATATAATGGGCCATTTATGACATGGCACTTTGGACATATGGAGCAGTTTGCATTGATCTGCTGGTTTGGGGAAGCTTAGTTAAACCAGACGGAATACTACACAAGCTATAATGAGCGTAGTGTTACGTCTGGTTTCACCAGGCTCGTTTTGGGTGGCCATGCAGTGCAATTATCAACTTGCTGGTAAAGATGGCACAACTTTCCCCTTAGGCAGTTACAAATACACTTATAGACCACATGAACATTTAAAAATCACATACACACACTTATGGCAGGAGTACAGTATGCACGTTAGGGAAAGATTACATTTGGAAACTCAAATCTGCTGCATGGTTGTTACTCATTATCACAGAATAAACCGGTTCATTGGTTCCCATCTCCAGTACTTATCCAACTCTTACCAGCTAATGAATGGTGTGCGGTCAGAAAGAAGTGGCTATGCCGCATCAATGCCTGCCTGTACTGTATGAGACGGAATGTTCCATACCTCTCCAGAAACAGGGCACTGTGGAACATTAACCAGGACGTGTAGGTTATGCTCATGGGCTGTCCTCTGCACCACAATTAACACCCCCTCTCCTGGAAGAGTTGGTTGGACCCACCTGATAGAACTCTTGTACACCAGTGTTTTCCACATTATAGTAATGAGGGAACCTCTTGGGTTGTGGCTTATTGTCTGGGATCCGGCTTGAAATATATATTTTTTGTTTATTAAGAGGGTCACAAGACAAGCGAGCATACAAGTTAGGGTTCATGATTGGAGCATAAGAATTATGTTTGTTTTCCATTCCAATTATGTCAAATACGCACAAATTATTTTACATACAGTAGGCTTCCTAAATGTCAAATACATATTGCCCAACCTTTAATGTTAAAGGTAATTCATATTCATCTAAAATCAGCTCTATTTGTATTGTGATAGTAAACGTTACATCCTACAGTATATCCAATTACTCATACAGTAAGGTCAAATAATCTTGGTTAACCCAGAACTAAAATCTTGCATCATTTGGTCAGTCTGTCCACGAGTGATTAGGTCACAAACAATACAGTTTGTTGAATTTCATTTCGAAGGCTATGGATTCAAAAACGAATCTAGGTGGAGATTTCCATTTGAGTTCATAGTAAAACTAGAAGCCTATATGAAGATCTCAAACCAGTTTAACAGAACTGAACTTGTAACTGATGTTACAGAGGTAGGCAAGACATATGGACCTAGAGGAAACCTAGTTTGTAATCAGATACAGGAAACAGTTTGAAATCAGATACAGAAGGAAAACAAGGAAGCTACTCAGAATGAACCCCATGTCAAAAAAAGCCCTTAAAATCAGTTACCGTGAATACACTCCCTTTGTAATGAACCCTCCTCTGTAAAGAACGAGTATCATTCCAAAAAAGCAGCAGATACAAAAAAAAAAGTGACAATCAAAAGAAAAGTGACAGTTATCAAACAATGTTTAGAGGATCCTAAGGCCTGCTTGAAGTTGGCATCTGACAAAAAAGTAATTTCTTTCATATATTTCTCTCAATTTTCTATTACACCTCTTTTCCTAGTAGAGGTTACATCGTTTTCCTACCCTGACAAAAATCCTCTCGATACCGATGTCTGACTAGCCTGTATATCGCCCTCTACACTCGAGGTCAAACTGCAACTCCTTCATTTCCCAATGCCACAAGCGCTCCCCCTCCACACAACCTTTCTCACCCTGCAGAATCTACACCTAGCCTAGCCGCTAACTTGTTAGCAGTACATAGAGGCAAGGAAACTTCAGTCAGCAATGCATTCGTCGGCATTCTGTCATTTAGCATTATCGCTAATGTCATTATTATCACTCATTAGATCCTAGCCGTTTAGTGGCCCTCGGATATTTCTCTATCCGTTCCGGTCGTTACTTCTAATTTCTCCAAATAATGGTTTGCTGTCGTTCCTCGCTACTGGAAGGTTTGATGGGTTGTTGTTGAACTGAGTTTGTTATTGTCTGTTATTCCGGTGTTCCTGTCAATTTTTTGGTTCTTTGTGGTCTCAAAGAATCGCTGCACTTTGTCTCTGTGCCGGTTTGAGCTCTGAGGTGTGGGGTTGGAGGGGCTTCCTCCCGGGTCTCATGTGGCTTTGTGTTTCTGGTTGCAGTTGTTGTCTGTGATGCATTGGCTGTTGTGGTCTCCGGTCAACCCCCCCTGTAGGCTGTTCTGCTGTTGTTGCTCCTCCTTGGCGCGGAGGTGCCATGGCTTCACTGGAAGGGCTAACACCAGCAGCAGGCATGCTATGTGTATGCAGTAGTACCATGACCTGGCGAGAGAAAAATCAATCAGTGAAGTAATCAATCAATCCAATGTCACCTGTTCGGTATAGCATTTGTCACGAAACACAAACCCAGGCCTAAGCTGCTGAAAGAGCATGCCGAGGACAGTTTTCTACGTGGCGTAAAGATTCCAGAAGAGCAAAATGTCATTGTGAATACAAATGATACGGACTCATTATGGGTCCCAACAAGTTATACTAGCTAATCCTAATGGGATAGAAAATCCTGAGTTTTATATATCTGCAGTCACAGTGTATTTGTGATGATGGGAACACTATGTCCTCAAGGTCCACTCTTTCCTTCCATTTCAGCAGCCAGCCGTCCCGCCAAACTCTCCTATTTAATGACTGGGTTTTATACGCTCCTCACCCTGGCAGATGACACAGAATATGTGTCTCCATTTTACTGGAGTGCCCTGAATGCATAAAGCCCCTCTTAATTCTCCGTGTGAATCATCCCCGTCTTCTCGTCATTAAGTGGTCTTGTTAACAGTTGGACACTAAAGGGGAACAGAGCTAATTCTCTGTGCCGTGTGCCCGCCCGTGCCGTGCTCACCCGTTTTATTGGCCTGCCTTTTTAAACAGGCATTTGTAAAAATGTCCCATTAAAATCTACAGAGGTTTTGAACTTGGTGGTGCTTCCCAGGATTCTTAGGACCCAACACACTATGTGCCACTTCACCTTTGTAGTCTACACGCGTGTTAATACAAGTTCTACTGTTTTGAAAATAGGCCTACATTGTTACATATAACAACTTCTTACATTATGCGTTACATTTCAATAGTGCTGGTAGAGCATGTGGTGTCAGTAATGTCACTCACCTGTAGAACTTGAGTGACGGCCCAACGGCCAATAGGACGAATGGCACAACCGTGTAGCAGATGGCCACCTGAGTCCCCGCCCACGTGATGACGTCGTAGACGCTCTTGTGTGTCGTCGAACCCAGGAAGTACGGTCTGATGTTGTGTCTAAGCTGGAAGTGAGCCAAATGAATAAATTGTGAATAAATCGCATAGCAAACGCCTCACACCATTATGTTGCATGGACTTTAAGATGCAGAAAGTAAAAACAAAACTTGTTGAGAAGATGTGATGGAGGTTAGAGACTAAAAGATAGACCCATCAGTGAAGGCACCCGAAACAAAATCAGCTTTCAGACTTAATAGGCATGTTGTAGCCATTATAAACCTCCAACAAGAGGTTTACTGACCCCGTTCTTTATCTTACATGAACAGAAGCAATGTACTTCATCATTAGTGCATAACTCAACCATGACCTGCATTTAGAGTAGTGATATGAATCTCAAAAGTAGAGCTTCGTCTTTCTGAAATCATTTTTTCAGGACATGGCTGAGGTGCGATTCGCTACCGTTCTCACAGGAGGTTTGCACTCATTCACTCCCCCTCGTGGTTTGTACGAGAATGCACTGGTCTAACAAACATGACGCATGGAAACTCCCATACCAGCCCATGCCTACACCAAATCCAAATGCTTCAATGAATCCATGAGGGTAAGCGAGTGCAAAGTGCACCCTTTCGGAGAGGGAACGGTAAAAAAGTCCCTCTCTAGTTCTGTGCATCATGACATGTTGTGATAGTGTTATTCCTAGATGTGATGAGAGGGAGAATGGAGCTGAGTATTGAGGAGAGGTGGAAGTTATCTAGGGACACTGTCTGCCAAAGGCCTTTCTGTCCTCTGTGACTCTCCTACTGTCACCATGGTGATCCTTCTGTCCATTACCCTGTGATCTCGAGCTCTATCATACTGCTACACACACCCTTGCTCGCGTATTGCCCACGCGTAAGCAGACTCCCATCCACACAACCACTGTGCCATGGGGTATGAGCTTTAAATCCTAGCGGCCAGTAACCAGGACCTGTAGTTTTATAGTCTCCCGTTAAAATAAGAACAGGGTCACGGCTCAGTCTCCCCATGTCATCTATCTGCACATAATAATAATAATAATAATAATAATAATAATAGAAGTAAAATGGTGGAATGTTTATCAAATTTAAGGTCTGCTTTGGAGCTAATGGTGACTGACAAATGCATTGACGAATGAGATGGGGCAACACCAGCTAAAGACATCAATTATGTGCTTTTGTAACCTTGCGTGAAACCTGAGGATTTCTGTTTTTGCCCGAGTTAACACCTCGGCGTTTAGCTCAAAGGGCTAATGCAGTTTTGAGTTGTACTGACAACCAATGTAATCCTACCTAAAACCCGAGAACTCGTGTTCGCTCCTAGAGATGACACGAGGTTCAGGTTATTAATCAACCTACCAGGGTGTTTACAAACACTACAGGAACAAGATCAGCCACATGTATCGATCACATTTTTACTAATACTGTAGAACTTTGTTCTAAAGCTGTATCCGTACCCGTTGGATGCAGTGATCACAATATTGTGGCACCACACTCCAAAAAGCAAGTGCTGCGAACCTAGTTTTGTCTCATCTTCATTATTGTCCAGTCATGTGGTCCAGTGCATAGTGAGGAAAGTCCTAGTTAAACTGCAGCTGGACACCATCACGTCTCACCTCTGCTATTATTACTATACAGGACATTATTACATAATGGACACCATCACGCCTCACCTCTGCTATTATTACTATACAGGACATTATTACATAATGGACACTATCCCTGCAGCTGGACACCATCACGCCTCACCTCTGCTATTATTACTATACAGGACATTATTACATAATGGACACTATCCCTGCAGCTGGACACCATCACGCCTCACCTCTGCTATTATTACTATACAGGACATTATTACATAATGGACACCATCACGCCTCACCTCTGCGATTATTACTATACAGGACATTATTACATAATGGACACTATCCCTGCAGCTGGACACCATCACGCCTCACCTCTGCTATTATTACTATACAAAACATTATTACATAATGGACACTATCCCTGCAGCTGGACACCATCACGCCTCACCTCTGCTATTATTACTATACAGGACATTATTACATAATGGACACCATCACGCCTCACCTCTGCTATTATTACTATACAGGACATTATTACATAATGGACACTATCCCTGCAGCTGGACACCATCACGCCTCACCTCTGCTATTATTACTATACAGGACATTATTACATAATGGACACCATCACGCCTCACCTCTGCGATTATTACTATACAGGACATTATTACATAATGGACACTATCCCTGCAGCTGGACACCATCACGCCTCACCTCTGCTATTATTACTATACAGGACATTATTACATAATGGACACTATCCCTGCAGCTGGACACCATCACGCCTCACCTCTGCTATTATTACTATACAGGACATTATTACATAATGGACACTATCCCTGCAGCTGGCCCAGAACAGAGCGGCACGTCTTGCTCTTCATTGTAATCAGAGGGCTGATATAAATACTAAGCATGCCAGTCTCTCTTGGTTAAGAGTTGAGGAGAGACTGACTGCATCACTTCTTTATATTAGAAACATTGTGTTGAAAATCCTAAATTGTTTGCATAGTCAACTTACACACACACACCACACACACACACACTTACCCCACCAGGGGTCTTTTCACAGTCCCCAAATCCAGAACAAATTCAAGAAAGCGTAGAGTATTATATAGAGACATTATTGCATGGAACTCCGTTCCATCTCATATTGCTCAAATGAACAGCAAACCTGGTTTCAAAAAACAGATAAAGCAACACCTCACGGCACAATGCCTCTCCCCTATTTGACCTAGATAGTTTGTGTGTATTGGTAGTGATATGTAGGCTACTTGTACCTTTAAAATAAAATGTATTTTAATTTATGTAGTTCTTATGTCATGTTTCATGTTCTGTGTGGACCCCAGGAAGAGTAGCTGCTACTTTTGCAACAGCTAATGGGGATCCTAATAAAATACCAAATACCAGCTCAAAGAGCTAATGCAGTTGAGGTGTGCAGACAACCCAGATATGATTCCAGGTCAGTAACACCAGCTGTGTTGGCTGTTTACTCACTGCCCGTGCTGCCATGGTCATGCCAATTCCCGTGAGAAAGGTGAGGTAGTACCCGGGGTACACTCCGTGCCACATGGCTGACAGTAGGAAGGTGGCCGCTGTGGGGTTGATGGGACAGCGCTCATAACACACCCTGTTGAAGACAGACGTGGTACAGATATAGCGTTAGCATCCCCGCTAATGCTAATCACAAGACTAAAAATCGCTGCCTGACTGCACGTGATGCAGATCTAGCATTAGCACACTAGCTGAAGCTAACAAACGCATTAGCATCCCAACCTGTGTAGAGATAAATGGCCCAGACGCTAGCATTATCAGCGTTACTACTGATATAAGCCTACTATCTGTGATTGTACAATCTACATGACAGTATATCTACTATATACATGACTACTGTTGTGAGATAGTACAGCGTAATCTGGTCTATGATGCATTTTACCTTTTGAGCCAAAGCGCTGTCTGGATATTCCAGTTGTCGAGGAACATCTTGAAACTGGTGGCAAACTGGAAAGAGAGTGATGTTGTTGAAGTAGTGAATGTAGCCTAAATACTGAATAATAGCCTACTTCTACAGTACTAGTGAAATGTGAATAATAAAAAAGGCTTACCTCAATGTCCAGTATTCTCAAATTGGATATCAGGTCCCATCTTGGGGAGCCATCTTTGTTGTAGCCGTTGAAGCCGAAGCCTGCAGCGTTGTTGATGGCATCAGCTGTCCAATGGGGAAAAAAACAACCAAAAAGTTACCAGGAAGAATGGTAGAGGCCAACAAAGAATAACAATATCCCTCACTGTCAAGACCATTCTGTTTGACTGTAGTAGGCTCTATGGTTCTCCACATTGACACAGGAGGGCAGTGTAACACAACTCCAAAAAAGTAGCCCAAATTTGTTGTTGTTGTGACTTTAGAAGGGCCGCTATCCGAGGCAATGTCACCCTGATTTGTTATATGGGGTGGCTAGCGCCCACATAATTCTCCCCCCAACAGCCTTCAAATGCCCAAAACCTCTGTCTGTTGTCCGTCTTGTCTTACACTTTTAATCCCCATTCCTTTTGCCTCTTGCCAGGCCATCATTGTAAATAAGAATTTGCTCTTAATTGACCTGCCTAGTAAAATAAAGTAGCACCCACATAATTATCCCCCAACAGCCTTCAAATTCCAAATACTTCCCAGAAAAACCTGTTTTTTTTTACTTCACATTTAGTCAGATGAATAATACTAAAGTGCACTCACACAGGGTCCAAATGAAGTAGTACTTGGGCCGGGTGGCCAGCATGGAGAGGTACAGGTAGAGGACCTGGAGGATGAAGGGGGTGGAGGCGATGAACTTGTCATCGATGGAGCGCTCCACGGGAAAGATCTTAGACACGGACAGGAAGATGGCCAGGGAGATGGCACAAGTACACAGCTTGGAGATAACGTTGTTCTGTGAAGGCCAAACAGATGATTTTAAAACATGGAGGTCATGCATGCTTATGACAGTCTTAAGAAGCATTATAACCAGATCCTCGATTATACCTGCAAACTAGGGTTACCAACATTTTTTTGTATTTGAATTTTTTTAAGTCTTTTTATCGTAGATATTTGAAGATTTGAACACTATGTCAATAAAACGAAAAAAGTAACCACATTTTGATGACTGGGTTCACCCACCACATGACCTTAACGAGTTAACGTCTGAAATATCAGGGGGATGCGAGGAACTTAACAGGTATAGGCCTATCCCATAACGTACAACAGCAGGAAATATTGGACGTGTTGTGTTGCAGCTTTTGTGTTTTGCCGTCTTGAATTGCAACCTCTGTTCAAGATTAGCCTATAATTCACTTACAAAACGCCAACACTTCAGCGAGGCTAGGCTGTCTGATAACTCTATATATAGCACGGCTTGTATTGTGTCCCTTCCCTTTACTGAATATCTGTTATAAGTCTCTCACAGGAACAACTTCACACTCAAACTCGAGTGAGATATCAATTATAAATGACAACGATGTAAGAATAATTGAGAAGCGCTACGAGGGATGAAAGGACACGCTACATTTTCTCGAGCCGTCCAGATGTAAACGCTTATTTGGGTTGTAATTAAACTGTACCATCTTAACGAGGAAACAACACATTATATAGATTGTAGGTTACGGGATTGATTATCATTGTTGTGGTAGACACACACAGAGTAAGAGGGCATTTTTCTTCTACCGTGAAACCAAACATTATAAGAAAAAGACAATTCATTGGCGGTTATCATGCAAAAATAAGCTCCTTCATTGACATGCAGGCTGTGAGTTCCTCAGTCTAGTCTGGTAACCTGGCGATAAGACCATCGTGGGGATTAGGAGAGAATAGAACGGTGACTGTCTTGGTGGCGTCTCATTGGAACTTTTCAGCATCTGTAGTTGAATTCATTGGAATGAGAGCTGCATTTCTAAACAAAGGACTGTGGTACTGGTTGTTCTAGGCATGAAAAGCACAGTGTTTCCATTCTGAAATACAAGACGGCATAACTAGGGCCTTGAGTTTTTCCTGGTCAAAGTTCCATGTCACATTACAGCAGGGACTGTGAAGAGACACACGCACGCTACACACACACACACACACACATTGTAATATTGTTGTATGGTGGTATTAAACATTTTGTATTGTAGATATGTAGTGGGGTACCAAATGTTATGATGTACTGTTTTATCTTTTGTTTTGTGTGTGATGTAAGTGCCTTAATGTGTTTGGACCCCAGGAATAGTAATGGGGATCCCTAATAAATACAAATACACGCTTTACTATGACTGTTTGTCCACTATGTACTATGCAAGCCCTAAGTCACACTACCAATGATCACCAACTCTTCCTAGAAATATAGGCTGTGCAGGCATTTGCTCCAGTCCAGCACTAACACAACTAGTTCAACGACTCACCTAATCCTCAAGCCCAGGTGTGTTAGGACTAGAACAAAATCCAGGACCAGAGTTGAAGACAAAAATGGACAACGTATCTATTCTATTAGGTTCATCCTGGTAGGGGGAGCTTTAACAAAGAGACTGGCATTGTGGTACCTTGGGCGAGGGCTCCGTATGCTTGTACTTCCCGTTCTCCTTCCCGTTGGTCTCCAGGTGGCGAGGCTGGTAGGCCGTGCCCTCGATGAAGGCCATGTAGTCGTTGTAGGAGCAGGTGGGCCCGGCCAGGATGCCCATGAAGTTACAGTTGTAGCTCAGGTACTCCAGCAGACTGGGCATCTTCCTGGGGGAAGAGGATCAGACAACGAATGAGACGTTAGGCAGACGTCAAAGAGAGGCAGCTGTTAGCGTCAAGCGGCGGGTCGTCTCTAAAAATCGGCCACGCGAGAAAACGTGGACGCGCTGGACGCCGTTCTCTGAGCACTCTAACCTACCTTCCGTCTGACGTTACCCTCGTCGTTTCTATCCATGCGTCTTTTTAGCACGGTAAGGAGGGCTAACATTACCCCTACCCCGGCTTTGACCCTAGGTTAGAAACAAGTAGCACATGCGTCAGCACTTTTGTTGTAGCATGGCCATGGCGAACGCCCATCAAGTAGAGACCTAGTCTTCACTCTGAGGTGACTCAGCAGACACATCCAGTATGATTGTGAATTGAGAGCATTCGTAGACTTTTGTCAAATGGATGGGTGCGGTGCATTTTAGTTCTAGGAGCCCATTTGTAAAAGGGGCTTTGTTGCACTGGCTGCATTTGTGTCTGTCTGGCTCTGGAGGGAGTACGTGAGGCCTTTCCCTGTAAAGTGCAATCTGTTGAGTGTGGTGGTGGAGGTACAGCAAGGTTGGGGTTTGTCTCGAGGGTAAGCAGCAAAGTCCCAATAACCAAGGTATTTCGGCCAAAGGGTTGGCCAGGTTGCACTGTAGTTGAGGTATTAGGGGTCACATCAGCAGATGACATATGTAAAACATGTTTTTTTAACTCCTAATGTACCTCACAAGACTGATTTGACAATGATATGTAATTTTCTGGCTGTTTTTTTTAAGGATGACTTGCAAAATTTTGTTCAATGTCCTACTAAACTTGCACAGATATTGTTAAAGTAGTGCCAAAACGACTCTTAGATTAAATTCCTTTCGCACAGTAGTTGGTGGTCCCATTGTATAAACCCCTTGGTCTCTGACAGTTTCCTGACTGCAGGGCTCCAAATTGCGACCATTTAGTCACATTTTGCGACCCTTTTAACTTGGCCGAGTTACATTTTTAGTTGTTCACACGGCTGCGAGCTGTACATTCTACCTGGTCACCTCAATGAAAATGTCCTATTTTTTGGGGAGCAGATAAAACCATGTATTTTGTTAAACAAACTGCATTATCTTCATGATTCCTGTACTGAAAGTTTCTGCCCTGCCCTACACGCGAAATTGAGCATTGGCTATCGCAAGTGCACTTGGCATCATTTATTTTAGGACATTACATTCATTGTTAGATTAATACATGGCCACTAGCAGTAGGTGTTATATTTAGAGTTTGTGATCTAGCTAATGTGTTCAGAGTTTCCACTTCCTCAGGTGGTGAATTAGCACGAATTGAATTAGGACGATATATATTAGTACATATAAAGATTGATCTCTATTGAAGCAAATTCATCTATATTGAACAAAGAAAAAAAATAAATTCTGGACCCCTATTTTTACAGTAAAATATAACAGAAATAGCTTCATCGTCAACCCAAAATTCATGACAATCACTGAATTAGGTTGCATATCAAAATATGGGGGGGGGGGGGGGGTTCACCAAATCATGGGCTGGTGCCACGAACTGAAAAAGTTACCAAAATGTTAGTCCGGAGCCCTGGACTACCCTGGTCACATGACACGGGACGTAAGGAACGGCTGGGTACCCTTTGGAGCAGGGATACAAACTCCTTCGCGGCCCCTGTGACTGTGAGAGGAGCCGTGGGGTGTTTAAGTCATAATAACCGCTCTAATTATTGTTGATACCAAGAGCATTCTGCTCTCAGTCATTTCATGGGAAGTAAATAGAATATCATCAGATTCCTCCAGAGGCAATCATTTCCATCTTATTCCTCTTTAGAAGCAAATATCCTGTTGTGGGCGACATTTTGCATGGTGCCTACATAATCGTTCCTTGTGTCCAAAGCATTCAATAGTCTCACTCAATATTATTATAGAATCCGAGTATAAGTTGAAAAAAAATAAAAAGACCCTTGTTTGTTACAATGGGAGAGAAAGCGAGAGAGAGAGAGAGCAAGAAAGAAGAGACCCAATAAAGAAACAGAACAAATATCACTGGACAACAAAAACAATGTGATATGAGTACTGGCTAGTGGCTACCATAAGCTTTCCCAGTGACCGTATTTGTTTTAATGTTATAAATCTGGTGTATATATTTAGTTTTGATGCATTTACAAGGGGACCAAAAAGGAAATACAATTGTGTCACTGATTTTTAAATGCATTGTGTCCACGTGTGGTTGTATTGTGCTTTAAAATTGTCAAATCGAATCAAATAAACATCCCCCAGTAAACATTTGAATACCTAGCTCATAGCTTTGAGTACGGCAGTAGAACTGTCTCTAGTCCAGCTGGGAGAGTAAAAACATACCTGGATCACATACCTGACAGCTAGGCATCTCTGACTGGGGGTCAGCTGTTCCTCCTTCCTCGCCAAGCCTATGGGAACACAGAGAGTGTGGTCACATGACTGCACCAAACCCTTTGACAATTATTCATATTTTTTTAATGTATAGCCAACTCCTAATACAGTAAGTAAGAAGTGTATGCATTTCAATTTGACAAAAAAAAATATTCTTCACTCATCAGGTGTTGATTGCAATACAATAGAGTAAAAAATATATATATACACAGTACCAGTCAAAAGTTTAGACACACCTACTCATTAGTTTAAAAAAAATGTGTACTATTTTATACATTGTAGAATATAGTGCACTTCTTTTGACCAGAAGTAGTGCACTGCATACCTTTTTTAAAAAATGTAACCTTTATTTCACTAGGCAAGTCAGTTAAGAACAAATTCTTATTTACAATGACGCCTACCGGGGAACAGTGGATTAACTGCCTTGTTCAGGGGCAGAACGACAGATTTTTACCTTGTCAGCTCGGGGATTCGATCCAGCTACCTTGCGGTTACTGGCCCAACGCTCTAACCACTAGGCTACCTGCCTAGTCTACAGTCCTCATGCCTCCTCGTAGCATGCCTAAGGTACGTTCACGCAGATGAGCAGGGACCCCGGGCATCTTTCTTTTGTTTTTTTCAGAGTCAGTAGAAAGGCCTCTTTAGTGTCCTAAGTTTTCATAACTGTGACCTTAATTGCCTACCGTCTAAACTGTTAGTGTCTTAACAACTGTTCCACAGGTGCATGTTCATTAATTGTTTATGGTTCATTGAACAAACATGGGAAACAGTGTGTGAAGTTATTTGGATTTTTACAAATCATCTGTGACAGGGTCCTGAAAAAGGGTCAGGGTCCTGAAAAAGGGACGTTTCTTTTTTTGCTAAGTTTAACCAAAGAAATAGAATAAACCATATATCTCTATGTAAATTGATGTGGTAATAGGGTTGCAAAATTCTGCTAACTTTCCCAAAATTTCCCGGTTTTCCAGAACTCCTGAAGATAGATCCATGGATTTACACTGGAATAAGCAGGAAACCCAGGAATCTTCCAACCAGGATTGGGGAAAGTTACCGGAATTTTGCAACCCTATGTGGTAATATAGCCTAATTTGAGATCAGATCACACCAGTACAGCAGCTTTAAGCAAGCCTAATTGCTGTGTGCTCCATTGGTCACTCAGCAACATTTAACCATTGGGATAAGTCATATGCAAAACATTTCTTCAGCTACAAAATGTGTGCGGCACAGAAAGAGAGGGGGAAAGAGGGAAAAACAACCTAGTGCACAGATCCACTGTGGTGATTTGTGGTTTTGTTCTCTTTCCCCTAAAATGTACAGGGCCTGAATCAGCTGTGGCCTGAGCCCATCTCCATCGGTCTCAGTCAGAGTGCTACCGGTACTATTAGTGAGACTGAGGTCGTCTTAAACCTGATCCTATGCAACAGCAGCTAGGGTCTGGTTTCAATGATGGACTCTTTTGGCATAGAGGGACTACGTCACGGTCTACGTCGATAACAAAAGATACCGGGGACTCTCCCAACAAATCACGAGGGACACATTCAAAAGCAAAGTTTTCCAGGCAAAACCTTTTCAGACGTTTCAGTTAAGGTAGTTGATGCAAACTAGCCACTTGGGGAAATGACTCATTCAAAATAACTTAACTGATCTCCATCTTGCTAGCTACCATTTAGTATTTGATTCAAGCGGATAAAGTAGTGATCTAGACAGTGACATAGTTCCTCTATGCCAAGAGTCCACCATTGAAACCAGACCCTAGTCACTGTGTTGCCGAGGTACAGAGGACTAGATGGTCACACTGCCATTCAGCTAATAACCAGATTAAACTCAAATCAGCCGCTATTCCACCCAATACTCCGAACACACATTGACCGTAAATCATGCCAACCACACAGCTAAAAAAAAATATATTAAAAAAACACACGCAACTGTAAAGCCTTAAAAGGGATACTTTGGGATTTTAGCACAGAGGTCCTTTATCTACTTCCCCCATATTCAGATGAACTCGTGGATTTAATTTGTATCGGTCTGTGTCCAGTATGACGGAAGTTAGAGGTGGTTTTGTGAGCCAATGCTAACTAGCGTTAGCGCAATAACTGGAAGTCTATGGGTATCTACTAGATGGGCGACGACTGTTCTTAGGCACGATGCGCAAGCACAGCCCTTAGCCGTGGTATATTGGCCATATACCACAAAGCCCCCCGAGGCGCCTTATCGCTATTATAAACGGGCTAGTTGGTATATGCCTCAATCCCAAATGAATGGGAAAGATGGGCAACGTCTAATTTGATCATTTTAGATGGTGCCCATCTTTTCATTTTACTTGAGTGCGAAATTGTTGATGTTCCCTACCTTTCCCATTCACTTGGGTGCCCACTCTGCACATAAGTGATTACACTACGCATCATGTAATAGTTCGTTTTTGTATTTTTAACATGACACATCATTGCATGGGTCAATATACACACGTTTTTGAAAAATATCATTTGAAAAATAAAAATGTTGAGTAAATGTATTTATTGGAGCCTTTACATTTGTATCTCTTATTAAAATGAAATGAATTGAAAGTTATTTGTTGATGTACAAATCTAAATTTTATGATAAGGTTGCGCCATTAGATTTGGGGTGGGGGTCGCCAGAAATGATGTTGAAAAAAAAAGTTGTCCCCGGAATTTCTGGTGAAAAACATGGGGTCCCTGATGAAAAAGTTTAAATACCACTGCATTACATGCTTCCCTCGACAGAAAAAGAACATGCAGTGTTCACTGTGACATCACATAGAGAATAGGGATTATGGTTTTAGATGTTCATTAGTTATGAGGAGAATCAATAGCCTACACTGCGACTAAAACACTGGATGCACACACACACACACACACCACCTGAAGCCATTTGACTGAAGTGGAGGAGCTGGTCAGCCTCAACTCCCCTAAGCCTCTCTTACACTGGTTCATTCTAATCCTGTCCTCCCGACACCCATCTCTCCATCCTTAATTAGCTGATGTGGCCGTTTGGCTACTTCAGACTTCTAACGCTGGCGCTCTACTTTACAGGACTTCAAAAGGAGTACAGCCATGTAATCCCCATTCACCGCACACACACACACACACTTCTCTCTATGCATACAGTATCTGACATCGTGGATGATTTGGTGTAGGGGAGAGGGAAATGCATACATAGGAACTTGGGGAGGGAGGGAGGACGTGTAACGTTCCTCGTTACGTAAGCTTGTTTACACTGCCACCCCTGCTCAATCCACTGAGTCCACTCAAAAACATTTCTCACAATACAAGCACTACTGTATCAATTACTGTATTATGAAATCTGTTCCCAAAGAGAGGTTTTTAAAAAAATGGTATATAATGTTTCATTTCAATTAAAAATAATAAAATGAGAAACTGGATATAAAAGGGAACTATTTATTGTCTGCAAGATGACAAAGAGACAGACGGAAACTCTCCTTCGAACAGGCCTTGCAGATGAAACCAAAACAATAAAATGGGATGTTCATATCCCCTCTGACTTCTTGTTTCTATTCAAAAAAGGTGACTGCAGATTGTATTCACTATGCATAGCTTTAGCTGTCTGACAGAAAGGAAAGTTGATCAAATCACAGTGTCATCTCTCCATCTGCCGCCGCTTTCAACTCCCGCGTGACTGCCATGACCAGCCTTTAAATCGATGACAAACGACACGTTCCATCGCCATGACTCAGTTCCTTCGCTAACTCATGTTACACACAAGTACACACATACACGTCTCACCGTCGTGTATCTCAAACGCCAAGCTGGTGATCTTCTGAGTGATGACCATCATTGGCCTATAGGAGAAACACAGGAGAGGAGTCAACAAATCACATCAACTTATGGTCACCTGACTGCCTCTGCTCACCTACACTGGAACGAGCTTGTCGTTACATAATCACATCCAAAATAACATCCCATCTCCATCAGGCATACATTATTCATTTACCAGTGCATTGGGAGCACTGCTGTAGCTAGCATGTCACTCTGTATAACGCAACTGAATGACTTCATGCTGCTTTTAAGTATGCGTCCGCTTTTGTATATGCCCTAAAGACAACATGGCACAGTGTCAAGTATGTAATATAGACAGAATATGACAGAAGAACTGCGGGGTGAAAGACTATCCTTATTAAAATGTTAAGATTCATTAGTTGTAGGTTGCACAGAAAATCAGTCGTTCAAAATGATATAACGCCCCAAAGCTTGTATAAGGTTATAGCTGGTAGCGGATTAATATGTTGTGTGGAATAGATTGTGCCCTAATCGTCCAAGCCAGAGAGAAAGTAAATATTCAATTAGGTTTGACTTGATTTAGAAAACCTATTACGCTAGAGTTATGCTTAGGGTTGCAAAGGGTCTGAAACTTTCCGGTAAATTTCCAGAATTTTTCCAGAAATTCTCCATGGGAAGTTAAGCCCGGGAATTTGAAAAATGTTGCTTAAATTCATCAAAAAAGTTAGCTTATAACAGTAAACCTTTTTTTTGTGGGATACACATAAGGCAATTCTAGGTCTTGTGGAATATTTTGGTTAAACTATCCCCAATTCAATGGAATTGCAACCCTCTGCATGCACAGTGCATTCTTCCATCACATGTACAGCTGATTCTCAAGATCTTGCACACTAATGAGATGCTATTGAGCCCACACTACTACACTGTCTGAGCCAAGGACTACATGCTTTCTGGTAAGTTTTGATTACACTACTGGGTGGGGTGAACATATAAAATATGACATACATGATTTTTTGTTGACTAGTAAATACTAGCCTACAGCAAAGTGTGTTTAAATCATTTCTAACTTGTTCATTTCTGGTAGTTAGTTTTTGCTACCATGTGGGTTTTAGCTTGCTTGAGCCTGCTAACTGAGGAGTGTTAATTCACCTGTTTCCTTACATGTTTCATTTCAAAACATTCATCTTACAAAGCAATTCATTAATCTAACTGCTTAACTATTTATCTGTACATGGAATTGTATTTTTTACTCTTTTTTTTCTAATCTTAACAGGACAATGCCACGGGCACTAACTGATGTGTGGAGACGTTTCACTGCAGCTAATGTAGAAGGAAAAGCTGTGTACATTTGCAAATATTGTGCCAAATCATATGTGAAGAAAGCAACAAAGATGCAGAATCATCTGGCCAAGTGCATAAAGTTGCCTCAGCGCTCACAACTAGCAACCTCTGACAAAAGTCCCTCTACTTCTATTCGAGGTGAAAATGATGAAGACACCTTATCCATAGCAACAGCTCATGGTCCTCCTGGAATCAGAAGTTTTTTTGACTCAATGGTGGAACGCAGTCAGAGAAATGCTGATGAATGTCTTGCTCGAGCTGTGTATGCAACTGGTTCACCTCTGATGCTCACAGGCAATGTGTATTGGAAGAGATTTCTGAATGTTCTTCACCCAGCATACACCACTCCAACCAGACATGCTTTATCTACTCATTTGCCGGATGCAGAGTTCAAAAGAGTTCAAATGAAGGTCAAGCAAATCATAGAGAAAGCAGACTGTATTGCAATCATCTATGATGGGTGTTTAAGAAATAATTAACTACATCATCTCCACCCCTCAACCAGTATTCTACAAGAGCACAGACACAAGGGACAACAGACACACCGGTCTCTACATTGCAGATGAGCTGAAGGCAGTCATCAATAACCTTTGACCACAGAAGGTATTTGCACTGGTGACAGACAATGCTGTGAACATAAAGGCTGCTTGGTCTCAAGTGGAGGAGTCCTACCCTCACATCACACCCATTGGCTGTGCTGCTCATGCATTGAATCTGCTCCTCAAGGACATCATGGCACTGAAAACAATGGATACACTCTTCAAGAGAGCCAAGGAAATGGTTAGGTATGTGAAGGGTATGTGAAAGTTATATCAGCAATCTACCTCACCAAGCAAAGTGAGAAGAATAAGAGCACCACTTTGAAGCTGCCCAGCAACACCCGTTGGGGTGGTGTTGTCATCATGTTTGACAGTCACCTGGAGGGGAAGGAGTCTCTAAGAAATGGCCATATCAGTCTGCCGATATGGACAGCCCCATCCAGAGGATCCTCCTGGATCATGTATTATGGGAGAGAGTGGTAAGCAGCCTGAAACCTATAGCAGTAGCCATTGCATGGATTGAGGGAGACAATGCAATCCTGTCTGATGTTCAGACTCTGCTTGCAGATGTATGAGAAGAAATCCACACTGTCCTGCCCACTTCACTGTTGCTCCAAGCAGAGGAAAATGCAGTTCTGAAATACATCAAAAAGCGTTTAGACTTCTGCCTGAAGCCCATACACACCGCAGCGTACATGTTGGACCCCATGTATGCTGGCATTAGCATCCTGTCTGGTGCAGAGATCAACAAGGCCTATGGTGTCATCACTACCGTGTCTCGCCACCTTGGCCTGGATGAGGGGTTCTTGGCAGTCTGGCGAAGTACACTTCCAAGCAAGGGCTTTGGGATGGAGATGCAATATGGCAGTTGTACCAACATATCTCATCAGCCACCTGGTGGAAGGGACTTTGTGGATCTGCGGCTCTTTCCCCTGTTGCCTCAATCATCCTCCAAATCCCACCAACATCAGCCGCCTCAGAGCGCAACTGGTCCTTGTTTGGGAACACACACACCAAAGCACGCAACAGGCTGACCAATACAAGGGTTGAAAAATTGGTGGCCAGTCGGACAGATTTGAGGCTTTTTGAGCTTGACAACGAGCCATCCTCAACAAGGTTGGAAAGTGACAGGGAAGATGAGGCCTCAGAGTCTGATCAAGAGGTGGACATTGAGGAGGTCCAGGGAGAAGACATGGAAGCCTGAGAGGAAGACAACCAAAGCTTTAGTTTCTAGACTATCATTTTACAGATCATTGGGGATCATTCAATATTCCCTTTCTTTTGTTGTTCAGTGAAATCATCCCATGTGAAGAGTCAAGTCAATTAAAATTCAATTCGTAACTAAATTCTTTTTTTTTCCCCAATTGGAAGGATTTAATCATTTGCAATTATGTCTACTTATGATAAGGTAAAAGGTTTCTGTCTTCATAAGATATCGTAAATATATCCAATGAAAAAACATCTACATTTAAATGGTATTAATATTAATTTGCATACATTTCTGTTAATTCCCGTTAATTCCCATGGAAAGTTTCCACCTCTGATTATTCCCCAAAATGTGCAACCCTAGTTATGCTAACCTGTTTGCAATCCCGCTAGCTTGCTGGCTAGTTAAAGAGGTTAGCTGGCTAGTTAGCTACAGTAATTGGCTACTGCCATCAATGTTGTTGTTTTGTTATTATCAGATTTAGCCTGTTCCACCATTTGCAGAATGCATACTGCATTTGAATATAGTGCGGGAAAAGGGAATCCGGACACAATGTCGGCACGGTACACATATTTAAATGCAGTACTTAAGTAGTACTTTAAAGTATTTTTACTTAAGTCGTATCAGTACTTTACTATATATACACTGCTCAAAAAAATAAAGGGAACACTTAAACAACAATGTAACTCCAAGTCAATCACACTTCTGTGAAATCAAACTGTCCACTTAGGAAGCAACACTGATTGACAATACATTTCACATGCTGTTGTGCAAATGGAATAGACAACAGGTGGAAATTATAGGCAATTAGCAAGACACCCCCAATAAAGGAGTGGTTCTGCAGGTGGGGACCACAGACCACTTCTCAGTTCCTATGCTTCCTGGCTGATGTTTTGGTCACTTTTGAATGCTGGCGGTGCTTTCACTCTAGTGGTAGCATGAGACGGAGTCTACAACCCACACAAGTGGCTCAGGTAGTGCAGCTCATCCAGGATGGCACATCAATGCGAGCTGTGGCAAGAAGGTTTGCTGTGTCTGTCAGCGTAGTGTCCAGAGCATGGAGGCGCTACCAGGAGACAGGCCAGTACATCAGGAGACGTGGAGGAGGCCGTAGCAGGGCAACAACCCAGCAGCAGGACCGCTACCTCCGCCTTTGTGCAAGGAGGAGCAGGAGAAGCACTGCCAGAGCCCTGCAAAATGACCTCCAGCAGGCCACAAATGTGCATGTGTCTGCTCAAACGGTGAGAAAGACTCCATGAGGGTGGTATGAGGGCCCGACGTCCACAGGTGGGGGTTGTGCTTACAGCCCAACACCGTGCAGGACGTTTGGCATTTGCCAGAGAACACCAAGATTGGCAAATTCGCTACTGGCGCCCTGTGCTCTTCACAGATGAAAGCAGGTTCACACTGAGCACGTGACAGACGTGACAGAGTCTGGAGACGCCATGGAGAACGTTCTGCTGCCTGCAACATCCTCCAGCATGACCGGTTTGGCGGTGTGTCAGTCATGGTGTGGGGTGGCATTTCTTTGGGGGGCCGCACAGCCCTCCATGTGCTCGCCAGAGGTAGCTTGACTGCCATTAGGTACCGAGATGAGATCGTGAGACCATATGCTGGTGCAGTTGGCCCTGGGTTCCTTCTAATGCAAGACAATGCTAGACCTCATGTGGCTGGAGTGTGTCAGCAGTTCCTGCAAGAGGAAGGCATTGATGCTATGGACTGGCCCGCCCGTTCCCCAGACCTGAATCCAATTGAGCACATCTGGGACATCATGTCTCGCTCCATCCACCAACACCATGTTGCACCACAGACTGTCCAGGAGTTGGCGGATGCTTTAGTCCAGGTCTGGGAGGAGATCCCTCAGGAGACCATCCGCCACCTCATCAGGAGCATGCCCAGGCGTTGTAGGGAGGTCATACAGGCACATGGAGGCCACACACACTACTGAGCCTCATTTTGACTTGTTTTAAGGACATTACATCAAAGTTGGATCAGCCTGTAGTGTGGTTTTCCACTTTAATTTTGAGTGTGACTCCAAATCAAGACCTCCATGGGTTGATAAATTGGATTTCCATTGATTATTTTTGTGTGATTTTGTTGTCAGCACATTCAACTATGTAAAGAAAAAAGTATTTAATAAGATTATTTCTTTCATTCAGATCTAGGATGTGTTGTTTAAGTGTTCCCTTTATTTTTTTGAGCAGTATATATATTTTTTGCCAACTTTTACTTCACTACATTCCTAAATAAAATAATGTACTTTTTACTCCATACATTTTTCCTGACACCCAAAAATACTTGTTACATTTTGACAGGAAAATGGTCCAATTCACACACTTGTCAAGAGAACATCCCTGGTCATCACTACTGCCTCTGATCTGGTGGACTCACTAAACACAAATGCTTTGTTTGTAGATTATATCTTAAGTATGTTAACCAAATACTTTTAGACTTTTACTAAAAAAGTATTTTACTGGGTGACTTTCACTGGAGTCATTTTCTATTAAGGTATCTTTACTTTTACTCAAGTATTACAATTGAGTACTTTTTCCACCACTGTTTACATGTAGGTGTAGATGCATGACATATTTGGAATTCCATGATCAGAATACAAAAGCTTCATGAAATGGCAAGTCTAGACACAGCCTTAGTCATTTACAAGCTTTTAGTCACTGGCATTTCATGAAAAAAGATGAGTACGGGGGAAAACTAGAGAAGAAAGGAATGGAGAGGAAGAAACAAGAAATGAAGAGGGCGGTCTGCACTTGTGATGCCGTGGGTCTCCTACTGGGGTTGCTTAGCAACTGACCACCCCCGCCCTAGCACGTGTGTGTGGCTGTCTGTTTCACCAGACACTCCGGAGGAGATGGAACAATATACCCCCGGGGAACCGATAATACTGCGATACAACCATGATACAACCATTCGCTGTCACTCCCCATTTCACTCCATTCAACATCTTGTTATTACACAACATTTAAGTGTATAAAGTTGTTGGCGTTTGGGATTCTCTCCGCTGGATATGTGGTACTACTGATATTTGACTCCCATGGTCATTCAACTCCTGTTTTTGAGGACTGCCATGTCTGCTGGTTTTCCATGCCAATGAATGTCATTGATTGTCAACACAACACGTAGTACTTACCCGGTGAAGTCTGCAGAGTACATGCCATAGTCAAAGACATAGACCCGGGTTATCTGACAGAAGCTGAGGTAACCCAGAGCAACTATGAAGCATAACCTGCAAAGAGACGAGAGACAATGTCAGTCAAAGGTCAGACACATTCTAATGTCTGTACTAGCATACTTTGCAGAATGCACCCCCCTATATATTGTTTCATACTAGGTAGTGTGCTAGTGTGGGTATAGGAAGAGAGTCAGAGTCACTGGTCATGTTCTCATATGTATGCAAGTATACAGTACATTCAGAAAGTATTCAGACCATGGCTTTTTCCACATTTTGTTACAGCCTTATTTTAAAAATGATTAAATTGGGGGGGGTTTCCAGTTAATCAATCTACCACACAATAATGACAAAGCAAAAACAAGTTATTAGACAAAAATAAAATACAAAAAATGTGAACCTTCTCCCCAGTCTGAGGTCCTGAGTGCTCTGGAGCAGGTTTACATAAAGGATCTCTGTACTTTGGTCCGTTCATCTTTCTCTCAATTCTTACTAGTCTCCCAGTTCCTGCTGCTGAAAAACATCCCCACAGCATGATGCTGCCACCCCCATGCTTCTCCATAGGGATGGTGCCAGGTTTCCTCCAGACGTGACGCTTGGCATTCAGGCCAAAGAGTTCAGTCTTGGTTTCATCAGACCAGAGAATCTTGTTTCTCATGGTCAGAGTCCTTTAGGTGCATTTTGTCAAACTCCAAGCGGGCTGTCATGTGCCTTTTACTGAAGAGTGGCTTCCGTCTGGCCACTGTACCATAAAGGCCTGATTGGTGGAGTGCTGCAGAGATGGGAGAAACTTCCAGAAGGACAACCATCTTCACAGATGAGCTCTGGAGCTCTGTCAGAGTGACCATTGGGTTCTTGGTCACCTCCCTGACCAAGGCCCATCTCCCCAGATTGCTCAGTTTGGCCAGGTGGCCAGCTCTAGAAAGAGTCTTGGGGGTTCCAAACTTCTCCCATTTAAGAATGATGGAGGCCACTGTATTCTTGGGGACCTTCAATGCTGCAGAAATGTTTTGGTACCCTTCCCCAGATCTGTGCCTCAACACAATCAATCCTGTCTCGGAGCTCTATGGACAATTCCTTCAACCTCATGGCTCGGTTTTTGTTCAGACATCAATCCAAATCAACTGAATTTACCACAGGTGGATTCCAATCAAGTTGTAGGAACACCAAGGATGATCAATGGAAACAGGATGCATCTGAGCACAATTTCAAGTCTCATAGCAAAGGGTCTGAATACTGTAAATAAGGTCATTTTTAATTTCTTATAAATTTGCAAAAATATTTTAAACAATGTTTTGCGCTTTGTCATTATGGAGTATTTTGTGTAGATTAATGAGGGGGGGAAATCATTTTATCTAATTAAAATAAGGCTGTAAAAGTCAAAAGGTCTGAAAACTTTCCGAATGCACTGTATATCAGTTAGCGGAAGAACTTCATGGTTCAGTTTGAGGTGAACAATATGGTATACACATTCAACAGGTTAGACATAAAAACATGACCGTTTCCCACGATTTATTCATCTCCATGACATGACGAGAGATCAGTACCATAGGTTTGTCTATCAATACAATAGGATGGCACTACATCCTACAGGACATGAACACTGTCATTTACTCTTGACAATACACTGTTCCTCCTCAGCGTCAAACCTCTTTATTCTCCTCTCAAAGAGCCATTGCCAAAGCAGGGACAGTGGGCTCGGCTGCATATCTGTGTGGAAACCCAGCTCCTGCCGTCCTGTCAGTGTTGTTAGGAGACAACACCAGATTCCATTGGTAAGGGGGAGAGAGAGAGAGAGAACTGAGGGCTACTGGTACAAAGCTGACACTGATTCAGCTAGCTGGAGCGTCCATCTGGTTCTCCACAATGGAAGGTATTGTGGACGTCAGAGGTGCCATTAGACAAATCAAGTAGTCTTTGTTGGGCATGAGGAAGAATGCTGGTGGTTTGTATCTTAGATTCAGTAAGACGGTCGTCCATGGTTACAAGGCCAAGGTGCTTTGGAACAGGAGTAAGCCTAAAAGGGTTTATTTGAACATGCTGTCGCCCCATCAGGGCACACTGGTGTTTCTCAGAACAGTAGGTGGTTGATAGAAGTATGACTGTACAGTTACAGTGTGTCATTCAGACGTGTAAAACCCAGGTTTCTTGACTAAAGAAAATGGTTGAAGAATTTGATTACGGAGAAGGAAACCGGGCTGCCAATGTCCTTGACATTCGTTTTCAGAGCAGTGAATCAGAACTGATCTAAAAATCATTAGACCTGTATATCGACTACCTAGGCCAAGTAAAACGCAGTGCTTCATCATGCATGCATTTTTTAAGAAGAAATCAATCTATTAGAGGCATTTTCTATTTATCGCAATGCAATATTTCAGATCAACCACATGAAGCAATGAGTTGAAGCAGTAACCAACATTTGCTGAGAAGCAACAGATGCCAGTGTTCAGCTACTTACTTATTGAAGCTAATCCCTTGGCCTGTCTCCCAGAGGAGAGTGCTGGCTGGATCACAGAAAGAATCTACGAACAGCATTCTCCTAGGGGACCTGGTATGTGTGTGAGAGTGTATGCACGCGTCTACCCCAAAAGGTCAGCAATATATTGGGATTCCAGGTAAGGCCAAGTTATTGGCAGGGGTGCAACATTCACTGGGGACATGACCCCTCCAACATTCAAAAATAGCATATTTGTTCCCCCCAGTTATCTTTGCACTGTGATACAAACAGCGGCTCAGGTGTGCTTTAAGACCATGCAGACTCCTCAGAGTGGTCGGGTAGGCTGTTTTCTGCACGGACACTACAGAGCGTGCTGACAGGCTGTGTGAAAGCAAATCTTCTGAAAGGCTGGTGTAAAGGACCATCACGGGAGCGATAGAGGCAGATGCTGTATGTATTGCGCTTTCTCTCCGTGTTGTAAAAGCAAGCAGAGCAGAAACTGGCTACTCTTTAGTTGACTGATATGGATGGCAAGGTAACTGCTGTATGTATTCCCAGTGTTGAGACACTAGTAACTGATGTTACGTTAGCGAATGTTTCATCCCATCGACTGAAGTGAATGAACTAGTAGCAGCTAGTTAGCTAGCTAGTAGCTACAGCCAGTTCAGCTCTAGCTAGCCTCTGCCTATATGTCAGGTAGCAGTATCTAAACAGCTGTTGTGTATGGAATTGTTTTGTAGCCTTTGTTCTGTCCCATTTGAAGAGAAGTAATTTGACGATGTACCATTAGCTAGAGCTAGCCAATAGTTGGCTAACATTAGCTAGCTCACTAACTTTTGCGATTATTTTTGCTCAATCACACTAGACCTGAACCAAACTATGAAACCAGCTGCCAAACAATTGAAAACTGATATTCTGGACTTTTTTTTTTTGCACAATGTTAGTTTTTATTAGTCAGTATAATAATGTAACGTTATTGATCTGTCCGTTTACCTAGCTAATTCCATACTTTTCACACTGACACGGTATAAACAGCTCTACAGGCTTCACCGTCATGGTGTACAGTCAGTACACAACACTATGCTCATCATGTCTTAGCAGGATCAGATGGAGACAGGTGTTCGTCCCTGCAGGGTCAGACAGTCAGGGAAGACCAGTCTACGGAGCTCAGGTGAATTTTGCAGTATATTATGACAATTACTGAATGGTTAAAAAGTTCCATCTTGAGTTGATGGGTAGGCTACTGTCTAGAATAATGGTGATTTCAATTATTGAACCATTGATTCTATTCATAGATAATATAATGTATAAATGTACACCAAGGTCATTCTTTGTCATGCCTCATCTGAGCAGATGATGACAGGATGGTGACAGGAGTCTCATCAGGGTCAGGCAACCAGGGAAGACCAGTCTGTGACAGAGCAGAGGTGTACTTTTACAGATACAACACTTTATTCTTTCTGTGCAGCAAACACTGGACAAGCAATAAGCTCCACAGATTGAAACTATTTTAAGGCAGTCAGGCAAACCTCTAAAAGTTGATTTACAAACTGTATCAATGGTTGATAGACGCTTTTCCCGATGACACAAAATATTTAAAACAAAAACGTGAGGAAGACTTGGGAGACGCTATTGATGAGGAATGGATACAGATATGTTAGAATGCCCAGTCATGTTCCTATAATCTCAGACATAAGTTAGTGCAGTTTAAGACCATCCATAGAATGTACTATATGCCAGTGAAACTGAATATCATGCACTCAAATTGTATTATTCTGCTGGAGGTGTAAAGCACAAAAAAGGGAACATATTTGCATATGTTATGGTCTTGTGAAGGCTGGCTGAATTCTGGTAAAGAGTATGTTCTTTTATCTCAGCCATGTCTACAGATTCTCCCTTCTCCCTCTTTTTGTTTGGAAATGTTGATACTGGAAACGTATCAGAAGAAACTGTGTAACCTAGCATTTAGAGCTGTACAGTACTATTAGGCATATGATATAAATGATATGAAGGGTTCTGTGTGTTAATGTGTATGTGTTTTCCAAACCTTTCCCTTAAAACTAAAACATGGGAAGGATGTTGAGGAGAGAGCTGAGTTATTAACCAGACTTGTGGGGGTTAGGAGTGGAAGCAGCTCGGGCTGGCTGGGCGGTCTGGCTGAAATTTGTTATAGAGGATATCTTAATAAAGAGTGAAGTCTTTGTACTTTATTTATAAGAGTTGTTCATTTGTTAGGCTATTGGTTAACTTCTTGGGGCTATGTGGGACGTTAGCGTGCCCCCCGTGGCGCACCCTATCAACAGCAGGTGCATTTCAAGAGCGGCAAATTTGAAACCAAATAAATGTCAAAATTCAAATTTCTCAAACATACAACTAACTTAGCCTTTGAAAGATAAACATCTCCTTAATCTAACCACGTTGTCCGATTTCAAAAAGGTTTTATGGGGAAAGCATAAAGTTAGGTTATGTTAGGAGAGTACATTGACAATAGCTGTGTGTAATGTATTGTCGATTCAAAGACAGGCGTCACCAAAACCATAAAATCAGCTAAAATTATGCACTAACCTTTTACAATCTCCATCAGATGACACTCCTAGGACATTATGTTAGACAATGCATGCATTTTTAGTTCTATCAAGTTCATATTTATATCTAAAAACGGCGTTTTACTATGGCGTTGATGTTCAGGAAATCGTTTCCCTCCAATTCCGGCAGTCAAGTCATGACAACAAAATAATGAATTAATATTAGAAAACATTGGTAAAATATTATATTGTCATTCAAAGAATTATAGATTTACATCTCTTGAACGCAATGGACTTGCCAGATTTAAAATTAACCTTACTGGGAAATCACACTTTGCAATAATCTGAGCACTGCGCCCAGAAAAATACGCATTGCGATACAGACTAACCGCCATGTTGGAGAGATCGAAAATCGAAAATACTATGTAAATAATACATTACCTTTGATTCTCTTCATCAGATGTCACTTCCAAAGAATCCCAGGTCCATAACGAATGTAGTTTTGTTCAAAAAAGCTCATCATTTATGTCCAAAAACCTCCGTGTTGTTAGCACATGATCTAAGCCAGCCGGACTTCACTTCACGAACGGAAAAAATATATTTACGTTCGTTCAAACATGTCAAACGTTGTATCGCATAAATCATTAGGGCCTTTTTTAACCAGAACATGAATAAAATTCAAGGCGGACCATTGGGTTCTCTTTTAAAACGTTTCGGAATGAGAGTACCCACCATCAACTCGCGCGCAAGGTGTCTAATGGGCCATCACAGTTCCAAGGCTCTTATTCGGTCAGATTTCACTGTAGAAGACTCAAAACACTTTGTAAAGGCTGGGGACATCTTGTGGAAGCAATAGGAAGTGCCAAAACATTCCTCACCCCCTTTGTTTTTCAATGGTATAGGCTTAAAGTCAATTCAACACATCAGGTATCCACTTCCTGTCAGAATCTGTCTCAGGGTTTTGCCTGCCAAATGAGTTCTGTTATACTCACAGACACCATTCAAACAGTTTTTGAAACTTTAGGGTGTTTTCTATCCATATATAATAAGTATATGCATATTGTAGTTACTGGGTAGGATTAGTAACCAGATTAAATCGGGTACATTTTTTTATCCAGCCGTGAAAATACTGCCCCCTATACCCTAACAGGTTAAAAGGTGCAACACAATATTGATTACTATTGAATTACCATTGATCTAGTTCAGTCTTATCAATCACATATTTAATCATCTCTTACCTAGCTTGTTTACTTTAGGCATTTTTGCTTACTTTTTGTTGTTCTAAATAGAGACGGCTAGAAGGGCCATATTAGCTGTGTAGTAATGCAAGAAATGTGCTTTAGATGTCCCAAAACTCCATGCCAAGTTACATCTCCCCCCCCCCCCCCAACTTCTAAAACCAAAGTTGCGCCCCTGGTTATTGGTATTAAAGTGTGGGAGGGGGCACTTGAGAGAGAACAATGGGCAACTCAGTGCTGTGTGCCGACACTTGACATGGTGAGAGGGTGGCAGGCACCCTGGTCTGAACAGTGGACACTAATGTTCCTAATTAGTAGTCTGTTCAGGGAAGAGTCTACAGAACCTGACTTATAATGTCCTCTGTCCAATCTCCCCAGCTCTACCAACTAGGTTTACAGTTATACAGTAGCCTATAAAGTAGTTGTAGGCTATTGAAGTTGATAATTGTAAATGCTGTATATTTATATATTGACTTGTATGAGAATGTTTGTGAGAGCGAGAGAAACGGAGAGACAAGGAGTGTGCAAAAGCGAGAGGGGGAGATGTGACAGAGATGTGTGAGTCACGTTTGAAAAACATTGTCCACACACAAGTTTGACTCCTCTGGGCACCCTTAATGTCAAAGTTAGTCAGAAACATCCCCAGATGTCACCAAAGCCAGCCTACCGTCACTCCCTAAATTAGCCACCAGAGACAGACAGACATGGCTAAAACCTCAAACTGATATGACCTTCAGGCTTCACACCATTAAACATGCTTTACTGTCCTATCAAACCATCCAACCTTTTCTGTTGACAAAACTATTCATCCTTGTCGTCAAATTCTACTTGCAGTAGGGATACTTTTATAATAAATGGGATGCTATATTATGCTAACAGGAAATGAGCAACATGTAGCAGTATATGTAGCAATGTATTTCTAGTAGAGGGATTCTATCTTCCTGATGTAATTTGTAATTTGACCAGTTGCCTGCAGGCCTCGACAAAGCCTGGACCTAAAGTAGACTGCCTCCCAGTGCTTAATTTGTAAAAAAACTTTGAGAGGGGGGAGACTTGGTGGAATCTGAGGTACCGGAACGCATTAATACACACACAGTACAAGTCAAACGTTTGGACACACCTACTCATTCTAGGGTTTTTCTTTATTTTCTACATTGTAGAATAACAGTGAAGACATCAAAACGATAAAATAACACATATATAATCATGTAGTAACCAAAAGTTACTATATTTTATATTCTTCAAAGTTGATGACAGCTTTGCACACTCTTGGCATTCTCTCAACCAGCTTCATGAGGTAGTCACCTGGAATGCATTTCAATTAACAGGTGTGCCTTGTTAAAAGTTCATTTGTGGAATTTCTTTCCTTCTTAATACGTTTGAGCCAATCAGTTGTGTTGTGACAAGGTAGGGGCGGTATATAGAAGATAACCCTATTTGGTAAAAGACCAAGTCCATATTATGGCATGAACAGCTCAAATAAGCAAAGAGAATGACATTGGGCAAAAAAAATTGCTAGACCTGGCAACACCAGTTGAATATGGTTTCAGTAAATGTTGGCAAAAAAAAACATAATTCAATTGTTTCAAGCAGCACACTTACAGTCACCAACGCTCTAGATACCATAAAAACAGCCTAACCAGCACTGCTGGGGTGAGTAAAATGGTCAGATTGAGGGTTTTATTTAGAATTCAAGGCACACTTAACTAGCATGGCTACCACAACATTCTGCAGTGATAAGCCATCCCATCTGGTTTGCGCTTAGAAGGACTATCATTTGTTTTTCAACACACCTCCAAGCTGTGTAAGGGCTATTTGAACAAGAAGGAGAGTGATTGAGTGCTGCATCAGATGACCTGGCCTCCACAATCCCCCAACCTCAACCAAATTGAGATGGTTTGGGATGAGTTGGACCGCAGAGTGAAGGAAAAGCAGCCAACAAGTGCCCAGCATATGTGGGAACTCCTTCAAGACTGTTTGAAAGAATGCCAAGAGTGTGCAAAGCTGTCATCAAGGCAAATGGTGGCTACTATGAAGAATATAAAATATATTTTGATTTTTTAACACTTTTGGTTACTACATGATTCCATGTGTTATTTATAGTTTTGATGTCTTCACTATTATACTAAAATGTAGAAAATAGTCAAAATAAAGAAACTCTTGAATGAGTAGGTATGTCAAACTATTAACTGTTACTGTACACACACACACGTATAGTACCAGTCAAAAGTTTGACACACCTAGTCATCCAAGTTTCTTTATTTTTACTAATATTTTTACTATTTTCAGGTGGAGTAATACACCTCTGATCACATGTAAACACAGTTCAATTTCATAGCAGCCACATTGTATTCCTTCTCGCATCTATGCTCTCACTGCCACTTGTGGACTTCAATGCACAACACATCAGCTGTATGTGACCAGGTGAAAAAACCTTTCTAAGCCAACCTGCTACACAGCCTACATCGTTGTCGCCATATTAGCTAAAGTAGCATCATAGTCAGCATAGCTAATAGAACTAACGTGTTAGTAAAACCGCTACAATCATGCAGCAACGTTAGCGTACAGTCAGTAAGCAGTTACACCGGCTTGCCCCGGTGGCAATAAATTACTAAAACCAAAAGCTTACCTTGACTTGGAAGAGTTCCAGTGTTGTGTTGGAAAGTCATAGCCAGCTAGCTAACATAGCATCCCTCCGTTTGAGCAGGGTGTTTCAGTAAGATAAACTAGCTAGCTGCATTTGCTAGCTAAGTAAGTGAAATTGAAAAAAATGACTCTTGCTTCTCCATTTTGGAAGAAATGTATTTGTTCAAAACTGTTCAACTATTGTCTTTCTCGCTCTTTGAGTCAACTACTCAACACATTTGATGCACTGCAGTGCTAGCTAGATGTGGCTTATGCTTTCAGTACTAGATTCATTCTCTGATCCTTTGATTGAGTGGACAACATGTCACTTCATGCTGCAAGAGCTCTGGTCGGCTGCTTGAGGACATCCTCCGGAAGTTCTCAAAACGACTGTGTAAGTCTATGGAAGGGGGTGAGAACCATGATGAGCCTCCTAGGTTTTGAACTGAAGTCAATGTACCCAGAACAGGACGGAAGCTAGCTGTCCATGGTGCTGCCATGTTGCTAAGCTACAGAGTGCTGTTGAGGCTACTGTAGACCTTCTTTGCAAAATAGTGTGTTTGAATCAATTATTTGGTGACGTGATTATATTTAGTATAGTTTTATCTAAAAAAGGATCACTTTTAATATGTTTTACCATTTACATTTTTAGGAAATTCACTGAGGATGGTCCTCCACTTCCTACTTTGAGAAGCCTCCACTGCTCTAGAGTCCAATGGAAATGAGTTTTCCACCACTCCAGACGACACTTGGCATTGCGTATGGTGATCTTAGGCTTGCATGCGACTGCTCTGCAATGGAAACCCGGCCCTGAGAGAGAGAAACAAATCAATGCTGAATCAAATGGGCTCACTTCCTTCCAACAGCGCCAAGATGAGCGTTTGTAAAGACCGTTGGACTTATTTAGCATGCCGTTGCCTGGGGGGGGGGAGGGGGGTAATACGGCAAGGATCAAGTGTGTCAAAAGGCCCCAAAAGCAATCAAGGTGTCGTCACTGAACCCCACCTTCACAGAGGTCAAAGTATGTATTGAGACTACTGAACTGCACTTCGAGAGTTTTCCCATCCGATGTGCATTTATCAAGAGTCAACTGTGTGCATTTCAAATCAACTGCATACGAAAAGTCCACCCCTCTGCAATGACCATTTCACTCCCGTTTACCACTGTGTGTGTTTCTCTACTGAATAACAATTGCAGTTGTTTCGGAATGACCAACAAGCCGAGTCATAGTAGAGTTGCCATTGCGACGTGTCTGACCCGCAGAACCAGCCAACTGTCCACTCCGTCACGGGGCAGACATATCTCGGAGGTGACGCGGTGTCATTAGTGCCATTTCAACTGCCGCTCGTATTTCTAGACAATGAGCTGGCAGCGAGCCCCGGCCCAAAGCACTTGGCATTCCAGAGCAGTGAGGCACCATGCCTGGACCTCCGCCGCCTCCTTGGCCTCCCACTGCCCCAACCCACGATTAATCACGCCTCATAAACCCTCCAATTACCCTAATATAATAGGACAGAAAGCAGGGAAATGTGCTGCAAAGGCCCAGAGTGCATAATAAAGCCATGTGTGAGAGAAGAGAAAATAAAGTGTATTTTTTTGCTGTTGGCCTTGCAAAGGAAAGGTGGTCACCAAAACAACAGTCAGTGACACCATGACGGTTATATGAGTGGGAAAACATATGGCCACCACTATACAATAATATAGCATAAAATAGTGTTGTATTTTGCACAGAGGCGGTAGGCTACTCCATTAGCAAGGTGGTTAACAGCAATCACAGGATTGGGGCCTCCTGTAGATGGATGTTTGTTCCATGTATTTGCTGTTGTGGGACTAGCGAGTGTTCCTAGCACCAGCCTCCGCTGTGTTTAATGCTTTCTGGGAAATCCCATTCTAATCTGCCTGGTGAGGTGTCTGGACAAAGGCAGAGGGATGAGATGGAGGAGAAAGGGATGATACTCAAATCAAATTGAAAAGAAATTGGCACATGCGCCGATATTATAAATAATGTAGTGTATTTTTGCTCTACATACTGTACTAGAAAAACTGTACCCTTGATTTCTACCTCTGCAATTTCAGTCCCCACCCAGTCTTTGTCTATATTCAATTTTCACCCTCTCTTTTTGTCAACGAGACTTTGTTACCACTCCTCTCTGCCCTGAAGCAAACTCTTGAGATGTTTTTTTAAATACATTTTTATTTAACTAGGCAAGTCAGTTAAGAACAAATTCTTATTTACAATGACGGCCTCCCGGGGAACAGTGGGTTAACTGCATTGTTCAGGGATTCAATCCGAAAACCTTTCGGTTACTGGCCCAAAACTAACCGCTAGGCTACCTGCCGCCTACGTTGATGGGAAAGACGGAAGAGAAATGTGTGCAACAACTACAGTCAGATCACTGTCAGTCTCTTGTAGCCATATTGCAAAGTTCCACTGCAAATCTGCTTCATAACGGATAGGCTACATGATAAGATATGCATCCACGCCACCAGTTCATTCAGCCATAAACAGCTACATATTCTCTCTGGCGTGCCGTTAAAAATGTTTGATCAAAATCATTGCATATCATTTCATTCACATAGGTGGTCTCCTCCACGCCATTTACGCACAACGACCACTTGCCACTACGTAATGTAGGGAAAAAAATTAAAGCAGACAAAAGTTGATGTGAAAAAAGCAGAGCTCGTCTCTGCTGATTTTGACTGTAGGATCTCAGCCGTAGTAATCAAGCAGTAGTCATACTACATTAAACTGTACACATATAGAAAGCTATTCGCGAACCCTAAAAGACCCGTCAAGGTAATGACAGGTTAGGTCAAACCAAAAAAGGTCAAAGATCAGATCTGGGGGGATTCCAAAAGAGATCAACAGCATCTGCAAGCTCAGCACCCCCGCTTTCCTGGAAAACACAACCTTGAGGACCAACGAAATCGGAACGAGAACCGGTCACCGCGCCCCGCTCTCTGACTTGACCGTGGAACGCTCCAAGAAGGTTGAGTACGGCAAACCCAGAGGCTGAACTCTAAACCCAGGCCCTGCTGTGAGATGTGGTCCTATGTCAGCTCGGCTTGGAAGACGGCCACATTCCTCTGCATCCTAGAACCTCGAGAGGAAGCAAACATTTCCATGGAATTCCATTGAATTTCAGGCTTTGTTTTTGAAAATGTCACCTCCGAATGCGATTACGGAGAAAATTTACCGTCAGGGTCCTCCTCCATTGTGCTGTTTGCTGGTCGTTGTCATGGATATTGAGCTGGGCTATTTGTAGAGCCTTCACTTCGGAGAGGACTTTCATTCCATTTCACACCTGACCTCACAGCCCTGTCCATCAGTAAAAATAACCACAGAAGGTGGGCTGTGGGGAGCGATAACTGCATTCCTCAGAGTGTTGGGGGAGGGGTGGAAGCGGGAGGGGGTCATGGACACAGATGGGCGCCGCCTGAGGGGTATTTCCATCACCATCAGGAATTCAGGCTCGTCAGCACCAACAGAACGCTTTATCACCAGAACTTACACTCGAAACATCTTACCACAGTGATCCAAGGAAGGCCGGACTCATCCTTCATGTATATAAGCAGTGCTTAAATTTGTACATTGGGAGGTGCCGGAAGAAAGAAAAGTGAGCAGGAGAGCGGGATGACCTGGTGGGCTATGAGGTACCGGAACACATGACAAGTAAAAATCCCCTTTATAATGAAGAATTGCACGCATATAATCACATTTGCGTAGCGGCAAAGAGCAGTAAAGTTTTTTTTGCCTGGGATCCAAAAAATAGCATTTTATGAACGCATTTCATGCAATTTTATGTCATTTTACATTACTGGAGAGTTTAGCGGAATCTTTCAACACAAATTAAATGACAGGCTACTTTGACACTGACAAATTTAGAATGAGATCAACAAAAACAACCTGTTCATTTTTCACTGACTCACCTGACGATGCGCCGCTGACTCAGCGGTTTTGGTCAAAAGCGACTCTTGTTTTACTTTGTAGAACAATGTCACTCGATAGGCCCATTTTGGAAGTTGATTAAATATGTTTGGTAGCCTACAGACAGATGAGTTATCGTTTTAGCAGGAGCCATTTGCTTTCCAACCTTTGTTTCCTGCGATTGGATTTGAAATATTGTGAAAGGCCTGTTTCGTCCGAATGCTGTTTACTGACAGACTTGCCGCATGTTCCCGACTGTAGGCTATGCCTTGTGATTTTGATACACAATCCAGAGCGAGGCAATTAAAAGAAATAGGCTGATGATCCTCTGTGGCTAAATTTATAGGTCTACTCCTGGTGTAGTGATTTCATTCCATTTCTTGTCAAACAGAGCAGTAATTTTATAACTTTGGCAAATGTATATTTCAATTTGTCAGGGGTAACCCCCCACCACACCATGATAACAATAATTATTTGTATTATTAGGGGTGCTGCAGCACCTTCAGGCTCAGAACCCTTCCTGCATCTATGATTCGATAAGGAAAGTAAATGATGCAGTGCAACGCTTGGAGAGATGAGTGGCAGGGTCACGTCGATCAGAGCAGAGAGAGATCATAGAAAGTTCATCTGATTCTAGTCCCCGCTGTGAGAGATACAGGTGCGTTTCTGTCGCTCACCACAGCAACAAACCACGCGTCGGTCTCCAACGCAGGCTACAATGTTACGCGAACCATAAGCCCGGGCCGGCCCAAACCCGGATCTAAACCATAAGCCCGGGCCGGCCCAAACCCGGATCGAGTCTAGAATATCAGGCGTAGGGTGAAAATCTTTTTTTTTTGGGGGGGGGCAGGAGAATTAAAGAGGCGGCAACGCGAATTAACTCTCATCGTTCTGATTAGAATTGTCACATGGCAAACAGCGAAAATAATTGTTCATGTCACGAGAGGTACCGGATCCTGGTAAATAGGTTCCATAACAAAACAGTCCAAAACTGAGAGGTGCCGGATCCTGTTCCGGCAGCACTTCAGTAAAGATGAATTGAAACAGCTTGGCACACGGTCAATGCCTTTCCGTTGCTGGATAAAAACACGCTGGAACACCACTCTAAATAAAAAGGCCAATTACCTTCTTCCACATGCATTTCTATTCAATCAATCAGCCTTGTGAAAAGATGGACTACGTCAGTAGAAAAATACGTTACCGATTTGTTTTCTGGAAGCGACTCTCTACGAAAAGCGACAACGTCACGAAGACGGCATCCCGTGTTCCCCGGAGAGACTTGCGATTTGGCCATTCTTGGTCTCGCCGCGACAGTATTACCTGCCAGGAGAATGAGGCGTTTCTTTCAGAGGAAATAAAAGCATTACTCACTTGTGCATGTGTTCCAGCTCTGCAAAGATCATGATACTGTAGGTCAGGCCACTCTGGACCAGGAAATGTAAGGCGTACCTGTGTGGGGGGGGGGAGAAACCGACAAGGAGTCAGGACTTCACATTCACTACATGGATTCACCACTTGTGCCCTTGGGTATCTCTCCTACCTATCAGCTCTGTCCCTCTCCTTCCTTTATATACTCTCCCCCCTCTCCCTCCCGCTTTCATCCAGTACCGAGAAACTAAAATCCTGAAGGCAAATAAATCTCGAGTGACTTGGAAAGGGAAAGAACAAAAAGTGATGTCCTGCAGCGAGACACAGCAGAACTCTGGGACGGTTTCTCATCAGGGCCACACGTTGATGGGAAAGGCTGGCGCGGATACGGATAGTCCACTCTCTATGGCCCACAGCACTGAGATCTCTGAGGACTTAGGTGTACGTGGTGACCGAGTGTGGCCTCTCAGACGAGACGCAGACGCGTCGTCACCACCACCGCAGACTGTGCTCTCTGAAGGGAGTGGTAAACCCAAGAGAGATGAGACTACACGGTGTGTTACCAACACAGCAGCAGTAAACACGGTCATGGGGACTGAATTCATCTCAGGTGAACTACCATTGGACAGCAACAACTGCCATATACTGTAGTATGGTTGGTTGCCAGGCTACATGGGCATTTAAGAGGGGTGGTAAGTCCCAAAGAAAGATGGTGTAGGTGACAGTTTGACCTTAGGGTGGTTAGTACTAATGATTTGGGATGTATGGTATTTTAAG